>NC_139458.1:389005312-389610625 GCF_057233095.1 Heloderma suspectum
CAGAGGCCTGGGTTCCATATGGGGAGAAGTGCAGTTAGACTTGCAAGACCACACAGGCACTCTAGTTATGTAGATGAGGTGTTGAGGAGGAATCATAACAATAATGTCAGAAGCTCAATTTGTTATCAACTGCAGTTCTTTGGTTAATCTTATATCTTTGTTACATTCTCTTTCACTGCCGATAATGCAATCACACAGAAAACTTCTAACACTCAGATAACCACCATGCTATCTTTCTCTTAATTTTTATAATTTTCTTAAATAAAGCATTTAATAGATTTCAGTTTACTTTTTAGTCTGTGGTGATGCTTGTCTGTTTAGACTTAGCTTAGTTACTGTCAGGATTGATTCTGAGCTCAGGGAGATAGTTAGCAGCTCAGATTCAGAAGAGGAAGAGCCAGAACTGGGAGATGCATTTTTCCAAGCCAGTTCAGATATGGGTAGGCGTGCTTCTCAGGTTACTAACTCCCAGATGGCTGGGCCTGAAGCCCCTCCCTTGCCCCCCTCTGTGAGAAGCTGGGAGGAGGAGGAGGAGGAGAGTGGGGGCTGTGACCTAAGAGATGCTAGACTGTGGTGCAGAGCTAAGAGGGAAACGTTAGGGGCGGAGCTCAGACGGTCAACCTGATTAGTGATGCGTGAGAGGTGACATAGGGAAGCATCACTGGAAGGGCAGGACATCCCTCCCTAAGTTAGTCTAACCAGCGAGCCTCACTTCAAACTGCAGGCAAGTCCGGTGTTCCCATTTGACTCCCCTGGAGGCATTCCTTTGTAGCCTGAGAGTCTTCGAGGATTTGCATCTGTAATGAACCTGTTGATAATGAATTAAAGGCGTGAGACTGAAGCCTCTCTATTTGTGTGTGTGAGTGCATAAGGAAAGAGGGGGCCCAAGGGAAACATGACAGTTACCCACTGGGGTGTCTAGAACCCAATTTACATAAGTTCTGAAGCTAAACAAGACCAAATTAATATCTCTGTGAGTTGCCAGCTCTGAGTCAAAGGGGTCAAGAGATGTGTCAAGGTATTGAGAAGTGGCTATTAAAAACGCTCAAATGAGCACACAGTCTTTTTAACTCTATTGGAAACTCTAAAGGAAACGCCATTGGAAGATTTTCCAACAAACTATTGTTAGCCAAAATCATTGTGGTTCCAGGACTCCGAACTGCTTAACCTCAGGTTGGTCTCCACATCACTGTCCATCCAAGAGCCTTTCTCTTGGATGGACAATGATGGATGTTTATGGACAACACAATACAGCTATAATCTGGCTTTAGGCTTACACCTCATTCTTGAATCTAGATTAGAATGGAAATACTGGTGGGTCATCTGTACCCGCAGCATTTTTATAACTGTTTGCAGCCAATCCAGAAGCAAAGTCCTTTGGTTCCCCTTCCTCTATTTATTTTTCTTTTCTCCCAATTCTACCTGTTTCTAACCCCATGGTCTACCTTTCACCAGCAGCCAACATCCTCCGATCGTATAGCCTCCAAATCCCCTGCTGTGTCATTTCCCTGGTGCAACCTTCCCCTCTTATTATTTGGCAAACACTAATCCCCCCAATCTTCATTTTTTCTACTTATTAGTTAGGTAAGTTAGAGTCAGTATACTGTGCCATGTGCTAGAGGGTGGGTATACTAATCAAAGCATTTTTCTCTTCTGTAATAGATGTGCATGCATCTGTTTTTGAGAACAAAGGTCTGTAAGAAAAATAAAACATGTGTTTGGACTTTTAAAGCAAATGTATTTGAGCTAATTTCCCCAGTTCAGAAGTAGCTATTCCCCATCTGAGTATGAATGTGATACATAAGTCCACTGTGTGAGCACCAAATTTCTGTGAAAAGGTCCCCATAGATCCGCGTTGCTTGTTACAGGTGGACACACATTGGTTGCATGTGTGTGTGAATGAGGACATACAGCAACAACTTAGTCAGTGGAAGTTGAATGGGGTACTCCAACCCCGAATTTTGGAGGGGATGACCTCTATGCTCAAGCTTTTTTCAGTTACATCCCATGCCATTCTAATCAAAGGCTGATGTGAAGGGCCTTAAAATGGCAAGGTATGCATCTTTTTTTGTTCATTTAAATATGTTGCTGTCCCATGTACAGCTAAGCAAGAGTACTTGCCTCACAGGGAGAGTTTTTCATTGGAGCTGGAAACACAACACTGGTCACCACAGCTGTTTCTGTGACTGCTGTCTCACTGGTGTTAAGCAAAAGTGCACATTCTGGAAGGGGAAAAAGAAGGGGAAAACATCATTAGTAGATCAAGGTTAGTCCAAGCTTTCATGGAACTTTTGTGCAGTGATCCATCCAATTTGGTTTCGAGGGGTGCACGTGCATGCAGATGCATGCATGAGAATACACATGCAAATTATAGAGCAAAGTCTGCAAACCACATCTTGCAGGCTACATGTGGCCTTCTACTGCTCTCTGTGTGGCCCTCCAAGCTTTGGAGAGCCCCACACACTGTCTGCCTGGTCGGCTGGGCTGCAGGGAAAAGACCTTTGTTTCATCACTGCTATTAGCAGGGACAACATATGACTAAAGGCATTTTTCAATATTCTTTGGATGTAGTAATGCAGCTTCAAATACTCTAGGGTCTCTCCCTGGGAATTATATGCAAGCACTCTGTCTGCTTCCTTCACAAACAATGTTTATCCCTGGCTTGGGATTTGTTTTCTTCACTTGATCCGTATCAAAAGGCATCCAATATATTTTTTTTAAAAAAATGATTTTGAGTGAACCTTTGCTGTTATGAAAGATGCAAAAGTAATATTTCACTGAAGCTGGAGGCTGAAGGTCATTTCTATCATCATAAAGGCTGCAGGAAGAGAACTCCAAAAGAATGGAAATCTTAGTGCTCTGAATTACTGGAAATGAAACAACTTCTTATTCCTTCTACAATAGCTTAAAACAGTGAAGAACTACAAGGCTAATTAACCAGTCTGAGTATCTCTAGACCATCTCTCAAAACTTTGGAGATGTTGAACAGGATCGTTTTTAACCTGAGTTCTAACTTTTAAAAAAGGGGTCACAATTTTCTCTTACATGCAGAGGCATCTCACCCTACCAGTGCTATACCAAAATCTGGCCTCCAATTTCCTGAAAGTTTTCTTCCACATGAAAGAGGCTTCTGTTTTTCTGCCTCATTCTCAGGGTGCCTTAGAATTTCTTTTGGTGCTGTTATTGAGATTATCTTATCATTGTGAGGTGGCCAAGGTTTGGGGGTGAGGGTTCTTTCCTCCCTGGCTGCCTGTGTAAGGGGTGCTCCTGAGAGCAGGGAGTGGAATAGCAGTTCAGATTCTGAAGGAGAACCATCAGACATGGGGGAGGTGTTTTCCCGGCCTAGTCCAGATATGAGTAGGCCTGCTTCTCAGGTTGCAAATGTACAGATGGCTGAGCTTGAGGGTCCCTCCTTACCTGCCCTGTGAGAGGCAGTGAACAGGAGGTTGACCTAATAGATGCCAGGCAAAGAGAGAGAAGGCAGGGGTGGAACTTAGATGTTCTGCCCGATTGGTCTTGCATGAGAAGCTGTGCTTAGATGCCTCACAAGAAGAGACGGACTTCCCCCCTTAAGTTAGGCTAGCAAGACCGCCTCCTTCTTCAAATGGTGGGAAACTCTTGTAAATTCCATTTGGAAACCCTGAAGGCATTCCTTGTAGATGGAGAGTTTCTCTGAGAATTTGCATCTGTATGACCCTGTAACATAAAGGATTAAAAGCTGTAGACTGAAGCCTCTTGTCTGTGTATGTTTGGACACTGAAGTGAAGTGGGGGCTAAGGGAATCCTGACAGCCTGCGCTTCCTGAGCCCCATGTGAGGAGTGATCTCATGATGCCTTTTCCTGGCCTTTAATTGAAGTGTGAGAAACCAGGGAGGCAGCAGATCACCGGAGAGATTATTGTATGACCCCCACACAACCCCTCAGCCACTTTATAACTAAGGCAAGCCCAAGAACCCCATGTTCCACCCACAAGAATTTCACTGAAATTTTCTTCTCCTTTGAATTTTTTGAAAGCAATTTATTTTCAATCAAACTAATTGAAAAACATATGGAAGAAATGTTCAGCACAGCACTGCCTCTTGCTCACCCACTTATCATATAGCGTTTATCCCCAAGTCCTCATAGTGTGATGTCACTGGGACGTACCTTTCGACAAACAAAAATGGTGATTCTGTGGATTTCCAATGTGCCACAGATGAGCCTCTTGGGAAGTCAATGAACTTTGAGTCCAGCCACACTCTCCATATTCAAAGGGGCAGTAGAAGCCAGAGGGGAGTTTTCCTGCAAAAACAAGAATTGCAGGAGACAAAGAACTGATCAGCAACTCCTAGGAACAGAATTAAAGGAAGCATTGCAATAGTTCTCCTTGGGTAATCACGTTGTTGTTTCCCAGTGCTGCAGCAAGAACCATGTATAGTGCATTTCTTAAGGGCTTCAACAGCTTTCACACCCATTATCAAAGTAAACCTCACTTTGGCAGTTCCCAAACTTGGTTTCCCAGATGTTGTTGGACTACAACACCTACCATCCCTGACTATTGACCATGCTGACTGGGGATTGTAGTTCAACAACATGTGGGGAACCAAGGTTAGGAACCTCTTCCTTACAGTACCCCAGGCCCCATCTACATGGCACCGCTTTGACCCCCCACCCAGTTGCAACTGCGCAGCAATGCGGCTTCGAATCAGCCTGCCCTGCGATACACTTGCGATGTACTGCGCGCTTTCCTAACAGACTTGCCGTGCCTTTTTTTTTGCTATTATACTGAAATGTGCAGCTGTGCACTCCCGTGAGTGTGGGGGTGCGACACTTCAGTGGCTGTTTTGTATATGAGGGGCTCTGCTGTGTCTTTCTGTCTCTCAGGTAAAAAGAGGGTGTTTGGTGCTCTTTCATTTCCGCACCATCAGTTTGTCAGTTCATCAGCCTGAGACTCTTGCGATGGTTCACACTCAGAAGCATGAGCACTACGTGCCTAGCCATCACTCCAAAAAGGTGGCCGGAGTGATGTTGGTCCTCCCCCAAGCCCCCCCCCTTGGGTACTGAGTCCAAAAGCAACCATTGCGAAGATACGAAGCTGCAAAACTGTGCAAAAGTGTGATTAAATAGATGAAAATACCCCTCTGTGCCGCTGTAACTGTGCAGCTGCGAAGTGATGGGGGGAGTAAAGGGGCATCACAGAGTGATGCAGGCACTACACATGCTTATAACACATCCACGGCAAAATGTGAAGTCAGTTAGAGGAACGGACAAATGACTCACAAGCGAGGGAAACCTGTAGCAAACGAAAAACATCACAGCAAAACGACTCCTTGGAACTTCGCATTTTCCAGGCGAAAACCATGGATGGCTGAGAAGTCGTAACTGCGTTGTCTGTCATGAGAGACCTTAACTTGCACCCATCCCAGAGTAAAAGCTGGGTGTAGATGCCCCCCCCCGTAAGATAAGCCAATATAATTAACTCAGTGTTACAGATATCTGTCTGTCTGTGTGCAAAAGCATGGGAGGAGTGAGGCTGAGAGATCAGAGCTTTCCTAAGGCCACCGCATGAGTTCATGGCTGAGATGGGGTTTGAACCAGTGACATCTAGTTCATATTGTTTATGTTTTTAACAACTACACTTCACAAACACTCATTAGTTGTGGCTGCAGTTTAAAGTTTAAAATATTTACTTAACTTCCAAACTTACATCAACTAGAAGAGAATAATAATAATTTGCAATAACTCCATTCATTAAAATGGGGGGTGGATGGGTTTTCAGTTGGTACAGCACCATAGGTGGCATCACACAGACATTAAATCTGTCCTCTATTTTCACATTAGGATATCTTCAGATGGAATGATTTCAGCTGGCTTCCATGATAAATATAGGGCACTATTTTTGAGCTTTTCTACATGAGGCTGTTAATCCGCTGTATGTACTTTCGGTTTTGTTGCAGAATTGAGATCTGAGCACTACACAAGAAGCATTTCTTTTCCTGCTTTTCTGCTACATAACCTCTAGGTGATGCTGTGGTATAACAGAATAGTGCAAAGACACAAGAGGAACTTGCGCTTTCTTTCACTTTCACAATTAAATACCACATTTACCCTGCTCTAAAAAAAATAGCTGAAAGTGCTGTTTAGACACTGAAGTGAAACTGAAGGGTCACATCATCATCTAAAGAACCCGTAAACAACCATGAGTAGGGAATGATGAGTGCACGATAAATGCCTCATGTAGAAAATCCCTTCAAGGGACTGCCTTTGAGCTAGACAGTATTAATTAGAACTTGTAGTTAACTTGTCTTTATGACTGAACAATTTGCTACGAGGAACTGATCAGGCCACTGTCACTATGAGGAACTGATCAGGCCACAAGGACTCCTCTCTTTGATTCAGTGTAGCAGGTAGTCCATCCTCACGTATATTTTACCCATGCAGATCTGCCCTATCCGCTGAATTGAGTGAGCAGCCCACATGAGCAAGAGCGCCCTGTTTGCACACATTGGAGCACAAACTCCAATAGGGCTCTGAATTAGGGTGCCTGAGTTTATTGTGGCTACTGTACACTATCACACTATTTGAAAGCAGTTCTTTTCCAGTGCTTTTATTCCTTGACTCCTATAGAGACTGGGTTATTGTTAAGTTTCTGCTTTGGCAACAGTCATGTGACATGTTGGATCTTCCTTAGACTTGCAGATTTAAAAAAAGTTGATGTAATGTACTGCTTGCCGTTTTGAAACACATATTTATTCAATTACTATCTTGCCATCTTAGGAAAGTGTCAGGAGCGCCCTAGCTGCCTCTTACAGTCCCCTCCAATAGCCAACTCAAGACACAGATGAAGAGGATTCTTTCCAAGGCTTTATTCCTTTTACAACTTAATGACTCTTTCAGATGCTAATCACCAACGACTAAGCAAGGAACTGCACTGGGTAGTTAGTACAGTAGCCTAAGCTCCAGGTAAGACAGTTGGTCCCCATTTGAAGGAGAAGGGCAGGAAGACTCTGAACGTATGGGCTATGGAGAGGTCCTCCCTGTTACCCTTGGGTCCTCAGATGCGACCGTTGTTTTAGCGCCAAGCGAGCAGAGCGCCTCCTCTCGGCACCCTCCATCTGGCGCTGCTCCCTGCGTCTGCGCCGAGCATCCAGCAAGGCCCCCTCCCCTGCTCTCTTGCTGCCAGGGTCACTATCTCTCTCAGGAATGCAGGCAGGAGGAATCTCTCCCTGCTGCTGTGCCTGTGAGCAATGAGCGAGCTCCTCTCCCACGGGTTGTTGCTATTCCTCAGAATCAGAACTGCTCTGGGGCTCTATGGGCTCAGTTTCCACCCTGACATCAAGTTTCTATGCAGAAAGTAATATAGATTTATTTACTTTTTTAGCCTTTGGATTCCTGGCCCTAACTAAATCAATATTAAGTCTAATGTGCCCATGCTCAAAGTGTTAGATAGATCCACGGCTCTGCAGAACTCTGTTCTCTCTTCTTTTCTCTTTCTTGTTCTGCTCTGCTCCTCTTATTGCTGATATGGTGCCATTAAATTAACATTTTCTTTTAGCCTGTCCTTTCCTTAAAACTCAAAGTAGGCAACAAGATTTCCATATGTCATTCACCTGCAGAGACACAGCATGCTATTTGTTTGTTTATTTAAAATGTTTAATTGTCACCTTTCTACTAAGGTACCCTAAGCCACTTACGTACATCAATAAAATGTGCCAAGAAGAACACTAATTATTTAGTTGCTGCTATTCCCATTTTTCACCTTTGTAGTATTGGGGTGAAGATGAACCAGGACATCACAATACTAGGCAAAATTCATGAGTGCTGTGATAGCCTATAAGGGCATAATCTTATAGCCAATAGGCAATGTCTGGACAGCCATAGAATTATTCAGTTTTCAGGAAATGACCTTGGAGCCCATGCTCCAAGGTCAGTTCCCAGAAAACTGCCTCCCCGCCCCATCGTAGGCAGCACGGATCATCCCAGGCTCCGCACACATAAGAGCAGTGTGGAGCGGGAGGAAAGGGGGCGTTCCTGGGGGCAGGGAGGGGTGGGGACCTCAGAAGGGTCAGTACAATGCTTTCTATGCATCATCTAGCCACCCCCCTCACTCCGAAGCACTGCAGCTAGACAGCTGAAATCAGCCATCTAGCCGCAAATGCAGGGCAGCCGGAGCACGGAGGCCAAGATCCCTTCCACGCTCCACCTGCCCTGCATTGGGTAGGTGGCCACCTCTGAGTTCGGAGGCGGCTGCCTATCCCCATAGAATTGCTCCCTAAATTAACTACTTTATTTATTTAGGTTTATATCAATGACTTTCCATCCATTCATCCACCCGTAGGGATGGACGGATCAGTCCATTTCCAGATCATGTTAGTTATGCATCTGTTCACTGATTAGTCTGTTCTGTCCTGTTTCCACATTAATCAGCAATTTGTTTTTTTTTTTTTTAGATTTGCACAGAAATGTGTATATAAATATGCATTTTTGAACATATGTTCTCACAAATTGTACATTTGAGTCAAGATATAAAATCTGAAGGACAGCTATGTTCTGTTTCACACAATAGAGGTGCAGATCAGCTACCCAAATGAGAACCAAACAAAATCCTCAAGAATCCTTAGCCATCCATCCCATCCCAAATGCTTAAGATGAGTCTCAATAAACCGCTTAGCCCTTGAAGTGCCAGAGAACGTTTCACCCCGAGCCAGACAACTGTGTGCTCAGCTGCACACAGGGATCTCTTACTCAGTCATTCCAATGGAGGTTGCTAATCGGCATGTGCAAAGAGATGTGCACACAAATCAGCTCCATCCATAGAATTAAATGTGGGGAAGCCAAGTAGCTCCATGAGCACATCATTGCTCTTGTGCATGAAAGACATTTTTGGATTAGGGCTTTTGCTGCTACCCACTTACATAGCTACTTTTCTAAAATAAAGACGTCAACATTAGGCCTGAGCTGAAACCCGCAGCAGGACAGGGGGTGTCAAGGCAGTTAATTGCCTTGCCAGTAGGCCACCACATTCCTCCTCCTCCCCACCCTTCCGCTCAATTGAGAGCGACTGCAATGCGAGGCCATTGTCTGCCCTCAAGGCTATGGGCTCTCATTGGCTATGGGGTGCCACAACATCATCACCTGGCTATGTGATCCCTGATTGACTGAGATCACAGAGCCAGTAAGAAGGCATTGTTTAAAATAAATGATCTGGAGCAGCTCATGAGAGGTGGTGGTGGGGAGTATGCAGGGAGCAATGAGCATATCAGCCCCTCCTCCTTTTCTTCCCTGCGAAAATGTGGTCCAGTGCTAGAAAAATATTTGATTATTGTTTTCCCTTTAAAGAAGATGCCACATTCATTCTTCTTCCGTTGAATTTCAGTCTCCACATCCAACAGAAGAATCTGTCTCATCCTCAGGCTAAGTTCTGAATAAAATGTCAGAACCAGGTGCATCCAGAATTCTTCTTGAAACAGCTCAGTGTGCAGTCCAGTTTAATTCACTTTGGTGCCTGCTGTATACTGTGTAGTATATTACAGTATACAGAATCATGTAAACATGCCAGAACAGTCAGGGGGAGACATCTAAGCATCAAACACCGCCTAGGGCCCAGGGAAAAATTGGCAGTAAAGCTTATTGTGCAAGTAGAAGCAGAGATGTATTAAAAGAACAATTGCTAGCCCAGTATACTACTTTCTTCTGTCATAAATATGTCTTTATGAACCTCTGGCTGTCTTGTACTCTGAATACAGACTTCTTCACTTATTGTAATGTTTCCTCCACGTGGTGAACCAATGTCAGCTATTTATTGCAATTCCACTGCAAGCTTTAATGTCTCTGGCTCACATGTCAGACTACATTGTCCTGATTCTCTTTTGGTTTTCACGGATCAGACTCACATTAGCACAATTCAGATTAGGAAAGCCTTTGCACAGACCTCACCCCCCCAAAAAGCTTGCTGTGGATATTGTTTACAAGCTTGGGTGGGTTCATATGTGCATGTTGGTCATGCAAAAATTGAAATATCAAATGCATGCAAAAGCCACCACAAATCAAATGCTACAGACACAGCTTTCATATCACCTAACGCTTAGTGTTGCCACATGATGTTCCTAAGATCTAGGAACTGCAGTTAGTTTTAACTATGGCTTGCTCAGGTTATTATAAACCATGATTTAAGTCAGTTTTCCCACACAAGCTATGGTTAAGACTAACCACAGTTTATCCTGTTCAGGTGAAATAAAAAACTGCAGTTAATTGAAAACAGAAAGTGTGGTGAACCCAATGCTCGTTCACATAGTACTAAACTAAGATTTAGTGGTATATCCACATACAGCCAGTATATCCATGGATATGTAGTTATACAGTACTGTGCAAAAGTCTTAGGCCACCACCAGCTTTGTTGTTTCAGCAAAGTTTTAATGACCATCCATAATTATTTTTCGGTCTCTGTATTAAGATACAAACAGAAAACACAGGAAATATTTACAGGCAAAAGTCAGTATTTAGTGTGACCTCCCTTGGCTCTAAGCACATCTTGAACTCTTTTGGGGAGACTGTCCTGAAGTTTTCTGAAGTAATACCAGGCTTCTTTCAGCACTTCCCAGAGTTCTTCTTTAGATGTAGGTTGTCTTTTATTTCTTTCTCTGTCCAGGTGGTCCCATACTGCCTCTATAATATTCAGGTCTGGACTCTGTGGAGGCCAGTCCATGACTGTGAGTTTTATCAGCTGTTTTCCTTGCTAAATATGATTTCACTGCATTAGCAGTGTGCTTGGGATCATTATCATGCTGAAAAATGAAACTATTCCCAATCAGGTGCTTTCCAGAAGGAATGGCATGATGAATTAAAACCTGTCTGTACTTTTCAGTATTCATGATCCCATCAATACGGACAGGATCGCCAACACCACTGGCAGAAATGCAGCCCAAACCAGGAGAGACCCTCCACCATGTTTCACTGAAGGCCGCAAGCACTCATTCGTCCATCTCTCTCCAACTCTTCTTCTCACATATTGTCAACGACTGGACCCCAAAACTTCAAACTTGGATTCATCACTCTATAATACTCTTTTCCACTGATCCTCATTCCAATCTTTGTGAGCTTTAGCATATCTTAGCCTTTTCACCCTGTTCCCCTTCCGCAAAAGTGGTTTCTTGGCTGCTACCCTTCCACGAAGACCATTCCTGGCCAGGCGCCTGCTGTTACTCTAGTGTAAGGGGAGGTCACACTAGATACTTGCCACTTTAGCCCATGGAAGCTTTTTTTTGATTTTTTTTCTATTGTTGAATACTGCATACAAATTTCCTGTATTTTCTGGTTGTATTCTAATGGAAAGACTGATAAATAATTATATATGGTCATTATACCACTGCTAAAACAAATCTAATGGTGGCCTAAGACTTTTGCACAGTACTGTATATGGGTGCAGAGAGAGTCCATGTGGTATAGTGGTTAGAGGATTGGACCTAGACCAAATCCCCACTCAGCCATGAAACTCACTGGGTGACCTTGGACTAGTCACTATCTCTGAGCTTAACTTCCTCACAGGGTTGCTGTGGAGCTAACATTGCGGGAGGAACCATATATGGCATCTTGAGCTCCTTGGAGGAAGGACAAGATATAAATAAATAGTTACACACTTTTAATTATTTTAACACAGAATTGTGAACATCCCCAACCTGACACTCACCGGATGTGTTGGAATGCAACTCCCATCATTCACAGCCAGCATGGCCATTAGCCATGCTCTGGAAATCATGGGGATTGCAGTCCAACATATGTGGAGGGTACCAGGTTGGGGAAGGCTGTTTTAGACCTTTATCCATCTCAGCAATTTCACTTTTCCGAATGAGTATGACAAGCATTATGCATTATAAAAAAAGGTAAAGATGTCTCCAACCAGTCGTGTCCGACTCTAGGGTGTGGTGCACATCTCCATTTCTAAGGCGAAGAGCCAGCGCTGTCCGAAGACGCTTCCATGGTCATGTGGCCGGCATGACTGAACACCGAGGTGCACGGAATGCTGTTACCTTTCCCGCCGAGGCGGTACCTATTTATCTACTTGCAATTTCTTGCTTTTGAACTGCTAGGTTGGCAGAAGCTGGGACTGAAGACGGGAGCTCACTCCGTCACACAGCACTCGGGTCTCGAACTGCTGTCCTGCTGACCTTCCAGTCTGCAGTTCAGCGTCTTAACCACTAAGCCACCGCGGCCCCTATTATGTATTATATTACTATATAAAACACATTGGGGAAATCCATGGCCCTCGACTACCCTCTGTGCAGCTGTAACAGCATATGTATTATAATGTGTGATATTGACAAGGATTTATTGTATTTTGATGTTATTAGTTCTTTGTGTGTCATTAGCTAACTGTGAGTGCTAAAAGGTATTCTTGGAAATGGGGCATAGAAGTTTGTCACAGGTGGGTTGGTTAATTCTTAGAAGCAAAAACCTTCTTAGCTTAGGAGGGGGGGCCTTCATAAAGATGCTTTGGAAGTCAGCAGTAAACCTGGCTGCATTAGGAAGTAGCCCTTAGGGTTAGATGCTAAAGTTAGGTGCAAGAGTATGACCAGGTCTAAAACTTTGGTTGAAGTCACCTACATAGATGTTACAAAAGGTTTGACCTGGCTGAAAAACGAGATCCTGGGAGAATGAGAAACCTGCCAAACATGCTTATGTTAGATCTGTTCACCATGCCTTCTGTTTAGGTAAGTATGAAATGATCGTATTAACTGTTAGATTGAGAGGAACTTAGATTTTATTGTGTTAACAATATCCTTGCTACTATTTCTATTATACTCTTGTTAATTATAACTTGTATGTATTTAGGGATGTTTGCTGCCTGCGTTATTATGATGAAAGAATGTTATTCCCTTAGATTGTTTGAGCAATACATCCATCTTCTTTAGTACCAAGTTTGTATTGTCTGGCTGGAAAAAGTTTCAAGGACCACTACCCACACATTAACCCTTGAAGCCCAAAACACTCAGCTGAAGTTTGTAAATCTATCACTGATTTAGATTTACAAACTGTCCTCAGAGCCGCTGTCCTCAAAGCTGCTGTGTGTTTTCTCATTTGGTCAGGTGAGTCAGGTGAACAAGCTAGTCAGATGGAGAGGGAATGAATTACTCGTCTCACAGCCTGGGGAGCCCCTGAGGTGCCCTGACCACTTTCCCCATCCAACTGATCAGCCATCAGCTGGAGGCAGGGAACAGATCATTGTTTCCCTGCTGATAGTAGCAGTGAGAAAACAGCAATCTGGGGTAGTGGCAAATGTTAGTCCTACATAAAGTAGACCCATTGAAGTGAATGAGACTTGAGTTAGTCACAACTAACTTAAGTCCCATTCATTTCAATGGGTCTACTCTACATAAGACTACCATTGGATACTACCCTGGATAAGGATTGCTGAATGGGCCTCATCCTCATCCAAGCAATCTCAATACAGAGATCAGGGTCACTGGCTGGGGGAGAGGCTTTGAACTCCCTCCCCCCAGTGATCCCATCCCCTGATCTCTGAGGGGAGATAGGTCAGTTTAAATCTCCCCATCCCTGTAAACAGAGATATGGGCAGGGGGCATGAAAGTGTGTGTGTGTGTGTGTGTGTGTGTGTGTATGTATGCTACAGATGTCCATCACTGGAAACCCAGCCCTTTTTGGTACTGGTCTCCATGGCATGGCCATCTTGGCTTGCATTTGCCAGCCAAGTTGAGCATTTTCCCTGAATTCTGGAGACTTCTTCCATTTTTAAAAACATTGCAGAAATAGACACTTGTGCAAATTGCAGCTGCAATCTGGACAAATGTCTATTTCTCCAAATTAAAACCGCCACCACCCTCAGAAAATCCACTAGATGGCCTGACTTGCTGTGGACCGAACGTGGAAGACAAGCTAAAAACTGGGGGGGGGGGGTTGTCCCTGAGCCAATGAAAACTCATCAAGCTCCACCCCCCAACCAGATTCTTCTGACATCCCTAGGGCACACATGTATGTGCGAACCCCCGACCCCCATCACCCAGCATTGCCTGTTGCCCTCTGGGTTAAGTAGGCTGCCCACCTCTGAAATTAAAAACAACAACAACACCCTGATATTAAAAACCATTAGGGTTTTAAATCCTCTAGAAGCCTTTAAAAACAAAAACAAAAACCCCTACTTTTGAAACTGACGGCAGTGCTGAGCCACTGATTACAGCTGAAATGCTTTTTGGGTTCTACTGATGAATTGTTAAATTATTCTCTGCATTTCATTATGGATTGTTCTTGCATTGCACACATGTAGGGAGCTTCCCTCTTGTTTGACACAGAAAATGGATAAATCAATGAACAGTGGTTAGTTGAAAATGGATGTGGATACTTCTGATTTCTTCCTTGTGGCAGGGCTGGTCCATATTTTGCCTGAGTCAGAGCAGCAAATGTCCCCCCACTCCAGTCAAGGTAAATAGCTAGCACACAAGGCCAGTCAAGTTAAGTTATTTTGTCATCTGAAGCAGAAAATCCCACAAGCACATCTCTCCTTCTCTCTGGCAGTAAAATTACAACAATAATAACTAACAATTCGCTGTCCTTTCATAACACCCCAAATCAGCTTCCTGAGGTGGCTACCTCACTGTGCCTAATGGTAGGGCTGGCCCGGCATTGTGGCCACAGGCTCTTTCATGAGAAGCTAAACTATGGTTTAACATTACGTCTGAACCAGGCCATTGTGGCCACAATAAACCACAAATACCTTTTTTTGCTCCGCTGCTGTGGTGAATAGTTGAACGGTCCGTAATTTGCCATTTTACAAGGTGGTAACCCCACTAACCATCTCAGGTGCAATACTTTGCAATATTTTTCTATTGAGAAGTAGAAGCTATTTACATACTTAGCTGTGACTGTTTTGAGTAATAAAATTATTATTACCATAACAATATTGATTTGTTATTAATTATAAAAAGGTGGTGGTATACAAGCAAACGTAATGATAGAGTCTAATTCAAACAAGGCACTTTCTTATAAATATTATCAATTATAGTAATGACATTAACAGACAAGTCTGAGTATTCCTCAGTATGTTTGCCATTCCAGTAATTCATAAACGGAACTTAATTCTGGATAAATTAGTCTGTATCTATTGTAGTTTTTTCCTTTCTTCTACTTGCCAAATCCTGGTCAAATAGACATCTACAGATTTCCCCTAGTTGATCATAACATTTGTTTTCTGCACATATATCCACAAATTCCAAGTCACATTCTTCCACCCTCCTCTGTAAATCACATCATAAAGCAGCTAAGGGGTTCTGAGAAAGTTCACATCTTGCAATACCTTTTATAAGTGAAATTATACCCCTTGCAATGTCATAAGATCTGAGCAGAACCATCAGAAATAAATAAAATCTTGACATACTTGCCAAACACATCCAGAAAGTTAGGTTGCCCTGGTTATACATTATCTGTGTCTTATATTGCAGAAGTGGGTACCCCCAGAACCTGTGACCTCCATATGTTAATGAACTCCAGCTCCCGTCAGCCCTAGCCAGTATGGCAAAAGGTCAGGGATGAGAGGTCCACGGGTTCCCCAACCCTATTATAGAGGAACATAGGAAGCTACCTTATACTAGGGATGGGTGAGAATTTCATTTCAGTTTGGTTTTGAGATTTTAAAAAATTGAATGTGGGAGAAACTGAAACCAACAGATTTGTCCGTCCAGGCCTAGGGCTTGAGTGCTTTGCTCTTAAAAGTCTGGCTTTGTATCCCTGTGTATTCAACCACATTAGTGCATAAGCAGGGTTTACACCTCTTTTTTTCTGATAGGCTCCTCATCTTTAACAGCTCTATGGCAGACACAGTGGAAGCTGGTGGCTCTGATTTCGGTGGGGCTGTAAATCCATTCTGGGGTTCAGTCAGAACCAGCCAGAACTCTAAAGGAGCTATTCCAAGTGCTGAACCTATCCTCAAAATGGGCTCAGCATCTTGGATAGCTCTTTTAGAGTTCTGGCTGGTTCTGACTAAAACCCAGAATAGATTCACAGCCCCACCGAAATCAGAGCCCAAAGCTGTCAGACAGGTGCTGGGCAGACAGGTACATCACAGTTCTCTCCATGTTTGGAGAATCTGGCCTCATTTGAATCTGCAGTGGATTTCTCTAACATTCCTAGTTGCAACCAGCCAGAAGGCTAAAGGAGCTATCAAAGGTGCTGGACCCATTTGGGATATGGTTCAGCACTTTGGATAGCTCCTTTAGACTTCTGGCTGGTTGTAACTAAAACCCAGAATGGAATCTCTGCCCCACTGAAACTGGTGCCACCAGCTCCATAAGAACTTAAGAACTTAAGAAGATCCCTGATGGATCAGACCAAGGGTCCATGTAGTCCAACATTCTGTTCGCACAGTGGCCAACCAGCTGCCCACAGGAAACTCACAAGCAGGACAGGAGTGCAACAGCCCCACCACCACCCATGTTCCCCAGGAACTGATGTACATAGGCATACTGCGTCTGATACTGGAGGTAGCATATAGCCATCAGGACTAGCAGCCATTGATAGCCTTTTCCTCCATGAATTTGTCCAATCCCCTTTTAAAGCTATCCAAAGAGGTGGCCATCACTACATCTTGTGGAAGTAAATTCCATAGTTTAACTATACGCTGTGTATGGATGTGCGACGCTGGGAATTCTGTTCCATTTAAGTCCAATGGGATTCCACAGTGTTTCTGTTCTGATAAGTGGAGGTGGGCTGTAACAGATTTTTTTTCCCTGATTCTGGAAATATTTTGTACAGTTTTTTGGGGTTCTGCCATTACCACAAATTGTAATTTGTGCAAATTTGGGGAAGGGGAGACTTGAAATCTGTGCCAATGGTGTCATAGTTTGAGCCAGTGTGGTGTAGTGGCTATAGCGTTGTACTGGGAGTTGGGAGATCTGGGTTCTAGTCCCCACTTGGCCATAAAGCTCACTGGGTGACCTTGGGCCAGTCACAGACTCTCAGCCCAACCCACCTCACAAGGTTGTTGTTGTGAGGATAAAATGGAGTAGGATTAGCAGTATGTATGCTACCTTGGGTTCCTTAAGGAGGAAAAAAGGCAAGATATAAATGAAATAAATAAATGAATAATTTTAAAAAATATCTTTTCATTCACCATCTTGCACAAGTGTGCACGTTTGCCTGTCCGCTATATTGCCCTGCAGAGGCATATTCCCCTCTTGTCAATACCCTCATCAGTTTCATCCTCTTCACACGCTACATTGTTTAGCCCAGTAGACCCATATTCCATATCTGTCCAAAACCCTGTCAATTCCCACCCCTCAATCCCTCTGGAAATGTAGAAGTGGGGGATGAAATTGACAAATCCTTTGACAAAACAAATATGGTGCTGGTCAGATGACACTGACAAGGCTCTTGACAAGAAGGGAATATGTCTCTTTGGGGCTACATAGCAGACAGGTGGACAGGCGGACTTGCATATGCACTTGCACTTGCAAAAAACCTCCCAAAAAGAAATTGCGCAAATTGCTGACATTAAAAACACACACCAGAATCCATGCATTGGCTCGACTTGCTACAGGTCGAGTCAACACCAGCAAGTGTGTGGCGGGGGAAGAGAGCAGAATGAAATCCACAGGCCCAAACTGGAAAAATCCATCAAGTTTCACCCCCCAAACAGAATTCTCAAACATTACTACTGCTGTGTGAAAAAGTACTTCCTTTTATCTGTCCTGAATCTCCCACCAATCAGCTTCCTGGACTCGCATAGACTAGGAGGAGGGAAGGTATCTTGGCCTAAAGATATTTATTTGTGTGTGTGTGTGTGTGTGTGTGTGTGTAGATGATATTTGTATGGACCTGTACACCCTCAGTACTGTAGAACACAAATCTCAAGGAAGGAAAGAAAAAAATAACCCTTTCTCAGTCCTCAAACTCCAAATATCAACCCTCCTGTATACCAGGCTGTGCTGGCTTCTCTGAGTACTGGAAAGGCAGTAATACTGGTCTCAAATTTCCCTACTCCAGTAGAGTTTTCTCCTGTTTTTGGCAGGCACATTATTGTGCTATGAGAAGGGGAGGAATGTAGTAAAGCAGTCATGAAATTGCTACTGGGAAAAATAACATATCCACCACATAGGGTAATCCAGAAAGGTCTGGGCAGATAAGTCCTCATTTACAGAAAACTTCCAGTAGTTATGTGGAGGAAGAGCATTGCATGATTATTGAAATGCTCTGTTACTATTTCCTTTGTGAATAGTTTTATGCTGGCTCACATCTATGAGTACAGTTCAAATGAATGAGCCCCTTTTTCATCATAAAAGGGCCTCCGTAGAACTGTCAGGATGTTGCAGTCACCTGCTCATTTTTCATCTAAAATTCACACAACTCATTTCCTCTCTCAACAAGAGGATATGCCAGGAAAACTCATTCCCTAAATCTCATTCTGCACACTTCCGCCTCCCACACACTATGAGTGAAGCTTGAATCACCATGTTTGATGGTGTTTCAGCTGCATAATTCAGGTTTGCTGTACTGTTTCATATAATAATTTAGGCCTTTGTCTTTCCTGCCTGTCTCTCTCTCTCTCCCCCCCGCCCTTTATTATAGTAACTTTTCCAGAATTCAGAGTGGTTTCATTTTCAGCTCTTGGATAGACCTATAGTTGACAAAGGTATATTACACATGAAAATTATTTCTCTTTACACAGAATTTCTATGCATTGCTCTGAGGTTGGATCCAAATTTAGTTATACTTACAGGAGACCCACTGAAATCAATGGGACTTATTTAGTCTAGACTAAGTATAACAAAATCTGGATCCAATCTCTGATATCCATGTAGTTTCCCTTCCTATTAATTCACATAAAAACATTGTCTGTTTTCTGTTGTTCCCCTCCTCCCACCCCCATCCCCAATCTGGCTTGCTTGTCTCATCCCTGTCTTTGCACCTACTGTATGTGTATTTATCTTTACCAGTAGCGATACAACTAGTTCAAAACAGACACTGGAAAAGCCCAAAGCGTTGCTTGTGTAAAATGGCAGAACTCTTACTGCAGTGCAGGTCACTAATTGGACCTTCTCGGCAAACAGATTACAGGAACATTTCCTGGATGACTTTTGTTTTCAAAAGCAACCTTTGTTCTTTGTCCCTGTTCCTTTGGATTATAAAACATGATCATGATTGTACATGAGATGTTCGTAGTGATGACCTGTACTTGAGATGACCTGTTTCAGGAAGCTCTCAGTGGCTAGGCATTGCTTCCCTCACGGAGATACGACAGATGTCACATTTAGAGTTTTCTCCTTTGGTCAGAAAAGCTAGAGACCCTGGCTTGTTGGAGAGGCCTGGAGGAGTTTTGTTTCATTTTTAGTGAGTGCATCATTCTAAGCACCAATTAAGGGGTTGTATCCAATGTTAGTCCTACTTAGAGTAGGCCCATTAACATGAATGGGACTGGTGTGACTGAGAAGGCATTAGGTAGTTTCCATGGATCTAAAGCAGAGAAGTGTTATAAAGCCTTAGTGCTGAATATACTTACTGCACAGCTGTCCCTCATCCTCTCCCTCTGCGCAGTCTCTGGTGAAGTCACACACCTGTCCCAGCTTGATCACTGTTCCATTCCAGCAGCTGAAGGAACTCTGCAGAGCCATTTTAGAGCCAGAAGGAGGTCCTACAGTCAAGAAAAAGAAAGATCCATTCAGACCACTCTATAGCAATTTGTGTAGTATGCTTAACTATGTCTCATTCTCTACCAAAGCACCATAACAGTAAGAAAACGTAAAGGCAGTGAACCTCCAGAGGGATACAGAGCCTGTTCACTGATGTGCTGGCAAAGACTGGTTCACAAGAGTCATGATCGGAGCAGTTTGTTCATTACTTCTGATGACCTTGATACATCTCTGCATGTCTGTGGGAACAATCCTCTGTGCAATTTCTATTCATTTCAATGGGGCTAGAGCAGGAGACATTCCCAGCGGCCTATGTGAACTGCTATGTTTTTATTGGAAAGTGTGTTTCAGGAATAAAACTGATCAACTAAATTCCTCCTCCTTAACGAAGTCCTGCTGTCAGTATTTTCAGCAAGTAGTGTTAGGTTAAACAGTGTGCATTGTGGCTGAGAACACTGGATCCTGATGTTCCCACTCAGGAAAAATGCTAGAAGCATGGTCTACAGCAGACATTGGCAACTCAGAGACCACTGGCAGTGGAGCCTGCAGAGACCACAGTGGAGCCTGCAAAGACCCCCAGGAGTGCCTACCAGACCCCCTTCTACTCCCACCTACCCACCATCCCCACTTGCAGTTTCGTCCCCAATCTCCCCACCGCCACTGCGGTGATTTCCTTCCTGCTGCAACAATCCCTGCCCCCACATCAAGTTCTTTCCTTCTGCCACAGTGATTCCTCACCCTACTGCAGTAATGATTTCCTTCCCACTGCTGCTGTGGTTGCTGCCACTGCTGCCACAATTTCCTTCGTTCTTCTTGCCCACCATTCACCTCAGTAGCAGGAAGTCAGCCAGTCTGGAAACTTCTGCTGCCTCTTTATCTCGCAATGTGGTGAGCATCGCAGAAGCAGTGTGGGGAGCAGACCACAATGTGGAGGGAAGGTGTACCCACTCCTCCCCCAACAGCAGTTTGTAGTGGTTCCCACAGACACTTTTCAAAATGCACAATGTGCCTGCAGACCCAAAAAGGTTGCCTCCCTTAGTCTACAGCTCTTGCATATAAATGAACAAAGACATCAAACTGGTAGGAAGAAGAAAGTAGCTTTGCTTCCCTCTCTTTTTTCTATCCATGCATGTGACACCAGTGCAGAGAAATGGGTATAATTTCGATCTCTGTTTCACGTGATGAATGCTCCTTCACCTGTTGGTCATGGTTGGCATTTAGAATGATAGTCTTCAAACTTTTGAAACACAAGACCCACCTTGACTCCAAAGATGCCGTTTGGGGATCCACTTCTTAAATTTTTATCATATATTTTTTATGGCAGTTCTATTGAGTTGCTGTTGCAATCCACCTTATAACAGCCTCTGACCTAGTAGTAGGTCCCAACCCACCAGTTGTAGACTGATTTAGAAGACAGGGTGCTTGCCACCACCTGGTTGACAGGTAGCCCCACACCAGATAATTTCATTTTATGCCTAACTCTAACCCCTGTATCTCTTTGGATGACATTTTGGCATTTCATGCAATTCTGCCAGAAAGTAAAAACATTATAGGCATTTGATGATTTCCCCATTATAAGTAATGGGGAAGTCACCCAAGGCTTCAGAAGAGGAGGCAAAGCAAGGCTCTGCCTCGGAACCAAGCCAAAGTGTGTTGTCAGCCTGAGCCTCCAAGTTGAGACAACCCGCTATCTGAGCCAATGAGCTGGGCTCTAAGGTGATTTTTTTTAAAAAAAATTGCACAGCTCTAGCAGATAATATAGTAAAGATTATCTACACTACACTGTAGTTGCAAGCAAATGGAATCTCAAGGAGTTAAGTACTCCTGTCATGCCTCTGGGCTACCTTGCACTAATTGTTCACACAATGATTACCTTAGAAAATTTATTCTCAATGAAAAAGCATCGATACCTACCCTATTAGATAGACAGCTGGGCATATTACATTTGTTTTCACTAGTTCTGTGTGTACACATTTTCTTTAATGCCACCAAATAAGAAAATTATGACATTTTCCTATGAAAAAGCCTGTCGTTTTCATTATTCTTAAAGAAATTATGCACTGACTCTCAACTATTTCACATGGAGTGAAAATGGAACACATACACCACAATAAAGTATTGTGAATGTTGCAACTAGTGATAAAGATGGTTTTTTTCACCCTAGTAATTATACCCCAATAATGCATTGTCTAATTGTTCCACAGTTTCTAATAGCAAGTGAAATGGAGAAAAAGTTGCATACAGAAAAAGGTGTATAAATATGTCATTAAAAAAGCAGGCTTCGGGCTCTGGAAGCTTTTTTTATTTGTTTCTCCTTTATGAAATCTGAAAAAATAAGATTTATTCCTTATATCTCTGTAAAATGGTCCCTTCTTCCCCATGGGTGGCTAACCCTGTGTCACTGGAACTTGAGTATTCCCCATTGTGGCTAGGCCTCCAAATATCTCCCCACCGCTACCCCCGTGCCTTCACCGCTTCTTATTTCAGAAACCATAACATCTGCTTCTGTTTTGTGTTTTGTTTTTTCTCTAACAGGAATCATAAGGGAGTAGTCTGCTGGCCCAGTGCTAGGCGTAGTAGACTAACCTTTTATTTCTGTAAGTATTTGTGATAAAATAAAAACAAACTTTTTCATATTTAAGCTCTATCTGTATTCTTGAACTAATTCCTCCTCTGTATCTAGGAGAGTGTACAATCTGCCATGTGTGTGCCATACCTCTGCCCAAGATACTGGTATTTCTGTGTCCATTGTGTACGTACAGATGCATGTTTACATACACAAGCATTAACACTATCTTGGGGAGGGGTCCTTTGCCACAGATAGGGTAGAAATATTTTAATAAAATGTTTGGTGCTTGTTTGGTCCCTTTTATCATTGAGAAAATAATTGTAGTGGAATACTTGATGTTGTGTATAGGGGCAGAATCCAATGGGGACTTAACACCCCCCACCGATTCCCATCCACCCTGTGAATTCCCTTCCACAAGCAGTGGGTCCCATTGATTCCATTGCACTAGTGGGACCCACCGGTTATGCAAGGGAGATTTAGCGCTTCTTAGAGGAGGCCCTGAAACAAGCAGAAATGTTCATTTCTGGAAGGAAGCAAGTTGGCGGAGCTCCCATAAGGGAGTTCCGCCGATCTGCTTCCTTCCAGAAATGAGTGTTCTTGCTTGATTTGGGCTGCCCCAGAAGCACTAAATCGACATTGCACAAGTATTAGGGGAGCTTGTGCAATGGAATTGGCGGGGCGTAAGAGGATCGGCTGGGGTATAAGCAGCCTGTTGGATTCTGCTCCTGGGTATAGAACTCTGAGCACAAAATATACATGTACCCCATCAACTGTAAAGGACACAAGCATTTACAGATAGCCGCATTGCCCTTTAAAATAACCAGAAGTGTCAATTGGTGAAGAATCAGTCTGCTGCTGCTGCGTATTTTAAAGAAAAACATGATTAATGGCATGTTTGCGCATTCTTCACAAGTGAAGGGCTGTGTATATACTTTTTGGACCTGAGTACAAAATGCGAAGCTTGAAGGAGCTCAGTAGCAGCAGCAACAAAAATGGCTTATCAGAAAGCTTGCAGCCCTGGAGGCCATCAAGGTAAGTGCAGCACACCAGCCATGTAGTGTTGTCTGCCAGGTACGTCACAACCTCACTGTTTTTGTCATCCCAGGCAGATGGCAAAACAGTTTTGCAGAGCGCCTGGTGGACCACTGTACAAGGCTGCTGGGCTGCATTCAGCTGGATAGGTCACAAGTTGTGCAGGGCTACTTTTGAGTAAGCAGATGGCATTAGGGCTAGAAACAAATAACAAATAGAGACTTAGACCCCCAACCCAAATCTAGGGTGGCCCAGTGACCTCTTTTACAGAGGACCGTCCTCTATTTGAAGGGCTGTCCAGTCCAATTCCAGCTTAAAAATAATGGACCATAACAACTATCACCCATCAACAGTTAGCACCCAAACAGCACACTGAACAGGCAGGCACAAGGGTCACAGTCTTCCACAGTAGGGTGTGATGTACTGTATTTCTATTTACATTATAATAATATCTATACATATACATTAGCATATGCAAGAGTTATGCAACTCACAGCCCTCTTTTGTCCTCTTTTTTGGTGATGCATTACCTTTTGGGGGGCTATTTGCAAGTGGCCACCCGTCTCGATATACACAGTTAGGGTTCTGTCGCTTTCTTTTATGATAAAGGCCACTCCAGAGCCCAGTGGATAGCCTGGGGACATGTGACCCAGAAGATGTTGTTGGAGTGCAACTCCCATCATCCCTCACTATTGCCTATGCTGGCTATGGCTGATGGGAGACCATGTAAGAGCAAGCTAATAAATCCCCTCGCCACGTCTCTGGACAGGCTGGCCTTAAACCTGGGAGAACTTCAGATGTAGCGCTTTGGATGTTTTGCTTTGTTTTGCACAAGGCAAAAAGATGCTGCTGATTCACAAAAACAAACTCCAGTAGATATATGAAAGCTGCTGTGCAGATCTAAAGAAGCTCCTAGTAATGCATTTCCCTTCTCACTGCTATGATTTCAGCACTATTTTCAGAGGGAATCCACTGTTTTGAAAGAAAGAAAGAAAGAAAGAAAGGGAACTTGTGCTACCATTTTCTTTGTTTTTTTTTTCTTTTATGTGGATGAATAGAGTTCAATCAACAATGTAGTTGCTTTCCAGATAACTATTAAATCCTTTAAAATATAATAACCCTACAAAGTAAAACAGATGAGAGATGCCAAAAGTGAGTCATGGGCTCCATAGAGCTGTAAAAGTTTTTTAAAAAATCAAATAATTTTTATAGCTTTAATTTTACGTGTTTATCCTCTGCTCCCTTTTTGTTATGCTCTCTCAGAAGACAGAAAATAAAATCTTGAGGTTTTGATTGATTTGGCCCATCTCCAGATGTTGTATACTTCCCCCCCCCCAGTTCTTGCCTTTTAGAAAAACCTGGAAGAAATGCAACCCTTCTGATTACTGTAATTGACCACTAGTACATTACTGAAGGCATAGCACAGCGCACAAGTGAAAGACATAAGAAAGAGAAAATGAGAAAGAAGTCTTGTGATTTAAAATGAGAGATTATAATAAGAGTTTACACATGTATGTGCACCACTGCAATGCCCTACCCTTATTTATTATGCAGTTGAGCCCTTTTCATACATTCACATCCTGCATAGAAGAAGGATGTGCAAGAAGTCCCTTTGTATTTGTTTAACACCAGAATGTGCCTTGTTTGAACCCTGAACTTGAGGGCGTTTTGTGGGCAAAGCTTGCATATTCCAGAATTTGTGATTGCACTTGCAAAATGCATATTTTAGAAAAATGTGCACTTTAAAGATGTGCATTTAGGGGAAAATGCACATTTTCTCAGTTTAGTAGAGGGGGGGAAGCACACATTTGGGTGCATATTCTTTAAAAATGCGCACCTAAATGTGCACTTTCCCCATTTGAACAACAATAACAAAAAGTTCACAATTGGGACTGGGAACAAGATAGAACCAGCTTTGAGGTGGAACTCAGAAAACCTTGATAAGCTCGAACTGTTGCTGATTCTCCCATCACTAGTGTGGAATGTTGCTGATTCTCCCATCACTAGTGTGGAATGAATGCATGGAAGAGAAGCTGGATTCTGCCTGCTTGTCCTCTATGCATTCATTGCCTCTCTGTGCACAAAAACCTATAGAAGTTGTTGTACGCATATAGGCTCTCTCTGATTCTATCAGCTCTATGCACACAGAGCGGATGAACCTTTAAAGGGCAGGCATCCAGCTCCCCTTCTGCACGCTCATTCTACGTGCACTGTAAACACGTGCAAAAGGCTTTGATCACTGGCAGTGCCACGAGGGCAAAACTCAGGCAAAGATTCCAGTCTTATCTCTGCTGTGCTGCAGCATCACACTGATAATGACTACAGGCAATACTATGTTTTAGTCTGCCCAGCCAGATCAGATGACCTGGTGAGGCAATACAGGCCCCTGGCCAGCCCTATATAACTGTTGATCCAGAGGTGGTTCCTCAGTCTATGAAGAAAGGTGCTAAACAGACTCCCCTCCCTGAAACCAAAACATCAGCCTGTCTTAGATGATGCCTCTGAGTCTTTGGATCCTTGTCTGCCTGCTGCTCCCTTAACAACTGGCCTGATCTGTCTATAGTGTTGTCTGGGCTCTGACAAGTTCATCTACAGCTGAGTACATCTCAGGCATTTCTCCAGTGGGCTGTCCTAAAACAACAGGGCTCAATCGACACAGGAGATTTATTGTGGTGCTACTGCACCTCACATGTGATGTTACCCACAATCTGTTTCAGGCCCTGTTTTTGTTGTTGTAAAAACCGCATTTTCGCAAAATCCCTTTGTGACGGATTTTCCGGCTGCCCCAATTTCCATGCGTTTTGGGACTCAGTGTGTCCCAAATTTGCGGTACTCCTCCAGGGGTTGGAGTGGCTTCAGCACTGCAAACAAGAATGGAAAGTTGCATCAGCTAAGGGTGGACCTGGCAGGAATGGTCGTTGTTTGTTAATGCGTCGGTGCGGAGTTGTGATCCGAGAATAACACTCACACATTTCTGCTGGCTTTTCTCCTGTGCTCTCTCTCTCGCTCTGCCCTGCGGAGTGAACTGAAGAGTTAATGCAATGAGGCTTACTCCTGAGAAAGTCAGTACGTTGCTGTTGGGGTGAATTCTTTTTTTTCTTATCTCTGCTGTGCTGCAGCACCACACTGGTAATGACTACAGACAGTGCTATGTTTTAGTCTGCCCAGCCCGGGACATGTTCCGGGACATGTTCTCTCCTTTGTCCTTTTTATTTCTTTGCCTCAAGGAACAACTAGCTGAAAACTGATAACCATGTCTGCTCAGAAGTAAATCATCTTGTCTTCAATGAGGCTTACTCCTGAGAAAGTCAGCACTTTTTTTTTTTTGCTGCTTCCCCGCCTTTGGGGGGGGGGGAATCAAACCTTCCCAGTTCTCTCCTTTGTCCTTTTTATTTCCTTGCCTCAAGGAATGAGCTGAAAACACATCTACTCAGAAGTAAATCACACTGTCTTCAGTTGTACTTACTCAGCACAGGGGAGAGGGGTGGGGAATGGGAACTGCTTTTGGGATGACTTTAAAAAACACCTTTCTCCTCATTCACTGCATTGGACCTGCAGACCTGAGCATAAGGTTAATGGATTTATTTATTTTTAAAAGAAGAAAGCTTGTTGATGTCTTGAGACTCCGACTACATATAGCCAAATTAATGCAGTTTAAGATTACATTTGCCTCAGGAAAGCAGGATTGATACCTATGTCTCACCGTATTAATTGGGTATGTGTGCCAGGGGAGGAGTAAATGTGAGTTAAGGAAAATGCCTTTTTGAACTGCATCAGCATCAGAAGACACCTCCGTGTAGACTGGGCCCAGGTTACTGGAGTTTTATAGAGAAAGACAATGTTTGTATATCCCTTTGCCCCCCAAACTCTTTGTACTGCACATGGTTTCTTTTTTCCCGTTTTCCCAGGCAGAGAGCTGGGAGGATAGGTTTATGTTTTTTTAAAGTAACAACACATTTGCATCACCAGCTTTGCTGATTTTTTTTTCCTAAAGGAAGATGGCATATGATCCTGTAGTACCGCCAAATATCTGAGTAAGATGTAAGGCAATGTCATATTGCCTATGAATAATAACGGACAGTGGGAAAAAGTTGTCTGAGATAGATGGATAGGTGAACATATACACATGGCCATTTTATTTTTTAAATAAGGTGGACAAGTAAGCATGGGATAATGACTTCATGAAGGGGATTGGGAAATGTGTCTCCAAATGGCCATTCATAGTGCTCCGAGATGTTGTGGTTACTACCTATTTTACAAGATACTAACTATAGCCCTAAATAACCTGAAAGCAGGGTGTTTATCAGAATGGGGCACAGAACTTGCAGACTGGATAAGCTATTTGCAGTTTTTTACAGTTTTTTACAGGTGAGATCCCTTCATGGATCACTGCCTTGTTGTGGCGAAGGGGCTTGCGTAACTCAGTGAAGCCATAAGCTATGCCGTGCAGGGCCACCCAAGACGGACAGGTCATGGCAGAGAGTTCTGACAAAATGTGGTCCACTGGAGAAGGAAATGGCAACCCACTCCAGTATTCTTGCCAAGAAAACCTCATGGAACGTATCACAAGGCTAAAAGATATGACGCCGGAAGATGAGCCCCTCAGGTCGGAAGGTGTCCAATATGCTACTGGGGAAGAGCAGAGGGTATTTCCAAGTAGCGCCAGAAAGAGTGAAGCGGCTGGGCCAAACCCGAAAGGACACTCAGCTGTGGATGTGTCTGGTGGTGAAAAGAAAATCCGATGCTGTAAAGAACAATATTGTTTAGGAACCTGGAATGTCAGATCAATGAATCAAGGTAAGCTGGAGGTGGTCAAACATGAGATGGCAAGATTGAACATCGACATCTTGGGAATCAGCAAACTAAAATGGACAGGCATGGGCGAATTTAATTCAGGTGACCATCATATCTACTATTGTGGGCAAGAATCCCTTAGAAGAAATGGAGTAGCACTCATAGTCAACAAAAGGGTGGGAAAAGCAGTACTGGGGTACAATCTTAAAAATGATAGAATGATCTCAGTACGAATCCAAGGCAAACCATTCAACATCACAGTAATTCAAGTCTATGCCCCAACCACTGAGGCCGAAGAAGCTGAGGTTGATCGGTTCTATGAAGACCTACAACACCTTCTAGAACTAACACCAAAAAAAGATGTCCTCTTCATCATAGGGGATTGGAATGCTAAAGTAGGAAATCAAGAAATCACCGGGATAACAGGCAGGCATGGCCTTGGTGTACAAAATGAAGCAGGACAAAAGCTAATAGAGTTTTGCCAAGAGAACATGCTGATCATAGCAAACACTCTTTTCCAACAGCACAAGAGGCGACTCTACACATGGACGTCACCAGATGGTCAATATCGAAATCAGATTGATTATGTCCTTTGCAGCCAAAGATGGAGAAGCTCCATACAGTCAGTAAAAACAAGACCTGGAGCTGACTGTGGCTCAGATCATGAGCTCCTTCTTGCAAAATTTCGGCTGAAATTGAAGAACGTCGGGAAAACCACTAAACCGTTCAGGTATGACCTAAATCATATCCCTGATGAATATACAGTGGAGGTGAGGAATAGATTTCAGGGATTAGACCTGATAGACAGAGTGCCTGAGGAACTATGGACGGAGGTCCGTAACATTGTTCAGGAGGCAGCAACAAAATCCATCCCAAAGAAAAAGAAATGCAAGAAAGCAAAGTGGCTGTCTGATGAGGCTTTACAAGTAGCTCACGAAAGAAGGGAAGCGAAAAGCAAGGGAGAAAGGGGAAGATATACCCAACTGAACGCAGAGTTCCAGAGAATAGCAAGGAGAGACAAGAAGGCCTTCTTAAATGAACAATGCAAAGAAATCGAGGAAAACAACAGAATGGGAAAGACTAGAGATCTCTTCAAGAAAATTGGAGATCTCAAGGGAACGTTTTGTACAAAGACGGGCATGATAAAGGACAAAGAAGGCAGGGACCTAACAGAAGCAGATGAGATTAAGAAGAGGTGGCAAGAATACACAGAAGAACTATACAAGAAAGATCTGAATGTCCCTGATAGCCATGATAGTGCGGTCATTGAACTTGAGCCGGACATCCTAGAGAGTGAAGTCAAGTGGGCCTTAGGAAGCATTAGTAACAACAAAGCTAGCGGAGATGACAGTCTTCCAGCCGAACTATTTAAAATCCTAAAAGATGATGCTGTTAAAGTGCTGCATTCAATATGTCAACAAATCTGGAACACTCAACAGTGGCCACAAGACTGGAAAAGGTCAGTTTACATTCCAATTCCAAAGAAGGGCAACGCCAAAGAGTGTTCAAACTACCACACAATTGCGCTCATTTCACATGCCAGCAAGGTGATGCTCAAAATCCTACAAGCTAGGCTTCAGCAGTATGCGAACCGAGAACTACCGGAAGTACAAGCTGGGTTTAGAAGAGGCAAAGGAACTAGAGATCAAATCGCCAACATTCGCTGCATCATGGAGAAAGCAAGAGAATTCCAGAAAAATGTCTATTTCTGCTTCATTGACTACGCTAAAGCCTTTGATTGTGTGGATCACAACAAACTGTGGCAAATTCTTAAAGTGATGGGAGTACCAGACCACCTTACCTGTCTCCTGAGAAACCTGTACGAGGGTCAAGAAGCAACAGTAAGAACCAGACATGGAACAACCGATTGGTTCAAAATTGGGAAAGGAGTACGACAAGGCTGCATATTGTCACCCTGCTTATTTAACTTATATGCAGAGTACATCATGAGAAATGCCGGGTTGGATGAATCAGAGGTCAGAATTAAGATTGCTGGGAGAATTATCAACAACCTCCGATATGCAGACGATACCACCCTAATGGCAGAAAGCGAAGAGGATCTCAAGAGCCTCTTGTTGAGGGTGAAAGCGGAGAGTGCAAAAGCTGGTTTGAAACTCAACATTAAAAAAACGAAGATCATGGCATCTGGCCCCATCACTTCCTGGCATATAGAAGGGGAAGAAATGGAAGCAGTGACAGATTTTACTTTCTTGGGCTCCAAGATCACCGCAGACGGTGACTGTAGCCATGAAATTAAAAGACGCTTGCTCCTTGGGAGGAAAGCTATGGCCAACCTAGACAGCATAGTAAGAAGCAGAGACATCACCTTGCCGACAAAGGTCCGTCTAATCAAAGCTATGGTTTTCCCAGTAGTAATGTATGGCTGTGAGAGCTGGACTATAAGGAAGGCTGAGCGCCGAAGAATTGATGCTTTCGAACTGTGGTGCTGGAGAAGACTCTTACGAGTCCCCTGGACTGCAAGGAGGTCAAATTAGTCCATCCTAAAGGAAATCAACCCTGAGTGCTCATTGGAAGGACAGATACTGAAGCTGAAGCTCCAATATTTTGGCCACCTAATGCGAAGAGAAAACTCCCTGGAAAAGACCCTGATGCTGGGAAAGACTGAAGGCAAAAGGAGAAGGGGACGGCAGAGGATGAGATGGCTAGATAGCATCACGGATGCAATGAATATGAACTTGAGCACGCTCCGGGAGACAGCGCAGGACAGGAAGGCCTGGCGTGCTATGGTCCATGGGGTCACGAAGAGTCGGACACGACTGAACGACTGAACAACAACAACAACAACAACAACAGGTGAGAAAAATCAGTCAGTCCAGACAACCTCCCCACCCCAGGTAACTTTAAGAGAAACAAGTATTCTTGATCACACTATGTCAAATTGTGTTCAATCATGAATGTCTCTCACTTAAATAACAAAAACAAATATATTCCTTAAAATGTTGCCTTGATTAAAAGGCAACCATGGATGGTTTACAGAGATATCATCAGAGTACAAAACTTGTTCACAAGGCACTGCACAAATCTAAAATCCAGAACACATTTTAACTGTGGTGGTTAAACAAATCCACTGATTTTTCAATAAATACTTCCAGCCTTGCAAGAAATCCATCATTCTTGAAAGCAACAGTAACTGCTGAAATTTTATGAATTGTATTATGAGGAAGTGCTAGAAGGGGCATATTACGATAATATAATAATCCAGAGAATACAAGAGCCACAGATAATGGTGGAGACATAGAATCATAGAATAGTAGGGTTGGAAGGGGCCTACAAGGCCATTGAGTCCAACATCCATTGTTGTTGTTAACAGTTTATTGGGTTTTTCTATTTTCCATATGATACAATGAACATCTCCTTAGTATCTTCCTTCCTATCCCCACCCACTTGAGAAAGAACCATAAAGCAACTTAGGGTGCAATCCTAAGTATGCTTAGACAGAAAAACATGTCCTACAACTCCCAGCATTCCCCAGCCAGCATGGTTGGCTGGGGAATCCTGGGAGTTGTAAGACTTTTTTCTTTCTAAACATGCATATCCGATTGAGCCTTTACGCTGCAGTCTTATAGATCAGGCTTCCCCAACCTGATGCCTTCCAGATATTTGGGACTGCAACTCCCACTATTCCTGACTATTGGCCATGCTGGCTAGGGCTGATGGGAGTTGAAGTCTAAAATATCTGGAGAGCACCCAGTTGGGGAAGGCTGCTATACACACTTACCGAGGAGTAAGTCCCACTGTGCAGAGTAGGGCATACTTCTGAGTAAACATGTATAGAATTGCCATCAATGTATGTGTTCTCACCATTCAGACTTTAGGATAAAGCCCAGTTTTTGATAGACAGCATGTCCTTGTTTTGGCTGTCTGATTCCAGTTGGCAGTTCTGCTTCTCTCTGTGCTCCTGCACTAGGGATGTCAGAGAATTTCACCATGAATCTCGGGGAGGCCAAATGCCAGCACATTCGGCCCCCCGAAATTGGTGGCGAAACGGTCTGCCCCCTCCCCTGGGATGGGACTTACCTTGTGCGAATGTCCCTGGCGGCGGCGGCTCCGGCGGTGGTTCGGCGGTGGTTCGGTGGCGGTGGCTGCGGCAGCCGGTCTTCTGACCGGCTGCCACCGCCGCCATTTCCAGTAAAAAAAAAAAACACCAAAAAAAGTGATAGGCTACGTAAACATTTATGTAGCCTATCACGGCTAGATTTTAAAAAAATACCGTGATAGGCTACGTAAATGTTTATGTAGCCTATCATGGCTTACTGCAGGGATGCAAACGGTGGCGGCTATGGCCACCACCATTTGCGTCCCGGCCGGCAAGGATTCGCGGCGGTAGGGGTGGGGCCCCTCCCCCCCGGCCACAATTTCGGGGGGAGGGACAGAGCACCTCCCCCCCACCGCGAATCAAGTTTTGTGAAAGGTAAGGGACTTTTGTACATTCCTATCCTGCACTGAATGGAACAAGAGTTGAGCGATGCAACTTCAGGAGCACATCAGGGGTGCAAATTCTTCACGTTGACAACTTCAATTTCTCTTTTGCACAATAAAAGGCAAAAAAACAGAGGCGGCACCTGAACCCCACCTGAACCCCCTTGGCAGAATGAGCCATTGTTTTCCTGACACAGCCAACCTTGCTAAACAACAGAGCTACATCATGTTCCTCGGTACTACAGGGAGTTGGGAATCACTGGTGATTCAATTAGATGTGAGCTTGATACTTTTATTTATATTGCCTGACAAAACTAAAAATTAATGAAGTGTGCAGGAAAACAACCACTGTTTTTTTCTTTCTGCCTGAGATGATTTTACTGTGCCAATCAATTCAGGATGGGAAAAATCCCCCCCCCCCGTCCTGCCCCACAAAGGCTTTTTAATAAAAGGCTCAGGTTTCTACACAGGGTACTCTGTATTACTGTCAGCTATCTTTTTTATTGGCTTAATAGGGCTCTGTTTCACTGAGCACTGCCCTTGTACTTTGATCAGGGTCACAGAATCACTAAAAGATCTGATCTGCAAGCCACAAGATGGGGGGTGGGGGGAGACTGTGAACCGCCCCTTCAGCCCTTTCAGTAATGGATCTATACAATTCTGAAGGCTGCAAGACTTCACATATGCAGGGGAGTATCCATTACATAAATCTAGAGGACACAAACCCATGGAAACAAAGCTTGACACAAGCTTTGATAAAAGCAATCCAAAGCAAAGCTAAACAAATGATCTGATTTCACAAGCTAAGCAGAGTGAATATCTGACAAGAGGGAACCAGTATGCTTCACAGAGCGATGGAGAGTCCTTGGTTGGTGGTAGCTGTACTATCACTGTTCAGCATTCATTTAATATCAGTAGTGTATGTGCTAGGTGCAGGACAGAAGACAACACAAAACCAACAGGGGGCTGACAATCAAAGTAATAGGAAAGAGGCAATGTTGAATGGCTCAGGGAGAATTTCATTGATAAATTAATGTAGGACATCCTTGCAAAGAAATGCTCTGGTAGCAAACAATTCTCCACCTGTGCTCCAGTCAGCTGGTTTTCTTCCCCTCCTCTGTCCTCATGCACTGCTGTTGGTGTATTGCATGCAAGTTTTTCCTTCTTTGGCAGAAGAGAGAGGGAGAAAGTGTGCTCAGTGTCTGAATTTCAAACTAGGTGTGACGTCTGAATTTCGCCAATAAAATTGTTTACCAACATGTTTGAATGCAATGATTCGGATTCGTCTCTTCTTTTTATAAACTTCTATCAACTGGGGGTGGGGCGCTAATCTGGATTGGGACCATGGCATGGCAGGGGGAGAGTTCTTGATTTAATTTATTATTTTAAACCTGCTTTTTAAGGCTGTAATCAAACAATCTCCTGACTATCCAGGCCCATTCACAGGCAATGAATTGGGCTGGACGATCTCTTCCATTTTCAATACGTACTGATTGGCCAACCCACCGGGCTTGATACAAATTGGGACTGGTAGTTATGGGCAATCTTGGTGGCTGAAGCCACATTCTTGGCGGCTGTAGCTGCAGTGCATTAGATGGCGTAGAGGAATGGAGGCTTCTCTCCCCCTCCCTCCCTCTCCTTTTTCCTTCTCCTTTTCCTCCCTGTTGTTATGGTGGCATTCCAAGCACCTGGGGGTGCTGGGGAAAAAAACAAAAACATTTCCTAGGATTTTTCATCTGGAAAGCTGTTTTAGCTGGGGATGGAGAGTGAGAAGGAGAGGGTAAAAGTGAAAGGATGGAAAACAAAGGAGGAAGGTGAGAGGGAAGAGAGAAAAGAGGATAGAGAAGGGAAGGAGGGTCTCCCTCCCTGCCATCATACATGTAGGGGTGTGGTTTGAGGCCTACGAAGGCAAGGAAAAAGGTCAGGCCTAGGGGCCTGGAGTTTTTTGTTGGGAGGGGGTATCCCTGAGAGGCGAAGTTTCATTTGCCTGGTTAAGTTTCAGTTTCATTTCCCCAGTGAAGTTTCATTTCTTCAGGTTTGAAGCAGTACTTCAGTTTTCAGGAAGGAAGGTTATAAAAAGAGAGTGAGAGAGCCAGGAAGAGCAGAATAGAGGAGACCAGAGCCTGAAGAAGGAGTAGGAAGAAACAACCTAGAGGAGTCTAAGTACAGCTAGGGTAAAGGAACGTGCATTTTGCAACCTGTATTATCTTTTAATGCCTTTTGTATCACTCAGCTCTATTGTGTAAATACCTTCAGTGGTGCTTTAAATTTATCAGTAAACTGTTCTGGTTAAAGCCCAAGTGTTTGGCATGTCAATCACCCCACGTCTGCAGCCTAAATCCCACATTATTGGGAAGGGGAAGTTTAAAAGAAGGACGGTGGGACTCTTAAGGAGGCAAGAGATCATTAAGGAGTTCCTCACGTGGTCCAGGTCATAAGGGGAATCTGACAAGTGGAAATGCTAGCATGGGGAGAAGCCACAACATGGATTCTTTCTAAGTAGCCTAGGGCTTCTCATAGTACCTTGATGGCATAGGAACTGTTCCAGCAGTTCTCATGTTGCAGGCATAACACAAACCATCAGTAGAACAGCTAGGGCTGGACATTAGGGCCCCGCAGCTAAGTCCCCCACCCCAATAACCACCCAAAGAGCAGCAGATGATGAGGGCATCAGGGTAGTAGAAGGAAACTCCATTTTATTCCTGTAGCCATGGTACTGCTATGGTTTAAGGGCTTTTCTACATGAAGCTTTTAACCGGCCAGTATATTGAGGCTTCTGTTTCTGGATTCTTTGCAGGATTAAGATCAGCTCCTTTACACGTGTTTTGTTCTGGGTTTTTTCTTTCTCTTCTTTTTCTTATGTTCCATTACGCAAGTACTACTTGGCGCTGTGATATAGCAGAATTGCACAATTACACTAGGCTTTATCCCACCATTAACAAATGATATCGGACTTTCTTCATTCGAAACCCCCCCCTGCTAAAATGGTTGCAAAGCACAGGAGAGGCCCTGGAGGATGACGATGTCATGTAAAGGACCTGCAAATTATCATAAGTGAGGAACCATAAGTGCGCAAAAAAGGCCCTCAATGAGGTTAAAATGCAAAACATCACATGCTTACAGTATCAGGATTGGCAAACATTCTAGCATACAGGGAATGTAGACACAGTTGTAAAGCTTGTTGTAAAGCTTCACAACTGAAGTAATGCAGGTGGCTGTCTAAAGCCCCCACCCTCCCACCCCAAGACCATTACATTCGGAGTCTAAAATTATTTAGCTGCATGACTGTTTAGAAGTCACACTACGCCATGGTGGTTGGGGAATTTCTGGTAATCATGGTGGCTTAGCGTGTCGTGTGGGGGGAGAAAACCACGTTCTGCATAGTTACTAAGCCACTCCAGATAACCACTCCCCACAAAGGGGTTAAGGGCCCCAGGGAGGCTTACCATGTTGTCTGGCGGGCTCCCTGGCGGTTAAAATGGGCTCCAGAGGACTTCTAGGCAGCAACCATAAAGTCTGCTGGCTAAAGTGTCTGCTACTGCGGGTGATGCTCTAGCTGCCGCGGACCTTCTCTATGGTCATGCAGCCATTTGGGATGATGGAGTGGCTGCTGGGAGCCCCTTTGCACTGCAGAGGATGCTGGGATGCGCACAAACCACTCAGGTAAACTCACTTGGTAACTATGAGGGGGGGGGTAGCAGAACCACAACTCACCTGGTAACTACTGGGGGTGGGGGCATTAGCGGAACCATGCAGCACTGCATGGTTCCCGGTTGTGTTAGTGTAGTGGTTTAACTAACCCCCCCTCCATAGTTAACCTAAGATCCCTCCCCCTGTTCATGTGTGAATAGGCCCATAGTGACCTGCCCAAGGTTACCAATTCACTTTCATAGCTAAGCAGATATTTGAACTTGGTTTTCCTACATCCATCCCCAACCAGTCCTCTAGCTCTGGCTGCACCACATTGCACTGAGTGATTCCAGAAGGAAAAAACAACAACAAACTCCGAGCTAACTAAAAGCACCCTAAAACAAGATATTCCAGAGTCTCGTTTGCCTTCTGCACTTCCCTCCTGGTATGCAGAGCATTTTAGTCTCCCAATGGCCATTGATCGCAATCATTTAAAAACCATCATTCTCAATCAGCCATCAGGAAATTTCAACCAGCTACTGCTGTGAAACAACATACCGCATTTGTCTGTCCATTTATCACAGTTGACAAGGAGCTTGAATGAGCTTAGATATGCATTACACACACATACACACTTGTATTATATAGGTCAGTGTACACAAACAGCAGCAACATGCCCTGTGAGAGTTACTGTGGGTTTATGTCACCAGATAAATTGCTATTCTGCTCTCTTAGTTACATATTCAGCGCATGCATGCAGAGGGGGTGATTCAGGCAGAGAAAAAGATTAGATGGCAAAATATGTATGAAAGAAAGAGCTCAAACAAATTATATGTTGTTTTAACTTTTTAATGTTCAAGTAAAGGCATTGGTATTCAAGCTCAGAGGCTGGGGCACTTAATTTTTAATTAGAATGATGTATTTGATATTAAAAATGGACATTTAATTTGGCTTTTCATTCCATTCCCACTGCTTCCACTCATTGGAGCCCAGAAGATGAAAACTGCTTGTTTTCACCCAGATCCTGTCTTGTGCAAAAACAGACAACTGGGAAAAGGGCAGGTGGGTAGGTGGGGAATGAATTATTTCAAATAAACTTCAAAGTTAAAATTTGTGGAAGACATCTTTTATATTTACAACTGTGTTGATATAGCCTGTAGTATCCATAAATTGCACCAGTCATTAAGTTGTAGCATGGCTGGCTAGCAGTCTTATAAATTATTATTTAAACAGTAGCATTAAACAAATGGCACTTCAAGCTGCAACTTGACAGAAGAAACAAACAACTGCTTGGAGTCTCTATTAGTGTTTATCAGGGATCTATTCCTTAATCTTAGCCAAGATTCTAGAAGACCCCCAGTCTCAAGCTAGTGCACCCCTGGTCTTCTACTGGATTAGCAAGACAGAGGGCAGACTAGTTGGAGAAACAACTTGTTGTTGTTCAGTCGTTAAGTTGTGTCCGACTCTTCGTGACCCCATGGACCATAGCACACCAGGCCTTCTTGTCCTCTGCTCTCTCCCGGAGTGTGCCCAAATTCATATTAATTGCATCGGTGATGCTATCTAGCCATCTTATCCTCTGCCATCCCCTTCTCCTTTCGCCTTCAAGCTTTCCCAGCATCAGGGTCTTTTCCAGGGAGTTTTCTCTTCACAACTAGGGAATATTTATGTCTGTCTGTCTCTGGACACATTAAATCTGTCCAGTGTGCACTGCTCTTTGAAAACCTCAAGTGTTGGTGCCTGTGATTTCTGAGGATTCCAGAGGGCCATAGGTGGCATTAGGGATGTGCAAAACTGGTCTCTGTTTCCAGTCCAGGGATGGCTTTTAAAATTTAACCCACTCCTGCCACCCTGAAAAAATAGGGTGTTTCATGACTGAACTGATTCTTTCTTGTTTTTCTGAACACAAAATTCTAGGCAATACTTCCCTTTTTTCCTCCTCAACCCCATAATCACTCAGCCAAACAACAAATGTTGCATTGTATGTCTTAGTTGCAGTTATTCTACAGCCGGATTCAGAAGTGGCATAAAGCCATGTTTTCCTTTAATGGTCATGTTTGGGCATCACGCAAAACCATAGTTTAGTGTAGGGGTGGGCAACTTGTGGCCTTCCAGATGTTGTGGTCTACAAATCCCATCAGCCCTAGCCAGTATAGACAATGGTGAGTGATAATGGAAGTTGTAGACAAAAACATCTGGAGGGCTACAAGTTGCCCACCCTTGGTTTAGTATGACAAGAATGAGCAGCAGCAAGCCTCAGGCTCATGCACTCCCCACCTCTCCTTCAGCATGGCTGCGAGGAGGAGTTCAGATGTTTTTGCTTCTGATTTCCATTAGTCATAGTTTAGCGTATCACCCAGATACTACAGTTTGCTTACACACGCCAGTTTCATAACCCATTGTTTAAAGCTGGTTTGTTTCAAACAAATCATAGTTGTCCAGTGGGGTGACAGCTGATTTTGCCCCTGCTCCCTTTAAGAAGAAAGGAAGAAGGAACATTGGCCACACTTCTTGATAAGAGTGGGAAGTGCCAGGCAGCCAATAGGGAGCTGGCCTGGGGGTAGATATAAAAGGACAACCCATCCTAATGGCACAGTACAGTTTTAGGCAGTCTGTCAGGGCCCACCTTCAGCACTGCAGTGGGCCTTGTAGGCTATAGCTAAGACCTGATTAGAAGTAGCCTGGAAGGGCTTGGGCCTATTCAGCCTCTGGTATGTCAGAATCTGTGTGAGCTTACCTCTGTCAGTGTTCCCAGAACAGAGTGAGGTAGAGTCACCCAACTCCCTATCCACCTGCTGGTCTGGCCTTGGCAGGCAGGGAGGCTGGAAGCTGTCTGTGAGAACCTGACAGAGGTGGGGTGGGGTTTGCAGAAAGGTCACCCAGTTTGAAGCATCACTGCTGGAGGGCTGAGCAGTGATGCCCTGTTTAGACAGGGACCTTGCCGAAAGGCTAAAGGCACTTGTCTGTCAGGTGATCCGGAAGGGGTGTCGTACAGTCATGCCTTCCATTTTAAGCTGATGCAAAGGAGAAGAGCTTTTGTTAGGAACATCTCATCTTCATTGCCTGAAGCCTCCTCTGTTTGGATCCATCATCATCTGGACGTTTGGAGGCCCTCTGCATGTGGACTCTCCCTTAATTGGAAATTTGGATTGCTAAAGACGTACCACGAAAAGTGTGCTGAGGCTTTTCATGGACTTAAACTCTCATTTGCTGTGGATTGTGTGTTTTTGTTTGTCATCTGCTCAGTGTACTGGCAGGCTGGGTTTGATCTATGACTTTTGGACTTTCCTCTGCCTGGACGCATGCAGTGTGGAATTGCCAATGTGAAAGCGGTGGCATGGAACTCCTTGCATGTCTGGGTTTACCCTCCATTTGATCTTGATAGGCCTCGACCATGTAGCCTGGAGTTATCAACAAAAGATTCAAAGCTGGACTCTCTATGGGTGTAGTTTTATTTAGGCCTTTCAAGAATTTATCCCTTGTTTGCCTGATGAGGTCATTCCAGGAATCATTCCCATTCCTTGTCCGGGGTTGGAACCCTGTGTATGCATTGCCTGGGTTAGATACACCAGGAATCCAGAGTCTCTTCCCTTGGGTTCAGAACCGTGGAGATGGCAATGGGGAAACCATGTTGATGAGGATGTCAGTCATGGTAGTAGCATTTAGCTTTGGACTATTCTGGAATTACATAGAGCCTATAACTACTGACTATCAGCTATATGATTTCTGAAGAGTGTAACCATTAAGCTTTTGTCAGGGGATTTCCTGCAATAAAGAAATCTCACTGATTTGGGTGTCTGGTGTCAGATTTCCAAAACGTGTGTGCTGGGGGGGGGGAATCAGGAAACCTGACACAATTGCTGGTTATGGGGCTAAGTAGGAATTGGGGGGAGGCTCTTAGCTGGCATCCAGAGAGCCCTGTTTTTCATCTACTTGATGCTGCCTATATGGGAACAGGTATGTTTAATGTGGCTCATTGGCTTTTTCATTAGAGGCACAACTAGCATGTAAAGCACAGGCAGGAAGAAGAGAAAATGAGGCACCCTCAGGAAGAGGGGGCACTTATCCCCTCTGAATCTGGTTTGCAAACCATGGTTTGTGCTAACCGTGGTTTGCTGTTATGTCTCCATTCCCAGATTATTGACAAATGACAGTTAGGGCTGTTGCTCCTCCTCAAGAGGCTGCTGACTGTGGAGATAAGCATGAACTTATGCAGTGAGTCCTGAGCAGACTGGAAATAAAGATAGACAAGCACCTCTAGGTTATGTTTTGCCTGTTGTATAAGATTTGAAACCCAAACGATGGTGTGGATTCTTAATTATCGTTGGTACAAACCATGGTTTTTTGTAATGTCTGAACCCAACCAGCAATAAGCACAACCAGAACTATTATGAGAGTTAAAATTCTTTATGATTTGTAAAAAAGAAGCTGCTACGGCTTGTCTGTGAAAACCAGCCTAGGACAGGTTACTACTAAAGAGTAAATTACTACAGAATACAGTGGGTGCAGAAGTGGACGCACTTCAGTGATGTGTATTAATGAAAGGGCTCAAGAAACCCTTTAAGTAACATTCCGAAACAGTATGATAAAAATCCAGCAAGATGGTGAATATTACAAAATTGATTTTGTGCATGCACGGAGTCCAATAATGTATTACACACCATTCTAGTTCGGGGGGAAATTTGCTCCCTGAAGTATCACTTATTTTCACATTTCTATCTATCACTGAACAGTCACCAACAAAACAGAGGAAAGCATCTAGTAAAGGACAAATTACCCAATTGCTAGGAAAATGTAACAAAATGTGATATCAGCACAAACTTTTCAACTCCTTCTTCTTGTGATAGCCTTTTATTTGGCCTTCCCAATGTTTTAAGGCCTGTCATTGATAACGCTTTGCCTCCTGTTACCCTAAGCTACTTTTATTACTAAACCCCTTCAAAAGATTTGGGGAATGGGAAGCACGGAGTGATAAAACAGGTATGCTCAAGGTCACCCAGTGACTCAACAGCACAACCTGGTAATCGAAAAACAAGAGCCTTAACTCCCAAGTCACTCTAAAGCACCGTGTTTAATAGAACCAATAAAATGTCTTTGTGCTCAGTCTTTAAACACCTCTGTTTCAGAGACACCTGGATGCCAACAACAAAATGGAACAAATGAAATTGAACAACAATAATGAATTCCCCCAGAGATACAAGGCGGATCAAGGCGGGCTTCACTTTTAATTACCAGATTATGGGTTTCCAGGATCCAGGTTATCCTTTTAATGCTACGTTTTGGCCAAGGCAATGCAAATTAGAGCACAGCACCAGGCTGCAAGACACCTTAATTAATTAAACATTGTAGAGATACGCCTTTGTTTTGAAAGGATGCGGAAAGGGCTCATGAGGCAAAGCTTCATGAACAGCTCTTTCCGGCGGCTACTTGTATACAAATAAAATTAAAATGCTATTTTCAGTGCATGCTAATGCCAAGTTCCACCATGGGGGATAATTATGCTTCTACTGAAGCTCTTTCTGCTTTAAGCTGATGGAATTGGGCTTCATGTTCTGTGGAATGAGTTATAGAGGCATGTAATGGGAAGAGGGGAAGGAAAGAAATATCAAGTTTTTATTGGACTAACCAGTAATTAACAGATGTTGCAAGCTCTTGAGTTCCACTGAACTCTTCATCAGGCAAAATAAGTATTCAGAGCACAAAAACATGGCTAAGCACTTAACTGCTCATTTTCATTTTCAGGTTAGGTTATTTCTGCAGACAAGAAACTTAAAACAGATAACCTCATTTACGTCACCCTGAAATCTATGGAGGAAGGGCAGGATAGAAATCTATTTAATAAATAAATTCTGCAGTATGTTCATTAACTCTGAGTAATTCCAGACTTTGCATGTATTACTGCATCACCATTACTGGATTTTCATAAGGTAAAGCAACTTACAGCAGTGAGAGCCACTGTGGTCTAACAGGCACAGGTCAGCATGAGTTCAAATTACAGTGAAACTATAGATCATGAGGTGGTTATGGTCAAGCTACAAAGGGAAGCTCTTCATCCAATAATTGTGAATTGTTAGGGGAAAGACTGTCCTGGGATCTGATGAGCCTGGTGGATGACAAGGGTGTGGGTAATTGCTGGGAGATAAAGGGAACTGAATTTCTCCTTGCCACTTAGGCAATGACAAGCTGTTTTGCTCAGCTTGGCTCAAAGCCCCTGTCTGGCTGAGGGTTTGTACCTGGTGATGTGCAGTCAGGACAGACTGGGGATTTCTTTAGTGGACTAACCACCCTGTTGTCCAACAATCTCCCTACCTGAACTGATCAATTTGGTGTTGAGATCCATCAGGCAAATTGTTCTGGGAGACCTCAACATTTATGCTGAAGCTACCTTGTTGGGAGCAGCTCAGGACTTCACAACTTCCATGACACCCTTGGGACTGTTCCAGCATGTCATCAGCCCAATGCACGTTGCAGGTCAATTGTAGATCTGAAAGTGGTGGTGGTGGTTCATTTTCCTTTGTCATGGTCAGATCACTTCCTAATGAGGTTTAGACTTGCAGCAACTGTTCCCTCTCTGTAGGGATAGTTGACTGATTAGAATGGTCCATTCCTGGAAGCTGATGGATCCAGGTGGTTTCTGGAAAGCCCTAGTAGATTTTCTGTTGGCATAACAAGCACTCCTGTCAAAGCTTTGGTCACTTAAAAAGATATGGAGATAACCTGGGTGATTGATGCGATAGTCCCAAGTGACATCACCCTCTGGACAGAGCTCGTTCAGCCAAATAAGGCAACAAAGCAGACAGGGCAATAGCTGAAATGGCAGAAAACCCAGAGCACGTGGAACTCAACACAGTACTTTGACAGTAAAATTACTTGCATCCACCTCAACTTAGATGCTACTAGTTCTAGAGTCCAGTAAGCAAATGTGTCCAAAATACTGTGTCCTCTGATTTTGTCAGATGTTCCAGCTATTTGGACTTGAGGTTGAGGTCAAAGAGCTTGGAGAAGTGAGGCCTACCACTTGTTTGCTTGCCCATTGCCCCTCCTGGCTTAGCAGAAGATGAATGACTGGCATGTAATTAATGCTTTCTTATGAGAGGCAGTAGTTCCAGCCACCTTGGAGGAAGCAGTCATGCACCACTCCTAAAGAAGGTCTTTCTAAACCCTAGAGATTGTCTGAACTATTGGCCAGATACAAATCTTCCTTTTTTGTGCAGGGCTCTTGAGTGAGTGGTGGACATGTAACTTCAAACACTCTTGGATGACACTGATTAACTGGATCCATTTCAATCTGTTTTCTGACCTTGGTTTGGATATTTAAACAGTTACCCTGATGGATGACCCTTGCTGGGAGAAGGCCAGAAAGTGTGTGACCCTTCTTATTATCTTGGGGACACTCAGTGTATTTTGATACCATCAAACCCAATTTCCACTGTGTGAATTGATCCAATGAGAAGCTTCAAAATAAGAATCCCCATACAAATGCCACCCGATGCCTCACTTTAACTGACCAAAGCTGTTCTGAACCTTTTTTTTTTTTTTTTAGCATTTGGAATCTGGATCCAAATTCTACAGCTTGATTATATCTCTAAAGTGAAACACTAAAACATTCAGAACATTTCGCAAAGGTATCTCCTAATAGGGTTTGGAAGCTGTTGGCAGCATGATACTACCGAGCAGATAGCTCCCTTAAAACTATAATTAAATAGAGATTTAGAGCACAAAACTGTCTATATTTCACACTCTCCCTTTTTTCAATTATAAAAGTTGATATTGGATTAATATTTATCTTCATTGTTCCATAGAAAAACAAACAGAAAAATAACTGTTTGGCTGTAGCACCTTGAAATGTTCTTCCCTATTAATCTTGCACAGAAATGAGGTAGATTTTACTATTTTTTATTAGGATGCCCATAAAATGTGTCATTTTCTTCTGTGATTTGCTTAGTAATCAATGAACAACTCCTAACAACACATTGTTGAATTAACAGCAATCAGCAGCGGAAGGAGAACTCTGCATTGAAAGCAAGGAGCATATATTATAAACCACTTACACAGATTGCAGATCTGAGGAAACGTCTTCTCTCACCTCCACCCCCTGCCCCACATGCTGGGAAAATAGGACATATGAATCATAAATTTCATCCTGCAATGATCACTTCTCTGGAACCCATCAAATATTTTTCATCTTTACCACTGAAGGATTTTATCCTGATCACATTGATAATGGTGACAGTTGTATTATATGGAGTGGGGAGTGTTCCTCTGGGAGAGTCAAATACGAGGTTGTTGTGACTTTTTGTGGTTTATGCCATGCACCACTGGAACAGGTTTGCAGTTCCTTTCATATTGTGTAAGTCAGGGATGGCAGCCCAGGCTATCCGGCAGGTTATCCGGCCTACAGAGGCCTCGAGTGAATCTCTCTCCAGATGCTTGCTCCACACCATTACCCTGCCTCATTCTTGCTTTCTCCTCCAATATCCCTGTCATCTCTGCTTCCCTCACCACTGTTGATAGCATTAGCTGGTTTGATCTGATGTCACACTTATGGTAGGAAAGGGAGTCCTGGCTCCTCTGGCTGTCATTGGTTTAGCTCAGCGTGGGGGCAATATGTGACCCCCATGGCAGTTTCTTGTCCCCTGCCCCCTGGAGCACGATTCTCCTTGCAAAATCACCACGTTTCTTGCTGCTGCACCACAGTTGGCAGCAATTTCAGCAGTGGTGGGGCTGGGTTGAGGCTCCCAGTGGATTCCAGGCCCCGACTTCCAGATGTTACCCACCCCCTGGTTTGGGTGCTCAGATCTTGCAGAACAGCTGACATTCTTGACACAAGACACCTTCAAATTAGCAATGTTTCCAAATATGATCCAAACACAGCTTGGAAGATGAAATCTTCTCCAGTTCAGATTAAAATCCAAGTGGCGGAGTAATTCACCCAGTTTCCCACCTATCCACAGACCTCCCGCTCCAGGCTTCCTTATACCCCCCTACCTTTTTTGCTGCTCCAACAGTAGAGGAATGGAAAAGGAGGATCTGTCTCTTGCCCCTCCCCTCTCCAATTTTTGGCACAGTACTATGGCTGTATGTCAGATGCAAGGAAAACTGGGAAATGTATTTATCTGGCACTACTGACCTATGCCATAATAGCCAGTATGCCAGAACTTAGTGGGGTGGGGTGGGGAATTTCCTCCTTCCCCATGCAGTCATTACTGTCACCAGAACAAAAACAAAGGTTAATTGTGGAGAGAGGGAGTTGGGGGAAGGCAGGCAGGTGTGTGGTTGGAGGATTTGGAGGTCCATGGGATGGTTGGGGAGGGACATAGGTAGGTGTGTGTGTGTGTGTGTGTGTGTGTGTGAGACTGGGCCTGAAATAGCCTCAGAACTGGATTTGAAAAAAATGAGCAATGTTCCACATTTTGGAAAAAGAGTTTGATTATTTAGAGCCCAGTTCTGAGCCTAACATGGGGAAACTCACTGACTGCTACTTAGAATCTGTAATTTTGAACATCCTATGCAAAATTAAACTTCCTCATCTATAGCCGCTCACCACCACGTCTGAATGACCTTTGTGGGAGCTGATCTGTCAAATCATCTGCAACTGTTGCCAGATCAGGATAAATTGAGATATACACTGAAAACAAATAAACCAATGCAATAATTCTGGAGAGAACCTGAAGACATCGATGCCAGCTTACCACAACAATGCAAGAGTCTGCTTCCCCAACCCACACGTTTTAGAGTAAATGCAACGACCAAGAGCAATTCTGAATAAAATTCCCAATTCCAGCTGCATTTGCATAAAAAGCAAGTTGTAGAAGACTAAATCAGGTGGGCTAAGGTAAACCCTTCAGAGGACTGCAAACATGTATCCTACTTCCCTGTGCATTTATTATGGGGTTATTTCCCCCCTATTCTAAAGAATAGGGATGTTGCAATTAATTGACAAAAGGCAAAAATAATTCACAAAAGACAAAAGGTTCTTTAGTTTCTGTGCAGAGCACCATGTTCCTGCCAAAGATGGCATGGGTACTACATGTCCCATGTCCTAGTTTTGGTAAGAACGTAATGCTGTCTCCATTCATGTTGAGATGTCTCTTCTTGGCAGGAATGGATGCATATAGAATGAGAACATGATCCCAAGTGCCCAGATGTATTTTCATATCATGCACTCTGTTCCCTTAGCTGTACAGCCCTTCACTGGTAGTCATTTCTACTTCACTTCAGGCCTAGGGCTGCTGTTCCAGCTGTTAGTGGCCCTACAATGGAGATAAGTGCTGCTTCTGCAATTATAGGTGCACAGTTTTTGAACTGTGGCATTCTGGGCAATGTAGGAACTCATCTGTGCTCACTGTTGCGATCACTTTCTGCTTACATTTTATCTAGTATTCCATTTGTAACAATAAGTATCTTGATTTATACAGTTACTAATAGAAAACACCTAGATTAAGGCTAAATTCTTCTGCAAATTCCTCCCATTTCCTGGGCATAAGCTCCATTGAACCCAATGGGAATGACTTCTGAGTAAACATGTATAGGGTTTCGTTATGAGATCCCCTATTTAACGTTTCTATCCTGTCTACTCATGTCAGTCTCTAACCCAGGGGTGGGCAACTTGTGGCCCTCCAGATGTGTTGGCCTAAAACTGTGGTCAGTATAGCCAATGGTGAGGGATGATGGGAGTGGTAGGCCAAAATATCTGGAAGGCCACAAATTGCCCACCCCTGCTCTAAACCCTTAACATCAATAAACAGAACAGTGAAGTAAAAGAACTGTCATCATATGGTAACTACTTGTGCAAACAAGCCACAAGGATTCCCTGACTAGTTTTTCTCCTCTGATAGTAATATCCATCTTGTGCTGCATTTGCGGCTTTGACATGTCACAAAATCAGCCTTGATGTCCCTATGCTGGGCCAATTTACATGTTGATTGATGGCTTATCAAATGCTTCTAAAACTCAGTAGGAAACTAGGCTGTGACTGCTACTGCCTTTGGTTCCTAGAAATCCTGTTTAAGCTTCTAATGAAAGTGGCTTCTGGAGGTCTCATATGACTAACGCAGCATCCTAACACAACAGTGGGAGTCCCAATACCAACAAGAAAAAGTAATAACATGTACCTTTGAAAGTTTTCTTCTAAAGATCTGACAGGGAAACAGTGCACGGCCATGTGATATGATTTCCCTCCTGTCATGCTTTTAGATAGCTGGAGGAACAGAAACAGAACCCTGGTATCCACATTAGCAGGCTAATGAATCCAGACACTGATCCAGACTTATCTGCTTACAGTGCTTAACAGAATATCAGAGAAAGCTGCTTTATTTAATCCTGAGTTTCTATGCTCTGTATAACTTATTAATGAATCCTGCAGCAGTGCTGCCATGCCTGCATTGCTCCACTGTCTTCTCAAAAGTTGCCATAGCTGGGATGAGCTGAATTTATTTTTGAGATGCACAACACAACTCATGGATGCACAGATGCCATTCTTGCTGAGCAAATCAGTAGCTGAGTAAGTAATTAATCTAGAGACTGGCTTGCCTCTTGGAGAACAGTGGCCTTCTGTGTTCCTTACATTAGGGGAAACTAGTATATACATAGGTTCTGGGTCAAACCTATTTCTCAGGTTGTTTTGTAGGATGCTCTTGCACAAGGGAATGGCAATGATATGATGGATAAGGCAGACATACCATTGTTGTTCAACACATGATCATGCTAGTTTAGTTCAGATTAAATGATCTGGAATATCTGTTTATTACACTGATAACCTGCCTTTCCTCCAAGGACCTCAAGGGAGTGTACATCATTCTCCCCCATTTTTATCCTCACAACAGCTCTGTGGGGTAGGTTAGTCTGAAAGACAGTGATTGGCCCAAGGTCACCCAGTCTGGGGATTTGAACCTATGTCTCTAGTCCTAGTCTAACAGCCTAACAACTACACCACACTGACTCTCTACTGTCTTCTAGCTCCCTTTGTCCCAGCTACCAACCCAGAGAAATGAACAAGATAAACCACAAGTAAACTGGGCCTTTGACAGAAGCTCTTACACCAAGCTGTGTGCCATATTGTATATAACTCCTTCTAATACCAATTCAAGCCTTCCGTGCTCATGCTTATGTGGTCAAAATTGTAGAACCCACATGCACGAGAGTAGTATCAGCAAACTTGGGGTAACTCCAAATTGTGAGGATGCTCAATCTTTTTTTTTTTTTTTTTTTAATACCCTAAGTGGAGAACCCCCCAAACAGCCTCATAAGAACTTAGTGGCATGGATTATTAAAGACTGTGGGAGGGGGAATAAAATGAAGTGGCTGGAAAGGGAGGAGGTATGGAGAGAGACGTAGCGGCTGTTTGCACGACATGACAGCCCACCATAACCTATGGTGAGGCTGCAGCGTGTGCAGCCACCATTTTGCATATTCAACCCCCACTCAGGCACTGGTGTGTCATGTGAGTATGGGCTATGCGAGGGTTAAACAATCCTCACATAATCCATGGTCTATTTTAGGTTGTTTAACCCTTGCATAACCCATACTTATCAGGTTTGCATGACACAACAACCCTTGAGAGGGTTGTGTAACACTTTTTCTTCAGGGTCTCTAAAGGGACTCACAGCAAAGGCCTTGTACAGGGACAATTAGCATATATCATTTTAATTTCTTAATTAAAAACAATGATAATGCACAAGTAATAATTTTACATGCATAACAATTCACTTATCACCAAAACAATAAAACAGAGCACAGCCCTCCCAAAGTTCTGTCTTTCATCTTGAGTCCACAACAAAAATATAAATAAAATTCTCTTTGAAGCTTGATTTTTCTCCTGGCCAAAGGAAAAAAAAAACAGTGTCTACTCAGTTCACTCCAGCTCCACAGCAATCTTCTCAAAATGGATCAGGATCCAGCAACACAGGAACAACGTAAACAGCCCTTTATATAATATGAAAGAACATAAATAACCAAGGCACTCATAGTATTTGAAAAAAACAACCCATGACTCTTTTAAAAAAATTCAAAAGGAAACCTCCCTACTAACCTGTCTCAAGGGTTCAGGGCCTTACAGAGAAGAGAAGAGAAGAGAAGAGAAGAGAAGAGAAGAGAAGAGAGTTCAGGGCCTTACAGAGAAGAGAAGAGAAGAGAAGAGAAGAGAAGAGAAGAGAAGAGAAGAGAAAGCAAACTTCTTCCAAACTGCATTTTGGTAACTGCCTAAAATGGTGGCCACTCCCTATCTCACTCCTTCACTGAGCATGTTCAAGAATATTCCCACTCAGAATTCTTAAAGAAAAATATATAAGTGGGTTACAGTTGGATATGCAATTTGGCACCCATGGGCACTGCAGCTCATTATGGGTTAAATAACCCATGACAAACCATGGTATGTTGTCCAAACCCAGTCGTAGTTATAAAAGGGTGTAAAGAGCCATCACATTGTATGGATAGGTCATTTCCTGATTCACACTGAGAAACTGTTCTTAAATCTTCCCAGGGACAGAAGTGATAGCTGTCCTTAGAAATCAGTGGGGAAATTCAAGATTTTAATGTAGCTAGGATTGGACACATGTGTTCACCGCAACCCCCTCCTCAAAAACCAATGGAGGAAAAAAGCAAAAGGGAGGAGGGATAGTGAAATGAGGACTGAGCATGCTCAGGGGCACTGAATGCTGAAATTGCTATGGTGGGGGTGGGACTGGAAGAATGGAGTGGCAGGAATCATGAACAGAAGCAATCCACACTGCAGCATTTTGTTGCAGCGCCCCACTTGTCTCCTTTTAAGTTGCAACACACACACCCCTTCAAATTTTAAATTGTTTCCGAGTGATCACAGATGAGAGCTGAGATCACTAATACAGATTGGGATCTGTAGCTGACCCAGGGAACGGAGTGAAAGAATAGGCAGCAAGCTATGTTTTAGCCCTTAACTGTATTAATTATTTTAAAGAATAACTAATCTGCCCTAAGTAGCCTTCTGTACGTGCCCTCATTAGCTCCTCCAGAGCAATCAGGCAGGTGAATGTGGAGTATACAGACTATCTAAAACAGTGGGGAAGCCTGAGAAATGTTTGCCCAAAGCCTCTAGTCTCATGATGTCTGTGAAGGGAGAAAGCAGCCTGAGCCCATGGAGACAGGCAAAGCAGGAAAACAGTGGAATTGAACAGAGGGGGTGGTTTATTGGCCTTCTGAGTTGGAATGGAGAATATGAAAAATATATATATATATATATATATATATATATATATACACATATATATATACACATACACACACACACACACACACATACACACACACACACACACACACACAGTCTTGAAAAAATGTGGGAGGAAAGATCATAAACTTGAGCTAACTTTATGATTTAGATTTCTTTCCCACCCATTCCCAGGGACCTGGGCAGGTTACCACCAATCCTGATATCATTGTCTTATCACAACCACCCTGTGAGATGGGATAATGTGCCTTGCCCAAGGCCATGCTGTACATTTCAGTGGGTGAGAAGGGATTTTAACCCGGGTTCTCCCACATCCCAAACTCACACACATAGTGTGCTGTGCCACAACATTACCCTGCGTGATGGGCCAGTCCAGAGTGGTTGCAGTTAATATACTATGGTGGCTTGAGCATAGGTGAGTGGAACAAATCACTTTCTTCTTGGGTCCACTTTCAGCATCACATAAAATGGAGCGGCAGCTACCAAAGAGAATCAGACATGAATGGAATGAAATTGCACAGAAATATTTTTTGACAGGGGAAAAGATTTGCACCGGTCATGTGCAGCAGATTTGCTGCCGAAAGGATTCATGGCTGTTATTGCAGAATGTCCGACTTTTAGCTTGGATTGTGGGGGAAGAGAATCAGCGCCCGCCCGGGCTTCAGCTGATGCTGTCATCAGTGGACATAACTGTGCACTATTTATGCGCCTAGTTGAATGCCCTGAACACTGATGATGCCTTTGTGCTCCCTAGGGAGATGCAGCTTGTCAACCTTACAGACCATGCTGAGCTCCAGAGGCTTATTGTGTGTGACCCTGAGCATCCCAGAAGCAAGGCTGCTGAATGCTGGTGAACTCATCCATCAGCCCGAATCCATTTGTCTGCATGTGCACTCTGCTGACACAACCTGCAGTATGAGCGGAATGAACGTGATGGTCCCTCATATCATGAACCATAAAGAAAAGGGCAAAACCAAAAGCCATTATAGAGCAATCTGTGGATTGGGTAAGGGACGTAATTGGGAGGTGCTAAGCCTCTCCGAACATTGAGTTTGAAACACAAAATAAAGGGGAAAGAAGGGGGCAACTTCCAGGAGCAATTTCTACATATTTGCAGAATGCAGCACTTTATACATTAATGGAGGTAGACTTTTAAGTAAGAAGAAATGAAAGCAAACATTGAGCTGTGAGTACTGAGATCAAAATATCTGTGGTTTTTGCCTACTTACACAAGCATTTTTCAACAACCACATCTGGATATCTCTGATCACGTAAGAAGCTGCTTTATATCATCTAGCTCTTAGGTTACTTGTCCTGAGAGAGAGAATGAACTAGAATCTCCCTTATATAAGGACTTACTAATTGCCTAATTAATAACTTATCATGTACCGCCAAGCACAGGTGTTTGGAGCAACAAAGAATGAAGATTTATGAGGTGAAATGAAGAAACACAAATTTGAAGTGAAGTATTCAGAACACGTCACTTACATCCACCCAGAAAGGAACATGAACAGCTATCTCATGAGCCAATGACCATTAGAATACGCTGGGAAACAAATCTAGGGAATGGGCTGCTTCACCAAAACTCAGGCAAACAGACTGCTTGGATGGGGCTTAATAGGTTTATCAGCTAATTTTTTATAACTGAACTAGGTCTATAGTTTAATAACACAAAACTAGCAGAATTGCAATTTCTGTCAAGTGTTTCAGTCCACTCCAGCTTGGACAAAGGCAACCTTATATTCCATTGTGATCATTGCAGGCAGCCTCACCACAAACAGCTCATGCAGCAAAGAGAAAGAAGGGGGAGGAGAAAGAGATTGGAGGGATGTTGCCACCCTCTGTCCTTCATTCCAATCCACCCCGCTGCAGAGGACCTGTGAACATGGAACGTATCCTCAATGACACTTGCTCATATGATTTCTCTTTCTTGGAGGATGGACGAGTAAAATCATGCAAACAAGGTCTCCAGGTAATCAGGCATCAGCAGAGAGCATTTTGTTCCATGGAATCATAGAGTTTGGGGGCGGTCTTGAAGGTCACCTAGTCCAACCCTCTGCTTGATGCAGGAGAACTAGAGCATCCCTAAGAGATGGCTCTCCAACCTCTGCCTGAATACCTCCAGTGAGGGAGAACCCCTAGGTAATTGGATCCATTGTCGAACTTACCATTAAGATGTTTCTCCTATTCAGTCAGAATCTACCCTCCTTTAAAGTAAAATGATTAGATCTAGTCCTGAGTAAGCAGGCAACAAACCTTTTGCCCTTTTCTATGTGAGAGCTCTTCAGGTATTTGAAGAGTATTGCCATGTCCCCCTCCCCACAGTCTTCTCTTCTCCAGGCTAAACATACCTAGTTTATTTCTCTAAACATTTTCTTGGCCGCCTTTCAGGTCAGAAGCCCTCCCAAGGCAGCTCACAGCAATAATATAAATAAAAACAGTTAAAAACAGTTCCATCAATCTTCCCCCCCCCCAATGTTTGTCATGTTCTCTGACCTTGATCCCCTCTCCTGCCCCAGGCTGAGAAGAGGATTCTGAAGTGGAGGAGGCAACATTCAATGAGCCACTTTCTGTTACCCTGGAAGTTCCAGGCTAGAGGACATGGCTTTACAGGACATGGCTTTACAGGACCCTTTGGACCCAGAAGCCCTCCCCCATGCATTCCTCACTACCCCCATCCCAGAGGAGCCAGTGGCTGCAAAATCAAGCAATGGCCCTTTAACAGACAGTTCCTCAGAGGGGATGGGGATAACAGCAGGGCCAATTCAGCCCACCTTCCTAAACCCTCAGAAGACCTCTGCATGCTGCTGAGACAACAACTCTTCCTGACTGAGTTCAGCCAGCATAGATCTGTCCAGGGTCCTGACAGACCCTGCCTCGTCTACACTTGCTTTGCTATCCTGCATAGCTGGACCTGATTCTGCTTCAGAGGACTGGACTCTGTCCTGAAGTTCTAGCGAGTGCAGCTGCTTCAGACCAGCCCTCCTGGGAACCTTGAGCTGAGCTAGACAGGATGACCTTTCCCAATGGGGCCTATTTTCAATATTGCTGACTATTTTTGTTGCCATCCTCTGACCTCATTCTAGGTTGTCTGCATCCTTTCTGTAGTGCAGTGCTCAGAACTGGATACAGTACACTGCATGAGGTCTGACTAATGGAGAATAAAGTGGAACGATTACTTCTCATGAATTTTATTAACACAGCTTCAAATCTCATTAGCCATTTCTGCTGCTGCCCAAAAATGTTCCTTGAGATGTGTGGAGGAGTGGCTCATCTGCCACTCTATTATGCAATGCCAGGGCTGCCACCAAGGGCAGAGATGGATGAAAAGGGATGTGTGTGTGTCTGTGTGTGTGTGAAAGATAGCATGAGGGTGGGTGTGGGGGGATTCTTCCATAGTTTGCTGATGTGCATTGGAATTTACTTGCCAGTATGTTGGCTGCAGGTCTAGCAGTTTTTAAGAAAGTTAAAGGAGTTTTGATAGAGGCATCATTACCCTTAATTGTGTCCCACTGCTGCCTCTGGTCAAACAGATTTGCCAGGGGCTTTGAAACATTACAAATCCTGAAAAACCTATTTATTGAAATAGTAGCATTATGACTATGAACTCTACAGGCAACCATGACTCTATCACACCACCTTCTCTCCCCAGCTATTGTCTACTGATCTATACCACTGAACACACCTAATGTGAGGCACAGATGGCTTTCTGTGCTAATCATGGGGGTATCCTGGGTGAAAAAAATATACAATCCCCACAATTTTTTGTCAGAAACCTACAAAACTATGTCATTCTCTTTTTCTACTAATTTCAGCTCAATTTTTCTGGTTAAGAAGCAACCACCAGTTGTGTGTGTGTGTGTGTGTGAGAGAGAGAGAGAGACAGACAGACAGACAGACTCTAACAGTGCAAACCCATTGTGCTCAATTGTGTTCAGTAGGGCTTACTCCCATGTAAGGGAGTGTGGGATTGGAGCCTGGGTTTCCTGAGGCCTAGCCCCTTCTCCCAATGCACTGCTCACTTCATACAAAGCAGAAGCATTGCACCAACTATAATGAATGTCTCTAGACCAATATTAACACACCTGCTATATCTCAGAGCTGCAGTCCTTAATCCATAATGCATAGAAAATCTACATTTAGAAAGTTCAGTGAAATAGCAGCAGCAAAATTAACTGCCCTGAAAGCTGTACCTAAACCAAAGAAATGACTCTTAAATTGGTCATCCAACTTTGCAAAGTGTTTCTTTGAGCGGCAGCAGGAAGCAAGTTGCAATGTGGTGGCATTTGCACTCAATGCCCTGAGCTCCACTTTGATGGAATCTTCCCTAACCTCCTCCCTCCAGATGTAATTACTGCTGTTTTTTAGTGAGCCATATAATTTTGAAGAGCCTGTCACCAAGGTATCGCAAAAATGATAGAAGTGCCTTGCCCCAGCATCTAATAGGGATGAAATCAATGAGCCCCTGTCCCAGAGGCAGCAACACATCACAGAATGTGGGCCCCACTGAGATTCGATACCAACACGTTCTTCACGGGTAATAGTCATTATGTTAGCAAAAGTGACAGGACTGCAGCAGACCTTTGCAGAAAGTTAAGGGGGATTTTAAACACCAGCAGAAAAGGCATATTGGATTTACAGTCTTCTGGACCCAAGTCTCTCTACTGGAAGGCAGCTGCAGAAAAATATGCCTGTAAGCTTCTTGCTTTAAATAAATTGCAGATTAACACTACTAGAGGCAATGGGAGGTTGAAGAGCCCTACGTGTACAGGGACTTCCCTGTTCTCACCTGTGCAAAAAGACACTCTGCACAATGGCAAATGGCTCAGATCATGTACAGCACTCGCTCTCATATAATCAAAAGGCCCTGTGAAAATGCTGCATCTCAAATCAGCCCTTTTCTTCTGGATGGCATCACAAAACAAAGGGGAAAGGCCATAACTTATTCATAGAGCATTTATTGCTTCTTCTTACCTCCTGCCCACCTCAAGAATGGGAAGGATGCATCAGGGACTTCCAGCAGTTGAGGTAGGATTTAGGGGAAGGGCTGTTGTGCAGTGGTAGAACACATGCTTTGGATACAAAAGGTCCCAGGTTCAGTCCCTGGCATGTCCTCTGGTAGGGCCAGGAAAGCCTCATTAGCAATCCTTGAGTAACATCATGTTTGCAAATTCTGACCTGACCTGATCTGTACTAATATGCAGGTCAGAATAGAGTTATTTATTGGCTTTCACACTTCCGAAATGTTCAACAACAATTATCAGCTCAAAATCTCATTTAAAAATATATATTTAGATGTGAATTTCCATGCTGATTTGTTAAAGAAACAAACTTCTTCTTCTTCTTCTTCTTCTTGGTAGATAAATGCAGAAACAGGACATAATCAGTTCATGGGTGAATACATAATGTGTTTATGGGTCAACACGGATCTATGGCCCGACTGGAGCCCACGAGGAGAAGAGCCTTCAGTGTGGCAGCCCCCTTTCTTCGGAACTCCCTGCCCCTGGAGGTCAGGCAGGCACCGACACTGTGCTGTTTCTGGCGCCTCCTGAAAACAGCACTGTTCCAGGAGGCATTCCGTAATGGACCAGTCACGGTTTCTATTGGTATTCTGTTTTTAAAATAGCATAATTTTAATGCGGTGTTTTAATCTTTTTATCCTTTTACTGTTTTTATCTCTTGTGTTCACCACTCTGAATCTGTTCTAGATATGAAGCAGTATACAAATATTGTAAATACATATATATATATATATATATACACACACACACACACACGTGAAAACAACACAGAATGGGAACAGACTGATTTACCCATTTACTCCTGACTGAAACTCTGGAGAGCTGCTAACCAGTCAGCGTGGATAATAATGAGCTAGATGGACCAGCTGTGTGAGGGTGGAATCAGAGCGAGCTTAGTTAAATCCCCATGGGGAAGTGTTATGACATGAGAACTTCCAGCAGTTCACATCCTTTTGTTAAATGCATTTTTGACCATTTAAAATAAAGTGCCCCCTTAAAGAAATTCCTGCAGTAGTGTAAATGACTGCTTAATGTTTGCTAAGCACTACACAAGTGTTAAGTTGATGTTGCTTTCTCAGCTGCTAATGGTATGGAAATTAAAGTTAATGTCAAGTTTACATTTAAAATTACATTGGCTATTAACCTGGCAAATTAATCTGATTTACATGCATTTTGCAAACTGATTTGATGCTCACTGATTAATGCGGTAAATTAGATGCCTACAAATCCCATGAGTGATGATATAAATCAAAGTCCCGTCAGTTACATATACCATATCAGACTTGGTGTTGGATGTATTAGAAGTTAAGTGAGAACATCAAATTTTCTGATTTCATGCACAAGAAAATCTCAATGGAGGACCACAACTAGGTCCTGACTGGAGACCTTTGACTTCTCAGTTGTGGCACCCAACTTATGGAATGTCCTCCCCAAAGGAATTTGCCTGGTGCCTACACTGTTATCTTTTCAGCACCAGGCAAAGACTTTGCTTTTTTCCCAGGCATTTTAGAGACCTAGTTCTAGATTTTATGGCTGTTTTATCTATTCTTGTGCTGTTTGTTATTTTGTATTTAATTCTTTTAAATATTTCTATTGTATTTTATATTTTAACTGTGTGTATGTCATTTTACTTTGTAGTCCACCCAGAGAATGTTGGTTATTGGGTGGATTAAAAATATAATTAACAATAATTTAGTAACAATAATAAATAAATAAATAACAGTTGCTTGCTCATGTCAAACACCTAGCACCAGATGTCCAAATTTTGACTGAATACTGTTCAGGCACAATTGATTCCATTTGCTGGATAGAGGAAATAAAACATCAACTCACACTTTCCAACATTCCAGAGGTGAAAATGGCCTCTTTCTGACACCTGCCTGCCTGGAGTTGCCTACCCTGTCTTGTTTCAGGTGAGGCAAAGGCAGGGGACCAAGCTGCCAGCAAATGTTAGGTTCCAACATAAGGACAGAATACAATCAACATCTTGAGCAGGCAGGGTCCAACCCAGTGGGGCGGGGGGGGGGGAAGGCTGTGAATCCATTCTGTCTTTCAGTCAGAACCAGGCAGAACTCTAAAGGAGCTATCCAAGGAGCTATCCAAGGTGAACCTATTTTGGGGGTAGGATTCAGCACCTTGGATAGCTCTTTTAGAGTTCTGACTGGTTCTGACTGAAAACCAGAATAGATTTATAGCCCCACCTACATTGGGGCCACCAGCCTCCACTGGTCCAGGCAAAAAACAAGGTAGCCAGGCAGGCCAAATCTGTCAGGTGTGCCCTAGCTGCCTCTTAAAGTCCCCTCCAGTAGGCAGACAACAGGATTCTTTCCAAGGCTTTATTCCTTTACAACTTAATGACTCTTTCAGATGCTAATTGCCAGCTACTAAGCAAGGAACTGCAAAGAGTATCTTAGCAGGGTAACCTAAGCTCCATGTACGCAGTTGGTCCCTGTTTGGAGGAGAAGGACAGGAAAGCTCTGAAACTTATGGGCTAGGAGGGGAGGCTCCTAGGGGAGGCCGTAGCGCCAAGCAGGCTGAGTGCCTCCTCTCGGCGCCCTCCACGTCGTGCCTCTCTGTGCTCTGGCGCCTTGTGTCTAGCAACAACCGATCTCCTGCTCTTTCACTGTCAGGGTCACTATCTCTCTCAGGAATGTGAGCACGGGGGGGGGGGGAGAGGGGGGCTCTCCCTGCAGCTGCACCTCTGAGAGACGATCGGGCTCCTCTCCCACGGGTTGTAGCTCTTCCTCAGAATCAGAGCTGCTTTGGGGCTCTATGGGCTCAGTTCCAACCCTGACATCATCCAAAGAAGATGGTCTAAGCACAGAGGGCCCAGTGAAGAGAGCTAGACAGTCAGGAAACACACAAGCAGAGCATGGGGCTTGTGCACAGCCATTGTTCCAGCAACTCTCTGCCTGAGACTGAGGCCTTTAAGCCTGAGATCCCTGAACTGCAGATCATCAGTGGTCCTGTGGAAGAGGTCTTACTCATGAGGAGATCCATGGTCACAAGTACTGCCCTTTAATCATAAGGAGCTTTCTTTTGTAAGCAGGCATTTCTTCACCTGGCCGCCATCTTTGTCTATATCTTCCAAGGGGGCTGTTCCCCAGGGACATCTGACTCTAGGGGCTTCTCTATACCAGGCTTTTTATCCCTCCTTTTCCCCCCAGGGATTTCCTTTATCTGCATTTCTGTATGTTTCAGTATACAGCCACTAGATGGTGCTGTGGTATAGCGCAACTCCACCATTACACATTGAGATTCAAATTGCCATTTTTAAAAAGCTCATTATTGCTGTTACAATTAAAGCTGTGGAAATGGTCAGAAAGTACAGGAGAGGCCCAGGAGGTTGACAATGTCATGTAAAGGACCCATAAACTTCAATCTCTATTGCAGGATACAGGCCTCATGTAGAGAAGCCCTAGATCATCCTCCAATGAGGACTCATCTGGGGGGGGGGGTGCATGTGTGTGTGTGTGTGTGGCACCCCCCACACACACTATTATGCACAGGCCTGGGATCAGCCCCTCAGGAAGCTGCCAGGGCTCCACAGTCCCAACAGGGCCTACAGGTGCTGATGCCTGCCCTTGCTCCCCTGATGGGGCTTGCAAGCAGCCATTTTGAATTTCCCCAAATATCCCGAATATAGCAGAACTCTGAGGCACTGTGGAAAATTTTAAATGGGGGCTTGTAGCCATCTGCCACTGCTGCCAGGTATGTCAGCAATTGGGGGTCTACCAGTGTAGGATAGCATCCACCAGAGGGCACTTTGCCAAGGACTCCCTGAGACCCAGAGGCAGATCTCAGGGCTACAGTCTCTTTTCTTCCCACTGTCTGCTGTACTGATTTACCCCATGGCTGATTCCAGATGATAACCATTACTCTTCCACTGTAAACTATAAGTGGAATTGCAACTGATTTTCCATACTTGGGGATATTGCACCTTTTCTGTATTTTAATCCTGCTATGTTACATCCACACTAGTGGGCATGACATGGCTTTTGGGGGGAAGGGAGGAGGGAAGAGAAAGGTCTAATTCACCTGAGCGGCCATTTGAAGCTTACTATAGCCTTTGCAGTGGGCACCATTTTATCACCCTGGTTTTCTAAAAGCAGTCTTTTAAACAGTGCTAAACTGCTTTTCTGGCTATTTTAAAAATAAAATAAAATATTACTGAAATGCCACTTAAATGAAAGCATGTTATAGAGCTGTAACACTATAACACAACAGTGCTATTTTTAAAAGTACAATTTTAAAGAAGGTGGTTAATAATGGTGGACAAAAAGGGTATTTTAAAAATAGCATTATACTGTTATACTGCAATAACACTAATTTAAATTGTATTGCAGTAATATTTTAATATTTTTATTTTTAAAAAAGTTATAACCAGTAAAGCATTTTTCCACTAATTAAAAGACCAATTCAAATCAATCAATCAATAGGGCAGTAAAATGGTGCCTGCTGCAAAAGGTTATAGTAAATGTGTGTTGGGCAGTGATAGGTTCACCTGCCTGATATGTCACTGCCCACATCAAAAACCTACCCTTTTAAAATGATGGAAGACTAGAGCTAAGCGTATCTACACCTGAGGAGAGTGTGCTACTCCTCCATTCTTCTGAAAGAGTTCAGCTTTCTGCAGTCTGAAAAAAGGTAAAGGAATGACAGGAAAAATACAGGATGACAATGATCAGATCAAGGTGTTGTGTGGATGCCCAGTAAAAACTGAATGAAAAAAGCATGGCAATTCCACCCTATAAGCCTAGTGTGGAAGTACCCCATCTGTGCTGCACCAATTTGGAAGCAAAGAAACCATTTGCTCTTCACAACAGAGCTGTCCTCATATAATGAGTTCACACCAACTCAAAACTGTCAAGCTATGGTAACAGGCTATGGTAATTATGGTGGTAACTGTCAGGTTACTACATGGTGCCTTAGCATTCATGTTTATGGTTTTACATGAATGTGCACTCGAGTAGTTAAGATTAATCAGCTCTTCCCACTGCCCTTCTAAAAACCCTGAGAAGATGCCTGAAACCTGAAGAATGGAAATCCTAGCACCTCCAGCAAAATATTTAACGTCATCCTTCAAATCTCTGTCAAATGCAAAACAGAGACAGTGGGTTGGATCCAGGATCTGCCTTCTGTGGATGAAAGGGCTTCACTTTTGGAAGGTGCCTTTGCCTGATTTTTTAGGATCCCCCTCCCCACCTGCACTACTGCTCATCCCATTTAGCATCATCTCTCCTGTCCCTCTGTGTAACATTTTCAGGGAAGGGCTGCTGTGGGGAGGAGGGGGCAGGGAAGTCCAGTTCTTGGTCCATCCCAGTGATTTGCTGGTGGCAGGTAATAGAGAAATGGGACTGCTCTAAAATAGGTAGCCATCTTGGTCCATGAGATAAATATCCAAAAGCCACAGGAGGTTCATAATGTGATTAAGAGAAACGAAAATGTCACAAAGTCATGAGCAAGTGTTTTGAGTTCTCCTGCATGCTTATTAAGGCTCAATTCTAAGCAAAAGAAGGGGGAGGGGAAGAGAAATGCCCTACCCGGCACCAGCTTGTCTGGCTGAAAAGGGGGGGGGGCATTGCGGGCTGGTGGGGTGATAAGACGTATGGGCCTCTGATTGGTGCACCCCAGTCGCACCACCAGTTGGGGAGGAGCAGGCCGAGTTATCTTAAACTCGACCCCCTCCTTATCTCAGCTCTTTGGCGCGACGCAGCTCCCTCCCACCTTCCCCTTAGCAGTGTGGGTTGTTGCCGGTTGCCCCTTTGGGAGCCATGTAGGAATTTTTTGGCTCACAGTCCGATTGGCCTAAGACTGTGAGTCTTTTTTGCCTACGTCACACTGTTATGCGGGTTGAGTGCGTCCTGCAAGGGAATTTAGTCTATATCATTGGTCACATTCCACTTGGCGGCTAGGACGGGCAAAACTGGAAAGGGAGTAGGGATGGTGTGCATACAGAGGCACCTTATGGTGACAGGTGACGCCTGAGGGCCCCCCGAACGGGTTGTGCGGCTCGGAGGGGGGATAAGGGTTGCCTGGGAGACCAACCCTACTCACTCACCCAGGTGTTGTGCAGCACTGGGTTGGGGGTGACACCGGAAGGTCTACCTCCCCCACAAGGGGTAGTCCAGAGGGATGGCGAGATCACCGCCACCCCTCAGGCTGGGTGTGTTTTCGCCCATGAAGTGTCAGCTAGCCGCTGACACAGTTAGATGCCCGTCCTAGTTACCCCTTTGCAAATATTTCAATAAAATGTGGCCCAATTTTCAATCCAAGCTTGTTGTCTGCGTCTTCTTTAACCCATCTCCGCTCGCAAAAGGCTGGACATGATAGCTGGGATTAAAATCATGCCCAGTTCTCTTTCTTCTCTCTCCTCCTCCTTGCCCCCACCCCTGTTTTCCTAACAGGAGGTCTGAAGAGTTCTGGAGAACGTGAAAGCTTTCTTATGATTCTGCAATATTTTAATTGGCCCTAATAAAGATATTACCCTACCATGGCTTTCAGAACTGCTCTGGTAAATAAGGACAAATAATGAAAATTTTAAATAGGCATACAGATTAATGAATTAGCATGCAAATGAAAAAAAGCCCAAGTCCTCCCTTAGGAGACTTGGAAATTATGGCTATTCATACATAATCATTGCTCACTAGCATCCTACTATAATATGCATTGTTGCAGTAGTTTGAAATGGGATGGGGGAACGGGAATATATTCTAAAACTGGATTAGAAACTCCACAGTTGCCTTGTTACCATAATGTCTATTAAAAAAATTTGCTTTGATGCTTCTGTAGTACAGGGACCTATAATTGGCTACATGCTAAGGGAGAAGAAAAATGCAATCCACTCTGTTCTTATTCCAATGAGGTCAGATTCAAAGCCTCACTTCAAAATAACCCTTTCCTGGGTGCCTTCAGTCATTGCTTTCTTAATGCTGTGCTGTGATTTTGGCCAACACACTTTGACTTCATTTTAAATTAGAATTCTATGTTAAGATAATATGTTGTTGTTGTTCATATAAGTAGCTGCAAAATCACAGAAACAAACTAAAGCACCTGACTTTTCTATTTGTTCTCTCTGTCTCGCTCCATGCGTGTTTGTGTTTTAGGGCTTGGAAGAGAGTTACTTGACCAAAGTTTTGTGAAACCCAGTAATTCAAGGAGAAAGGGTTTTGTGAAATGGCCTCTCACCTAACTTTGTTTTTCTGAATCATTTTACTGATTCTTCAGCATGCTTACTTGGGAGTAAGTCCCATTCTACTCAGTGGGGCTTGATTTTGAATGATTAGATATACACAGGTTTGCACTGTTAATCTGATTTTCCTGCCATCTGCTCCCCCTCCAGAAAACCCAGTATGGGATGTTTCTAAAACTTGGGGTCTGCTTTTGAATAAAGCTTCTTTGTTTCTTTTGCTAGGCATTTTTACTAGAAAGATTGAGAGAGAGAGAGAGATCCAAATGTTAAAAAAAAATATTCCCTAGTATTTTAGGTTTAAAAATAGGGTTGCATGGCACAGCCCACTGCGACTTTATTTTTTTAACAAGCTTGCTTCAATCACACACTCCCTTTCTTTGCAAGGGTATTGAACACTGCACTTATCGAATAAAATCAGCTACTAGGCAAACAATCCACCCACTCTCTAAAAAGTGTGGTTTTTCTGTAGAGATATGCAACTGTTGTCCACTGTAGTTGAGAGCTGCCAGTAAGTGGCAAAGGAGGCAGCCATCTTTTATGGCAGCAGCCATTTTGAATTTCCAAACATTCAAAAAGCAGCTCAGAACAGGTGGGCGGGTATAGTTATCTTCTACCCCAAAGAATTGTGGGTCACCTCTGACATACAGCTAAAACAAAACAGCCTATTTTGAGGTGGGTGAAACATCTGAGAAATAGTCCTTGTCAATTTGGTACAGCTTGTGTGTGTGTGTATATAGGAGAGGAGACTGTCCTGCTCACCTGGACTAGGGAATGCATATGGATTTCTCTCCATCCAAATCCCTCTCAGGCCTTTGAAGTTCTAAATTACTGTATCTTTTTCCAGAACATCACCAAAGTCTTAGCAATCCACCATTTTTCTGTTTTTTATTTCAAGTCTTTCTTAAGATTGCTATACATGTGCAGTTTGATGCAGGTTTCAGGTTTTGTCTCCTTTTCTTAGAGATTGGCTCCAGAATATATGCACATTGATTAAATGCTAGCACAAAGTGGAGTCTTCATGTGATCACATCAATATTCCTTTAAAAAAAAAACTGATTAAAAAGTGATTTAAATCAGTGTGCATATGCACTGGAGTTGATCAGTAACTTATAAGGGAAAAAAGAGAAACTGAAAACTGCGGCAAATAAGTGCCACTTCAAAACTAATTTTTAAAATTCTCCCAGTTAAACTGGAAGGTAGGTGGAAAGGAATGCAAGGCAGAGTGTGTCAGGGTTCTCTTTTTGTCCCTGCTGAACTTCAAATAGCCAAATCAAAACACAGACAAGAGGCTTCTATCCACGGCGCTTTAATCTTTTTATTTCAATGGGTCATACAGATGCAAATTGTCAGTAACTCACAGTCTACAAAGGAAATGCCTTCGGGGAGTTCAAGGGGAAGCTACGAAGGTTGAAAGTTGCCCACCGTTTGAGAAAAGGCGGGCATGCTTTCCTAACTTAAGGGGTGGGGTGGAGATCTCCCTCTGTCTCTTAAGGTCTCTATGCGTAGCTGTTCCTGCTGGGCAAATCGGGCAGATCGCCGAAGCTCCGCCCCTGCCATCCCTCTCTTGGCTCTGCATCTGCGCCTGGCATCTAAGAATTCAGGCTGTCCAAGTCCCACCTCTCCGTGTTCGCTATCTCTCACAGGGGTGTGTGAAGAGAGTCCCTCTCCATCCAGCTGGACTATTGAAACCTAGGGAGTCTGTCTCTCCCTGTCTGGAAGAGTCTGGGAAAGTTCCTTCCCCATGTTTTGTGGTTCCTCTTTGGAATCTGAGCTGCTCTGCCACTGCCTATGCTCAGAGGCACCCCTGACAGAGTGAGCCCACAGAAGAAAAACAGAATGGAATGGAGGAAATCCACTCATCTCTATTCTGCATGCAGACATTAAGCAGATTAAGTTTTCCTGGCAGGGAGGTAAAGCAATGAGGAAAGCTTCTCCTGCTAAATTCCTGTATGTCAGGCTGCTATTAAAGGAAAAAGCACATACAAATAACCACCCCAGGACATTTTCTGCAGAGTGGCTGTTTAACTGTGCAGTGTGGCTTGTTAACCACCCTGATCAACCCAACAACAAACCATGGGTTCTTAAGGTGGCTTGTTCAAGAAAAACCATCCACACTGCATGGTTAACAAGCCACCCTGCAGAAAATGTCCTGGGTTCCAACAACACGCTAACCCACAGTTCAGCGACAGCCCACACTCAACCACTGAGTGTGGATTAGCATATTGTGCGAACCCTATCATCTAGTAAAAAACACACACACAAAAACAGAACTTTCAGTGGCAACTGTAGTAGCGTTTTTTTTTTTTAAAAAAAAAAACCTTCCAGTTTTATGGACAGAACATGAACCTGCCAGATTGTGCATAATTACCTTGTACTATAGTAATTTCTAGTTACCTTCATGTTTTCAAGCAGCATGAAAAATGCTCATAGATTACCATTCTTCATGTGAAAAATGCAAACATCGATTTGCAAAAAAATAAATAAATCTCTGTGCAATTTTTTGTTGACAGCACTAAGGAGAAGCACACAAAAGCAAGTAGAGATAAAACTATACACTAGGTAGTATTGCAGTAAACCATAATAGCCATACACTAAAAATCATCAAAGTGCCTTCTTAGTTACTCAGTTAATGAGCTACTTAATCTATTTCATACTTTATGTGAAAGACCCACTGCAGACTTGGAAAGTCTTTGTTCACAGTAAACAGGCCAAGTATATAAAGGTCCCTGGGAAGTTACATGTCTGGAGTTTGTAAGTATAATAATGTATTCCTGTTATAAGTCTACGTTTATGCTGAGTATCTCTAGGGTGACAGTGAGATGATTGGCTGAATGGGTGTGTGTGTGAAGTGTGTGTGCCATATAAACTGTGTGTTGTGTGAGTCAGATAGGGTTTGGATTAGAGGGAGATTAGATGAGTTAGGGCACAATCCTATGGCCGCTAGTCAGCAGCTAGATGGCCTTAGGATTGGTAGGTTCTCAGGAACTTACCTTGGAGCCCATGCTCTGAGGTCGGTTTCTGGAGAACTGACCTCCACCCCATCCCGTACCGCCTTGTGGGCAGCGTAGATCAGCCCCATTCTCTGCACTCAGAAGAGCAGCGTGGAGTGGGGAAAACAGGGCGTTCCTGGGGGCAGGGGAGGTTGGAAGTGCTGGTATGACACTTCCTATGTATCATCCGGCCACCTCTTCCCATGCTCTGAGGTCCCATGGCTAAACAGCCAAAATTGGCTGTCTAGCCGCAAAAGCAGGGCAGTGGGAGTGGGGAGGAGATCCGCTCCTCACCACTCCTCCCACCCTGCACTGGATAGGCGGTTGCCCCAAGGTTTGGAGGCGACCGTCAATCACGATAGGATTTCTCACTTAGAGACATAGTGAAGGTCCGTGGTGACTGTGTAGTGATTGATTGAGAGTGTGATCTGGAGCACTGTGTATGAGAGAACTTGTTTACTATACAACAACTTATTGCTGTAATTAATAAAGTTTTGTTTGTTTATACAAATCCTACACCTTCTGCTCTTGGCTACATAAGGGGAAGGTAATAAAAGAAACATTACAGGTGACAGCATAAACAAGTGTGACCTCACAATAAAGGGTTGGACCTGAGCCTTAAAGGGCCTGGTGGTAGCATGATTGTGTGTGCGGAAGGCGTCTCCCGCTTGGGTGAAAAAGGCTTTAAAGAAGGGGAATTCTCACTGGGAATAGGTGGGAACGTCACAGTCCCCTGAAACAACTGTGGTGTCTCAGGACATCTTACTTCTCTGTCCCTACACCTCTTCTTTCTGGATCACCATCTAGAAGTGTGAATGCTGTAGAAGGGTCAAACCCGCTTAGAGCACAATCCTTTACATGTTTAGACAGAAAAAAATCCTGCAACTGGGAGTTGTAGAACTTTCTCTCTCTCTAGATATGCATAGGATTGCACCCTTAGAGATTTCATTATATTAAGTGGCATATAACTATTATTAAATAAATAAAATAAACAAACTAGATGTTTGCTTAATATGTAGCATGCAGCTACATATGTTATTTTTCCTTAATTAGAGGAGTGGTGTGGCGGCAATTCTTACTGGGAAGGCAGCATGGAAGAAGTGGAGGCTTATCTCTTCATTTTCTCATTGCGATCAGAACAAAAACTCCATCCCTTGTGTGGCTAGGAGCCTTAGGAAAAAGGTTACCATTGATACCAATGGAAACTTTGTTTAACTATTTGAAGTATTTATACACAGCCTTCCCTCACCTTATGTTGTGAGGTGCTCAAGGCAACTCACAACATAAATCATAAATGTAACAATTAATTTGCTTGGAGAACTTGGTTGCAAAATTTGGAGAAGTGCAAATTTCAAAGGATAACAGAGTTTCCGTTTGTGTAGTGGTTCAAAAGTGCAAAATTAGGTAAGTTCACATTCAAATGAGAATGGAACAAATTTCTCTCCCATCCTTAGTCTTAAGTGCCATTCCTAAACCATCTTACATATTAGATTACTTCATTTCTTTAAAATATACTTGTGTTAATATTCCTCCTTAGCCATAATGTCTAGAAAAGGGATGGGCAACCTTTTTAGGTGGAGAGTCACATTGGTCGCTGGGAATCCTTCAGGTTCCACACTGGTGGGCGAGGATGATGGTGGCGGTGGTGATGGGGTGGGGGGCAGGACAGTAGTGCTAAACTCACACATTCACCCTTTCTCCTCTCAAACACACAGACACCCTTTACACATACACACGCTGTGCATGCACGCACACACACACACTTCCCCCTCCAGACATACACACACAGACACACACACTCTGATACACACTGAACATACACACACATCCATTCACATTGCCAAACACCATCCTCCCCCAGCAAGCCTGATGAAGACTGCTCTTTCTGCACTGCTATTAGTAGCATTAGTAACAATGATCTTGGCTGCACGGGGATCACTGGGGAAAGCCTCCCCACCGCTACCAGTCAAAATAACTGTTTCCCTGCTGGTATTAGGAGTGCAGATCTTAGCTGCATCAGGATTGTGGGTGGATGTGAGGTTCCTCCCAGCAATCCTGATGACGATGAGTGCCCCTGCGCTGCTAACAGAAGCACAAAAACAGCTATCTGTTCCCTGCTGCTCAGCTGATGACTGATCAGCTGGGCAGTGGGGAGAGTGGCGGGGCTCATCAGGCCATGCAGAGAGTGGCCGAGGGCTGCATGTGTCCTGTGAATTGCCCATCTGTGGATTAGAAAACAGAATGAACTATATTAGTCAAACAAAAGGTAAAGGTGTCCCCAACCAGTCGTGTCCGACTCTAGGGTGCGGTGCTCATCCCCGTTTCTAAGCCAAAGAGCCAGATCTGTCCGAAGACGCTTCCGTGGTCATGTGGCTGGCATGACTGAACACCGAGGTGCACGGAATGCTGTTACCTTTCCCGCCAAGGCGGTACCTATTTATCTACTTGCAATTTCTTGCCTTTGAACTGCTAGGTTGGCAGAAGCTGGGACTGAAGACGGGAGCTCACTCCGTCACGCAGCACTGGGATCTCGAACTGCTGACCTGCCGACCTTCCAGTCTGCAGTTCAGCGTCTTAACCACTAAGCCACCGCGGCCCCTATATTAGTCAAATACTGAGGTACAAATACTCTATTACCGGTTGCCATAGTTTACAAATCATGCAGAACTGCTGTTTTCTTTTTGATAAATGGTTAATTTCAGTAATAGTAGTCTACACCATATCTTTATTAACCAGTCTATTTTCTTAGATCTTATACTAGATTTCCATTGTCTTGCAAAATTAATTCTAGCTGCAGTTATTAAATACCTAAGAGTCATTTGAAGTTTAGCGGCATTAGCGTCTATTATATAATTCAGCAGATATAATTTTGGATCTAACTTTAATTTTAGAGTGTATATTTCATGTATAGTATTTATAGCCATCTCACAATAGTTTCTTGCTCTTTTGCATAACCACCACATAAGGATAGTTCCCCCTTTCTGTTGCATAATAAAACATGGCAATTTACACCTCTTCAGGGTTGACCACTACCTGGAACATGTAGTTGTGGAAGACTGACAGAAAAGTTATACAGATTTTTTTTTTCCAGTGGTGTCAAGTTGCATTTGACAAAGGGATGTGAATATCTAGTTTGGCCCCCTTTTCAGCTGTGAACATGTCTTGGCTGATCAGTATTAACAGCAGCAGATATCTGGTCACTACCATGCACATTTGCAGATATCAGAATCAATTTTGTATTTATTACTTTATTACATTTCTGTACCTCCCAATAGCCAAAGCTCTCTGGGGGTTCACAGACAAAACTTAAAACCATAAAATACAGTAACATAGTGAACATAATGGGCAGTATCCAGTGCTGCCACTTCACTTATGCTATCAATGCTGCCCTAGCATAAGCAGCCTCTACTGCAATGCCAATAGTGTATGCTGTTTCCCAGAAAACCCATCACACCAGCATCCGCCATTGGTATTGCACTACAGGTTGCTTACACTAGCACAGTGTCAATTGTGTAAGAGGAGTGAGAGTGCAGCTCAGTGGTAGAGCACATTCCTTGAATGCGGAAGGTCCCAGGTTCTATCCCTGGCATCTCCAGATGGTGCTGGAAAAAACTCCTGCCTGAAATCCTTGGAGAGCTGCTGCCAGTCAGTATTGACAATGCTGGGCTAGATGCACCAATGGTCTGACTCAGTATAAGGCAGCATCCTGGGTTCCAGTTCTGGATACTGCCCAGTATATAAACCTTACATTTAAAACAAAGTAAAACCAAAGTAAAAACCAGGGTAAAAGTCAGGCACAGGGATAACTAGGTGCCTAGGCTTTTTCCACTGCTCTAAAAGATACAGCTCCTCTCCCAATCTTAGTTCAAACATGCCTCTGCAACTTCAAGGGTAAGAGAAACTCACTCTCCTTTTAAATAAAATGAGATTTGTAGGATTCTGAGAATGGAGCTAATTCCACACCAGAGTACCAAATTCCATCCTGTGTGGTGCAGGACACTCCAGATATCTAGATTCCCTACATCCACCATGCCACAGTTCACTTTAGTGTTTGGTTTAACCATGTTTGCAAACTACCCGAAACAATGATTTGCTGACCCTCTCCTAGTATAAGAAGAATTTATAACTAGGAAACAGTGTGGACATGGAAGTGGTACATTGTTGTTCTAATATAGGCTCAGCTGGAACAGGGCCATCCTAAAAGTTCAGATAACTCCAAGTCTTCTACATAAATGGGTTGTGGGAAATGCCTAATATACACTGAGACTGTGGGAGTTTGAAAAGCCTCCATTGCTAATCTCATGCTGACTCACAATCCACCCAAGATATGCTAGACCCTTTTGCAACTGAGGTCCATGTGGATTTCCACAATATGATAACTGCTAAAGCTTGCCTCAGTTGCCCCACAGTTCAGAGAAGCAATCATTTTGCCAGAGTTCCCCTTATGACCTGGACCCCCTGAGCAAATCCTTAAGGATCTCTTGCCTCCTTAAGAGTCCCCCCTTCCTTCTTTTAAACTTCCCCTTCCCAGTAACATGGCATTCAGGCTGTAGACGTGGGGTGACTGACACTCCAGATACCTGGAGTTTAACACAGCAGTTTACTGGTAAATTAAAGCAAGCAGACTACAGTTAAGGTATTTACAGAATAGAGCCGAGTGATACAAAAGACATTAAAAGAAAATAAAGGTTGTAAAAACACAAGTTCCTCTACCCTAGCTGCACTTAGACTTCTCCAGGGTGCTTCTTCCTGCTTTCTCTTCATTCTCTGGTCTCCCTCTCTCTGATAGGGATGGTGCGGGTGCCCGATTCCATCTGGGAATCCAGTGGAACCTGCTCCTGCCCACAGCCCCGAGCCCTGCTCGCCAAGCCCTTGCCTTTGCTTGCCCCCCGCCTGTGCTTGGTGAGCAGCCCACACTCACCCCAGTGGCCTCGTCAAGCTCAGCGGTCACCATTTTTTGAAAAATAAAATGGTGACTGCAAAAATGCGCATATTTGCATATGCACAAAAATGCACATTTTTGTGAATGCAGTTATTTGTGTATGTGCAAAAATGAACATTTTTGCAAATGTGCATATTCACACATATGCAAATATGTGCATTTTCGGAAGTGCACATATTCATGCATATGCAAATATGCACATTTTTGCAATCAAATTTTTAATTTTCAAAAAATGGCAACTGTGGAGTTCGACAAGGCTGCCAGGTGAGTGTGGACCACTCGCTGAGCACTCACTCGAGCACAGTCCGGGGACTGGTGAGTGGGGACAGGGGCTGGATGGGAACCTGGAGAACCCAGATGGGGGTGGGTTTGCACATCCCTACTCTCTGGTCTCCCTCTCCCTGTCACTGGCTCTCTCCCTGTTTTTATCTCCTCCTTCGCCCAAACCGAAAGTACTGTTTCAGACCTGGAGAAATGAAACCTAACTCAGAAAAATGGAACTTAACCGGAGAAATGAAACTACTCTTCTCAGGGTTACCCCTTCCCAGCAATCCCACCCCCCAGGCTTCAAGGCCATAGGCATCAAAACTTCACACAAGTCACTCTCTCATAACTAACAGCCATAACATAAGTGATAGATGCCTTACAGTGGGCTTATTACTACCCAGCTTGGCTTTCATTGTTAGGCAATAGCTGAATGTTATAAAAAGTAACATCCATGATAATTCCTAATGTGTAAACAGATTAAAAGCAGTTTGAAAAGTGCAAGGTATGAAGTGATAACTGCAATTAGCATACAAATAACATAACAGATTAATTCACTGTAAATTAGTTCATCACAAAGTAAGGGCCATTTCTAATTAAAGATGGACAGAATGAAAGATGTGCGCAGCAAATTCTAGCAGCATTTCTCCAATTAGTTGTTAAAATTATTAAAGCGTGACAAGCCTATAACCAAGAACCTTATACTGATTTTATCTTTAGATAAACAACATTTAGTGTTAACCACTTGTAATAAAGGTGATATATTGAATTATATAATGTAAGGATATATCACTTGGCTGCTGTTGCTCTTAGTGGCTTATTACATTGAAACTGACACTAGCACTGGGTGATTTTAAACAATTGAATTTGGAATGAAACTTAACAGTAAATGGACACTCAAGCATCAGTTAAAGTCTAGGGCAAAGGCTGGGATCAGTATAGATCTTAAAACCATTTCCAGCCCTGTCCTCAATGCATTCTACTATTATAAAGCATGGCGAAGTTAATTCCATTAAATCACAAATGACATTGCTGATGGATGGTGCCCATTGTTACGTATGCATGCATGCATTGTATACAATGTTGCAGTTATTTATCATTTACATGGCTACAAAAATAAGCAAAGTAAGATAAATGTGTGAATCATAATTGTTAAATGAATAACTAAGCTGTGACATAGCAAGTTTGAAAAGGGGGGGGGGAAACCTTATGCATAGCATAGGTCCACATTGGCAAAGTTACAGGGCAGACCCAGCTAGTGGAAGGGTCTGCTCATAAACAAAAAAAGGTTGGTTTAGATTTCAGTTCAGGCTGAGCATAGGCTCAGTGTTAAGGTCTTGGAGGGAGCAACCCTATGTCCCCTAGACAGCGTCTGGGGAACATGGGATTTTTCAGTTTCCTGGCTCTGAGCTCAAAGACAGGGCTCTGAGCTTGGGGCCAGGAAACCACACTCCCCACCCCCCTCGTAACCAGCATGGAGAGAACCACGCTGGCTGCTTCTCTGTGCTCAGTAAACGGAGCACAGAGATGGGGGAAAGTTGGCGTTCCTGCGGATGGGGAGGGGAGGAGGCTGGGGTGGCTGGCTTACACCTCCTATGACTGCCCCAGGCTCTGAGAGATGGGTGAAATTGCCCACCTAGCTGAAATGCAGAGAGGGAGGTGTGTGGAGCCTTCCTCTCTGCATAGGATACTCATAAGCCTCTAAGTTTGGGGCTTACAAGTACCCAGGGCGCAACTCATAGGATTGTGCCCTAAGTATAGCTCATGAACTGAAGTTTAGGTACGGATCTTAGTCCAAATTAACAGCTCAGTTTCAAAACCCGCTTTTGTTGTTGTTGTTTATTCGGTCAGTCACTTCCAACTCTTCGTGACTTCATGGACCAGCCCACGCCAGAGCTTCCTGTTGGCCGTCACCACCCCCAGCTCCCCCAAGGTCGAGTCCGTCACCTCCAGAATATCATCCATCCACCTTGCCCTTGGTCAGCCCCTCTTCCTTTTGCCTTCCACTTTCCCTAGCATCAGCATCTTCTCCAGGGTGTCCTGGCTTCTCATGATGTGGCCAAAGTACTTCAGTTTTGCCTTTAATATCATTAAAGTACTTCAGTACTTCAGAAAGTACTTCAGTTTTGCCTTTAATATCAAGTGAGCAGTCTGGCTTGATTTCCTGGAGTATGGACTGGTTTGATCTTCTTGCAGTCCAAGGCACTCTCAGAATTTTCCTCCAGCACCACAGTTCAAAAGCATCTATCTTCCTTCGCTCGGCCTTCCTTATGGTCCAGCTCTCACAGCCATAGGTAACTATGGGGTTGCTTTAACTATGCGGACCTTTGTTGTCAGTGTGATGTCTCTGCTCTAAACTATTTTATCAAGATTTGTCATTGCTCTCCTCCCAAGAAGTAAACGTCTTCTGATTTCCTGGCTGCAGTCAGTGTCTGCAGTAATTTTTGCGCCTAGAAATATGAAGTCTGTCACTGCCTCCATGTTTTCTCCCTCTATCTGCCAGTTATCAATCAAGCTGGTTGCCATAATCTTGGCTTTTTTGAGGTTTAACTGCAACCCAGCTTTTGCACTTTCTTCTTTCACCTTCGTCATGAGGTTCCTCAGCTCCTCCTCGCTTTCAGCCATCGAAGTGGTATCATTGGCATATCTGAGATTGTTAATGTTTCTTCCAGCGATTTTAACTCCATCCTTGGCTTCATCAAGCCCAGCACGTCGCATGATGTGTTCTGCGTACAGGTTGAATAGGTAGGGTGAGAGTATACAACCCTGCTGTGCTCCTTTCCCAATCTTAAACCAGTCCATTGTTCCGTGGTCTGTTCTTACCGTTGCTACTTGGTCGTTATACAGATTCTTCAGGAGGCAGACAAGATGACTTGGTATCCCCAAACCACCAAGAACTTGCCACAATTTGTTATGATCCACACAGTCAAAGGCTTTAGAATAGTCAATAAAACAGAAATAGATGTTTTTCTGAAACTCCCTGGCTTTCTCCAGCGGATATAGGCAATTTGGTCTCTAGTTCCTCTGCCTTTTCTAAACCCAGCTTGTACATCTGGCAATTCTCGTTCCATGAATTGCTGGAGTCTACCTTGCAAGATCTTTAGCATTACCTTACTGGTATGTGAAATAAGTGCCACTGTTCAATAGTCTGAACATTCTTTGGTGCTTCCCTTTTTTGGTATGGGGATAGAAGTTGATCTTTTCCAATCTGTTGGCCATTCTTGTGTTTTCCAAATTTGCTGGCATATGGCATACATCACCTTGACAGCATCATCTTGCAAGATTTTAAACAGTTCGGCTGGGATACCGTCGTCTCCTGCTGCCTTATTATTAGCAATGCTTCTTAAGGCCCATTCAACCTCACTCTTCAGGATGTCTGGCTCTAGCTCACTGACCACACTGTCAAATCTATCCTCGATATTATTATCCTTCCTATACAGATCTTCCATATATTCTTGCCAGCTTTTCTTGATCTCTTCTGCTTCTGTTAGGTCCTTGCCATCTTTGTTTTTGATCATACCCATTTTTGCCTGGAATTTACCTCCAACGTTTCTAATTTTCTGGAAGAGGTCTCTTGTCCTTCCTATTCTATTATCTTCTTCCGCTTCCGTGCATTGCTTGTTTAAAAATAATTCCTTATCTCTTCTGGCTAACCTCTGGAATTTTGCATTTAATTGGGCATATCTCCCCCTTTCACTGTTGCCTTTTGCTTTCCTTCTTTCTTGGGCTACTTCCAGTGTCTTAGCAGACAGCCATCTTGCCTTGTTGGTTTTCTTTTTCTTTGGGACGTTTTTTGTTGCAGCCTCCTGAACAATGCTGTGAACGTCTGTCCATAGTTCTTCCGGGACCCTATCTACTCAATCTAGTCCCTTAAATCTATTCTTCACCTCCACTGCATATTCATTAGGAATATTCGTGAGCTCATATCTAACTGATCTGTGGGTCTTCCCTATTCTCTTTAGTCTGATTCTAAATTGTGCAATAAGAAGTTTGTGATCTGAACGACAATCAGCTCTAGGTATTGTTTTTACCGACTGTATAGATGTCCACCACCTTTGGCTACAAAGGATGTAGTCAATCTGATTTCGGTGTCGACTGTCTGGTGAAGTCCATGTATAAAGTCATCTCTTAGGTTGTTGGAAGAGAGTGTTTGTAATGCACAGTGAGTTGTCTTGGCAAAATTCTATCAGCCTATGTCCTGATTCATTTTGTTCTTCCAGACCATGCTTGCCTGTAATTCCAGGTGTCGTTTGACCACCCACCTTAGCATTCCAGTCTCCTGTAATGAAAATAACATCTCTTTTTGGCATATTATCCAATTATCCTTATAGAACTGATCTACTTCTGCTTCTTCAGCATCTGTGGTTGGGGCATATATTTGGATCACTGTGATGTTAAATGGCTTACCCTGAATTCGAATTGAGATCATTCTATTTTTTGGATTGTATCCAAGCACTGCTTTAGCCACTTTATTATAATTATGAAGGCTACTCCATTTCTTCTGTGGTCCTCTTGTCCACAGTAGTAGATCTGGTGGTCATTTGATGTGAAGTGGCCCATTCCAGTCCATTTCAGTTGACTGACACCCAAAATGTCTATATTTAATCTTGACAACTTCCCAATAACCACATCCAATTTGCCCTGGCACATAGATCTTACATTCCAGGTTCCTATGGTGTGTTGATCTTTAGAACATCGGACCCACTTTAATTCAGTTTTAAAACCCAGTTTTAAAAAATCAGATTGTAAGTCTAGAAAGTACACATTGAACCAAAATCATAGTGATTCAGCCGCAGCTGCTTGCATTCCCAGAAGAGCTCAAACTACATCTTCTCCTTAATCCCCTGCCATTGTTGACTGTCCACTCCCCTGATAAAAACAACAAAAATGGAACTCCATTCCTAGGGGGCTCAACTGACCAGGTTTTCCATTCACTGGAGTCTAGTGCAGCCCAGTAGTTGAGCCACCCCTCTGTTTTTTAAACAAGGCCTTCTAATCTAATGGCTACGGTAGCAGTTTGGGAAAACTTGTTGTTGTTCAGTCGTGTCCGACTCTTCGTGACCCCATGTATATAAAAGCAGAACAGGCTTGCAAAGGATCCCAGCTCATTAAGGGCTCCCTCACACTGAGCTTTTATCCTGCGATTGAGATTACTCCTTCACAGAAGTTTGCAGGCTTCTTACATGTCCTTCAGGGTGTCTCGTGCACTAAATGCCCTTTGTTTCATTTTTAAATAGATCGCAGATAATGAGCTATCAAATTACCCTGCTGTGTTCCGCTTTAGTTTCCTCCGTGAAAAGAGGAAAAGTGGCAAGTAGAGGAGCAAGATCAATGAAACATAATGGAAGACTCAGATACGGGGAGAAGGAGGGGGAAAAGGAAGCATGTGAAAAAGGGAGTCGTTGTGATCCTGCATTTAAAACGGAAGCAGAAAGCCCCATTTTAAGTGCAGGATTTTAGGCTGGTGTAGAGATGCCCTAAGTGTGAAGAGAAGACGTAGTGACAAAGCAACTCAGCCTCAGTAACAAAATATCAAGGTAGAAAGTGAAGAACATACTTGAGTAAGCACGTGTGTGAGTTTAGTAACAGGGCAAGGAAGCCCAGGCAGTCACTCCTTCCCGGCTTTCTGCTAGTAAATCACTTGGTTAAACTTTCCTCAACTTGGTGCACTTTTGTTTAAGTTCTGGACTATAACTCTTAGGATGCTTGATCATTAGGCAGGCTCATTGGGCTGATGGGAATGGAAGTTTAAAACATCTGGAAGGGTGGGAAAGGCTGACCTAGGGCACAATCCTATGCATGTTTAGACAAAAGGCCTACAACTCCCAGCATTCTCCAGCTAGCCTTGCTGGCTGGGGAATGCTGGGAGTTGTAGGCCTTTTGTCTGTCTAAACATGCATAGGATTGTGCCCTTAGTCTTTCAGGTACACAAACCAAATAATAACAATTTTAAAAGCAGCTATGAAGGTAGAAAGCCAGTAGGGCTATGGGGTCTATGCACTGTATTGCAGTGCTTGGTGGTTTACTCAACACTACAATAATAGATGTTCAGCTAGAATGTATGCCACAGATCAGGATAGGTAGCAGAAAGTCCAAGAGGTCACTGGCATGGTTAACAAGCAGTGTCAAGGAAGGTATTACAGATAAGAAGGCTTCCTTCAGAAAATGGAAGCATTGCCCAAATGAGAACAGAAACAAGTACAAACAACTGGAGAGTGGCCAATGTAATACCAGTTATTAAAAAGGGATTGGGGTGGGGGATCCAGAAAATTATAGGTCAGAATTAGGGGTGATTAGTGAAGTGGCCATATTTGCTTATCATACTAAATTATTTAAGGCTGTCAAAACAGAAAAAGGTTTATTTATTTATTTCATTTCATTTCATTTCATTTCATTTCTATACCCGCCCAACAGCTGAAGCTCTCTGGGCAGTTCACAAAAATTAAAACCAAAGAGCACATGATAAAACAATATAAAATATATAAAACACTAAAACCACAGTATAACAATACAACCAGGATAAAACCTAGCAGCAATGCAGAGTTTTAAAATACAGATTTCAAACAGCAATGCTAAAAGTCTAGAAAGCTAAAATGCCTGGGAAAATAAAAAGGTCTTCACCTGGCGCTGGAAGGAATACAATGTAGGTGCCAGGCGAACCTCACTAGGTAGCTCATTCCACAGCCAGGCTGCCACAGCAGAAAAAGCCCTCCTCCTAGTAGCCACCCACCTCACTTCCTTTGGCAGGGGCTCGCGGAGAAGGGCCATTGAGGATAGGTCTGGGCAGGCACATATGGGAGGAGGCGATCCTTCAGATAACCTGGCCCCAAGCCATTAAGGGCTTTGAATGTTAATACCAGCACTTTGAATTGGGTCTGGAAATGGACTGGCAGCCAGTGCAGCTGGAAAAGTACTGGCATAATATGAGCTCATTGGCCAGTCCCTGTTAACAATCTTGCTGCCCTATTTTGGACCAGCTGAAGTTTCAGGACCATTTTCAAAGGCAGCCCCATGTATCACACATTGCAATAATCCAGACGAGAAGTTATCAGAGCATGGATAACTGTAGCTAGGCTATCTCTGTCCAAATAAGGGCGTAGTTGGTATACCAGCCTAAGCTGATAAAAACTGCTCCATGCCACTGAGTTCACCTGTGCCTCAAGTGACAGTTCTGGATCCAAGAGCACCCCCAAACTACGTATGTGATCCTTGTGAAGTGCTCTAAAAGGATATCTCCAAACTGAGGAAATGGGTGAACGGAAAGCATTAAATGCCCTTTCCCCCCATGCCATGGTCCCAATCTGGATCCATTAACAAAACAAAGCAAAAACCCTGAGGCATGCAAGGGACATCCATGACATGCTTAAACTGATGTCTAGTTTGGCCCTAAGACTTTCTCATTTCCACAGGTCAGGGCCCTTTCTTCCCCATCCCACTTATCCTCTGCCAACAGGGCATTCTCCCAAACCACCTGGTTTGTCCTCAGCCCTCAGTCCCCACATCAGATTTCCTGGGCCCACTTCTATAGTCAGGGTTCCCACAGAGAAAGCATATAGTAGGTCTCAAAAGAAAGCAGTGTGACAGAACTGAAGGAAGGCCATACAAATGGTCTGATTTTTTGAATAAGCAAATAAGCAGCTTCTGTTATGGTAACAAGTATCTCCAGCAAGGCTGCTATTGCTATGAATTATTATTAAATTTAGATAATCTGTGAAAGTTTCAGTAAGTAGAAGTGGAGGAGAATCAGCTCTTCCACAGGACGTATCAGTGAATAATGAGCAAGTGTTCTTTTCCTCTTTTCTTTTCTTTTTGCAGTGCAGACATCAAGACTTCCACTACATTCCCCCAGCCTCACTTATGCAATCCCACTAAGCTCACAAATCGTGTTGTCTTTTCCTGGTTTTCTCTGGTAATGGATCTTGATTAAGAAGATAAATACATTAAGTATGTGGATGATTGATACCTCTACCTTTTCATTCACTTCAAAGCCTATTTCATGTCTGTCATAGCGATTCACATTATCATCATCACTGATCATAGATGTCACCCTGTTGTAAATGCTACTTCCACATGCGATAAAACATAGTATCCTGTGTCCACTGGAGGCTCTGATTTCAGTGGGGCTGTGAATCCATTCTGGGTTTCAGTCAGAACCAGCCAGAAATCTAAAGGAGCTATCCAAGGTGCCAGACGTATTTTGGGGATAGGGTTCAGCACCTTTGATAGCTCCTTTAGCGTTCGGGCTGGTTCTGACTGAACTCCAGAATGGATTCACAACCCCACCGAAATCAAAGCCACCAGCCTCCACTGCCTGTTTCCCACAGAGGCCTGCCAAGTGCCTCTGGGAAAACCAAAAGCAGGACATAAAGTTAGTAACTCTGCCCACCGTTGCCCCACAGCAACTGGTATTCATGCCTCTGGCTGTGAAGGCTCAATACAGCCATCATAGTTAGAAGCCGCTGATAGATCTATCCTCCTTATTTACAAGATACAGAGGATAGTAATTGGTCTAGACTCTCCTTAAAACCTTATAAGATACTTACCTTCACATCTTGCGGCAGTTAACTTCATAAATTACCTATATGCTGTGTGAAGAAGTACTTTATTTTGTCTGAACTGCTAGCACTTTCATTGGGTCATCCCAAGTTCTGGTATTTTGTAATTTTGGCAATCTAGATTGCGAAACTCCCACTGGTTCTACCATCTGGATATGCCCAGAGAAGCGGAAAGAATACATCTGTCACTGCCGAATAGTCAGCTACCCATATGCTACCACAAAGAAATACCAAAGAATATTTACTGAATCCATTAAAAACAAATAACAGGTCAGAAGGCAAGATAAAGAAGGGGGAAAAATAACCCTGTCAGATATTGTATAATAAGAGAGAGCTTGTTGCAATGGAAGATTAAGACAGCATGATCAGGTAGAGGAATCTATTTCCTGAGTAGGCTCACTGGAGAAGATATGGTTTTATTTTCACTTCTCACCTCTTCCACACAGATGAAATAAACATCTGTCGCTGTAAAAGCAAGTACAGATCTAGACAGTTGCCTTGGAAAAATGTTACCTGCTGCAGACCAGCTTTTCTGCTCAGATGAGCAACCTGAAAACGTTTAAAACACCAGGCTTAGTAGTTTTCGGTGTGGTTCCATTAGTTTCTCCCAAAATATATGGCAAGTGAATACCAAACACTCAATATAAGCATGTGCTTCCCCCCCCCCTTTTTTAAAAGTTGTCTATGCTCTCAATCCCCCTTTCAGTGTTCTTCAGAGTGGCTGGTCCACAACACACAGGGACCTGGTTCGCATGCAACAACAATCCATGGGTTGTTTAAACCATGGGTTGTTGGGGCCAAGCAGTCGCAAGCACGAAGGCTACCACCTGTATGCTAATCATTTCCACTTTCAGTTAACATAAGAACATAAGATCTGCTGGATCAGACCAAGGGTCCATCTCGTCCAGCATTCTGTTCACACAGTGGCCGACCAGCTGTCAACCAGGAACCCAGAAACAGGACAGAAGTGTAAGAGTGCCCTCCTGCCCATGTTCCCCAGCAACTGCTGTACATAGGCTCACTGCCTCTGGTACTGGAGATAGCACATAGCCCTCAAGCCTATTAGCCATTGATAGACTTCTCCAAGTATTTATCTAACCCCCTTTTAAAGCCATCCAAATTGGTGGCCATCACTACATCTTGAGGTTGCGAATTCCATAGTTTAACTCTGCATTGTGTGAAGAATAGGGATGGACGGACGCACCTCCATCCGGGGCACGGGGAAGTTCGATGAGCCACTGCCCCTGCAAGCCTCCCTGCTCACCCTGTCCACACCCACTGAGCTGCGTGAGCCGCCCCTTTCTGTGCACTCTCTGGCAGTCAAGCCCTTGTGCGCACAAGGGCTTGACTGCTGTAGTCCTCAGCACTGCATGCGCCCCAAGCACTCTAGCCATCTCCTCCTTGCAAGGAGAAGATGTCTAGAGTGCTTGGAATGTGCACCGAGCCGAGGTCTCATCCTGTGCCCACCGGCTGTTAAAGGCTTGCTTGACAGCCAGCGGGGGCAGGATGAGTCTTTGGCACTGTGCACGCCCCACCTGCTCTTGCCATCTCATCCTTGCAAAGAGGAGATAGTGAGAGTGGTGGGGCGCACACAGCAATGACAATTCTGGGCTACTTCCAGCCACTTGCCACGTTCTGGGGTGCTTGGCAACCAGGTCCGTCAGCATCCCACAGCTTGGTGAGTGGGTCTGGGGGCAGGTGTGGGGGAGTTTGCTGGCCTCCCAGACCAAGCTGGGTGCTCGCAACATCCCTAGTGAAGAAGTACTTTCTCTTATCTGTCCTGAACCTCCTACCAATCAGCTTCATGGGATGACTCCAGGTCTCCCTATCTACCTTCTCCACAGAGCAGTCCTGGGTTGTGATTGTGACATCCAAACCTGGAAACTCTAGGTTCTTTAGGGGTTAAACAACCCAGGGTTAGCCCATGATTTGCTGTTGGGTTAATTCTGGGTTGTTTAACTCCTAAGCATTATTAATTGAAAGCAAAAGCGACAAGTGTGTGGGAGGCAGCTCATTCGCTCCCACTAAAAATAATCAATTCCTGGGTTAAATAACCCAGGAATTGCAATTATGTGCAAACCAGGTCAGGGGGTATACAATTCAAACTACTGCATAGCCCATTCATAACTATGAATGATTAAAGTGGTTCACACCAAAACCATACCATGGGCTTACTTATAATAAAATGCATGCCAAGTGCAGCACAATTGCCAAGCAGTACATGAGCCCAGAGGTTCACTTCAGCATCACCAGCTGTGTTGCAGCGGGGTCAAGAGTGCATGTTTTGGCTTGTTTGTGATGCTCCCAATGCTGGAACCAGTGCACATATCTCCTGTTTACTTAGGGGGCCACTTCCCTCAGCCAACATATGACTGGAGGGCTGTACATAATTGAAGCACCATCTCCTCTCATATGAACCTGCCCATGCACCCAGTTCAGCATCAGAGGCCCAGCTCTTGTGTTCTCTTGCCAACTAAAGGCCAAAGTACACATTACACTTAATGTGTAGTGTTCAGCTATGTTTTGCTTTGCCATTTTTTTTTTTTTTGCTTTGCCATAATTAAGTGTTTTGTAGTGTTTTGCTTTGCCATAATTAAGGCCATGGGGTGGGTGAGTGAGACTATTATCAGGATCACAGCATGTAGGGATGGGGTGGCTTATCTCTTTCTACCCCCACCATCAATATTGCCCCCTGCATAGCTACTGAGGTTAGTAAACAAACCCCACAGGGATCAATGGAGGTCCCTCTTTTCATTGCTCTGTTATGGTTTTATATTGTTGTGTTCTATTATGCTAATGGCAGAAAATGAAGAGGATCTAAAGAGCCTTTTGTTGAGGGTGAAAGTGAAGAGTGCAAAAGCTGGTTTGAAACTCAACATTAAAAAGACTAATATCATGGCATCTGGCCCCATCACTTCCTGGCATAAAGAAGGGGAAGAAATGGAAGCAGTGACAGATTTTACTTTCTTGGGCTCCAAGATCACCGCAGACGGTGACTGTAGCCATGAAATTAAAAGACGCTTGCTCCTTGGGAGGAAAGCTATGGCAAACCTAGACAGCATAGTAAGAAGCAGAGACATCACCTTGCCAACAAAGGTCCGTATAATCAAAGCTATGGTTTTCCCAGTAGTAACGTATGGCTGTGAGAGCTGGACTATAAGGAAGGCTGAGCGCCGAAGAATTGATGCTTTCGAACTGTGGTGCTGGAGAAGACTCTTACGAGTCCCCTGGACTACAAGGAGGTCAAATCAGTCAATCCTAAAGGAAATCAACCCTGACTGCTCATTGGAAGGACAGATACTGAAACTGAAGCTCAAATATTTTGGCCACCTAATGTGAAGAGAAAACTCCCTGGAAAAGACCCTGATGCTGGGAAAGATTGAAAACAAAAGGAGAAGGGGACGGCAGAGGATGAGATGGCTAGATAGCATCACCGATGCAATGAATATGGACTTGAGCACACTCCGGGAGAGAGCGCAGGACAGGAAGGCCTGGCGTGCTATGGTCCATGGGGTCACGAAGAGTCGGACACAACAACAACAACAACAAGGTTTTATAATACTGCAGTGGGTTTTGTTGTTGCTGTTCTATGATTGTTTTATTATTTTGTTGTTGCAGTAGTCACTTTGAGGGTCTTTTTAAACTGAAAAGCATGATAGGAATACTTAAATTAAATGCATTTTGCAATTTTAGAAGGCTACAAAAACTGACAGATGGAGATACCTTTTCCCCACAGGCTGCCTGTTCTACCAGCCTGCCTTACAACATGTGGATGAGACATTCCTTCTTAACTACTTTCCTTCCTAACTACTTTCCCAGTGGCACAATTGACAATTCTCTTTGTTCAGATCAAAGAGTTAACCTATAGACAAGCTTGTGTTTTATTGGCTTGTTGGACAACAATCCCCAGATCAATAAGTAACAGCTAGCCACTGACTTAAGTCTATCTATAAGCCAAAAATGTGTTTAGGTTTTCCACTCATTCATTATTTTTATGGATTGTTCATATTTCAGGATCCCTGCCCGTAGTAAATACAATTCTTGCTTCCATCAATGTCTTAACCTTCGATGTCCTGGAGAGAAAAAATACTTTTGGAAGCAACAAAGAGAAATAGCAATTATGTCTCCCCACTTTAAGCACCCTAATAATGGTAAGATGGTTTGTGGAAAAATAATTTGTAATTTGTAATTTTGTTTATCATAACTACACTGAAAATTCAAATTATTATGTAGACTATGCAGGGGCATAATGATAATCATTAAGCATAAGTGACAAGTTTCTAAACCTTTCATAGTAATTAAACACAGTTCCAGTTGCACATAGGAAAAATCCACCATCTGTTTTTTAAAGATTTTTGGCAACCTGATAGAACATTAACAACATATATTTCTGGGGCCAAAACTAGAAAACTCCTTAAGCTTAGAATCATAGAATCATAGAATAGTAAGGTTGGAAGGGGCCTACAATGCTGTCGAGTCCAACCACCTGCTCAATGCAGGAATCCAAGTCAGAGTATCCCAGACAGATGGCTGTCCAGCCTCATCTTGAATGCCTCCAGTGTGGGAGAGCCCACCACCTCCCCAGGTAATTGGTCCATTGTCATATTGCTCTAACAGTAGGGATGGCGGAGAATTTCTCCCCGAATCTTCGGGGGGCCAAGTGCCAACGCATTTGGCCCCCTGAAATTGGTGGTGAAATTCTTCGCCCCCCCGCCCCCCCCCCCCCCGGGATGGGACTTACCTTTGGCGAATGTCCCTCCCGGCGGCGGGTCCCGGCGGCGGTTCGTCGGCCTTTCGTCGGGGGCGGGGGCGGCAGCCGGTCTCCCGACCGGCTGCCGCCACCGCCATTACAAAGTAAAGTGTAAAAAAAACACAAACCCCGTGATAGGCTACGTAGCAATTAACGTAGCCTATCACGGCTAGATTTCCAAAGTCAGCTGTGATAGGCTACGTAAATCGTTACGTAGCCTATCACGGGTGACTTTGGGGGAAAAAAAAAGCGCGTACGCAAATGGCGGCGCCCTATGGGCGCCACCATTTGCGTTCCTTATTGGTCCCGGTAGTCTACGTAAAAATTTACGTAATCTACGTAAATCTACGTAAATCTTTATGTAGATTTAGTCTATGTAAATCTTTACGTAGACTACCGGGACCAAATAAGGAACGCAAATGCGTATGTGCTTTTTTTTGCGTATGTGCTTTTGCGCATACATTTGCGTATGTGCTTTTTTTTTTTCAAAGTCACCCGTGATAGGCTATGTAACGATTAACATAGCCTATCACGGCTGACTTTGGAAATCTAGCCGTGATAGGCTACGTTAATCGTTACGTAGCCTATCACGGGTTTTTTTTTTTTTTTTTACTTTTTGTTTCGCGGCCGGGGAGACGGGGTGCTTCTCCCTGGCCTGAATTTCGGCCGGGCGAGGCGCCTCCCCCCCCGGCCTGAATTTTGGCCGGGCGAGGCGGGACGCCTCCCCCCCTCGCCTGAACTTCGGGGGGAGAAGCGAAGCGCCTCCCCCCACCGCGAAGCACCCCTGCGAAAAGGTAAGTGACTTTCGTACATCCCTGTCTAACAGTCAGGAAGTTTTTCCTGATGTTCAGCCAGAATCTGGCTTCCTGTCACTTGAGCCAATTATTCCGTGTCCTGCACTCTGGGATGATCGAGAAGAGATCCTGGCCTTCCTCTCTGTGACAACCTTTCAAGGACTTGAAGAGTGCTATCGTATCTCCCCTCAGTCATCTCTTCTCAAGGCTACACATGCCCAGTTCTTTCAGTCTCTCCTCATAGGGCTTTGTTTCCAGTCCTCTGATCACCTTTGTTGCCCTCCTCTGAACCCTCTCCAGTTTGTCTGCATCCTTCTTAAAGTGTGGTACCCAGAACTGGGCGCAGTACCCCAGATGAGGCCTAATCAGTGCTGAGTAGAGGGGAACTAGTACCTCCTGGGATTTGGAAGCTATGTTTCTATTAATGCAGGCCAAAACAGCATTGGCCTTTTTTGCAGCCACAACACATTGTTGGCTCATATTCACCTTGTGATCTACAACAATTCCAAGATAGTTCTCGCTTGTAGTGTGGCTGAGCCATGTATCCCCCATCTTGTAACTGTGCATTTGGTTTCTTTTTCCTAGGTGCAGAACTTGGCATTTATCCCTATTAAATTTCATTCTGTTGTTTTCTGCCCAGCACTCCAGTCTATCAAGATCACTTTGAATTTTTTGTTTCTGTCTTCCAAAGTATTAGCTATCCCACCCAATTTTGTGTCATCTGCAAATTTGATCAGCATTCCCTGCACCTCCTCTTCAAAGTCATTAATAAAAATGTTGAAGAGCACTGGGCCCAGGACTGAGCCCCGCAGTACTCCGCTCGTTACCTCTCCCCAGTTTGAGAAGATCCCATTGATAAGCACTCTTTGAGTCCGATTCTGTAGCCAACTGTGGATCCACCGGATCGTTGTTTCATCTAGCCCACTTTGAGCCAGATCGCTCATCAGGATATCATGGGGCACTTTGTCGAAAGCTTTGCTGAAGCTGAGGGATATTATGTTCACAGCATTCCCACAGTCCACAAGGGAGGTTATTTGATCAAAAAATGTGATCAGATTTGTCTGGCAGGATTTGTTCTTGACAAATCCATGTTGGCTTCGAGTAATCACTGCATTGTAGGGATGTACGAAAGTCACTTACCTTTTCGAAGGGTGACATTTGCAGTGGGGGGAGGCGCTCCGTCCCTCCCCCTGAGATTCTCTCTGGCTGGCTCCACTCCGTGGAGATTCCACAGAGCCACCGGCTGGGGCTGCCTGCAGCCAGACATCTGGCCGCTGGGCAGCCTGCAGGGACGCAAATGGCGGCTGCTGTAGCCACCGCCATTTGCGTCCCTGTATTTTGCCGTGATAGGCTATGTAAATATTTACGTAGCCTGATATCAGGGTGGAAACTGAGCCCATAGAGCCCCACAGCAGTTCTGATTCTGAGGAGGAACAAGAATTCGTGGGAGAGGAGCCAGCCCATCCCTCACAGGCACAGCAGCTGGCAGAGATCCCTCCTGCCGGCATTCCTGAGATAGATAGTGATCCTAGCAGTGAGAAAGTGCGGGAATGAGGCTTGCTCGATGCTCGATGCAGATGCAGAGAGTGACGAGCGATGGGGGGCGCGGAAAGGAGGCGTAGCGCCCGTTTGGTGCGCAAGCAGTGGCCGCCTCCCATGGACCCAAGGGAAAGAGGGAGGATCTCTCCCTAGCCCATAAGTTCTGGGTCTTCAAGTGACTCTCTTTCAAGCGGGGATCAACTGCCTATTCAAAGCTTAGGCCACTCTGCTGTTCCTTGCTTTAGTCGCTGGTGATTAGCATCTGAAGGAGTCATTAAGTTGTAAAAGGATTAAAGCTTTGAAAAGAATCCTTTCATCTGTGTCTTGAGTTGGCTATTGGAGTCTACTGAAAGAGGCTGCCAGGGCATTCCTGACACCTATCACAGCAAAACCCCCCACAAAAAACAGCGAATGCAAATGGCGGCTATGCCATTTGCGCCCCTCTTTTGTCATAATAGGCTACATAAATATTTACGTAGCCTATCACATGGCAAAAAAAAAGGGAACACAAATGGTGGCTGCCATAGCCGCCACCATTTGTGTTCCCTTATTTTTGCCGTGATAGGCTACGTAAATACTTACGTAGCCTATCACAGCTTCCGCAGGGATGCAAATGGCATCCCTGTGTTAGCTGTGATAGGCTACGTAAGTATTTATGTAGCCTATCACGGCTATATGGAAGAAGCGAATGCAACAGGTAGGTGCTCCGTTCCTGGCCCATTTTGTGGAGTGGGGGGGGGGCGGAGGGCTTTGTTCCGCCACGGATTTCGGGAGGCCGAATGCATTGGCATTCGGCCTCACCGAGATCCGCGGCGGAGTTCTCTGACATCCATACTGCATTGTTTTCCAGGTGCTTACAGATGGCTTGTTTGATGACTTCGTAGTGTCAATCAATGCTGGACTGATGAACCAGTCTCGAAAGCATAGCATATGTTGCGTGAGTTGTCTAATTTATTAGTGAAAAGTTTTACCTGGTTGAAGAGCAAATCCTAACCACAGAATTAGGGGCATTGAACCTCCAGCCTGTGGGTCAAATCTGACCTGCCTGGAGTCCCAATCTGGCCCTCCAGGGTTCCCTAGATAGCCATGCCCCCTTCTCCTGGCTCCACCCCTTTAACTGACTGCCAAATATTTGGTAGTTTCCTGGCTTTTGTGTAGCCTTTTCCCCTCACTCTAAAAGGCTGAAATGCCTCTCCTTTGGCCCTGCCCCTGTTGCCTTAAGTTCTGCCCACTGCTGGAATATAGGCCATGAGAGCTTCTCTGAAATTGAATTTGGCCCTCAAGCTGAAAGAGGATCAACACCGCAGCACAAAATCAATGGTTGCATTCCAGGTTTTCTCTTTCTTCCTGCCAGCTTTTCAAAGACCTGGTTTAAATGTAATTGCAGTACCTACTTGACTGTCCACTGTCAACTGGAAAACAACAACAACTATTGAGGTGTCTTTCTGCTATTGGCTCTTTAGTACCTTGTTTCCTGTTCATTCCCAGCCACAGCAGTAATAAATCAGCTCTTTAATTCAAGCATCTCTGCATCATCCTAAAATCCCCCATTTAAACCAGAGCTTTCTGCTTCCATTTTAAATGCAGGATCACAATGGACTCCCTTTACACATGCTTCCTTTTCTCTCTCCTCCTCCCCCTTATCTGAATCTTCCATATGTTTCATTGGTCTAGCTCCTTTTCTTGTGGCTTTTCCTTTTTCTTGGAGGGAACTCAAGCGGAACACAAGTGGGGTAATTTGATAGCTCGTTATCTCCAATCTATTTAAAAATGGAATAAAGGTCATTTAGTGGAGGAGATGCCCTGGAGGTTCACAACCTCATCTAATGGGCCAGCAAACTTCCGTGAGTGAGCAATCTCAATAGCAGGATAAAAGCGCCATGTGAAGAAGCCCTTAAGCATTAGCTGTTTCCCACCAGCAAGCTTTTTAATGACTTATTTCCTCTCTTTGCAGCCTGAGCTATTGCTCATCATTAAAAACAATTCTTTCTTTCTTTCTTTCTTTCTTTCTTTCTTTCTTTCTTTCTTTCTAAAACATAACTTGTGATAATAAAAAATAAATAAAAAGGAAATAACAACCAATTGTTGCAAAGAGAAAAAGAGGGAATTAAAGGGATTGCCTTCAGGGAAGAGGAAATGACTAAACAAGTGCCAACCCAGTAATAATGTATTGGCCCCAGGAGTGTAGCCAAGTCATTTATAGTGTTAGAGGGGCCTAGAGATCCATAATGCTTGCTTAAGTTCATTATTGGTGGAATTCCCATGTTAGTAAGCCTCTGAGTATGTGCAGATGAGTCAAAAGGCCGATAACAGCCTTCTTGGTGCATTCCTTGCTAATGAGGAGAGTCTTTATTTCTGATGTGCCTGGGAAGCAAAGTCTGTTTACAGGTGGCTGTGCCTGAGAACCAAACACTTCTAGCCTATGCTGAGAATGAACGCTAGTGCTGCGTGCTGCTGAAACGCTGCTTGCTAACCTGTAGGTATAAGACCCATTGTACCCAGTGGCTCATGGTTTAGAGAAGCTGTCTCATCCAGTCATTGGGTGTGCTGTAAGTTACTCAATAAAGTCTCCTTGTAAGCAAACCTTTGAGTGTGATTTATCACTATCTTGGCACTTCTAACCTACGAGTTCAACGCCCACGGCCAGGGCGACACAAATACCATGACCAGGAATGTCCAGGAAAAACATTAAAACACACCAGATGGGGAAGGTATTTGTTGGTTGAAGGAGGCAATCCTATGAACACTTCCTAGGGAGTAAATCCCACTGAACGAAATGGGAGTTACTTCTGAATAAAAATACTTCGGTAACTTGCCTATTGGGCATTACAAGCTTTTTTTAATGGGGAATACAGTGCTATATTATGTTTCCAATGGTGTCCGTCCACTGTCCATCCACCAGTGAAATGTAAACTGCTGGTGGAATGGATACCCCCTTCCCCTGCAGCTCCTACCCACCCTCAAATCTAATCTGGAGGTTTGGGATACCATCTGGATCTGACTGAGGCTGCGCAGGAGTTCAAGGAGAAGGAGAGGAGGACAGAAAATTCCACTGTATAAATTAACTCTGTTCACGTGACATAGGATACATCCCAAAGTGGAACCACTATTAACTCCACAAACTGAGGAGCAATGCTTCAGCAGTGCTAAAGGGTGGAAAGGACCTACATTTGACATATGAAGCAACGTTTCTTTGCTACTACTTAAACCGCTGTTTTCTTCTTATGTGTAAGAAGAAAACAAACTCATCCATCCAATTTGATATTTTAAAGGGTATTTGATGGTAGCTAGAACATCACAAGCCATTAAATAAGAGAGAGAAAGAGAGAGACAGAGAGACAGAGAGAGGCTGTTTTGCTGGAATATACGGCTGCCTTGAGGGTTCTGTGATGCGATTAAGACAGTCAATGGGATTTTACGACCAAAAACAAAAGGGAAGGATAGCCATAGTGAGCAAGGAGAGCTGCCTGACCCAGACTGAGATGAAATGAGCAAGAGGCTGTCTGCCAGAAGTAATAAGCCAATGAGGCCACACAAGCTGCACAGGTTGCTCAAGGCAAACATAGGTATAAAAGAAAGAATGGGTGGATTGCAAGGAGGTCAGGTTTGTTGAGAGATCAATACAGCAAAAGAGTTTCTCACTGCCGAATTCTTCCATTAATTTAGAGCTCAGAAAGAACTGCAATTTATTGCCATGGTACACATTCTGCATAGTTGGCCTTTATGCATTGAGACTACATGGTTAAGATCACAGCCTTTCAAGATCAACAAAGATGATCAGGGGACTGGAAACAAAGCCCTATGAGGAGAGACTGAAAGAACTGGGCATGTTTAGCCTTGAGAACAGAAGACTGAGGGGAGATATGATAGCGCTCTTCAAGTACTTGAAAGGTTGTCACAGAGAGGAAGGCCAGGATCTCTTCTCGATCATCCCAGAGGGCAGGACACGGAATAATGGGCTCAAGTGACAGGAAGCCAGATTCCGGCTGAACATCAGGAAAAACTTCCTGACTGTTAGAGCAATACGACAATGGAACCAATGACCTAGGGAGGTGGTGGGCTCTCCCACACTGGAGGCGTTCAAGAAGAGGCTGGACAGCCATCTGTCAGGGATGCTGTGACTTGGATTCCTGCATTGAGCAGGTGGTTGGACTCGATGGCCTTGTAGGCCCCTTCCAACCCTACTATTCTATGATTCTATGAATATGAATTGATATTTCTGGAACAACTACTACACCATTCCATACATAAAATCTGTAGTGTGTATTAGAGTCAGAAAAGCATACACCAGCCATATAGAGGAAGGGGGAATCAACCTTTTATCAGCACTTATTAACCACCGTGTTTGTGAAACCGAATGAATGGCTGAAGTATGCTAAGAATAATTAACCCATGTTAATAGATTTGGATGTGTGTGCGCCATTGGGAAGACATGCTTAATCAATAATGCCTTTGTACAGCCATGGGATGTGGATATTTGCTTGACTACCCAACTCAGCTGCGTAGCTGCCAATCTCCTGTTTGTTTAGTTGCTCAGCTGCATAGCTGCCAAGTGCCTTGATCAAGCAGCAATTGCAACTAGGAAAAGCAGGGCCTGCAATTCCTTCTCCAAGCTTGCACACTGCCGAAACGCTACGAGTTCCCTTTGATATTGGCACTTTGGCACTTTCCCAACTGGGGGAACACAATGAGCACTGTAACAGTTGAATAGGCTCTCTTTTTAGTCTTTTACAGCTAGGAACCATGGTGGCAGGTTCTCTGGCACTAGGGCTGCTGCATCAGCACCATGCAGGCATATGGTTGCTTGACAGCAGTAGGCCAACGCTGTTATCATCCATGACCACACCAAGGTCTACCTTCCATTCAGTAGTGATGCACTTGTACAGTGCTGAAGGAATAGCCCCAGTGCTTCCTGCATCTCCTGATGCCCTTAGGTAAGATTGCTGAATCCCCTGTCACTATTCAGCAGCACTCAGTGTTGGAAGCCGGTAGTCTGCCACTGAGCTCTATACTAACCAAGATGTCTATCCTTGGTTATTGGAGGTGCAACCCTATGCATGTTTAGACAGAAAAAAGTCCAACAACTCCCAGAATTCTCCAGCGTGTAAGCCTTTTTTCTGTCTAAACATGCATAGGATTGCACCTTAAAGCTGAACAGCAACTGGAACTGCTAATGTTAGGTGCTGCTCTCTGTCTCCCTGAGGATGAGAGATGGGCACATGTATACTCACCATAGCTCCATTCTATCCTGAATGCCTGTCTGAGGTTTAAGGGTTAGTTCCATGCCTCAAGAAGTGGAAGAGCAGTGAGGACAGAAGGCAAGTGCCAGAGAGTGGCAGACTGTGGGGGAAAACAGCAGTGCCATCACCAGCAAGTTAATTAAATGGGATAGGAGAAAAGGGGCAAGTTAGGTACTGAAGCAGCGGGTATGTTACCAAGTCCAGAATAATAATAGGACTTGCTGTACTATCACTATCTAAACAGAAGTAAGCTGAACACTTTTGCAAGGCACTTGACCATTTCTTTAATGAGTAAGCTACTAACTGATAGTGTGGCACTAAAGGGCATTATGAAAAATATGGGATGTGCTTTTGACTCCACGATAGAAATTTAATGTCTTTGATTTCCATGATCTTTCAGAGCTCAAATTCTTTGCCTCAATATTTCATTAATGCATGTACATGAGCATAATGCACACTTTATTATTTAGTGCCTCAGGGGTTCCTAGTAGCTACATATAAATCAATAATAGCAATAATGATGACCCTGTAGGAGCAATGAACTTGCATATTCCATTATTGCTTATTTATCTGCATAGTAAGGTTAGCAGAATCACTATATTAAACCATAAAAGTCATGGGAAAGGACGTGGGGAGAAGTTCACTATTTGAACACAACTCTCCATTGGTAATTAGGAGATCCTTTTTGGGGGACCAGACCAAAGTACAGGATTAATTTCAGTTGGGATTTGTACACCATCACTCTTTGTGATGCCCTATGTTATTTGTAGACAGTAATGAAACCTTTGCTCAAAATCCTACAAGCTAGGCTCAGCAGTATGTGAACTGAGAACTACCGGAAGTACAAGTTGGGTTTCGAAGAGGCAGAGGAACTAGAGATCAAATCTCCAACGTTCACTGAATCATGGAGAAAGCAAGAGAATTCCAGAAAAACGTCTATTTCTGCTTCATTGACTACGCTAAAGCCTTTGATTGTGTGGATCACAACAAACTGTGGGAAATTCTTAAAGGGATGGGAGTACCAGACCACCTTACCTGTCTCCTGAGAAACCTGTATGAGGGTCAAGAAGCAACAGTAAGTACCAGACATGGAACAACCAATTGGTTCAAAATTGGGAAAGGAGTACGACAAGGCTGCATATTGTCACCCTGCTTATTTAACTTATATGCAGAGTACATCATGAGAAATGCCGGGTTGGATGAATCACAGGTCAGAATTAAGATTGCTGGGAGAATTATCAACAACCTCAGATACGCAGACGATACCACCCTAATGGCAGAAAGTGAAGAGGATCTAAAGAGCCTCTTGTTGAGGATGAAAGTGGAGAGTGCAAAAGCTGGTTTGAAACTCAACATTAAAAAAACGAAGATCATGGCATCTGGCCCCATCACTTCCTGGCATATAGAAGGGGAAGAAATGGAAGCTGTGACATATTTTATTTTCTTGGGCTCCAAGATCACCGCAGACGGTGACTGTAGCCATGAAATTAAAAGATGCTTGCTCCTTGGGAGGAAAGCTATGGCAAACCTAGACAGCATAGTAAGAAGCAGAGACATCACCTTGCCGACAAAGGTCCGTATAATCAAAGCTATGGTTTTCCCAGTAGTAATGTATGGCTGTGAGAGCTGGACTATAAGGAAGGCTGAGCACTGAAGAATTGATGCTTTCGAACTGTGATGCTGGAGAAGACTTTTATGAGTCCCCTGGACTGCAAGGAGGTCAAATCAGTCCATCCTAAAGGAAATCAACCGTGACTGCTCATTGGAAGGACAGATACTGAAACTGAAGCTCAAATATTTTGGCCACCTAATGCAAAGAGAAAACTCCCTGGAAAAGACCCTGATGCTGGGAAAGATTGAAGGCAAAAGGAGAAGGGGACGGCAGAGGATGAGATGGCTAGATAGCATCACCGATGCAATGAATATGGACTTGAGCACACTCCGGGAAAGAGCGCAGGACAGGAAGGCCTGGCGTGCTATGGTCCATGGGGTCACGAAGAGTCGGACACGACTTAACGACTGAACAACAATGAAACCTTTGAATTTGGTTAGTATTTTTGTGGCTGTGAAAAAAAACAATGATGAGAATATAAGTACAGATCCTTTTGTCTTAGGATTAAAATGGCGATGCTTCCATCCGTGATCCCTAGTGCATATCAAAAAGTCATTTTGAAAGAAGTGCCACCCAAAGTTTGACTAGAGTAAAACTAAGCAAATGTGGGGTTCTTCCGCAGGCAAAACGCTCATGAATTTCTGGGGAACACTAATAAGTTTCAATAATACTTGGAAAATTTCTCAGGGAGTGAGCAAAACATCTCTAATTAGGGCCATCCTACCAACTGAAAGTGGACTCTTAAGCTACTTGTTTATGGGAGACACCTATACTAATTCAAAAAGCAACTTTGGTACTCTAATGTACATGTAAATCTGGGCTGTTCATTTTTATTGATAAGTTTTGTTTTATTGATTTTAATTGGCAAGCTCTGTTTTTAAGGATTTTTATTGAATTTGTTTTTATTGATTTTTATTGTATCAACTTCCTGTGGTTTTTATCTTAAAGGTGGCATAGAAGTAATTATAGATAGATGTTTAAACATTTTAAAATGTCCTCCATATATTGCATCATAGAACTTGGACTTGTTGCTTATACTGAAGTTGGGCATGTGCTTCCCAGGATGGCACTCCAAGTCACTCTTTCAAATTAGGCTATGTTCCTTGACTAATGATGCTGGGTGTTTAAAATTGGACAGAGTTCATAAACACAGTTGCCAATAACACATATTAATTTAATGAAGGTGATCTCTGGAGCTAATGAGATGATGGAGCGTCTTCTTCTGCACCTACCTGATGAAGACACCACTCTGGTCCAACATAACAATAGCCTTTCAGGCCAAAGGTCTATTACTTTGTGAGCATCTTGCTTCTCACAATGGCCAGTGGGATGTCTCCTCAGCAACTGGCATTCAATGGCGTGCTGCTTCTCAACCTGATAGCCATCACAATTGATTAATCCTGTCGAACTGCTTCATTGTCAAGATTTGGTAGAATGAGCAGAACAATTCTGAGCGAAGGTATGATGAGCTGGTTGTTTGCTATCTGGGGTGTTTCCTGGTGCTGCTCTTTTCCAGCGGTTATAATTGCAGAAATGTTGGGGGATGAGTTCAGCTCGGTAACAGGAAGCTGGCAGTCAGAGGTAGTGGGACGTGGCAGGATAGGTGGTCGGATTACCGGTGAATGAGACAGGGGTTCACAATGTTGGAGGGGAACACACTGATGCTGGTACATGTCAACAAAGGAGGGACAAAACAGAGGGTCCTGCCCTCAGGGAAGCTGGTGGGCCTGTGCTGACAGAAAATGGCAACTAAGCACAGCCACAATTTGTAGAGTAGACTCCCTGTACTTAAGAATTCATATATGCAATCTATCCTCTTTTACTATGGAACTATGTTCCCTCCAAAGGCTGCTGTACATTAATATATTTTATTTATTTATTTATTATTAAATTTATTAACCACCCATCTGGCTGGTCACCCAGCCACTCTGGGCGATTTACAGCATATAATAAAACAGTTTAAAACAATAAAATGCTACAATAAAAACGTTTTCTAAAATACCCTAACCCACCCCAAATGCCTGCCTGAACAACCACATATTTAATGCATGATGGAAGCTCATTAAAGAGGGGGCATGGCGGAGTTCCCTAGGGAGGGAGTTCCACAGAGTGGGGGCCACCACAGATAGTGGATGGACCAACATAATTTATATCTTTAAAAAAAAAATATTACTGTATTTATATGCCACTTACCCAGAATTATATTCTAAATGGCTCATAGAAGGACTAAATCTTCTCATTTATTGACATTATCCACCAATGACTACTCTAGCAGAGTAAAGCCTTCAATTCCATATGCTGTTGGACTGGGAGAGGACAACCCCTGTTTTTCTGGGGAGAAAAGGATGGGGGCACCTTAATTGCTTACTCTTTGGTCTGTACCTGCTTTGTTCCTGCTCCGTCTTCCACCACTGAGGCTCTTTCTAGCAGCCACCATCAGCTCTCACCCTTCCAAGTCTTATTAATCATTCTGCCACCCTTCTTTGTAATGACCCTCATTCACTCTAAGGGAACTCTTCCAAACATAATGGGCCAATTTTTCAGCTGACTATCTCATGTCTCTGTCTTTGTATCTGGGCTTTCATCTAATCATTTTTATGAACTGATTGACTGCCTTTGTATTTAATCATTTTGTAGATTAATGGAAAGATCAACTATTCATTTATGTGGGCTTTCTGCTCAGTCACTACCCGTTTGTTTACAAGCTCTTTTTCAGGATGACTATTTGATTACTTAGTTTAATTTACTTCATTAATAAATGTAATTCTTGCCTATCCTAAAACCTACTAACTTGTCAAACTCCTTTCACAACTAACTGCTCCACAATTACTTGATTCCCATAGCTCACTTTTACTTTCTCTCTTCTCCACTCTCATCTTGTGTTTCTTTTCTTTCTGTCTCATTAATAATTCTTCAAACATCTTGATTTTATATTCCCTCTTACTCCATTTGGCTCTCCTCTCCTTTTTCATTCCACATTGCTACCATTTATTATCCAGGGTTGATTCTAGCGAAAACTGTATAAATGCATATACTTAGGGGGCATACCAACATTTTCCCACATCAATAATGTTTACCATTTTCATGGTTTGCATTGGCTTCAAAATAGTTTTGTTGACTCCCACTAAACACACTTCACAATTTTCTCTGTGTTAGGATCTGGATTAGTGGAGGGATGCCACATGAAACACCGCTGGAGAAAAGGATTATAAAAACAGGGATCTAATTAAGGATCCTTACTCTTCTATATTAGAAACACTACCGGCTCTGACTTTTGGATGGACTTTTAGGAGACAAATCTTTTGGTCCATCCACTATATTTTCAAAACACTTTGAGGAATATTTCCAAAAAATGAATCTGGAAGTTTCTTAAGACTGAGAATTACTTTGCAATTATGGGTGGTATCCAACACTGTCACAGTGCCAGCACTAATGCCATTGCACTAGTGTAAAACAGTGCAAGTGCAATATCCTTAGCACTTGCTAGGCAAAGGGTTTCTCTACACGAGGCTTTTATTGTCTGCCCATAATTGATCAATCACAGTAGTTTGCGGGTCCTTTACATGATGTCATCAACCCCTAGGGCCTCTCCCATGCTTTCGGACTATTATTGCAGCTTTTTTTCTTAGCTGGGAAAATGCAGAATTTCATGTTAATAGCACTCCAACAGCTCGTGTATTACCTCAATTCTGCTATACCACACCACCATCTAGTGGCTTGCTTGCTTGCTTATTTATTTATTTATAACATTTGTATCCCACACTATGTCATTAAGATCTCAGGGCGGCCTACAGATAAAATCAATTTAAACAGTATAAAACAATACATAATTTAGGGAGCAATCCTATGGCCTCTAGACAGGGGCTAGGCGGCCATAGGATATGCCATTTTCCAGGAACCAACCTCAGAGCTTGTGCTCCATGATCAATTCCTGGAGAACTGACCTCCCCCCACTTCCGTGCAGCCTCAGAGACAGTGCGGAACAGCCCTGTCCTTTGTGCTCACAAGAGGAGTACGGAGAGGCCAGAAAGGGTGTGGCTGAGGGCATTCTGGGACGGGGAGAGCGTAACTGCCTGTACAACACATCCAATGTGTCATACAGCAGCCTCCCTCCCCACACCATGCTCCCATGGCTAGACAGCCGCAATCAGCTGTCTAGCCAAAAAAGCAGCACAGGAGAAGCACGGAAGGAACGATCCCTTCCATGCTTCTCCTGCCCTACTTTTGATAGGCAGTAGCCTCTGAGTTCGGAGGCAGCCGCCTGTCTCGATAGGATTGCACCCTTAAACACCTAAAAACATATTAAACCATTAAACAAGCTAATACCAATTAAAATCTGAAAGAATAAAACAGTTAAAACAGTGTGCTACTTTAGGGAATACATTTAGTCCTCAAAGGCTTTGGTAAAAAGCCATATTTTTACTTGGTGCTGAAATGTAATGAAATGAAATATATAGAACTTGTGGAGAAAGGAAATCCCCCGAAAGAAACACATCTGAAGGAGGCGATCTTAATATCACAAAGAACCCGGAAGCAGAAGCCCCAGTAAAGGTGTGGGATAAAAACTTCATGTAGAGAAGCCCAAAGAGAAAAAGCAGTGTTTTGCCACCAATTTTTGGCAACATGGTTTGCCACCAAATTTTGTCAGGAAATCCCTGCTTTTTCCCTTTGCATAGCAAGTGCTAATGATGTTGCACTGATGTTGCTTTAGGCTAGTGCTGTGACAGCATTGTATACTACCCTATGTTTGGAGTTCTTTTCTTTTTAAATAAAAGAATGTTTTGCAAAACCCCCCAAAGATGCTTCATCCAAAAGCAGACCTTGAGGTTTAAATGGTGTCCCATCCTATTTGGGTTGGGAGGAAATGGGGAATCCTCCATTAACAATGGATTAACAGTGTGCATGTCTAATCAGAAGTTAAATTTAGTTCAGCTAAATGGGACTTACTCCCAAGGAAACATGTTGAAGGATCAGCCAAATAATTTGGAGAAACAAAGCTGGGGGAGGAGGCATTTCACAAAGCCATTTGTTCTCGAATTATTTCATCAGTTTCACAAAATGTTGGTCAAATCACTCTCTCTTCAGCCTTACCTGGGAGGAATACTGAACTTGATGGGACTTACCTCTGAGTAGGCAGATATAGGTTTCTATAAATTTGTAAATTGTAAATCTGTAAACCCTGTAAATTAGGTTTCTAGTCTACCAGCTATTTAAAACTAATAATATTTAAAGGAAATTAAGAAGAAAATTTAAACCAGAATGTAATCCACTTGCAAACTGGTTTACTGCACAGAGCTCTCATTAAGTTAGAGCAACATTTGGGGCTTGAAATAACCTCTTTTTCAGTGAGGTATTACTGCTCTACAATTTCAGTAAATCCGAGCAGTTAAAACGCCACAGAAACTAAATGGCCCCAATTAATGGTAATAAAAATAAATTTGATGCCGAGAAAGAAGATAACGGAGTTCATCTCCTTACACTGAATCAACAGCTTTTCGATTAGGGTAGACTTTAATTTAAGGGCAAGGGCAAAATTAAAATCATATGTAGTGATTTAAGAAAAAAGATTCTTTATGACTCTGATCACTCTCACTTTCCAATTGAGGCAAAGTGGTCGTGGAAAAAATCTCTTAGTACCTCATGGGTTCAAGACTGCTGTAAGTCATTAATATTTTGAATTTTAAGTGGTATTTCATTTGAATCTATGCACTGGTGTAACATAGTCAGGGCTAATGATCATTTTCCTATTTAAAGTCACAGATAACCCTTTGGGAGTCACATTTATGTCTAAAAAAGAAAGGTGTAAATGTAATGGTGGATTTACAATGCATGTGTCTAGAGCTCAGAAAGTAGATATACTGCTACTTGGGTCTTAAATAAACTGAACCTTAATATTTATTGGCTTGGATCGAGGGGTGTCTTACACAAGCAAAAAAGGATTTCCACTTGTGCAAGTCTGCCCCAATGAATTCCTCTGATTCCCCCATCCAACCGCTGCTGCCCCCCATGTTCCATCCCACACTATTCCAGAGGCTCTGTCAAGCCTCAAGAGCAACTTTAGGGGAAGCACAGTGGGCTGTAGTGGGGGGAGTAACCAGGAAAGCCCTGCTATGTGAGCAGTGTTCCACTCAGTCTCCTCTGGATCCATCACATTATATTTTTTTTAAATGATGGATTTATATATTGATTAAAAATGTATAGATGTTGAGGTATAATTAGGGCTGGCTTGTATTGTAGCATATTTTGGAATTGACTTACGATTATGTTGAAAATTATGTATATTTTAAGATGAATCAGTACAACTATAAATACCAAAAAAAAGAGTGAAAGTTATACAACCTCTGGGGTGGCTTCCGCAGCTTTGTCATACCCTTTCATGCCTCCACTGGAAGAATCCTCCTCTGAGGAAGAGCTAGAGCTCCCAGAGACAGCGGACACCAAGGAGCCATCCATGGCAAAAGATCTGGGCCCTCAGGGGGGATGACCATAGGTCATGAACCATCTGGGCTCTTCCTCTGAGGCTGATCACCCGCCTAGCCCCTGAGAGTGACATCACCACAAGAGGCAGGCCAGTATGGCTCTTTTAAGAAGAAAGGCTCAATTAGAAAAGGACTCCTCAAGAGAACGGGACTCCTCAGTAGCAAAGCATGTAATGAACTGCAGCCGGGTGGGGCTCAGGTAGCTCTGGCAATATAATCCTGCAGTATGAGTCTAGTTATTGCTGGAAACGATGTCTTATTTTCAGCTCCAGTCTCCTGTTACCCTGACCTTGGCTTGTGTTTGGATCTCTGTGCCACTGAGCCTTGGACTCCTGCCTGCCTCTGCTTTCAGACTGTGTTTCTACCTGACTGATCTCCTGGATTTTAACCTTGGCTGTGCCTCAGACATCTCTCTGGTGAAGCCCGACTTGCCTGGTAAAACTGTGCTTGACCATTTGCCTGCGAAATTGACTTTCTCATTTTTGATATTACGTCTTTATAAAGTCAGGGGTAGACGGCGCACTGGTGCCTTTCAAAATAAACATGAGAAAGGTTCCTAAGAACAGAGCCACCTGGCGGAAAACCGTTGGGAGTGCTCCTGTGTGCAGTTTCATACGACCTTACTAGGGTGATGTAGGGCGCAAGAAACAGTGCCCTGCACTGGTGTTCTAAAGCAACATCCATGCTGAGCAGTTGTCACTCACAGCTGCACTGCTAGACTGAAAGTCTGAGGATTCTGATGGAATATGCAAGCTCCCGCCATGCTTCCCTGTTTCAGTGCAAATGTCAAACTGTTCTTCCAATTTCAAATGTAGAGTTAATTAACAGAAAGCCCCATTCTGAAGCCATTTGACTTGCACAATAAACAAACAGCTTATATCATTGTAACTAAAATGACATCCTATGCATGTCATGTGGGACTACATTGGGAAAATTGCAGGAGCTGTGTGTGGGGAGTGACAGAGGCTCCCTCAACTCTACTGCTACAGATGCTGTGCAATGGGAATCTTCCAGCAAAGCAGCCCTGACAGCTGCTGCTGGGCCAACAGAGAGGGCTTTGCTTGCTTGTAAGATACTTTGAAAGCAGAGTGCCAATTAATAGGATTACTGCTGAGGAACTTCAGATGTTAACATTATGAAACAACACGCCAAAATATGCCTTTCCAGTTACAATTCTAAGCCTGGGATCCTGAAGCTAATTGCTTCCTCTCAGACCTGCTGAATTTGAGAAAAGATGCTTTTATCAGACACACCATACCATAAATGCTAGACATATTTTATAAGCATTGTGTTTTTTTCTCCCATTCTTACCCGCTGCCCCCTCAGCCATTTTCAGTCTATTGATGTTAAGTAAAACAATTACTTGTCATTTAGTTGTGCATATTACTACGTTATTTAATTTAATTAAGATTTTTTTGTGAAATGAGTTAGTAAATTAATTACTCAAAAATAAAAGAACGTAGTAATACGTAGTAAGAACGTAGTAACCGTTAAGTGCCATTAATAAGTCAATACATTACTCTGGAAATGAACTCAGCTTTTATTACTAGAAATTGCTATCAATTACTAAATATTGCTGTACCAATTACTGTACTTGCAGAATGGACAAATTGTTGGGTGACTGTTAATAATGTCAGTTACAAATTACAATGGCAGAAAAGTGGTTAGTAAATTCTTTGCTCTGGGTTCACCTATTAGTGGGTAGCTTGTCACAAAAGGATAATTTCTCTTAAAAGTAATATGAAGTAGGTAATGTGATGCCTTTTACGGGGGCAGCATTTGCCAGTGAAAAGGGATGAAAGCCTACCCTTTTTAAGAAAAGCCAAAAGCAGAATGGTCAATACATTAAAACAAAAGACACACAAAAGCTACTAGTATTTGGCTGTAGCTTATGCTTTTAGGTTATGCTCGCAGAAGAGTCTTGTGAGTCTGAAAGTGTTTCATTCAATCACTAACGTTTGTTCAATACTAGGTGGCCATGTGTTCTCATTTACAGAGGACAGTCCTCTATTTGAATAGCTGCTGAAGGATTATCCTCTATTTTGAAGGTATCCTCTGTTTGAAGGGTTGTCCAGTCTAAGTCTCATTCAAAGATAATGAACCGCCAGAAGGAAATGCTGGGCCTTGAACCTGCCCATCAACAGCACCTGGACAGCAGACTGAGCAAAGCACATAGATCACCTGGTCACAGTCTTCCACACCATGGTGAAATGTATTTTATTTCTATTTAAATTATAATTATTATTTCTAAATTTGCATGTATACATATACTTTAGCATATGCAAATTTTATGCAAAGCAGTGTCACCTTTAGTCCTCTTTTTTGGGGAGGAGATGCATGTTTTCTTTCTTTAGTGATTCACAGGGGCCACCCTAGTTGGAGTTCTGCTGCTGTTGGAGAAAGTGGTTACTGTAGCAACTTCCTCTGATACCCCTCCTAAGCCAAGATAGGGGTCAAATCCAGTCAAGCAATCCAAAGGTAGCAAGCAGGGGGCAGTAAAGAACACAGAGCAAGACCAGTTATAATGATCAACCAGCTTGTCATTAGCTTCTTCTTTAGATGTGGCTATTGGTGGGTTTGAGTCAAGCTAGATGGGTTACAATTTGCTTTGATTATCATGGCAACCCTTCCAGCACAGGTGTAACCAAGCAGGGCTGGAAGATACAATCAGGATGTTCCCCTTAGGGCCTAACTACACTTTGTGTTAATTGTGTAGCTTGCAGCCATATCAGAGGATTTTCAAAATGTAGTCCTAGGTGTTGGGGAGCGGGCAATTTCTTTTGGGACTGCAGCAGGTGGGGAGTTGAGGTTTAACTCTTCCCTCCCTAGCTGTGAACCTGACAGAATCCCCCCCCCCCATACATGCTGCAATTAGCGATAGAAAAATAACTCCCATTGGCACCAATGTAATTACATAGTTGGGCTTCCATTTTAAGGATCTGAAATGGTGGTCTTGTGTCCTGTCTTGCTTTGGTTCCAGTGCTCTGTTTCTGAGCTGGTAATAATTGAAAGCAGGATAGTTTCCTCTTTGTGGAAACTTGGTTTAAATATGATTTGTCTGGCCAAAACTGAGACATCAGTGAACAGCACACACCACAAATTCAAAAGGTCATTATCTCCAGGCCCTTCTTTCTGGCTGTGGGCTCCTACAGGTCTTTTTGTTTAGCTATTTAGACAGTGCTGGCTGGCAGATGTTCAGACATTATTCTGCCAGGCAAATAAAAGGAACCTTCTGGCTTTGACCATAGTTTCCCCCTCTAAATTTCCAGTATGAGTTTAACAAGTTACCGCAGAAACTGCACAGGCTGCTTATTTAAGCCTTCACAGTGCCCATGGATACAAGGTAAGTTACCTAAACAAAACTGGATAATAACTCCACTAGGCTTCAAAGCATGGCATACTTCACAGATTGCCTTTACAGTTTTTAATTTATCCTAACTCCATCTCAATGATAGATTATTATTGTGCTATTATTATACTTTGAGAGAATGGAAGTCTGGAGCAAAAATAGCTTTGTTCTGACATTGTTTCTCAACCACACCAAAAGAAATTGGAAACAACCTAATGATTCATTCAGAGATAGACCTGCACCTCGGGTAACTTTCTCAAGATCATATGAGAAATCTGTGGTACAACAGGAGTCTAGATCCCTTGAGTTCCTAAACCGACATTACCCAGTGGTGTTTTTCCCCTCTCCCACAGACATTCAGAGGAATAAGAAGAATGCCAAAGAATACATGAAACATACCTGTGGTAACATTAATTATAAAAAACAACAACCTGAACATATTATTCTGGAGCTCCATAAGATTCTGCATTGTATACCAGTATTGTATACGAGTTCATTTTTGCCCATATTCACCACTGACATTTGTCTGCTTATGCTTCTGGCAGGAGATGGGGAACATTAGGTTCACAGTGACTCATCTGTGATGATGTTGTTGTTGTTGTTGTTGTTTTTGTTGTTGTTGTTGTTGTTGTAAATGTTTCAGGTCCTCAAAAAGGGGATAGAGTAGAATGTGGCAATGAGCAGACAGACACAAATGACAGCTGTTTAAAGAGACCACAGAGTTGTAGCACACGCAAAAAGACATCCAGAAAAGGTGCAGGTGTTTATATGCTGATGCTAGAAGCCTCAGAACCAAGAATCATAGAATCATAGAAAGTAGGGTTGGAAGGGGCCTACAAGGCCATCGAGTCCAACCCCCTGCTCAATGCAGGAATCCAAGTCAGAGCATCCCTGACAAATGGCTGTCCAGCCTCATCTTGAAGGCCTCCAGTGTGGGAGAGCCCACCACCTCCCTAGGTAATTGGTTCCATTGTCGTATTGCTCTAACAGTTGGGAAGTTTTTCCTGATGTTCAGCCGGAATCTGGCTTCCTAATGTTTGAACCCATTATTCCGTGTCCTGCACTCTGGGATGATCAAGAAGAGATCTTGGCCTTCCTCTCTGTGACAACCTTTCAAGGACTTGAAGAGCGCTATCATATCTCCCCTCAGTCTTCTCTTCTCAAGGCTAAACATGCCCAGTTCTTTCAGTCTCTCTTCACAGGGCTTTGTTTCCAGTCCCCTGATCATCTTTGTTGCCCTTCTCTGAACCCTCTCCAGTTTGTCTGCATCCTTCTTAAAGTGTGGTGCCCAGAACTGGACACAGTACTCCAGATGAGGCCTAGCCAGTGCTGAGTAGAGGGGAACTAGTACTTCCCAGGATTTGGAAGTTATGCTTCTATGAATGCAGCCCAAAAGAACATTGGCCTTTTTTGCAGCCACATCACATTGTTAGCTCATATTCAGCTTGTGATCAACAACAATTCCAAGATCCTTCTCACTTGTAGTGTTGTTGAGCCACGTATCCCCCATCTTGTAACTGTGCAGAACTTGGAATTTATCCCTATTAAATGTCATTCTGTTGTTTTCTGCCCAGCGCTCCAATCTATCCAGATCACTTTGAATTTTGTTTCTGTCTTCCAGGGTATTAGCTATCCCTCCCAATTTTGTGTCATCTGCAAATTTGATCAGCATTCCCTGCACCTCCTCCTCCAAATCATTAATAAAAATGTTGAAGAGCACTGGGCCCAGGACTGAGCCCTGCGGTACCCCACTCGTTACCTCTCCCCAGCTGGAGAAGGTCCCATTGATAAGCACTCTTTGAGTCCGATTCTGTAGCCAACTGTGGATCCACCGGATTGTTGTTTCATCTAGCCCACTTTGAGCTAGTTTGCTCATCAGGATATCATGGGGCACTTTGTCGAAAGCTTTGCTGAAGTCGAGGTATATGATGTCTACAGCATTCCCACGGTCTACAAGGGAGGTTACTTGATCAAAAAATGAGATCAGATTCGTCTGGCAGGACTTGTTTTTGACAAATCCATGTTGGCTTCGAGTAATCTATGCATTGTGATTACAAAGACAGAGGAATGGAAATGCTCAGTACCAAAAGACCATATATGGCATATTAGAAACCTGGTGGAACAATGGGAATCACTGGCATATGGTTATCCATGGATATAAAAACTATAGCAAGGACAGGAAAGGGCATATTACAATGAAAGAACTACAGTAATAAATACAAAACCTAAGTAAAAACCAACAAAGCCCAAAGCAGCACCATTTCGCAATTAGTGCTGACACCCCTATTAGGAAGCACTAAAAATGGAATTGGTGGATTTGAGATTAGGAAGAAGGCACTGAATAGGGAAAAAGACTCTCAGCAGTTTTATAGCCAGAATTTTGCATCATGAAGAATAGGTTACTACCGCCTCTACAACCTCAAATCAACAGGATACATTAGAATGAGGGGGAAAATGTAGTACCTTTACCTGTGGTGCAGTTCTTCATTGCAAATGAATCAATGGCTGCTATACTCTTGTTCCCACTAGCAATATATTCCAAGGAGATCCGAAAAGGTTTCTCAAGGTGTCCCACTCTTTCCTGGAGAAGCACCCATCTGTTTTCGTTGCAGAACAAGAAGAAAGAACACAGGACAAGTATAGTAAGGAAAAGAACTAGCTTGCAAAAGACACAATCCCAGAAGTGACTGTTCCGCAACTGCCCCATCACGCTGGAACTCTAGGCTGCCTTTGTACTTGGTTTCCCCTTGCGTAGGCACTAGGTTTTGTTTTTTGTTTTAAAAAGAACTCAAGGAGGAAAATGTTTATGGAGAAAGGGATACCACCAGCTAATGACTCTGAAGCTGTCACAGTTCCGTGCTTGGAGATCTCTTGCAGATGTCTTTGTGTGATTGAAGAGTAGCACAACTTCTGCGTGTGTCCCTGTGAATGGAGCTGTGAAATATGTAATGCACAGGTATGTTTTAGATACCATCTCTTTGCTCCCTGGCCCATCTGAATATGTTATTTAGATTCAGAGCAATAAGTTCCTCTCAAGGGGTTACTGAGTAGTTGCAATTCCCAGCCTTATATCTCTAAAGCATTTTGCTTCACTCAGACAAACACCTTCACTTCTCAACACTATGATGAGCTTTAAAATTAAAATAGGCCACTTCCCTTTTTTAGTTTTATACTGGTCTTTGGTTTGGTTTTTGTGTGTATGGGTGGTTTTTTTAAAAAAACTAAATTAATGAGCTTGAATACCAAGGGCTGTGAGCTAAGGTGTGACCATGTATGTTACATACACCGGTAAGTAACCAATTCTGCATTTCTGAAACTACTTAACAACAACAGAAAGGTTGTCTATTGATTTAAATGGAATGACAGATAAGTAACGGCAGAGCATGAGCTTGTTAAAGTCACTTTAAATTATTCCACACGGCCATTTGTCCAAGTGCAGCACTTCAGGAAATGTTCTTTGTGTTGCCATAGTGTTGTGTGTGTATTTTTTTAAAGTTTCAGAGTGTAGAGTTAATTGCTCTGCATGGAAATTGGGTCACTTTAAAACCCATTAATGTGGTATTAGTGGTTGTCTCCAGAGAGTGGCTATGAAGTGTTTTTTGGCTCTGAAACTGGCTAACTCATGCCAGTTTCTATAACTGGGGTTACATGATGAAGCAATATGGCCCTAATGGAGATGTAGTACAGCCTTCCCCCATCTGTTGTCCTCCAGATGTGTTAGACTACAACTCCCATAATTCCCAGCCAGTGTGGAGGTTGTAGCCCAATGCATCTGCAGGGCATCAGGTTGGGGAAGCCTGCTGTAGTAACTCTTTGTCTGCTCAAGTTTCTTAAAGCTGTTCTTGCCTGGTTCTTCCCCTTCTATATGCTAATCATTGAACCCCTGTTCTATGCTAGCTACGGCATCCCAGGGACCACATAGCACTTGCAGCTTTCTTTGGTCCATCTGACTGTATAGGCACCATGACTAGCTAAGGATCAGGCAATTCTACTCATACCTTCTAGGTTGGAATTATAGGAGGAAACGTTGGAGTGGAGAGGAAAGGGGGGTAGTAAAAAGTTTTGGAGCTCTTTTGTTCCCCCCTGGCTTGTTCTTTGGGCTGTTTAATTTCTGTTCACGAATTCCTCTGGGTCACCAAACAGACAAAAGAAAACTGCATAAAAGCAAATAAGATTTCTTGTTCAGCTTATTGCAGTTGGTCATCTGGAAGCAAACAAAAGAACAGGTGCCTGAAAAGGGCTGCTAGAAAAAAGTTTCAAAACAACTTCAGCTGTAATTTTTTGAAAAAGAAAGAACAGAAATTCATTGTGTTTCTGTGAGTTGCTTTCAGACAGCACTATCAGACGTTTATAGAAAAATGGTCTAACAACTTCAAGTAAATTTAAGAGGCCAGTGGCAAGATTTTTTTTATAGAACAAGTATAATATTTTACAGTTGCCACTTAAAGCTGAAAATATTTCATATTAAAATGAACCTCCTCTTTCCTGTTCCAGAGATGTTGCTCTTTGTTTGTGATTTTATACCCCTGTTATATTATTGCCTGAGGAGGTCATTCAGTTATCTCACTTGATAAACTTGTCTCCGTTTGTGGTGACTGCCTTTGTGCAGTAAGAAAGCTTTAGTTGTAGGTGAAGTCACACATTAAAAGACAGGGTAGATAAAATGTTGGACTTGGAAGATCCCTGTTTAGGGGAAGTCATCAACTCTCATCCTAAACTACCTCACAGGATTGCTGTGAATTTACCCCCGCCCCACTGATATTGCCCCGAACTCCTTAGAGGAAGGACTGAGTAGAAACAAGATAAATCAAATACTTCTGTGATAAGTACAGCTATCACTTGACAACCTGAATGCTATCATCAGTCATCGTTCTCTAGCAGACAAATTACCCAGCAATGGTTGCCAAGTTCAGAGGTAATAAGTTGGTCACATGTTGATGATCTTCCATTATGAAGCTATTACTTAATCTAACCTATATGTGGAACTCGTTGTGATACTTATGTGACTAAAATGGTGAAGTATATTAACTCTCCAGCTGCCACTTATAACTGCAATGCTTTATGTTGGACAAGTTGACTTGCATGCGGGTTTGATATGAGACTGGTAATGTTTACATAGCTTTTTTTCTTCACCTACTTTATTCTATTATCTTTTGAGCACAAGGGGTCGCTTCCCATATGACATTTTCCACACCTAAGAGTTTAAAGTCTCCCTTTTGAGTGTCATTCAATAGTAAACGCACGTTTATTTCTGTATAATGTCGTGAAATGAGACATACAAGTGATATAGGCTCACGCTGTCACTTGATATGAATATATATTTTGCATTGCAATAATAATTTTTATGACATCTGTAGTGTGAATCCTATAGGCAACTCATTCATCCCACACAATCAGCCTGTGATCAGTATTATTTCCATCTTATAGAAGGTGTTCAAGTAGAGGTTTTTTGTTTTTTTAAGTAGATAAGTTTATTTATTTAGACTATAAGTCTTTAAAAAACTTGTACAAGGTTTACAAATAAAATATCAAAGACATTACATCTTGACAATTGGTTATCATTGAAATAACCTACCACATGGTCTAAGTATTTTTAATGGACATGCTTTGCTTTAAATGCAAAGGAAGCCACCTTTTCAATTATGTACCTGTTTCAGTTTGCAAACAGAAGTTGTTTTGTTGTTGGTTTACTCAGTAAACAATGCCAGTAAAATTTCTGCCATGGTGAAAATGCAGGGGGATGAGTGGGGGAGGTGTCATCCATTTTTCCAGAGGGCCAGCAAAATTCCATGTACATTTTGGGACTTCCTTTACACTTGTCAATGACAGCAGTCATGGTTCTTTTTAGGTCTTTTATTTCATCTTTCTAAAGATTTTCACCCAGGAGAGATTCTGGGAGAGAAATCGTCATTCCAGGGGTTCTCTGGGGGAAAGAAAATGGGGCCCAGAGGTCTCCAGCTGCCAATAGCAGCACCTCCCCCATATTAGAGAAAGTGAGGAATGCCAGGTGTAGCCGGATCACAATCCTCTCCCCCTTAGATTAGCTTTCCCTTCTACCTGTTCCTTTAACCCCACTCCTAAACACCTATCCTGACCTTCTATTTCCTTTCTTTTCCTATTCCCATAAGTGTTAGGGACTCTGCTGTACCTAATCTCCTCCTTCTTATACTGTCACCTCCATCTACTTCTCCTGTTGCAAAACAGACAGTTTACACATGTCTGCAGCCTCATTTTGGGCTCCAGAACCAGTCTTGCCAAGAATTCCGCTAATTTCCCCATAAAAGTACAGTTTTCGTTAAAGGCTTGCAGGTTCATCGTTAGTATCATGCTTGTGTTTAAATGGCAACGGCTCTACCAAGTTAATTCTCCCCAAATTCAGCTTGTGCATTTTAAATACTTGTTTTAATCAATAAATGTGCCAAGTGGCTTTCTCTGAAATCATGTGTGAGTATGGATTCTTGGGTGGAGTCTGCATAGACACTCTATGACCTGGAGTGTGTCTAAAGGTTCCTTGATTAGTGAACATGTGTCTGTGAGAACGTGCCCAGCAGTGTACTTGTGTCTGCACAAGCAAGCACCTTCGGTAACACCCAAGCCTGCTGATGCCTCTCTTGTGTTGTGTGGATGGTGCCATTTTGGCTACATCAGGACTGGCACTCACAGAATTGAGTTTGCTATTAGCATGTGATACCTGATGTGAAACATGTATATCTCATGTGCCATTGGTATACAACACCGGATCTGAAGGCCAAACCTGATACTGAATCCACAACATATTATTTACTTTCTCTGTTCCTTATTTCTGTGTACTGCTGCCAGTTCTTCTAGATTTGGAGTTCCAACATTTAAACAACAAAATTCAGTTTTCATTTCCTTTTAAACATGCAATAATAATTTTTTAATTGATAGGATGTCAGTTTAGCCACACGCTAAAGGTGAGGATAAATTAACATTATATGGTTTAGTCCCTAATTTGTCACTATCATTACTTGCAGGTTTTATTGAACTAGGACTTTAATTTTGGTCTATGATTAAGATGATGAAGAATATAGCTAAGTGGTGTTGCTTATTGGTGTTATCTAAACCTTCCATGGTGTTCAGTTTGTCCAAGCTTTGACCCCAATACAAACCCAGGGCCACATTAACAACTATCCTAAAAATGCTCTGGAGTGGAAAACCTAGAATATAAAAGAAATTAAAGAAGAAAAATGAAATGCAAGCATTTAAAAGAAAGATGCAAACTTTTAAAATAAACATTTGAGAAAGGAAGCCAGTCCAAGAAAGAAGACAGTCATATTTATGGGCAAGAAAAAGAATGGAACAAACAGCAGAAAGAAAAAGATTTCATTGTTTTTAGATGGATCACTGCCTTGTTGTGGCGAAGGGGCTTGCGTAACTCAGTGAAGCCATAAGCTATGCCATGCAGGGCCACCCAAGACGGACAGGTCATGGTGGAGAGTTCTGACAAAATGTGGTCCACTGGAGAAGGAAATGGCAACCCACTCCAGTATTCTTGCCAAGAAAACCCCATGAAACGTATCACAAGGCTAAAAGAGATTATGCCGGAAGATGAGCCCCTCAGGTCGGAAGGTGTCCAATATACTACTGAGGAAGAGCAGAGGGTATTTCCAAGTAGCGCCAGAAAGAGTGAAGCGACTGGGCCAAAGCCGAAAGGACACTCAGCTGTGGATGTGTCTGGTGGTGAAAAGAAAATCGGATGCTGTAAAGAACAATATTGTCTAGGAACCTGGAATGTAAGGAGCCTGGGGAAGGAGGACCAGCCAGCAGCTGCACCGGGTGGATCCTGAGCCTGAGCCTGCTTCTGCCCCCGCCCACAGGTACTTAAGGCGGGGCTGCCAGAGGCAGCGCCTCGGCGTCGCGCCAAGTGCGACGCTAAGTGCACACTTAGCGTCGCACTTGGAGTCGTGTAGGATCTGAAGACCTACCCACCTGCCTCTCCAGAGACACCAGCAGCCACAATACCAGCAGCAAATAGCAGCAGCAGAGGGCAGCAGCTTTAAAGACAAGGGGAAAGGGGCAAACGTGGAATTTATCTGCTCCTTCTTAGCTGCTGTTCTCTTTTATCTCTTTTATCTTTTATATTCTTTTAAACTGTTGAGCATTTTATATCCTAACATTTTAATATGTGCCTGGGAGGACTATTGGGCAACTCAGGGGGTGGGGGAGGTGCCACCATAACTGTGGTCATGGGCAGGGGGAGGTATGACGTTGGGGGATTAACAGGCCAGCTGAGGAGAAGAGGGGCTAGACACCTTACAGCTGTCCCCTCTTCTGGTTCTTCCCCCAACCTGATGTTCCTGGCAGCCTTACCAGTCTGCCCTCGGGTCTGGTGGTGCTGCTGTTGAATGCCAGGTCGGCCCAAAATAAAATCTCCCTCATCCATGATTTGATTGTGGATGAGGGGGCTGACCTGGCATGTATTACTGAGACCTGGGTGGGGGAACTGGGAGGGGTCACTCTCTCCCAGCTGTGCCCTCCTGGGTACTCGGTGCAGCACCAACACCAACTTGAGGGTCGGGGAGGGGGGGGTTGCCGTGGTCTATAGGAATTCAATCTCCCTCTCCAGGCTTCCTGCTCATTCGAGTGCAGATCTTGAGTGTTTGTACCTTGTGTTGGGTACCCGGGACAGATTAGGGATTCTGTTGGTGTACCGCCCACCCCGCTGCCCATCAGACTCCCTGCCTGAGCTGATGGAGGTGGTCTCAGACTTGGTGTTGAGGACCCCTAGGATGATGGTCCTGGGGGATCTCAACTTCCATGCTGAGGCCGCTGTATCCGGGGCGGCTCAAGACTTCATGGCCGCCATGACAACCATGGGGCTGTCCCAACATGTCATCGGCCCAACGCATATAAAAGGACACACGCTTGATCTGGTTTTCTCGACTGGGCAGGAGGATGGTGATCTGAAAGTGGAGGAATTAACATCTGTCCCTTTGTCATGGTCAGATCACTTCCTGCTGAGGTTTAGACTTCTGGTGGCCTTTCCCCTCTGCAAGGGTGGGGATCTATTAAAATGGTCCGCCCCCGGAGATTAATGGATTCCGATGGATTCCAGAGGGCTCTGGGGGATTTTCCTGCTGGTATGGCTGGTGCTCCTGTCGAAGCCCAGGTCGCTCTGTGGAATGCAGAGATGACTTGGGCGGTTGACACAATCGCGCCCAAGTGCCCTCTCCCTCTGAGCAGAGCCCGGCCAGCTCCTTGGTATACACCTGAGCTGAGGGCAATGAAGCAAGAGGGGAGATGGCTAGAATGCAGGTGGAGGAAAATTCATGCTGAGTCTGACCGAACACAGGTAAGAGCCTACTATCGAGCCTACTCTGTGGAGGTGAGGGTGGCAAAGAGACAGTTCTTTTCCACCAGCATTGCATCTTCTCAGTGTCGTCCAGCGGAGCTTTTCCGAGTGGTTTGTGGCCTGTTACATTCTGGGCCAGGGAGAGAGATGGTGGAACCCTCGGTAGCATGCTGTGACGAGTTTGCACAGCACTTTGAGGATAAAGTCGCTCAGATTCATCATGGATTGGACACCACCATTAATGCAGTTTTATTGGTAGAGGCGTTCAGAGCACCGTCTGGTCCAGTTTTATTGGATGAGTTTCAGTTACTGAGGCCTGAGGATGCGGACAAGGTGCTTGGCCAAGTCCAATCGACGACTTGTGTGCTTGTCCCTTGCCCTTCATGGCTTATTAAATCGAACAAGGAGGGGTTGTCCGGCTGGGTCCAGGAGGTTATAAATTCCTCCTTGAGAGAGGGAGTGGTGCCTGCTGCTTTAAAAGAGGTGGTAATTAGACCACTCCTGAAAAAGCCTAACCTGGGAAAGAGCGCAGGACAGGAAGGCCTGGTGTGCTATGGTCCATGGGGTCACGAAGAGTCGGACACGACTTAACGACTGAACAACAACAACATGGGAGTTTTCGTGGTATCTTCAGAAAAAAAGAACATACTTTAGAAATATTAATAAACTGATTTTGAAAAGGACCTGAATCTGCAATGAAAAGGAAAATATTTTCTTCTCGGTATGTGACTGGGAAGCAGAAGCCATGTCCTAACTGTAGCAAAATCTGAAGTATGATATCCTAATTCATTACCAATAACAGAGTGGGAAATGCTTCCAGCAATGTTGATGGATGCCTCTTTCTGTGCAGATGTGCTGGCAGAGGTAAGAATACGATTTACAGGTCAGAGACATGTGGAGACCTAAATATGATTCAGCATGGGGCTTCCCCGAGTTCTTTACCGCAGCCTTGACGGAGTCTCTTTAAAAATCTGGCAACAAAAGCAGCTGGAACTATATCACTTGGAAGCCCTAATAGAGAATTATTCCATCAGATGAAATGGGCCCGAGCTAGCTTTGGAGGTGATTTACACGGAAATGCAGGAGCATCTATGTGTCGTGCGAAACATTCCTTACTGTTTTCAAGACAGATGGATTTTAATTCCAGGTACATGGTGGCCCTCAACAATGATTTCTGTTTCTTTGCTACCACCAGCACCAACCCCCTGGCTAAATATGTCAAGAGTTTTAGGAATTGCTTTTCTGAGTTACTGGTGCAATAAACTTTACTTTCAAAATCTCTAGCCTCCCATAGTTTACCATGGAAACTATATTAAACTTTCAGAGCAGATGCCAGCCAGGTATTTTATGTTGCTGGAATTCAGGACAGTGGAAGACGCACTTGGGGCCAGATTAATTTAAAAATCTGCGGCAAGAGCGCCTTGAAACACTTTGTTTCAGAAATGAGTGATCCACATGAAAAGAGTGGGTAGTTTTCAGGCCAGTTTCTCTAAAGCATCCCAAACAAAAATTCCCTGAAGCACAAATACCCACTAATTGCCATTCCCCACCCCTCTCTCCAATAACCTAAGAGATGACTTTATACATGGACTTCACCAGATGGTCGACACCGAAATCAGATTGACTACATCCTTTGTAGCCAAAGGTGGTGGACATCTATACAGTTGGTAAAAACAAGACCTGGAGCTGATTGTAGTTCAGATCACAAACTTCTTATTGCACAATTTAGAATCAGACTAAAGAGAATAGGGAAGGCCCACAGATCAGTTAGATATGAGCTCACTAATATTCCTAATGAATATGCAGTGGAGGTGAAGAATAGATTTAAGGGACTAGATTTAGTAGATAGGGTCCCAGAAGAACTATGGACAGAAGTTCGCAACATTGTTCAGGAGGCGGCTACAAAAAACGTCCCAAAGAAAATGAAAACCAAGAAGGCAAGATGGCTGTCTGCTAAAACACTGGAAGTAGCCCAAGAAAGAAGGAAAGCAAAAGGCAACAGTGAAAGGGGGAGATATGCCCAATTCAATGCAAAATTCCAGAGGTTAGCCAGAAGAGATAAGGAATTATTTTTAAACAAGAGACCTCTTCCAGAAAATTAGAAACATCGGAGGTAAATTCCCGGCAAAAATGGGTATGATCAAAAACAAAGATGGCAAGGACCTAACAGAAGCAGAAGAGATCAAGAAAAGCTCGCAAGAATATATGGAAGATCTGTATAGGAAGGATAATAATATCGAGGATAGATTTGACACTGTGGTCAGTGAGCTAGAGCCAGACATCCTGAATAGTGAGGTTGAATGGGCCTTAAGAAGCATTGCTAATAACAAGGCAGCAGGAGACAACGGTATCCCAGCCGAACTGTTTAAAATCTTGCAAGATGATGCTGTCAAGGTGATGCATGCCATATGCCAGCAAATCTGGAAAACACAAGAATGGCCAACAGATTGGAAAAGATCAACTTCTATCCCTATACCAAAAAAGGGAAGCACCAAAGAATGTTCAAACTATTGAACAGTGGCACTTATTTCACATGCCAGTAAGGTAATGCTCAAGATCTTGCAAGGTAGACTCCAGCAATTCATGGAACGAGAATTGCCAGATGTACAAGCTGGGTTTAGAAAAGGCAGAGGAACTAGAGACCAAATTGCCAATATCCACTGGATAATGGAGAAAGCCAGGGAGTTTCAGAAAAACATCTATTTCTATATTGACTATTCTAAAGCCTTTGACTATGTGGATCATAACAAATTGTGGCAAGTTCTTGGTGGTATGGGGATACCAAGTCATCTTGTCTGCCTCCTGAGGAATCTGTATAAGAACCAAGTAGCAATGGTAAGAACAGACCATGGAACAACGGACTGGTTTAAGATTGGGAAAGGAGTACGGCAGGGCTGTATACTCTCACCCTACCTATTCAACCTGTACGCAGAACACATCATGCGACATGCTGGGCTTGATGAAGCCAAGGCTGGAGTTAAAATTGCTGGAAGAAACATTAACGATCTCCGATATGCAGATGATACCACTTTGATGGCTGAAAGTGAGGAGGAGCTGAGGAACCTCATGACAAGGGTGAAAGAAGAAACTGCAAAAGCTGGGTTGCAGTTAAACCTCAAAAAAGCCAAGAGTATGGCAACCAGCTTGATGGATAACTGGCAAATAGAGGGAGAAAACATGGAGGCAGTGACAAACTTTGTCTTTCTAGGCACAAAGATTACTGCACCATGACTGCAGCCAGGAAATCAGGAGACGTTTACTTCTTGGGAGGAGAGCAATGACAAATCTTGATAAAATAGTGAAGAGCACAGACATCACACTGACAACAAGGTCCGCATAGCTAAAGCAATGGTATTCCCCGTAGTAACCTATGGCTGCGAGAGCTGGACCATAAGGAAGGCTGAGCAAAGGAAGATAGATGCTTTTGAACTGTGGTGCTGGAGGAAAATTCTGAGAGTGCCTTGGACTGCAAGAAGATCAAACCAGTCCATACTCCAGGAAATCAAGCCAGACTGCTCACTTGAGGGAATATTAATTAATATTAAAGGCAAAACTGAAGTACTTTGGCCACATCATGAGAAGACAGGATACCCTGGAGAAGATGCTGATGCTAGGGGAAGTGGAAGGCAAAAGGAAGAGGGGCTGACCAAGGGCAAGGTGGATGGATGATATTCTGGAGGTGACGGACTCGACCTTGGGGGAGCTGGGGGTGGCGATGGCCAACAGGAAGCTCTGGCGTGGGCTCGTCCATGAAGTCACGAAGAGTCGGAAGCGACTGACCAAATAAACAACAACAACCCCTCTCTCAGCTGTCTTGGCAGAAGTGCTACAGAGTTAAAGCCTAATGGAGTACAAATTGTGTTTAATCCTAGAGATGGGGCCATTGCTGAAATACACTGCAAGGGCTGCATGGAAGTTTTTGCTCTGGCTGGTGCCCATGTTCGTTCTCTCTCTCTCTTTCACTTGTTTGGAAAAGATAGAAGAGCTTCAGTTCATAGCCCTGAAAACCTGGCACTTTTGACTAGCAATATTTTCCATTTGAAACTGGAATGCCAAAGGAGTGGGAAACATCTTCTCCTGGAGCTTACATGGTACAGTGCAATTTATATCAACCACTGTGTTGGAAGTATTTCCATGCTGTTGATGGGATAACTTGTTTTATAAAATACACTGCCGCAGAGCTATGGGAAAGGGCCTTCAAACATTGTATTATCTCTTTATTTCATGTATAGCTTACCTTCCTTCCGTAGAACTCAAAGGGGTTTCGAGCCTGTCTCCCACCCAGGCACTATCCAGGCCCAGACCTCCTTAGTTTCAGCAAGGTTGCTGCATTATGGGCTTTCAGACCATGCCCAACTCAGAAGCCCTCCAGGCAGGAACAGAACCACACTTTTATTCTATGCCACATTTAGCCTGCTACTACTCTTGCTAGCAAATGTCAATCAGTGTCTTAAATTCAACTTCACACAAGCAGACTTCCCCTTGCTCTCCTCTCCCCTGCAGCTCCCCATGCAACTTCCCTCCATATAGGCTTATGTGACATCAATACTGCACCAGCTGCACTGGTTGCCAGTGCATTTCCGAGCCCAATTTGAAGTGCTGGTTTTAACTGTTATAGCTTTAAATGGTGTTGGGCACAAGCTACTTGAAGGACTGCCTTCTCCTGTACCAGTCTGCCCACAGTCTGAGGTTATCAAGAAAGGCCTTTCTGACCTGGTTGCTGCCAAGGGCAGTTAGCTGGTGAGTACAAGGAAGAGGGCCTTTTCAGTGGTGGCCCTGCACTTCTGGAATCAACTTCCAGGGGTTCATCAGTACCATTATTTGCAGGTCTTCATGAAAGCTCAGAAGACCCTCCTATCACGAAGTACCCCAAAATTCTGCTGATCTGGGAAAATATGGCCTGTAACTGGACGGGGACTAAGGTTTTTTGGTCTTGGAAAAGGGCAGAAAAACAGGTCACATAGGATGTTAAGGCCTTGCACAACCCAAGAGGAGATGCAAATTCTTGCATAAACTTTCTGGCCAGCCATTGTGCTCTGATTGCCTTAATTCCTCAGTTAACACTTGCAAATTTCAGATCTTGCCTCAGGACAGCAACTACAGAAGCCCCCACCATGAAAATATGTTATGCTGATTTCTAACCTTCCTGATTCTATGTTTAAGCCAAATAGAAAGAAAAATAAAGAATGCAATGCCTTTTAAAGCTGTAAGAAACCCAATACTGTGTAAGCAAGCATGCCTACATGACTCTTTTGTCACCTTTGCTTAAGACCATCACCAAAATCCCCCTGGCTATCTTGCTCACCTGGACCTGTGAATGCACCCATCAACTCCCATCCTTTCCTCACATCAAGAAAGAAAGACAGTCCCATTGTCTTCTTTCTTCCCTTAATGTATGACACTTAAAAATCAGTTTTCCAACATCCTTGAGTAATCCTGAAAGACTTGTTTTGTTTTATTTGATTATTACATCCTGAGAGAAAAAGGATAAAAACAGCAACCCAAATTCATGGAACAGCAGCGAGAGAAAGAAGGAAAGAGGACTCCTTCCATCCTTTCTGCTCAGAAGAGCAACCCCCCCTTTCCCCCCCTTCTTCCCCCCCTTCTTTCCCAGGGAAGGAACTCAGTAGAGCTTCCCATCCCTTTACAAGCCAGCAGATAATGAGAGGTAAATCTTTGCATCATCTTTTCTTCCCCTTCTCTCTTTTCTTCCCTTTTCCTAATATTCCACCCAATACCAAAGTCCAAACTCCTGGGCTTTAGCTCTTTCTCCATCCACTTTCTCCCAAACCCTGCATTTGCTCTAAAACTCTCTCCCAATCCCCCCACTCTGTTACCCCATTCAAATCATCCCAGACTGAAAGTTCCTTCCCCCCCCTTTCTCTCTCCTACACACACACACACACACACACACACACCCTTCTCTATACATCCTAGTGTACTTCACTATTGACTTTAAATGCTTATCTTTAACCTAATCTAAGTGTTAATGTATGATTCTAATTCCCCAAATGTATGTATAGTTCTAATTCCCATGATGTGTGATTTTAATTCATTTTAAATTCCCCTTTAATAAATCAAAGAATTGCTTCCGAAGACCTTGTTGTGATCTCTGACTCTGTCAGCTTTTTGGGGGTATCAGGTTTTCCTAAGCGCCCAAGAGTTCAACACCAAAAGTTCCCTCAGGTATGTTTGGTTTACATGTATGTGATATGCATGTCTATGTAAATTAAAGCATACTTTGTTAACACCTGTTTTCACTGGCTTTCTGTTAAGTTTGGGCCATTGGTTTTTATTGGTAAGTTTTGTGTTTATTTATTTTTAATTTGCAATCTCAGTTTTTATGGATTTTATTGAAACATGTTTTTATGGATTTTTAGTAAAACTGTATCCACTTTGTGTGGTTTTTATTGTGAATGTCACCTTGAGAGGGTTCCACTCCTAAAGGTGGCCTAAAAATACATTCAGATAGACAGATAGAACTCATGTGTGGGGCATGCAGGGAGCTGAAGGGGGAAGTGGAAAACTGTCAGTGGTTTCTGTTTCATTGCCAGACAGTCAGGGTTGGATATAACCCAATAACAGCAACAAAACCTAGATGTAAATCAGTAACAGCAACAATACCTACAGGGCTCTCATTCTCATTGCCTTATCACCAATCCAAGGGATGCCTAGCCTTCCTGAATTGCAACTTAGAAATTCCCTTCAAATCTGCTGTTCAACTAGCAGATGAACCAGCTCTGTTTTCTCCTGCTCACTTTTCTCTCGGTCCTTTAAATTTTTTTTTTAATTCTGTATTTTGATTCTTTTTTTATTGTTCAGTGCTCAGGAATGCAGAGAGATACAGAAATCCTGTAAATACATAATACACATCTTCATTTTTATGTGTCTATTTACGCTCCGGGAAAGAGCGCAGGACAGGAAGGCCTGGCGTGCTATGGTCCATGGGGTCACGAAGAGTCGGACACGACTGAACGACTGAACAACAACAACAACAATTTATGTATTTACTTTATATCCTGACTTTCCACTAAAAACAGGTTAGCTCAAGAGGGCTAGCAAGAATTAAAGATAAACCTTGGCAGAGGGCAGAGGCACAAGCCTTTTGGCATGAACCAAAGGGTACAAGCCGAAGGGCTCTTGGCCTTTGGCTCTTAGCCTGTGTCTTTTAGGCTGTGGTATCAGTGGGGACGGCACCTGAAACATTCTATCTGTCCACCCCAACGCACCCCAGCAACAAGCAGCAGAAGAGAACAGAAGAGCACAGCAGCCAGACAGCAGAGGAGCAGGTAAGGACATATAAAACCATTTAGTGGTTTAGTGCCTGCTCCTTAGTAGCTGCCGCACTGAGAGAGGACCACAATTGACAGAGAACTCCCCATCCCTGCCCTTTGCTAATGTTTGGGGTGGGTGGGTGGATGTCTGCCAGGCTTGGGGCTCTCTGTTTTAAACTTACGTTTTAACATGTGCCTGGGAAATTTACTAGATAGCCTGGGGAGGGATGGTGGTTCCCACATAAGTGTGGTTATGCATAGGTGGAGGTATGGCATTGGGGATTAACAAGGCAGCTGAGGAGAAGGGGATTACCCACCTTATGCCTATCCTCTCTTCTGGTTAGTCCCCAACCAGATGTTCCCTGGTTGTCTGACCAAGTTGCCCTTGAGTCTGGTGGCGTTGTTGCTGAATGCCATGTTGGTCCAAAATAGTTTTTCCCTCATCCATGAGTTGGCCAGCAACCACTTGCTTAAGCCCCTTGCCCAGGAAGAGGATATTAGTGACTGGCCTGTAGTTGTTAACATCTTTTGGGTCTGTGTTAGGCTTTTTCAGGAGTGGCCTAATAACTGCCTCCTTTAAAGTGGCTGGCACCACTCCCTCTTTCAAATGGACTGGTCCCAAGGAATGAGGATAAGGTTATTATCATGGCTCAATTTTTCTGAGAGCTAAAATATGAATTAAAAGCTCCAAAGCACTGTGATGTAAAGTTCCTATATCTCAGAATTAAAGTGTAGGAATGGCTACACCAGTGAAGATTTCTGAGGCCTCTAACCTCCGCACTACTGTGTTTATTCTTAAAGTTCCCAGAAAGCCTTTATTTTAAGATATCCTTTTATTCTTCAAAGCTTGTACCTTATTTCTAGTATGTTGTAACTCTACAAAACATATGGTTCTTGTTTCCAAGTGCTACAGCTTCACATACATTTTTTGCTGAATCAAAAATGTCAAAATCCTTGTACTGCTGACTTATTATAACAGGCCTACTGTGCCTCTAGCCTAATGGCAGAAACCACCTGAGTGCCATACCAAAGGCATGAATACAATAAAATCACTTCCTCCAAATCCTCTGAGTCTTATTAAATGAGAGACCTAAACTCTGACATCAACTCTTCAATGGCATGACAGGATAAATGACTACAGAAGTGATAATTTTTACTGGGCTTTCTGTAGCCCACTAATGGCAAAATGTATGATACTGGAAGAATTTGAGAAAGGGTGACAAGGGGTAATGGATAAAGCATTGACTTCTTTGAATGCATACATTCAAGATGCTCTTTATGAAACAGCTAGTGGTGGAGCCCTTAGGGAAAACTGCCCATCCTTCTCCAATGTCCTGCATCCTTTGCCAGTTGGACACCAACATTAAAGACTCACTCAAGTTAATTTGTAATCTTTGGAACTAACACCTTGGAGATGCAACAGAATATAGCATTCATTTATTTGTTTATATTTAGAAGATCTGTATCCCATCCTGCCTTTCAGTTACAAGAGCCCCCAAGGTGACTTAGACTGATTAAAACAAATACAGGTGCCAGTCTACACCACTGGTTTGATGTGGTAGGGGAGCTGTTTGGGGTCGTTTGCGACACATGACATTGTAGCCGATCTGCAGCAACCCTGCAGATTTCCTCCAGAAAAGGTGCATTTTTGCAGAGTACTTTTAATCCATTTATCCTCCTTAAAGTGGTTTCCATGCAGTTCAGCTGTTGTGTGCCTTGGTTCCTCTGGATTAAAGCCAGCATGATGGGCATTCCTTTCACCTGGCTGTGATCTCGGTCAAGGAGTGGGTTTTCCCCCTATTGTTGTGCTTTTCCTGCACAGATACAGGTCACGTTTCTGTACTTTGCCACTCACTGTAATTCATTCTTCTTTCCTTCAGCACCCCTCCAAAGTAAGCAATCTGGGTTTAGCTGCCTAACTTTCTAAAATTGTGAACTCTCTTCTAAGTCTCTAAATCGGCAAACCTCCAAAATCTCCAAATCATTAAATTGCAAAATCACTAATTCGCTATAGCACTAAATCACTATGCTGCTAAATTGCTATACCGCTTTAGCACTTTAGTGATATGACGATCTACCATGGCTCTATATATGCAGTATTGCTGTATGGTTCCATCTTGCAGTATGGACATGGGAATCTCATATCTGTGGAGCCTTGCAGACTATGGAGTCTGGCAGGCTGGCAGACTGTGGAGACTGGCAAGCACACTTGTTGGTGGGATGTAGGGAAAGTTCCAGATAAAAGGCTGTGCTCCTTTTCTCTGGTTGCCTGATATCCCTTACAATAAATTTCCTTTCCCTGAGCAGGGGAAAGAGGGGGGCAGGGACCAAACCTCTCATACGTGGTTGATGATGTTCATTTTGCCTGGCAGCATTCTGCCCATCCCACCTCAAAGTAAGGTGGATTAAAGTGCAGTGTGACCTGTGAAAGCTGTTGGTTTGGGAGGGGTATAGTCTGCTTTTTTTCAGCTTATTGTCCTGCTGAGGGACCAAAGCCAATTTCAGGAAAAAGAGGAGAAAAGCTGAAAGCAATTCTCAGTGAGTTTCCATGAAGATGGCCCTCTATATATATAACTCTAAAACTCTCACAGTTAAAAACCAGAGCAATGCTAAAAACAATTCATAGCAGCAGCATGTAAAGTTAAAAAATCCAAATCCAGGTGAAATAAGGATGTCTTTATGATTCACCCAAAGCAGGGGTGTGGCTGATATCACATTTAGACATTGGTGCATGCCAGGGATCTATGGCTTAAGTAAATGCTATGCTGGTGTACTAATGCTGCATGCAAAGGTACTTGTGAGCCAGTTTAAATTTCATCCTATCCACCCAAATCCCATCAAGAGTAAGGTTCTTGTTTTGTTTGTTTTTGCCAATTATCAGATCTAATGGAATCTACAAAGCCCTATGTCCTGATTCTGACCAAGTTTCGTTATAATGTGGCCTCTGTGTAGCTTGGTAAACACAATAGCTGAGGGTGGAGGGATATAGGGCATTCCCTTGTAATTTTAGCATTGATTTATGATTTATTTAATTAGTACAATGTTTATATCAGGCCATAACCTGTCACATGAGCATCTTAATGGCACATAAGCAGGCCTTCTCAGTACTGGCACCCCTCTCTGGAATGTTCTCCCACATGTAGTCCAAGAGTCAGAACTGGTGAAGTTTCAATGCCTCATGAAGACATACCTGTTTACTCAGGCTTTTCCTGCTCTGTTTTATTGTTTTTGTAATGTTTTTATTGTATTTTTTATTTTGGCTTTTTATCATATGTTATGTATTTTTTATGTAAACTGCTTAGACCATATATCAAGCAGTATATAAGTAGTTTAAATGAATAATAAAATAATAAACTTGAATGTAGACAAATATAAAATGATAGAATGTCCCATTTTGAAGCTGAGCAAGAATAAAACCACAAATAAACAGAGCATGGAAAAGGCAATGTGTTAATGAGAGCTAAAAATTGAGAGAGCGGGAGGAATCTTGCCAGGGGTCTGAGAGACCTCTTTTCTCAATTTAAGGGATGACTCTGTGAAAGAAAAATCCAAAGATAATCCCTCTCCCTCAACAGATATTATATATTTGCAACTGGTGATGAAATGTTCCCTCCATAATAATGCTGCATGGTCAAGTTGAGCAGAAGGAACTATCAACAGATGCTGTATGAGGTGTGAACAAATTACATCCATGCCTAGCTGAAGAAACAAGGAAACGCAAAGAAAAATGTTCCATTTTCTTTGGCTGACCATCACTGCTGAAGGAACAGAAAAAGAGGGAAAGTGTGAACTGAACCATAAGAAGGCTGTCGGGGCCTTTGCTCATTAGATGGTATGTACACGGCATTTCCCTGTGATTATTTTCAACTGTTCATGCTAACTCTATTGGGTTTTATTGTTCTTCAGATTACTGAGAAGCAAAGTTGTGAGCTTTTGTTCTTGAGGCTGGTTACCTCCTTTTAGACAGGATCTGTTTTTGACAGAAGCTAATTAACACCAAATTACTTTGAAAGAGTGGCTCTTCTCAACATATGAGATAGGCCACCCCAGCAAGGCAATGACAGTAGCTAGGGAGATTTCAGCCTCTATCTGATCTCTCCTGGTGCACACTTTATGTTGGCACCAATAGCCAGGGTGGCACAGTTCTTCTGTCATTTACAGCACAATTTATACATACCTGTCTACTCAGAAGTAAGTCCCATTAAGTTTAGTTGGGCTTGCTCCCAGGTAAACAGATATTTATTTTATTTATTCAAAACATTTCTATCCTGTCCTATGTCATTAAGATCTCAGGGCGGCATACAGATGTATAAACAGTATAAAACAATAAATAATTTAAACACCTAAAAACATATTAAACTATTAAAAAAGCTAAAACCAGTTAAAATCTAAAACAATAAAACAGTTAAAACAATTTGCTATGGAATGCATTTAGCCCTCAAAAGCTTTGGTAAAAAGCCATGTTTTTACTTGGTGCTGAAATGAGACCAGTGTCTGCGCCAATCGGGCATCCCAAGGGGAGGGCATTTCACAACTGGGGTGCCACAGCAGAGAAGGCCCTCTCCCACGTCCCACCATAGTGTATGTCTCGTACTGGTGGGATGCAGAGGAAGGCCCCTCCAACAGATATGGGATTGCAGCTTTAGGAGTGTTTGGATCGATGAGGATAAGCCTTTATTTACATAGTTTTGCTTTCATATATTTTATTTGTTTTTATTTATTATTACATTTATTTAGAGTGCAATCCTACGCATATTTAGACACCATTAAGTCCTACAACCCCAAGCAAGCCATGCTGCCTGCAGAATGCTGGGAGTTGTAGGACTTCTCTTTGTCTAAACATGCATAGGATTGCACCATTAAAATGTTTTTCATATGGTGGCTAATTTATATGTATATATGCAAATTTGGAATTTCAAGGTACAGTTCTTTGACAACTTAAGGGCCCAGTTCTTCTTTCTGATGGTTTTTTTTATCTTTAAATGAGACTTCAACTGGACAACCCTTCAAATAGAGGATGCTTTCAAATTAGAGGGCAGTCCTCTGGTGGCCCTTCAAATAGAGGACTGTAAAAGAGGACATCTGGCCCACCTATTTATAACAACCTTCATTAAATCAGATTCCAGGGTAGTGTGGAACAATGTAGATATTAAAATAGAAAATACAATACAGGTGTTGTATATGTACACAGTATATACAACCCCCTGCATTTTCTAATGCTGTAGATGGTCTTACATAAAAATCTTCTTAGTTCACATTTGAAGTGAATAAAACCTTGTCTTTAAAAGCATTTCATCATTCCAATGCTTAAAAAGCATTTCATAGGACTTTTCCAGTGTGTTCCCCAAGTTTCCAGGTTTTTTGTTGGGGGGAAAAAGTCCCTAGGGAAAATGTGCTGTTGTTCTCTTTCTAATATTTCCAGGGTTGGGGGGGGGGGCTTCACATCTGTAGCATGGGGCAGGCACTGTTAAATTCATGCACCATCCTTCTCTCCCATTGGTTGGGCTGCACAAGGCAATACCCATTCCAGGATATTCTCAGTCATCCATTCATAAAAGGGTAGAGGGAAAAGCACTACACATGGCAGACTGAGGAGAATCATTCTATAGTGTTCTATATAATTTTTATTGCAAGTTTTTGTAGAATATTCCCTTTTTAAACAATTTGCCAAATGTCATTCCATACAGGGGGGTGCATAACCCCCCTATGCAACTATTCTTAGAATTTATGCTTCTTGCACAGAAGAGTTTAGTACACCAGCTAGTTCCTTTGTCCTCCAGAAGTAAAACTGAATAAGAGAGAAAATGTTTTTTTCAATTCATCTCCTGTGGAAGAATGATAACAACAATGCAATTCATGCTGATGCAACATATTTTTTGTAATTATGCCATAGGTGGAGTTTCACATCTGATGTGCAAATAAATTAGATTTTTTAATAATGCTTCTTTAATGCTTGATTGCTTTTCGGTTTTGCCTCCTTCACACCCCTCTTCTCCTTGTATACATGAGCCTGATTACACTTAATTTTACGAAGTGTGCTTCGCTAGAAATAAAATTCTACTCCATGAAACCCGAAAGCAACAAACAACTAGGAGAATACCAAGTAAAACCATTACTTCTAGAATGTTTTCAAACCTAAGAGTATTGTGGTGATATGAGGCAGTTAATACTCCAAATAACCCTACAGGGAAACACATTCTCATTCCATTTTACCAACAGGGAAACTGGGATTAGAGGGATTAAATGACTTGCTGAAGACCATATGTGAATTGTCAGCAAAACTGGGTTAAGTACTCACAGGGCAATCCTATGCATGATACTCAGAAGTAATGGGGCTGTGTTCAATGGAGCTTACTTCCAAGTAAATGTGCACAGGGTTGCAGCCTCAGATTTGCATTTCTTCTTCACATGAAGGTCACACCAAATAAGAAGTTAATAGAGCGTTTTACTGCAAAACAGATCCAGTTACCAACAGATACAGATACAGTTACTTCTGTTGGAACTCCTTTTTCTACCCATTCTGGGCTCCACTTCCTTCTCCAGGGAACATGTTTTAATTCCCATCCCTATGTTCCCTGTAAGGCAGTATTTCTAAATTGCAGTGATCACTACAATTCCTAAATACAATAATAGATAAATAGAACTAAAGTAAATAAAGCAGCAGAACACTGACAAATGATCTTCTAGGTATTATGTAAAAGGTTTCCCTCTTCCACCAAAATTTCATATAAAGAGGCAAAACAATCCAATCGGGGGGGGGGGGAGATGGCAACCAAGGCCATCCTCAGATCCTCAAAATATCCAGAGAGGCTATCTTTCCATGAGGCATTTATAGTACACTTGTGATAGGTCACTCACAGAAGTTCGCTGACCATTTACATGATGCTGTCAACCTCTGGGGCACATCTAGCTGTATTTGATCTTTATCCTGCTTTAAACCCACCCTGAGATAATCAATTATTTAAATGTAAATCTGCTTTAATGGCTGTGTGTAAATGTGCAATTCAACTATAACCACAGCCTGGGAAGAAGAAGCCATTGGGCAGAGCAGGAAAATCACAATTGCTCTTCCCCCTCCCCTCCTCCAGAATATCTGCCTGTTGACCTGGGCTGAGATGAGAGTTTTCTCTCTCTCTCTCTCTCTCTCTCTCTCTCTCTCTCGACTAGGCTAGGAGATGCTCAAAGTGAATGAGGAGCTGGCTGGGGGAGGAAGAAGACAAAGATGGCAATTCCCCATGTAAACGGCTCACAGCAACGAAGCCACCCCCACCCTGGTAAATTGCGAAATAAACAGCCTTGTGTGATGAACCCCAGAGAGTCCCTTTTCTTTTTGTTAGATGTTGCCATTACTGAGGACTGAGTATGGCTAGATTAAGACAGGGCTCTTCAAAATTTATTGTTGTTGTTCAGTCGTTCAGTCATGTCCGACTCTTCGTGACCCCATGGACCATAGCACGCCAGGCCTTCCTGTTCTGCGCTCTCTCCCGGAGTGTGCTCAAGTTCAAAATTAGAGCTATGTCAAATGAAGAGTCTGAAGTAATTTGAAACTGCCCCCTCTACCCCCTGTAGGGGGAAAAAGTGGCATGGACTAATCCTTCTGGTGAGAAGATACACAATAAAAAAGTAGTTTTGAGCAATCTCTTTATGGGAGTCATATTGTAAAAAGTGGCCATAATTGTCTGGTGAACTGGGAGTAAGCCCCACTGAGCTCAAGGAGATTCACTTTTGAGCAGACATGTATAAATGGATTGCGCTGTTTTGACAGTAAACAAGGTGACATGAACAAAGTTTCCTGTGGTCAAAAGCCAAGCCCAAAGATTACATATGAAAGTATGTAAAGCAGTTACCACAAAGTTTGGAGACATGAGCATTTTCAATTAATTGAACTGTGTAATAGTATCATATAGAAGACCAATTCAAATTAAATTGCTACTTTGGAGTACTACAATGAGGCGGAAGAGGAGTGTAAATGTCAAATTAGCTTTGGATTTATGGGCCAAATAATGTGTTCTTGTTTTTGTAAAAAAACAAAACCTAACATAGAAAAGACAGGGTGAAGAGAAAAAAAATACCCTTTATTAGAAATAAGAGATATCTACATGTGCTTCATCTCACACTTCCTTGAAAGGCTATTGTAGGCATAGGCTGATGGTTTTATGACACTTATTTCAGAACAGCATCTCAGTTAGATTCGTGATTAACTGAAGTGCTCTTTAAGTCAGATAACATTTAAAGGGATAAGTATACAGTTCATAGACTAAGGAGGGTTTTACATAACCCACTGTTGCTTGTTTGTATTTGGAAATGCAGCTTTCATTTTTGCACAAGTCTGGGCTGAGCCACGTCACCTGAAATCTGCCATATGCATGCAGCGAACGTAAAGGCTGTTATGGGTATATGGACTGCTGGGGTCAGAAAAGGTTTTTCTTCCCTGAATTACTTTAGTGTATGAGGGCTGATGAAACGGGAAACCATATGGATACCTAACCAAGTCATGTAGACACCAAGTCATTGGTGTGATGATGAATACATCATAATTCAGATTATTTCAATTATTCCAGCATAAAGCCCTCAGTTGCCACTTCAAAGGAAGTTCACAATTTCACAGTGTTTGCATCCCCTCCTAAATATTACCAAAATTGATTTTGAAAAAGGGTTTGCATGTGTACACACACACACACACAATTTCAGCTCAGCCCTAGTATTAAATAGGTTTCAGTCATTCTTATCTCTCTAAGATTAGAGTGTGAGCATAGTTCATGGCCCTATATTTACATTCAGTGTGTGTACATTGAAATGTACTGTGGTGCGTATGTGTCATGAACAAAGAGACTCTATGATCAGGAGAAGGGACTGGGACACCAAGGAGGAAGAAGGCTCTGTGAGAGGAGAATCCCATCAAAAAGTCTCCCATCTACATAGCCCAGGGAGGTTGCTTTGCCCTTCTCTTTGGACTCTGGAGATTCCATTTCCAAAGCCTTGGCAGAGCTGGAGGCTCCTAAGGTCTACTAGTACCAGTGCCTGAGGGATCAAGCATGTCCCCTTGTAAGTCCTGATAGCTGGGGTTGGGGAGATAGAATCCTAGTCTGCTGCTCTTGATTGCCTGTATGTAGCCTGAATTTCTCCAAGTTGTACTGTCTGCAGTTTCTCTTCCCTGCCTGAACTCTGGCTGTGCTTTTTTCAGTTCTTCCTGCAGGCTCTGTCAGGAATAGAAAAATATATGGTGTTTGTGTATGAGCTGCATGTTTATAGATGACCTCCACTGTGTGTGAGATGTGGAGGGTGTACGTGCTTATAAGCAATGTGTGTGGTGTTTGCATGAAAGTATTGGGAAGCTCATTCATGGAACATTCCATGACATCAAAACATCTTAGCCAATCACTACTAATGGAGTCACTGTCACTACCACACCATCACAAAATCCCTTTACTAAATAGTTTTACACAGATTCAGTGGAACCAATCTTCTATCATTTCCCACCTAATTTATGAGAAAGCAGGATGCAGTTTGGTGCTGCAGGTCTTGTATGAAGTGATGGGATGAGGAAGCCCTATTTCTTGGCCAATGTCTGTGCAGCTTTTCCTTGAAAACCTCAAAGGAAGCACTGTTTATAGACTCTCTAGTGGCTTGTTACATTGCTCTTATTTTTTAACTTTTTTTGGGGGGGGGATTCATATTTTGGGATACAACCCACAGTATAGAAAACAACAAGATCTTATAAAGGAAAAAAAAATAGAATAGACTATATAATGTTTAACATAAAACGGCCTTCCTGTAGTTGCTCCTAGGTTTGGTTTGTCCTTTGTGGATCTGTTGCCTATATTCTTTTGGAGATCCTATAAAACATATTAAATATTAAATAACCACACCATCAAGGTCTGGATGTCATAGATTCCATCACAGGTTCTATTTGCTTGGCAATTCAGGCAGACCAGTACTTCTTGAACTGCACCTTGCCGACAAAGATTCGTATAATCAAAGCTATGGTTTTCCCAGTAGCAACGTATGGCTGTGAGAGCTGGACTATAAGGAAGGCTGAGCGCCAAAAAATTGATGCTTTTGAACTGTGGTGCTGGAGAAGACTCTTACGAGTGCCCTGGACTGCAAAGAGGTCATATCAGTCCATCCTACAGGAAATCAACCCTGACTGCTCATTGGAAGGACAGAAGCTGAAGCTCAAATATTTTGGCCACCTAATGCGAAGAGAGAACTCACTGGAAAAGACCCTGATGCTGGGAAAGATTGAAGGCAAAAGGAGAAGGGGACGGCAGAGGATGAGATGGCTAGATAGCATCACTGATGCAATGAATATGAACTTGAGCACACTACGGGAGAGAGCGGAGGACAGGAAGGCCTGGTGTGCTATGGTCCATGGGGTCACCAAGAGTCGGACACAACTTAACGACTGAACAACAACAACAACAACTCTGATTGCTTTTACTATCTGGTTAATATACCCTGGGTATGTAAGGCTTCATCAAAAGGCACATTACTCTTTCCAGTCCCTTCCCTTGTTTTTCGTACAGCTCTTGAGTACGTGTACTTTTCCTTTTTTAAAAATCAAAATTAAGATTTATTGCCTGTTGTGGCCTCTTGCTCTAACCTCAAAATTTCCTGAACAAACATGGCTAGAGAAGCTACCAGATTGTGTGTCTGCTGGGAAGAACAATCAATACATCTGAATAAAATCTCGCCTATATATCACAGCTACCTTTGCATCTTCCCAGCTCAAAGGTTTTGTGAGTTTTCAGCTTGTTTCTCAAATGTTCAGACTCAAGGATGATAGAAAGTTCAGAAGCACCTGAACTAGCACTAATACATTTTGCATGAATATACAGTGTTGGGAAATCGCAAATCCCAGTTACAGGGAGAAAAAAAACCTGGATGCTGATGGAGTCTGCATAGTGTAGCAGCCAGAAGGAAGATGCATGAAGAGGGGCCCTTGGGCCATGTCTACATCGCAGCAGTTGATTATGTTTGTCAGCTACTCTGCTTCAACACAGGAGACCTAGCTCTTCAGAGTATCTGCATCAGTCAGACTCCATGACATTGTTTTGCTTGGAATTTGAAAATTAAAAATACTCTGCAGGGAGTTATCAACCCAGCAACTAAAATGCTACAAGAGAAACACAATCCCCAGAGATATATGCATGATCTTCAACCAAGAGAGGGATGCAGACAGCTGACCAGAGAAGTTATCATATATATATATATATATATATATATATATATACACACAACACACACACACACACACACACACACTGTAGCCATATTCGGGCATTCTAAAATGATATAACGATAGAGTAGTAAGTTTATCTCTTGCGAAACTCTCATTGTAATTCTGATCTTTCTGATTTCCCTCATAATATCACCCTCACTGGGGAAAGAAAAAATAAACGTGAGGAAGGGGCTATAGAGATTGAAGAGGAACAATTCCATGATGGGGTATGAGGAATTAAACAGCACTACACTAAAATTGGTTTTCTGTTCTTAAATGTCATGTCTGCTCTTTTATTCTTTTTTTTTTTTAAACCATTCTAGGGTTCAGAACCTTGCAAAGAAAGCACACTCTCTGATCTGGAAACCTACTCCACAACTTATTTTATTTATTTATTTATTGCATTTATATCCCGCCTTTTTTCCTCTTGCAAGGAACCCAAAGCGGCTTACATTTTCCTCCTCCTCTCCATTTTATCCTCACAACAACAACCTTATGAGGTAGGTTGGGCTGAGAGTGTGTGCCTGGCCCAAAGTCACCCAGTGAGCTTCCACGGCCAAGTGGGGACTAGAGCCCGGATCTCCCAGCTCCCAGTCCAACACTCTTGCCACTACATCACACTGGCACCAGAACACAATGTTCTGGTGACTCACAATGTGTTCTGGTGACTCATTTAGGAGGAAATACCACTCTGCATATGTTCAAAGGTAATTTTTCTTCATGGTTTGCATATCACAGAGCTGGGCCCTGGTGCAGAAGATGATTGCCAAAATGTTGCTCTGTATTTGGAGTTCACAACATCATACTACCTCCATGTGCAACATCATGCTGGCACTAGCACAATGTTAGCCTTTGTCCATTCTCTTACTTAATTGGCTAAAAGAAAAGATGCTTTAAAATTCTTTACCTATGGCAGGGAGTTGGACTAGCTGACTTTCAAAGTCCCTTCCAACTCTTACCATTCCATGTGGATGGTACTGGCTGCCAGTAGGGTACTTCTAACATGGAATAATAGTTTCAGTTGCTAAGTAGCTTCAATTGCATAGACTCCACATGTCTGTTCCAGTGGACAGGCAAAAAGAACAAATCTGGGACTTTGGTCCATGACTCTGCCACTGACAGCCATCTGGCTCCAAGATAGTGCTGGAGCTGGAACTACCCACAGCACAGGATAACGTACCATATCCATATTACTGCACGAGGATCTAGTGCAGCCAACTCCTTCTCAGGATCTGCATTAGGCCTAGTGCAGCCAACTCCTTCTTCCCCTTGTCGTTTTTCCTCTAATATGCAATCCTGCCCAAGCCTCCACCTTCTCTGGTCCCCAGTAGCTGAGCCACTAGGTCGCTCAGTCAGCCCTGGCAAGTTAGGGTTAATGACAGGAGGGTGTTAAGTTTCTCCTTCCAGGCAAACAGGGTCTCCTAAATGGACTGTGCATTAACTCTGTCCCACTCAAGTGTTGCACTTGCCTCCCAGGTAAGTATACCTTCCCCTTGTCTTTCAAATTTCCTTCCTCCTCTGTTCTCCTTTCTTTCTGTCCATCTCTGCTTTCCACCATCATCCATTCTCTTGGGTGTTCTATCTCAGCCACCGCCTTCCTTGCTCTCCTGTCTTTTATTCTCCCTGCTTTCCCCGCTCTCCCCTTCGATGCTTCCGGTGATGCTTATTCTGGCTGATGAAGCAAGCTACAAGCAAGCAAACACCGGTGACGCTATTGGCTGAGCTGTTCCTCTCTGTGGCTGCCCTGTCCTTGCTGTTTGCAGTGGCATGGCAGCCTGGGTATGCACAGGGGAAACAAGCAACGCCATGTGTGTCTTCTCAGGAGCTTGGTAGGAGGCAACGAGCCCTGCCGATCCCTCACACTGGGCAGTAGGTTTTGTTACATATTCGAAGAAAGAGGGCAGAGGCAAGTCTTAGAGCACAACTCTCCTGTTACAAAGTTCCAGACGTTAATTTTGCCTTTAGACATGAATGAGCAAGCCCTTAGTGAATGGATGCCTAATAATTGCCCCAGTGGTGCCTTTGGCTGTGTTCCTATGACGATTCATGACCTTCTGTTTAGCAAAGGAGCTTTTAAACATCATCTGTTCTTACTGAGATGACATGGCATCCTGATGGGATAAGTGGACATAAAACAACCATATGTAGTAGGTAATGCCCCATTTAAACAGTCACATTGTCACAGCCAGAGAAACCATGAATGCCTGGAGTTAATGGCATATATTACATTTCATGCTTATTGAGGTGGACCATGCCAATTCCAGAATTTGTCTAGCAAATTCAGGACCTGCGAGAGATCAATGCTTTTCAGCAGGAAACAATATATGGGCAATAAATAGGCTTCTTGAAGCTTTCTAAGGCCATGATGAAGTTAACACATGCCACTGGAAATTTAGCAGACTGGTGAACTCAAGGTCAGTTATATTAAAGCAGACTCTGTTGATAAAGTTTCCTTAAATCGGTATAATGCTGCTGCTTTTATTTTATTAGCCCTAGTAAACTGTTTTTTTTAATAAATTGCTCTCAAACAGTAAGCAAACCCATGAAAATAGCAAGGTCAAAAATGCCATAATTATCTATACAGTACACATCTAGAGTGTGCAATGTCTCTTAAGAACTTAAAGAGTGATTTCCGCCGGTGATAGTAAAATTAGCCTTTCACAATACAGCCATACATTAACCTATATAGTTTGAATAACATCACACTGCTTCAGATTAGTGCTTAGGTGTTTTCTTAATTTAAGTGCCTTCTTAATTTATTATTTGCAGTTAACAAAGCCTTGGCAAGATCTCTTACTTAGGTTTAGCAATGAGAAATTAGATAAAATAATGTGAACATATGTGTTCCTGCTGGTTATCACACAGAGTCACACATCAAGGCATTTCCCTTGCCCCCGCTGCATTCTTCATATGTATTTATTTTTATTTATTTGATTTGTACCATGCCTTTCCACAAAATAATAATAATAAAAAATGGCACTCCAGGCAGCTTACAAGCAAGATTAAAATTGGTTAAAACAGTAAAATACAATACAAACATAACAACATGACCTGACTTCATACTGATCCTTCATCGTCCTTGTAGTTCCTGGGTTGGATCCAGAATTTGTCATACTTAAAGTAGTCCTCTTCAATTCAGTGGTAAGTCCAATTGAGTTCAAGCATTCTATCCTACATGTGATGAGGCTTGGATCCAACCCCCTGTCTAGGAAGCCATGCTGGAATGGGAAAGGAGTCATATATACATAGTGCTTGTATTGCATTGCCATGCAAATCTTATTTAGCCTAATCTCTGAACAAAAGTATGAGTTTTACCTTTAAGAAGATGATTTAATATCGCCCTTCCCCAACCTGGTGCCTTCCAGATGCCTTCAACTCCCATAAGCCCTAGACAGCATAGCTAATGGTCAGGAATTCTGAGAATTGTCATCCAAAACATCTGGAGGGCACCAGGTTGGGGAAGGCTGGTTTTATTCCTTTATCACTTCCATGAAGGCCACCTGTTGGCAAGGAATTTTGCACAAATTTGGCCAACCACCAGAATTTGAATTCCAGGGCATGATCCAGTCAAAATTCAACACTTTTAAGGACCATTTATTGCAACCAAAGAGTGTTAAGCAAATGCTTGGGTTCAAGCATACTTTACATTTTTTTAATTTTGAGAATTTTCAAATTATACTCTTGAAACTAATCTCTGCCTCTTTGAGGCAAATTCTCTTCCTTCCTTCAAATCTCTCCTCATAGCCCACCTTTTCTGTGGAGCCTCTGGCAAAGGCTTATTCCCCACACTCTACTGTAATTACACCTAAGTATGTGTAACTGAAATAATACTATAATATAAAAACTTAATTTTTTTTGCAACACAGTTTATTAACATTTACATGAAGTTGCAAATTCAACATCAGTGCTCCAGTTTTATTAAGACTGTATCATATGAAATTGTTTTGGAATATTTATAATTTGTCTTTCGAAAATAAATTCAATCTCTTTCTGAACAGCTTTACCTTTTACTTTACTTCCTTAAGACAATTTCAGTATAACTTGGATATAACTGCTGAATCCTATCATTTAATGTGTTAAATTCAATTGTATACCTTCCACCAAATTTAATAACAACTATAGTAATAATAAGGACACATACACATGAATTGGAAGAAAGTACTTGAGACCATGCTGCCCACTCCTTACATTAATTTTGGCTCTACTGCATTTATTTACTTACTTACTTATTTATTTATTGGATTATTTCCCCCTCTGTGATCATGCGAACAGGTTCATGACTAGCATATTACTAGAATCTTAACAGCTATGGAGATTCTGACCAAGCTTGCATGATCTCAGAAGAGGAGGAAATAAGCCATGGTGGCTTATTTTCCCCACCACATGTGCCGGTCACATGCCGGGGGGATTTGCATTATTACCCTTGCTGGTGCAGCTTGCTGTGTTGTGCAAACCTGGAGAGAATGGCTTGTTGCTATGGTTATCAAGCCACCCAGAACCCACCATGGATTATTTCCCCCTCTGTGATCATGCGAACAGGTTCATAGAGTGCTATATACAAATCAAGAACAGTGCTACTGGAGATTATTTCTTCAGGTCATTCTTCCTCCATCACTTTATTCTTTCAGGTGCAAAATTAAATTATGGACACTTCTGGATCAATAATACCAAAAGCTGAGCATCCTCCTCTTGTCATTCCATATAAATGAACTTCCCTAAAACCACCATGCAGCTGATGCAACAACAGAAATTTGTTAAAATAATCTGTGTCTGACCCTTTCTCAAATATTCATCTGGTTCCTTTCAAAGAAATAATAGAACAGTGTAGCTGGTTATCGTACCTTCTGGCGAATAGGTACTATATTTATTACAGCATTGTCTCCTGGGAGCCTCAATCATAGACCAGGTCCCCTTTGTGATAGGCACTGTACAAAACACACAATGACTGTTTTCCCCCAAAGGGCTTACAAGCTTAAGGGATGCTTAAATCTTTGCTGCCCTATGCTCAGTCAGTCACAAAATGAAAGAACTAAATGTGTTGAACACTGTAATAAAGTATTTGGGTTCCCTCAGAATTTCCCCAGAGAATAACCTCATAGATGTACATTGCTGATGCTATGTGGTTGGCTTGCCTTGTGCTTAGACTATGTTCTGCAGAGCTCTTTTTTGTTTGTTAACACAAGGAACAAGTATAACTTAGCAATTTAAAAGGCCACATTAAGGTGTTTGGATATTGATTATTTGAAATGAGCACCTGCCTCTCTATTATTGGTTCACTTGAAACATTTAGGGAGCAATCCTACCTAGATAGGCGGACGCCTCTGAACTTGGAGGCGACTGCCTATCCAAAGCAGGGCAGGAGAAGCATGGAGAGGATTGTTCACTACTCCTGCCCTGCTTTTTTGACTAGACAGCTGATTGCGGCTGTCTAGCCGCGGGAGGACGGAGTGGGGAAGGAGGTTGCTGTACGACACATCATATGTTACGATCTCCCTGCCCTGGAATGCCCCCAGCCACACCCCTTTTTGGCAACTCAGCGCTCCTCTTGAGAGCGCGGAGGATGGGGCTGCTCTGCTCTGCCTCCAAGGCAGCGTGGAAGTGTGGGGATGTCAGTGTGGAAACTGAGCCGATAGAACCCCAGAGCAGTTCTGATTCTGAGGAGGATCAGCAGTCCGTGGGAGAGGAGTCAGCTCATCCCTCACAGGCACAGCAGCTGGCAGAGATTCCTCCTGCCGGCATTCCTGGGATAGATAGTGACCCGGGCAGTGAGAGAGTGCAGGAACAGGGCTTGCTTGATGCTCGACACAGATGCAGGGAGCGACGAGCGATGGAGGGCGCAGAAAGGAGGTGTAGCGCCCATTTGGCGCTCAAGCAACGGCTGCGTCCCATGGACCCAAGGGAAAGAGGGAGGATCTCTCCCTAGCCCATAAGTTCTGGGTCTTCAAGTGACTCTCTTTCAAGCGGGGACCAACTGTCTACCCAGAGCATAGGCTACTCCGCTGTTCATTGCTTAGTCTCTGGTGATAGCATCTGAAAGAGTCATTAAGTTGTAAAAGGATTAAAGCCTTGACAAGAATCCTTTCGTCTGTGTCTTGAGTTGGCTATTGGAGTGTACTGAAAGAGGCCACTAGGGCGCTCCTGACAGGGGAGGTCGGTTCCCTGAAAACAGCATATTCTATGGCCATCTAGCCACTGTCTAGTGGTGACAGGATTGCTACCTTATTTACTTATTTAAATATTTATAGCCCACTTTTTAAGGCGAGCCTTCACAAAGTGGCCTACAATAACATAAAGGATCATTTCAAGTAATGGCAATAATTAATGGCCGCTGCCACCACCACCAGGCCTTCCTTGTGGACTTCTGCCTCGTAGACCGCCAGTCCCTGCAGGACCAGGCCCCCAGGTACCGAGCCAGCTGTGCTGCTCCACCTGCCCCTCCCTGGAGGGGCTACATAAGCTGGCTGGCTGAGGTGGCCTGGGAGAGCCAGGGCCTGCAGGAGAAGCCACCACCACCACCACCAGGGAAGAGGCGTGCTTGCTGCTGCTGGGCCGGCTGCTGCCGCCGCCGCCGCTACCACCGCCACTAGGCCTTCCCTGTGGACTCCTGCCTGGCATTTTTAAGGGGATTTTAATTGTTTTGTTTGTTTGTTTTATTTTGTTGGGGGGGATTTTGTTGTGTTTTTAGGGGTGGGTAGCCTGCCTGATAGGCGGGAGCGAGGGGGCATGTGTCCACCTGATGGAGGCAGTGGGGGGAGTGTTGGGGACCAGAACATACCGAGGCTGGGTGGCAGGCGCTGGCGGAGCGCTAGGGGCAGGCCATGCCAGGTAAGGGGAACAAGGGAGAGATGTGTAGTATCTGTCCCCTGCTCCGGGCCTGTTCAGAGCCAAAGGATGGCTGGGGGAGGCGTGACCCCATCTTCTGGCCTTTGTTTGCTGCTCTGCAATGCCAGGTCTGTTACCCAGAAAACCTCCCTCATCCATGACATGATCCTGGATGAGGGTGCAGACCTGGCATGTATTACGGAGACCTGGCTGGCAGAGGCTGCTGCTCCAACCCTTGCAGCCATGTGTCCAGCTGGATTTTCATATGCACAGCAGCCGAGGGCTGGGGATTGGGGAGGGGGAGTGGCTGTTATCTACCGAGAGTCCTTGGTCTTCACCAGACCCCCTCTCCGGGAGACCAAGGTTGCTGAGTGCATGTACTGGAGGTTGGGCCTGAAGGGCAGTCTGGGGATTCTGCTCGTGTACCGTCCACCCCACTGCACGACTGACTCCCTGGCCGAGGTGCTTGAGGTGGTCTCTGATGTGCGTGTACAGTCCCCTAACTTACTGGTGTTGGGGGACTTCAACGTACATTCGGAGGCCATCCTCACAGGAGCACCTCGGGACTTCATGGAGACCATGGCCTCCTGGGAGCTGCACCATATTCTAACTGGGCCCACCCATGTACCCGGTCATGCACTAGACCTTGTGTTTGTTTCTGGAGAAGCGGGGAGTGATCTGGAAGTCGGGGGTATATCCACCCCCCCCTTGTCATGGTCAGATCACTATCTGGTGATGTTGGACTTCTCGGTTCCACAACCCCTCCGCAGGGGTGGAGGACCCATTAAAATGGTCCGCCCCAGGCGTCTTATGGATCCAAATGGATTCCTGAACGCGCTTGGGGATTCTCTGGGGCATGCCAACGGCCACTCGGTCGAGACCCTGGTGGGTGGCTGGAATGCCGCAATCACCGGGGCATTAGATCGGGTGGCTCCGAAACGCCCTCTCCCCCTGAACAGGGCTCGGACTGCACCATGGTTCAATCCACAGTTACGAGCTCTGAAACAGGAGGTGAGATGGCTAGAGCGCCGGTGGCGGAAGTCTCGCTCCAAAGACGATCAGACACGGGCTAGAGCTGTATCTTCAGCCTATCACGTGGCGGTGAAGGCAGCAAAAAAGGAATATTATGCTGCCTCCATCGCGTCTGCAGAGTGCTGCCCCAGGAGGCTGTTCCAAGTGGTCCGCAGCCTGGTCGGTCCTGTGGCTCCGGAACCACTGGAGCATTCTAAGGCCTCCTGTGAGGCTTTGGCAAGGCACTTTGCAGATAAAATTGATCAGATTAGGTGTGTTACTCTGCACACTGTGGATACAGTTAGTGAGCAAGAGGCGGCCTGTGGCAAACCGGTTTTGTGGGATCGGTTCCAGCTTCTTCCTCCTGATGAAGTGGACAAGGTGCTTTCATCTGTAAGGCCGACCACCTGCTTACTTGATCCTTGCCCATCTTGGCTCATTATGAGCTGCAGAGAGAGACTGGGTGAAGGGATCAGGGCGGTGGTGAATGCCTCCCTTGAGGAGGGAGTGATGCCAACAGCCCTCAAGGAGGCAGTTATAAGACCACTCTTAAAGAAGCCCTCCTTGGATCCTCAAGTTCTGAACAACTTTCGCCCAGTCTCAAATCTGCCATTTTTGGGCAAGGTGATTGAGCGGGTGGTGGCGGTGCAGTTGAAGGCACACTTGGAAGAAACTGATTATCTAGACCCATTTCAGTCAGGCTTCAGGCCTGGGCATGGGACAGAAACGGCCTTGGTCGCCTTGGTGGATGATATGAGGAGGGCTCTGGATAGGGGTGAATGCTCCTTCCTTGTTCTCCTCGACCTCTCAGCGGCTTTTGATACCGTTGACCACGGTATCCTCCTGGACCACCTGGAGGGGATGGGCATTGGAGACACTGTATTGCGGTGGTTCCGGTCCTTCCTCTCCGGCAGGTACCAGAGGGTAGCACTGGGAGAGGAGGTTTCGGACCCGTGGCCACTTACTTGTGGGGTGCCACAGGGTTCCATCCTCTCCCCGATGCTATTTAACATCTATGTGAAGCCACTGGGGGCTATCATCAGGAGGTTTGGGGTGCAGTGTCATCAATATGCGGATGACACACAGCTCTAACTCTCATTCAAATCTTCACCAAGGTTGGCCGTAGAATCCCTGTCCAAATGTCTGGAGACGGTGAGTGGCTGGATGGGGAGGAATAAGCTGAAGCTGAACCCTGACAAGACCGAGGTACTTTTGGTGGGAGACAAGAGGAGGCTGGGGGATGTGGACCTGGTGTTGAATGGGGTACGGCTACCCTTGAAAGACCAGGTCCGCAGCCTGGGGGACATTTTGGACTCCCAGCTGTCCATGGAGGCTCAGGTGTCAGCTGTGAGCCGGACAGTGCTGTATCAACTCCATCTGATACGGCGGCTGCGCCCCTTCCTTCCCGACCATCTGCTCCCATCGGTAGTACATGCCCTGGTCTCCTCTCGTTTAGACTACTGTAATGCGCTCTATGTGGGGTTACCCTTGAAGACGGTTCGGAAGCTGCAGCTGGTACAGAACGCGGCAGCTCGCCTGATTAAAGGCAGCCGCCGGCGAGATCACATCACTCCAGTGCTGAAGGAGTTGCACTGGTTACCAGTTGTTTTCCGGGCCAAATTCAAGGTGTTGGTTTTGACCTTTAAAACCCCATATGGTTCCGGCCCAGCCTATCTTAAGGAGCGCCTCCAGCAACACCAGACAGGCCGCTTAACAAGATCAGCCTCAGATGGCCTTCTCTCTGTCCCATCAGCCAGGACAGCTAGACTGGTGGGGACGAGGGAGAGGGCCTTCTCTGTGGTGGCCCCCACTCTGTGGAACTCCCTCCCTAGGGAACTCCGTCATGCCCCCTCTTTAATGAGCTTCCATTGTGCATTAAAAACGTGGTTGTTCAGGCAGGCATTTGGGGTGGGTTAGGGTATTTTTTTAAAAAAAAATTATGGTAAAATTTTATTGTTTTAAATTGTTTATGGGGGTTGTACATCGCCCAGAGTGGCTGGGTGACCAGTCAGATGGGCGATTAATAAATTTAATAAATAAATAAATAAAATTAAAGAACAATTTCATAAAAGGTATCTATCTATATTAATATGGAGCATGAATTTTTGTTCACTCCATTTTGACCCTTAAATATTATCCAATCAAGTTTGGAATGGTCTCAAATTAAAGCTGCCAATGCCTAGATTTGCAGAAAAATAATTGCACCTGCAAAAATAAATTGGCAGCTTCACAATTAATTGTTAAAGTGTATAATAATTTTTATCGCGGAGCCAAATGGGTATGCAATACACAATCACATGCATTCGCTACTGATGTCTAGAATTGGAGAAAAACTTTTCCATTTTTAAAAAATAGTTGAAACATCAATAATTAAATGTTAATTTTTTTAAATTTAGTCACGTTCTCACTTCTCACTGTATTGCAATGCGATTACTGGGCGATACCAATCTACGTATGCTCCCCACCATTGCTATTGCAGGTCGTGCTTTGTATGAATAGGAATATTCCCAAGAAAGGCTGGGGGTATGTACTCCACAGAGTACATAGCCTGGTACCTCCAATTTTAATACTGTACCTACTGTATGGATGGGGGGGAGACATTTTTCCTCTTGAGGTTACCTCAGTCAAAACCTGTCCAGGCCCCCCCCCCACACACACACACATATTCCAGCAGTGGGTGGGGCCAGAGCCAAAGGTGGGTGGAGACAGAACAAAAATGGGTAGAGCTACAAAAGTGACTCTTAATTTTGTCCAGCGTGCAAAAGGGGAAAAAAGATATTCCCCTTCTTCAACATGCGTGAGCTAGAACTGTGCCTCTCAAAATTCTCCAGCCTATTTGTGGGCAGAGAAATTGGGGGAACAATTTCACTGAATTTATTTATTTACATTTCTATACTGCCCAATAGCCAAAGCTCTGAGCAGTTTACAAAGATCTCTCCTAGAGGAGGAGAAATTCTCCAACCGTTTCTCACAGATAGAGCTCACTATTGGCAGGACTTGTAGCACAGGTCCTTTCTTTTTCCCTAATGCTTTTTGGTTTATTGCACTGCTCCTGCAAGTGGCAACAGCATCAACTGTGTTGAGGCTTCCTCTTCTCTGAGGCAAGATTCTAAATTTCTTTTGTTTTTTGAGCTTACCTAGTCACTGCGAGGTGGCCGAGGGTGCTGTGTGTGTTTTCTCTCTCTCTATTATACATCTTTCCATTGCTCTGCAGCCTCTCAAGCTACCTGCACTCCCTGAACTGAAAAAGCCCCGTGGAAGAAATTACCTCATGATGTCTTCCTCATGGTGGCTTTCACTGAAGTGTGAGAAGCCAAGGAGACTACAGGCTGCCACAGAAGTTATTGTACAATGAATCTCTGTATAGTCCATGGCCACCTCATCAGCAAGGTAAGCACAAGAACCCCAACCCCAACCCATGAGAATTTTTCTGAAATTTCTTCTCCTTTGAATTTCTTTTTGAACACAATTTATTTTCTATTAAATTGAATGAGAATGGCCGAAAAAAAATGTGAGAGACATTTTTGGCACAGCACTAGCGTGAGCCCCCTTGTCTAGTCGGAAGGAATCCATAACTGTAGCTGGAGTGAATAATATTGGTAACCTGGAGTGGGGCCAGTGAAGGGGCATGGCCTCGGAAGAGCCTGGAGGTCTGGACTGGGAGGCCTGGAGGTCTGCATTTGGCCTGCAGACAGAGGTTCTGCATCTCTAACTCTACTGCATGTTATAGGATGTATGCCAGGGGTGTTGCAACTCTTTTAGCCCAAGGGCTGAATTCCATTTCGGAGAAGCTCTCGGGGGCCACATTCCAGTGGTGGGCAGAGCCAAAGGCAAAAGGGAGGGCCCCAAATACCAAAAATACCAGCCTGTTGTAGCTTAAAGCTCTTAACTGCTGGTCAGTTAAGAGCCTTAGGAAAAGCATTTTGAGCTTTTAGAAAACTGCATAAAAGCCAGGAAACCACCAAATTACTGGTGGTCAGGGGAAAGGGTATGTGGCCATCTGTGGAACCCTGAAGGGCCAGATTGGGACCCCAAGCAGGCTGGATTTGGCCCCCGCGTCTGAGATTCTGCATCCCTGGTCTATACAATCCCCAGTGCTTTGGCTGTCCCTGTCTAGGGAGACTGTATGGTGTATCTCCTTCAGATACAGAAAGATGTTTTCTTAGATTACTATGACTACACATTGTTGGTGCCACCAGTTACAAAGATATCGGAACATATAATGGGGTAGTATCTGATACTTTTAAAGAAGCCTCTCAAGCACATAATTTACTAATTGAAGATGCGGAATAGCAAAGACATTTAGAGATAAATAAATAATGGAAAAATGGACATTTAGTACTTGAATTACCACTCTGAATTACTACTCTTGAATTACCACTCTGAATTCTTTACATGCATTTCCATTATGAAATCTTTCACCCCGTGATATATATTAAAACGTGAAGCAATTTCTTTAGCAAACAATAACTCGAGTTCCACTTGGCCGATTTACTTTTTTTAAAAAATTAATGCATTTACCACACAGATTCAGCAAAAAATATCAAAAATCACTTTGGGGGCTAATTTCATCAAAATAACTGGAGACATATGTTTTCCTATTATGTATGAGTCCAAAACTGTGGGTCATAGCAATTTCTGTGGTTTTTTATTTTGAAAAAGCTTTCAGAACTGAACAACTTTCTTGCTTATTGTGCGAGTCTATCTCTAATAGTTTTAATACAAATTTAATATGAAGTTGTGAAATCTCAAGATCAGGTAAAACAGCTGATTAACAAAGTTACTAAATCATAAGTTACACACACATGGTTGAGAAACTTTTCACAACAGGTACAGCTACTAATTACAAAAGGTAAGCAGAAGTGGTTAAATATAAAAGCCAGCACAGCACTTTAAACTAAAATCAGCAATAATGTAAAATAATAACACTTTAATTAAAAAGTTTAAAATTTTATTTATTTATTTATTTATTTACAATATTTATCTACCGCTCCACATCTAGAACAGATCTCGGAGTGTTGAACACAAAAGATATAGTAAAATTATACTTTTTAAAAAACACAATGCCAATAGAAACCTTGACTGATCAATTAAGGAACGCTGGAAATAGCAGTGTTGGTGCCTGCCTGACCTCTAGAGGCAGGGAATTCCAAAGAAAGGTGGCCACCATGCTGAAGGCTCTTCTCCTAGTGGACTCCAATTGGGCCGTAGGTCCACGTGGAACCACCAGGAGCAAGCCCTCTGATGACCTCAGTGACTGGATGGACAGATTGGTAAGGGAGAAGGTGTTCTCTTAGGTATCCTGGTCCCAAGTTGTTTAGGGCTTTGTGCACGAGTACTAAAACCTTAAACCTGGCCCAGTAGTGGATGGGCAGCTAGTGCAGTTCCCTCAGCAAAGGAGTTACATGCTGGAAAGGGGTAGCTCCTGACAACAGCATTCTGCACTAGTTCCAGCAATCCTGTCTTGAGCTTACTAATGCCTGTAGCATATGGCCAAGCTATCCCTGTCCAGGAGAGGCTGTAGTTGGCGAACTAGCTGAAGCTGGTGAAAGGCACTTTGAGCTGCCATGTCCACTTGGGCCTCCAGCGACAGTGATGGATCTAAGAGTACCCCCAAACTACGGACCTGAACTTTCAGAGGGAGCACAACCCCATCCAGAAGAGGCAATGAGCCTATCTCCCGGACTCAGGAACTACTTATCCACAGGGCTTTTTCTTGCCAGGATTCAGTGTGTTTACTGGTGTCAGGATTGTTTCTGAGCGCAGGGAGATAGCTAGCAGCTCATATTCAGAACAGGAGCAGCCAGAACTGGGGGAGGCTTTTTCACAAGCCAGTTCAGATATGGGTAGGCGTGCTTCTCAGGTTACCAACACCCAGATAGCTGGGCATGAAACTTCCTTCTTACCCCCTTCTGTGAGAAGCAGTGAGCAGGACGAGGAGGGGCTTGAGGACTGTGACCTAAGAGACGTGAGGTGGAGATGCAGAGCTAAGAGGGAAACGTTAGGGGCGGAGCTCAGACGGTCTACCTGGTTAGCGATGTGTGAGAGGCTACACAGGGAAGCATCACGCGAGGGGGGGGGACTTCTCTCCCTGAGTTAGCCTAGCCAGATAGCTTCCCTTTCAAACTGCAGGCAACTATCGGTGATCCCATTTGAATCCCCTGGAGGCATTCCTTTGCAGCCAGAGAGTCTTTAAGGATTTGCATCTGCAATGAACCTGTGAATAATGAATTAAAGGTGTGAGACTGAAGCCTCTCATTTTGTGTGTGTGTGAGTGCTTAAGGAATGAGGAGCCCAAGAGGTTTTGTGACAATTGGCCCTCATCCAGCCCATTATTGGGTTCGGGCACTGGTCCAGGACTTGCACAGCCTGTCCTGATTCAGATGTCACAGGGAGATAGAGCTGTGTGTCATCCGCATACTGATGGCACTTGGCTCCAAATCTTCTAATGACCGCTCTCAGCGGCTTCATATAGATGTTAAATAACACTGGGGACAAGATGGTACCCTGCGGAACCACATAGCTCAATTGCCAAGAGGCTGAGGAATGGTCACCCAATGTTACTGTCTGAAATCAGCCCTGCAGGTAGGACCAGAACCACTGTAACACAGTGCCTCTGATACCCATCCCATGGAGTCGATCCAGGAGGATACTATGGTCAGTGGTATCAAAAGCTGATGAGAGACTGAGCAGAATTAACAGGGTTTGCACTCCCCCTGTCCCTCTCTCGATGAAGGTCATCCATCAGGGTGACCAAGGCTGATTCAGTCCCGTAACCAGGATGAAACCCAGATTAAAATGGGTCTAGATAAACAGTATCCTGCAAGAGTGCCTGCAGTTGTTCTGCCACTCCCCTCTCTAGAACCTTCCCTAAGAAAGGGTATTTGCAACTCTGAGGTAGTTGTCAAATACTATTGGGTCCAGACTGGGCTTCTTCAAGAGTGGTTGCACCACTGCCTTCTTAAGGAGGGCAGGGACCACCCCTTCCCAAAGGGAAGCATTCACCTCACCCTGGACCCACCCAGCCATACCCCCTCTGCTAGCTTTTATTAGGCAGGAGGGACAAGGGTCAAGAGGGCACGTGGTCGGTCACATTGCTGCAAGCACCCTGTCCATGTCATCAGGCTGCAACAACTGACAATGATTCCACAAAATCGGGCAGATGGTGGCTTCAGACACCTCGACTGGAACTGCACTAACAACAGCATGAAGTTTGCTGTGGAGACAAGCGATTGTGATGCACAAACGTCAGAGTGGGTCCTTGAGGGGACCAGGGCCCCATTAAGCAATAACAAAGATGTAGCCATCACGAAGGAGTTCCAGAAGTGCAGGGTCACCACTGAAAAGGCCCTGTTTCCAATCTAATGGCAGGCCTATGAGAAGGACCTCTGGGGTCTAGGCCTGGGCAAGTTCATATATATTCATTCATTCATTCATTCATTCATTTATTTTCATTCCATTTCATTTCTATACCACCCAATAGCCAAAGATCTCTGGATGGGTGGGCAATCTGGTGCTATCCAGGTGTTCTGTACTACAACTCCCTCTAGCACCAGATAGCATGATCAGTGGTCAGGGATTAGGGGAACTGAAGTCCAAAACATCTGGAAGACACAGGGTTGCTTAGCTGTGGTATAGGTGGCCCTTCAAATAATTTGATTCCAAACGATACAGGGCTTTAAAGGTCAAAACGTGTACTTTTAAGTTGTGGTTAGAAATGAACTGGAAGCCTATGCAGCCCAAGCTGCAAACTTGGTCTTTCAGGTGAGTGTAACCTCTGTCTAAATTGGCTGACTTCCCAATCCACAGAATCTCTGCCTTACTGGGATTAAGTGTCTGTTTGCCCACTCTAGACACTTGTTCAGGATTACTCCTGGGGATTAGCAAAAGATGCTTCCCCCTTCTGCCAGCAGGATCCCTCCATTGCATCAAATGGATGGAAGGAGTCATTCCATTTGCAGAATGTGAAGTCTGGATTGAACCCAATATGCATGTCCTCATATGCAATAAAAGATTCATCTTGCCAATTCACTGGGGCCAAGATGAGCATTGTGACACAGAAAGGAATGCACATTCAGGTGGTAATCTGTATCCATCAGAAATGTGCATGGAAGACTGATTATGTGTGGGGATCTCACTTAGTTGCTATTGGGGCAATAGTGAGGAAGAAGACCTACTCAAGAGATGGTGTTGTCCGGCAGACAGAGATTTGGAGTTGTTACTGGGTTTAGCTGTTAGCATATTGAGTGAGCTTCCTAATATGGCTCGCTGCTCTCCATTTATGATAACTGTCTAATTACTGTCGTAACAGTTAATGGAAACATGGGAAAGCCCTTTCCATATTAGAAGTGGTATAAAATAATTAATACTTACTCCTTGACTACTGGATGTCCCACCAAATTATCTCTGGTTTGGTCTTTGGAGAAATATGACTACTTTTGCCTTTATGGGCTTGAGGTCTAGAAATATGCTCTCTCTCTCTTTTTTTAATGAGAAGACTCTTAGGATGCAATGGAAGCTCCCAGCCTGACTGTTAAAAGTCCATATTCTGCAAATGGCCATGGACCTTTTGCCTACATGGCCTCCAACAAGCTGCTTATTTTTATATGCATTAGATCCCATCTGTTAGGTGAAGATAACAGCGATCCCCTGTCTCTCAGGGCTGAGGATAATCACATTACAGTTTGCAAGGCCCTGCTATAATCAGTATTTTATTACCAGAAAGGTAAGAGGGCACAATAAGAGCAAATGGGCCCAAGACAATGAAGCAGGGAGAGAGAAACAAATTGCTTTGAGTTGGTCCTCTCTTCATCTTTTACTAGTTTCTAGATACGTTTCTGCTCAATACCACCCAATACCACAGCATTTTTGCAGTAGCGAGCCCTGATCTTTGTTATTTTGCATTCAGCAAAAGGCACTAGTGAATCTATGAAGTTAAACCACCATGAATAAAGCCACTGGAGGGGGCGGGGAGAGGGAGAGTAACCCCTCTCTGTGGATGTACAGCCAAGCTGAGTAAATTACCAGCCAGAAGAGAATGCTGCTATTTATCTCCTGTTCAGCTACTTTTTACGAACTGCCTGTGACCTTCACAAGAAAGCCCACCCATTTTGTACAATAAAGAGGAAATAACCACTGAGTTTTCCAAACATCCATCCAATATGGAAACATTTTACAAGGCCAGTACCATGATACATAGGAGTTAATATAAAGAAAGAGTAACTTCAAACTTTCTAAAGAATACATTCCTACAGAAAAAAAGAATGCTGAACAAGAATTATTTGTTCTCCTGTACATAAACTCTCTGTTCAGAAATTAGAAATGCTTCAAAGGGAAGCTTGCAAGACTGGGCAACGGTTTAAGGAATGTCTGATTTCAACAGCCAGTTCTTTTAACTAAGATTAGCAAATACTAGTTTGTTCAATGGTTGCCAAGAAGATTTTGGTGGTGGCTCCACAGTAGTGGAACTCCACCAAACCCCTATCTTCCTGCTTTTAAGTAGGCTTTGGACACGTTTTTATTTTGCAAAACTTTGGGGAGAGTGATTTTCTGCTGACCCTTGTATATCATTTTAATGCAGACATGCTTTTAAGCTTATGTGCTATTTATTACATGTAGCTTTATGATTCTGGATGTTTAATTATGCAATCTGCCAAAGGGAAAATGTAACCACTTACTTACCCATTTCAGAGATGTTCAGCTATGGTGAGACTTGGCAGAGACTGGAAAAGGACAGTGGATCCAAGAGAATGCTCTCTTTCCAACTCTCTGATCCTACTAATCAGGTGCAATCTTAAGGTGTAATCCTATGGAGACAGGTGTCAGCTTCCGAAAATGGAGGCTGATGACTATCCAGTGCAGGATGGCTGGACCACAGAGGCGATCCTCGCCTCCATGCTCCAAATGCCACTCTGCATTTTTGGTTAGACAAGAAATATTGCTTGTCTATAGCTAAGGAGCTTCAGAGTGGGGTGAGGGAGGCTGCACAGAGCATAGGAAGCTGCATAAAACAGGTTCTGCAGTCTCCTTCCCCAGGACCACCCCTTTTCCCTGTCTCTGCACTCTGTTTCCGAGCATGGAGACATAGCTGGCACAAAGAGAACCATGCTGGCTACGAGGGGGCAGGGGCAGGGAGCATGGTTTCTGGGCTCTGAAGTCAGAGCCCTGGTTCTGACCACGTAGCCCAGAAACTAAACAATCCTGTCTGGGGGACATAAGATTGCACCCGCCATGGTTGCTATTCTTTCTACAAAGGAGATGAGGTTGATTGGATAGAAGGCCATTGACCTGGAGATGCTGGACTGTTAGGGAACCTGAGCCATCAACCCTATTCATCAATATGCAGGGGTTATTTGAAAGGATCTATGACAGTTTTATTTCTGCTCACAAAACATGTGAGCCTGCTCCATTTGCAGCTCTGAACGTGAGCAGGAGAATTTGTCCATCAAAAATGTTCAGAAATAACTTGCCTTCAATTTGCACAACTTTCCCTGTTTGATTTAGAGAGCTCCAGCTATTGGGTGGTATAAAAATGTAATAAATTAAGAAATATAAGTTTAAATAAATGTCCAAATTTGTGCAACCAGCCCTGTTTTAGTCTATGTGAGAAATTTGCGCAGATTTGGGGATTTGTCTGCAACTTTCACATTTGATCACTGCTCATTTTGAGCAATTTTCCTGTTCGTGCAAAGCAAGTAGCAAACACGAACTTAAATTGGGTGTGAGTGAGGCAATGTTTGGAAAATCTTGGCGAGCTCGCATATCGTTCATTCACCCATCCCTAGTTATTTGTCTGGGATTCAGTGAATGTGATTTCAGAGAAAGGGGATGACCATTAGTTTGCATCATGGAGTACATATCTTAGTAACATATACTCAGCCTTAAGAATGTAAGGGAGTGGGGGTGTCAAGAAGAAGTATATGTATTACCGTACTGTTCATGCCAATTTAGGATGACTATGTCATAATTTCAGACACCACCAATTATAATACATTGAAGAAAGTGAGGTGGATGGGTGAAGATGAAAAACCTTGAAGCTTGTGAGGCTTCAAACCAACATCCATTTTTTTTTTATCCTTCTGTCTTTTGAAAAACGTTCAAACCCCACAATATGAACATATAATTTTCTTAGAAAACAAACTAAGGCCCCATAGACACTATCTACAGCTGGTGGAATTTGGTTGTAAGCATTCCGATTCAGCAAGACATTCTTCACTCTATTAAATTAAGTACCTTAGATTTACACCTCCAGCTTATCCACCAAAAAAAGTCTCTTATAAGTATATTGGTACCTTAATTATACTGTCTTGTACTTAGTGATAATTATGCCAGTTGGTGTTGCCAGGAATCTAATGTCAATTTAGATCACATATTTTGGGGGTGCCCTAAAGTTGTTCAAGTTTGATAGTGTGTGGGTCCTTAGATTAATCTTACTTTGTCTCCTTCACTGAATTTTACTTTTGATTCTTTAATTCTGGGATATATAACTTGTTCCTTGAGTAGCACATAAACATCAGGTGTTTTGGATTCATAGAGCAGCTTTGGTGATGAAAATGCTTATGTTGCATAATTAAGAGTCACATGATTTCCCCTTTAGTGGATCTTTGAGTTACTGATATGCTTTGTGGTAAAGGGAGAGTGGCTAATAATTTATAATCAGAATGAACACCTTTACATATAAACATTGTCTTTTTATTATTATTTTATTATTTTTATTATTCATTGCTTTTATCTGCTGCTATTACATGTATATTCATTTCTGCATTGTGCATTTTATGTTTTATTGTAAGCTGCCTTGAAGCTACTTTGTGAAAGGATGGTATAAATATTTTTTGAAAATATTAATTAAGGGAGCAATCCTATGGCTGCTAGTAAGCAGCTAGATAGCCATAGGATATCATGTTTTCTGGGAACTGACATTTTCCCTGCTCCACGCGCACAAGAGGAGGGCGGAGTGGCCAAAATGGGGCATTCCAGAGGGCATCCCGGTGCAGGGAGGGTGGAAATGCCTGTATGACACATCCTATGTGTTATACGGCAGCTTCCTCCCCCTCTCTGCCCTCCCACAGTTAGACAGCCAAAAGCGGCTGTCTAGCCGAAAATGCAGGGCAGGAGGATCACGGAGGGAACAATCCCCTCCGTGCTTCTCCTGCCCTGCATTGGATAGGTGGTCACCTCCAAGTTCTGAGGCGGCTGCCTATCTGCATAGGATTGCGCCCTAAGTAAATGACAAGATTTTTTTCTCTTTTTGAGCAGTGACCCCATTTTGGCCTGGATTTCTATTTCTTTTTCCATATTCAGTGTCTTCTTTTTTTTTTTTAATCTCTTAGGATATTTAGACAGAAAAAGTCCTGTAACTCCCAGCATGTCCCAGCCAGCCATGCTGGGTGGGGCATGCTGGGAGTTGTAGGACTTTTTTTTTTCTGTCTGAACATGCATAGGATTACACCCTTAATATATTTGGCTGCTTCTTCTGATGTGGCTTCTGCATTTTCTATGCTTTCCATCTTTCTTTTTCTCTTCCTCTAAGCTTCCTAAGTGAGAAAGGGAGGTGAGTGGGTTATGTGGGCCATCTTTGTTTTTATTAGATTGTTTGTTTCTTTTTTTAAAATAATACCAATAAAATTCTTAATAAAAATTAATTAAAATGCATCAGTCTGTACCTCTATATTTAAGATATGTATTGGAATCTTTGGTGTCATCAATGCTAGGCTTGTTGAAACATAAATCATGCTTGTGATTTTCTGGGATTTGATGCAACATCTTCCACAATTGTAGGTTAATTCTCCCTGGGCCTGAATCCAGGAGTTTGTGAAATTCAGGCTATGGACTTTAAATGTCTACTCCCTGTTGCTCAAGGTATGACCTGGCTCTTGCAAAGAAAAGATGCTCAGGCTCTCAGAGCCAATTATATGGCAGAAAGAGACCTTTACACTGCAGCATAGACATTATTAATCCTGGCAACTACTACAGCAGTATGGCTTTGCTCTGAGACTGACTGTGAGGCCATGGAAGTGTAGGGGCCCTGGACGCATGTCTAAGATACTCAGGAGTTGCCAGAGGACCTGAATCTCTCATTGCTGGGTGAGAATTTCTCTTCCCATTGGCAAACGAGATCTTGCTGAGACCTTCTGTTGTGTTTTCTGGATTATTGCAGACCACTTTCTTCTACAGAGATGCCAATCCTGTTTTGCTCACATACGAGAGTACACAATGTACCCATTCGCAACCGGTGAATACAACCCATTTCTGTGAGAATGGTTCACTAGAGGAACAGCAGCCTGCAAAGTACTTTTGCTGTTGGGCTGTTGGAAATGTTTCCAGTGCCAGCCAGCTGCATCCAGATAAACAACTGAAAACATTTGGGTCAGATAACAATTACAGCAGTTGGCTGATCTAAATGTGATGGGCAGTTGAACAGCTTTTAGCTAAAATGTCTAGTTGTTAAAAGGAAAGGTTTTTGGTTTGTGTTCACAATCATTATATGCTTCTGTTTTTGATACATTTTCAGTCAGAGCATTTAGGAAACTAGATGGCCTGTCATCTTTAGGCAGATGGGAAGAGAAGGAATAGAGATCCTAGTCACCCCATAATTATATATTTTGTTAGTTATCCTGCTCTACCGCAAGGCTAGATTTCAATATAAGCTTTCTAGTTATTACATTTCTATCTCACCTTTTTCCCTCTTACAAGGAACCCAAGACTGCTTACATCCTCCTCCTCCTCTCCATTTTATCCTCACAACAACATTGTGAGGTAGGCTAGGCTGAAAGTCAGTGACTGGCCCAAAGTCACCCAGTGAACTTCATGGCCAAGTGGGGAATTGAACCCAGATCTCCTGACTCCCAGTCCAACACTCTAACAACTACACCACCGTGACTCTCTATTTGGATTGCTGTAGAACACTGATGGAAAGACTAACACAGTGGTTTTCCTGAGTTATTCCCAAATGGGAGTAAGGTTTTGCCAGTGACCAATGGGAACTTTAAGAATGGTTTAGCATGATAGTCACAGTAGGCTTTGGGATGATTGCTAGTGCATTGCTAGTGCAATGATTCAAAGTATATAGAATTCTGGGTCAGGGGAAGTACCAATTTATAAGTTCTGCATGGACATAGAAGTTGGGTCTTCAGATTAAAATGTTAAGTGCTGCTAACTTAAATTTTGAACTCCTCTCCAAAGCACCTTATGGATCAACATGCCTGTGATCCATTCTTGGCTGCAGAAGCACTAAGGTCAAGTAAAATACACAGAGGTCTATCCACTGTGAGTTTTTGCACAAGTGGATGCAACATATCACATGAATGTGTAAACATATGCACATGAATGCGTAAATACATATCAGGATATACTATTTAAGTCTTTGTGTTTTCTTATTGTCACCTATGCTAAATTTTCCATATTACTCCCAAACAAAAGAGATGGATTTGCTTATGAACTTCAGTAAAGAAAACAATTAAGTTCTATATTTGTTGTGATTCATGAGAGAGGAAAATGTATGCCTATGTTTAATTAAAAGGTGAAGATAAACTAGGTAGGAACTTCAGGAGAGATAGGAAACAAAAGGGGTAAATTATAGTTAACAATCTACTTTGTATGAAAATAGATTTAGCCCAAGGATGTTCACATACTTTCCCACTGAGAATGAAATTAATATTGATTATAATTCTGCAAAATGATTTAATTGACTGAAAAATAAGTATACCCACAATTTAAACTGTGTTTGTAATGTATTTTCTTTCTTGCTTAGTGCATATAAGCATATCAGTGACTTTAAAGCAGTACTGTACTGATGGATCATAAATATTACAAATGTGAATGGTTATGACCTGTCTTTTTGCATTGGCTCTAAATCATGGAAAAAATAATAACAAAGGGTTTTAAAGCTTTAAAGTTTGCAGAACGTTGACAGAAAATGATTAAAAGTCCAAAATAGGTATTTATCAAAATATCACTTAGAATATGAGGAAATACATTGATTGAGTCCAATATTACACATTAAACTCTGCCTCAAAGCCCCTGGACAAACTCAAAGGTGCTAAATAGACATTTTAAATGGGGCTCAAAATCTTAACAGCATGGAACATGCATTAGGAAAACACACACACACACACACCCTAGACAGCTGCTGAGCTGGAAATGAACTTCAGCTGAGGATTTTGGATACTCCTATACATAGCAATCACTGCAGGCTATGCAAGAAATAACCCTTTAAAGCAATGCCAAAGAACCCCTTGAGTGGAGAGGGGGAAGTGTGTTATCTTCTATTGGCACTGGCCAATAAGGTATATGCACTTTTACTTGTTTTATTTATTTATTTATTTTCCTTTATAAAACACAAATATAGAGCTGGAAGGGATCTTCGAGGCCATCTACTCCACCCCCTGCTCAATGCAGGATGCAACTACAGCATCCCTGGAAGATGGGTTATTCAGCCTCTGCTTAAATACTATCAGTGAAGGAGGACCCACCACCTCCTGAGGCTATTGGTTCACTGTGAAGCAGTTGTTTTACTGTTCAGATGTTTCTCCTAATGTTTAGCCTAAATCTGCTTCCTTGCAATTTCCACCCATTGGTTCTACTCCTGCTCTCTGGAGCAAGAGAGAACAAGTCTACTCCATCTTCTGCATGACAGCCTTTCAAATCATATCTTCCTTAACCTCCTCTTCTCCAGGCTAAACACACCCAGCTCTTTCAACTATTCATTATGGTACTTTCTGGACCCCCCAACCTTCCTGGTTACCCTTCTCTGGAGTTGCTCCAGTTTGTCAATGTCCTTCCTACAATGTAGTGCACAGAACTGGCTCAGACTGGAAGCAGCAAAAAATCATGACATACATAAAACAATAAAAATAGTTCAAATTAGTAAAATCTATTTTGTACAATAAAACCAAGAGCAGAATAATACTGTCCCATGGGGAGATAGAACTTTAACCCACACTACAAGCTCAGTAAAATGAAAAGGTCTTAGTGGTTCATAAAGCTTAAGCAAGAGGGAGACAACTGAACCTCTGTATGAAGGGAATTCCACAACCTGGGTACTACAACAAGAAAGGCCCTGTCTCATGTGCCATCTACTGAAAGTGGTGGGACGCATAATAGAACATCTGGTATTGATCACAGTGGGCTAGCAGGATGGAAGGACATGACCCTTCAATTATTCTGGTCTCAAAATATTGATATGTCTATTTCATATATGTATAAAATGTATACTTGTTCATAAATGCATAGATGTGTGTCCATCTGAGCAGTACCTGGCATGCTTCTAAGGCTAACCTGTTCTTTTCAAGATTATAGGTTGAAGACCATAGCAATCTATAAAACCTGTTTGACCAGAGTCCATGCTGGGACACAAAAGTGACAGAAAATCTCCAAGTCTCTTAAGAGTTATTGTCTGTACACATCCGTCCTTTCTTCTGAGGATATTCCGCCTTAGTGGTATCTCATGTTTCCCAGCCTGTTCCTGTATTCTTTGTTCCTGGTCTGTCCTGTGTTCCTTGTACTCCCAGCCCTGTACTTTGCTTCCATCCTTCCTCCCAGCATTTCCCCAATGATCCCTGTCATATTTGTACAGAAACTATGGCTTACAACAAACAATACACCTTTGACCCCTTGGACATTTGGCATCGATGTCTCTGGAAGGATTGTCTCCTTTTTCTTGTGCTCTGATGATCCAGTCAACAGTGTAGGGTGATGGTACATTGTATTTTGATCATTTTGTTCTCATGGTACTATAAGTCAGGGATGGTGTCAAGGGTCAGCATTGTTGGGCATCTGGCAGGGCCCACACCTCTTTGGGGGCCACCTGCCAACCCCTGCAGCTTTGTGACCCTGCTCCGCTTCCTCACTGTTGCTGTTTGTTCACCTGCCCTTTCCAGGCATGCAAGCAGTGACAAGAGTAAGAAGATGGGAAAAGCATCTTCAACTTGCTTTGCGCTCTCATTCTTGTGTGAATTGGACCCAGAGGTAGACAGCAAGCAAACAGGTTGCAGTGACAATGGTGGGGAGGAGTTGGCTCCCTCAGAGGGGGGCTCCCACTGAGGTCACTTGCCCAAGGACCCCCCAAAATCTAGAGATGGCAATGGTGCAAGTGTATTTGATTTATTATTATTTGACATATTTATGAATTGTCCCTCTGCTTACTAACAAGATTGTTCAAATAAAACCACAATAAAATCAAAATAAAATGAATACACCATAAAAATAAACACAGGAGCAAGAATATTCAATACAATAAAATTGGAGGGTGACATTAAAAACCTTTAAAACTTCAATGAAACTAAACAGTCTTCAGTTCCTGTCTGAAAAGGGGCCAATTTAACTTCCCTAGCGGGGAGTTCCAAAACTGGGATGCTGCTACAGAAAAGGCCTTGTCTCAAGTATCCATCAACTTAGCTTCCCTAAGTAGTGGGACAAATAACAGGGCCTCTGATGACAAACACAAATTAAGGGCAGGTTCATACAGGAGGAGGTAGTCTTTCAGATTTAGGGATTTGTAGGTAAAAACCAGCACTTTGAATTGTGCTCAGAAACAAACTGGAAAGCAGTTAATTTTTATCAGAGACAAGTGCTATATGATCTGTAAAATACACACCTGACAATAGTCTGGATGCCATGTTTTGCACTAGCTGTAGCTTCTGATCACTTTTCAAGGAAAGCCCCAGTACAGCACATTATTGTAATCTAGATGAGAAGTAAATTACTGCAGCCAGATTCTCTTTCCCCAGAAAAGGGTACAGCTGGCACACCAGACAGGGTTGAACAAAAATGCTATTGTCCACCATTGCCACCTGCCCTTTCAGCTCTGGATTTAAGAGCACCCCCCAGCTGTGTATCTGGTCCTTCAGGGGGAGTGCTATCCCATCCAAAAAATTCTGTCTGGTTTGTCAACTGACTGACAGGATCTCCATATCAGCTTAATGCCCCAGAGGTATACCATGGCCCAGGAGTAGACAACCTGATGCCCCCTAGTTGTTCTGGACTCCAACAATCCATAGCCAAAAATCAGGGATGACAGGGGTTATAGTTCAAAACATCTAGAAGATACTAGGTTGCCTACCCCTGCCATGCTGCTAAGAGGGGTAGGCAACTAACAGGATACACTCCTCCTGTCTGTCCTGCTCCATCAGGACTTGTGTTGTCTGTTCAGGGCAATGGTTCAAGTGATGAGGTATGACATGGGACAAGCAGCTAAATCACATCTGGGAGTTGAATTAATTTCAGGACCATAGACAGCAGTCCTGAAGCTAGCCTGCGGACAAGTTGTTCCAGCTCTGAGTATTTATAGTCAAGCCAAAAGCCTCTTTCTGGAAACTCCGCCTCTTCAGGTGCTGTATTTGGCTGTTAAAGGGCCAGCAGCCTTTCCCTGCAGGCACTGTGTTCACCTAGGCATTGGCGGTACAAGGAGCCAGTTGGGGACTCATGAAGCTGATTGGTCAGAGATGCAGGATAGATAAAAGGAAGTACTTCACACATCACATGGTTAAACTGTGGAATTCACTTCATCAAGATGTTCTTTGTCATTCATTTTTTTATTGTGAAATTTCAACAACAAAAAATTATACAAAGAAAGATGACATCTTCACTTCCTCAAGATGCAAAGATGGCCACCAATGTGGATGTCTATAAAAAGGGATTAGACAAATTCATAGGTGATAAAGCTATCAACAGCTACAAGTCCCAATGGCTAGATGCTACTTCCTGTATCAGAGGCAGTATGCCTATGTACACCAGCTGCTGGGGAAGATGGGCGGGAGGGTGCTGTTGCGCTCATGACCTGCTTGTGGTTTCCTGTGGGCAGTTGGTTGGCCACTCTGTGAACAGAATGCTGGACTAGGTAGACCCTTAGTCTGATCAAGCATGGCTCTTCTTATGTCTTATGACCCAAGAAAGCTTGGGGTTGCAACACCACCACCCCATTCTAGGACTTTACTCAGAAAAGGAAGATTTGAAACTGGCTGATAATTATGTAAGTAATTATTTCTCAGTAGCATTGAGAAATAAATAAATAAATAAATAAATAAATAAATAAATTTGCAAAGGGGGTTACACATGGCAGCCCATTACTTCTGCAGGCAGATTCATTGGCCTAAATGGATGTGACTAAAATATCATATTCTGTATTGTTACTTTCTTTGCATTCTTCCTGGTTGTGCATCTAAACATTAGTGGCCTTTAAAGGGTTGCAGTGTTTATGTTTCACAACTTTATTAAAGCCTGACTAATAATATTTATGCTGGAGACCTCTTTGAGAAATCTGTTGGGTCCCTTGGGCTACAAGTAAAAAGTTACAAGAGAATAAAATAACTTTGAGTTACACTGCATGGCATTGGCACAAATCACTTCTAAACAAGCTAAATTAGATCTAATTGAACAGCAGATGTCCAATCCCTTGTCTGAAGCTGGTTTACACTCATTATTCTAATCATTTAAGTCATTGTACAAGAGCCACTTCAAAGTCCTCTAGAAGTAGCCTTGTGTTATGCTGTGACTGTCAATTGGGGATGAATATAAACGCTCCCTGTGGAACAAAAATTAACATTTCTTCCTCCTCATAAAAGAGACCACCTGTTGGGGGAGTGATTCAAGTAGTTGAGCTCCCCTGCCCTATTAAGACTCAGGTGCTAATCAGTACAAATTATCAAATCTTTTGTTGATTTCTTTCCCCTGGGCAAACGAAGACAATGCATGCTTGCACTGAGATTCAGGTGATGCCAAATAAAAGTGAACCTAATAGAAAAGAAACCATGATGTAAATTTGCATTTTCAGAGTGCAATAGAATTAAAAGGTTTTGGGGAAAATGCCTCTATGAAAGAATCAGCACTATGTAACCCCCCCTTCCAAAAAAACCCTGGGGTATATCTCAAGCTGGATGTGACGGACTCGACCTTGGGGGAGCTGGGGGTGGCGACAGCCAACAGGAAGCTCTGGTGTGGGCTGGTCCATGAAGTCACGAAGAGTCGGAAGTGACTGACCGAATAAACAACAACAAAATATCTCAAGCTGGGACAATAGATAGGAGTCCCCCAGAAGGAATCCAAGTTGCAATTGCTGCAACTGAATAAAATCAGTAGGGTACAGATTTCTACAAGGTTAGGCAGGTGGAAGTAAGTGGATTAAAAATGAAGGAATCAAGAGACAGATGTGGTAGTGAAGTCCTAACTGATACTAGCTGTCACTAGGATTGAGTCTCACCTTGACTACTAAGCACTTATAGGGCTCTCAACCAATAAGATGACCATTTGAAACTTAACACACTGAATAGACATGAAAAGATGGTTAGATTTTAAATGACTGTAGTTTGTTAATGGCAATCTCTAAGAAAACACAGGCTAGAACTTCTGTAGCCCCCCAAAATCAGGAAAATAGGCAATGAGTTATATGTATACAAGTTGTCTGCAATGAGTTATATATAATGAAATGATCGCTGCCAACTCGGACAGCCTGAAATGGGGACAGTCAATGGCAATTCTGCTTGTAACTTACAGCATAAGGGCAACTATTAGTAGTGCTAGGAGCTCTCTGTCTGGAAACACCCTGATGCAGGAGTGAAGAAATAACACCGAAGTGATCCTTGGTCAAATGTCTTCTGAGATGTTTTAGATAAAAATGACACAATAAAACTACAGGGAAAATCATCCTATCTCCCCAAAATGGAAGGCAAGCACTCACCCACACAAGCTCTGAGTGATATCTCTGAACCGCGCTAGCAGTCAGTCTTCTGACTGGTGAGCTGTTCCCATCAGACAAATGTATACCGATGTCCCAATATATCCAACTGTGCAAAATCTCCTTCAGCTTTATGCTGGTCCCACGCACAACAGGTGTTCCTGTACTTTCAGTAACTTTCTGAACAATCTGAGCTATTTACTTTTTGAAGCAGCTGCCTCTCCCCAGAAGCAACTATTCGTTAGATATCTGGTGCACACTTTGTACTTTTCTCATCCTTTCACAGTCAGACAATTCAGCATCCACCCAGCAATTTTTAGCAGCCACAGGAAAAGATATTCAACATTAAATTACAGCATCTGCTCCCAAATTCTTAAAAAGCCAATAATAACCAATTTTATTTTTCTCTTTTATGTTCTCAGGATGTTTTATTCCCCAGTTTTAGAAAATATATATTATTTTCTTGGCATTCTATTTCAGTTCTTCATTTTTATTCTTTTGTTAAATGGAACTCGTCTTTTCTCTAAGCATTTTTTTTTTCACAAAGGTTCTATATATTCAATATACATCTTGGGAAGAAATGTAAATGTGCCAGCATTTCCCATACTCTTAAATACTACTAGTGATTTGATCAAACATGAAAAGAGGATTCCATGCAGAAGGACTGAAGGAGAGTTATACATTGCAAGGGATTGCAATGGATTGCAAGGGATTGCAACAGAGATGACTTAGTGGATAAAGTAGCAGTTGCAAGAACTCTGGGGGAAAGCGACCATGTTGTACTTGAGTTCTTGATTCTAAGGGAAGCAAAAGCCGAGTGTAGTCAAACGCGTACCCTGGATTTTAGGAAAGCTGATTTTAATAAACTCAGAACAATGATCAGTAAGGTCCCATGGCAAGCGATGCTAGCGAGAAAAGGAGTCCAAGATGGGTGGGAGCTTTTAAAAAAGGAAATTCTCAAGGCACAATCACAAGCAATTCCAACAAGAAGAAAAGGTGGAAGACAACAGAAGAAGCCAATGTGGCTTCACAAAAAGCTTAGGGATGACCTGAAAACAAAAAAGGACACATATAGGAAGTGGAAAGAAGGCCAAGTAACAAAGGAAGAGTACAGTCAGGTAGCACAGAATTGCAGGGATGGCGTCAGGAAGGCTGAAGCTGAGAATGCGCTGAGGTTAGCAAGGGATGTTAAAAACAACAAAAAGGCTTTCTTCAGCTACGTGCATAGTAAAAGGCAGAGGAAAGAAATGGTGGTTCAGCTATTAAATAGGGATGGCAAAATGATAACAGATGACAAAGAAAAGGCAGAGGTGCTCAATTCCTACTTTGGCTCAGTCGTCTCCCAAAAGAGGGTCTATGACCCCCCTGGCAAAGGCGAAGTACAGGCTGAAGGGGCAGGATTGCAGCTTGAGATTGACAGGCATATGGTCAAGGAACACCTAATTACTTTGAATGAGTTCAGATCTCCAGGGCCAGATGAACTGCATCCTAGAGTCATAAAGGAACTGGCAGAAGAACTCTCAGAACCGCTGTCTATTCTCGTTGAGAAATCATGGAGGACGGGGGAAGTGCCAGATGACTGGAGGAGGGCTAACGTTGTCCCTATCTTCAAAAAGGGTAAAAAGAAGGAACCTGGGAACTACAGACCAGTCAGTCTGACATCAATCCCTGGGAAAATTCTGGAGCAGATGATAAAGCAATCCATCTGGAAGCACCTTGACAACAATGCCGTGATTACTCGAAGCCAACATGGATTTGTCAAAAACAAGTCCTGCCAGACAAATCTGATCTCATTTTTTGATCAAGTAACCTCCCTTGTAGACCGTGGGAATGCTGTAGACATCATATACCTCAACTTCAGCAAAGCTTTCGACAAAGTGCCCCATGATCTCCTGATGAGCAAACTAGCTCAAAGTGGGCTAGATGAAACAACGATCCGGTGGATCCACAGTTGGCTACAGAATTGGACTCAAAGAGTGCTTCTCAATGGGACCTTCTCAAACTGGGGAGAGGTAACGAGTGGGGTACCGCAGGGCTCAGTCCTGGGCCCAGTGCTCTTCAACATTTTTATTAATGACTTGGAGGAGGAGGTGCAGGGAATGCTGATCAAATTTGCAGATGACACAAAATTGGGAGGGATAGCTAATACTTTGGAAGACAGAAACAAATTTCAAAGTGATCTGGATAGACTGGAGCGCTGGGCAGAAAACAACAGAATGACATTTAATAGGGACAAATGCCAAGTTCTGCACCTAGGAAAAAGAAACCAAATGCACAGTTACAAGATGGGGGATACGTGGCTCAACCACACTACAAGTGAAAAGGATCTTGGAATTGTTGTCGATCACAAGCTGAATATGAGCCAACAATGTGATGTGGCTGCAAAAAAGGCCAATACTATTTTGGGCTGCATTCATAGAAGCATCGCTTCCAAATCCCGGGAAGTACTAGTTCCCCTCTACTCAGCACTGGTTAGGCCTCATCTGGAGTACTGTGTCCAGTTCTGGGCACCACACTTTAAGAAGGATGCAGACAAACTGGAGAGGGTTCAGAGGAGTGCAACAAAGATGATCAGGGGACTGGAAACAAAGCCCTATGAAGAGAGACTGAAAGAACTGGGCATGTTTAGCCTTGAGAAGAGGAGACTGAGGGGAGATATGATAGCACTCTTCAAGTACTTGAAAGGTTGTCACAGAGAAGAAGGCCAGGATCTCTTCTTGATCATCCCAGAGTGCAGGACACGGAATAATGGGCTCAAGTGACAGGAAACCAGATTCCGGCTGAACATCAGGAAAAACGTCCTGAGTGTCAGAGCAATACGACAACGGAACCAATTACCTGGGGAGGTGGTGGGCTCTCCCACACTGGAGGCATTCAAGACGAGGCTGGACAGCCATCTGTCAGGGATGCTCTGACTTGGATTCCTGCATTGAGCAGGGGGTTGGACTCGATGGCCTTGTAGGCCCCTTCCAACCCTACTATTCTATGATTCTATGATTCCAATATAACTTTTTTGTCTTTGACTTTTAGAGACAATCCATAAAAGCTGAACATACCACTTATGATGTCAAATGTATATGTTTTTTAAAGATTATTTGCACTTTTAGTTTTTTTATCATCTGAGGGAGAAAAATAACACAGAGTGAGAAGGAGGAGGCGCTCAAATGAACATTTACCCCTAGACCTCTCAGACTCTTTAAAGGGGCCTGATTCGCTGCTTATCAGCTCTCTCTAAACTAAGAAAATAGAATGACACATTTTTACAATTTATCATTAAATATAAGAAAAGAAGAGATCTGCTGGATCAGACCAAAAGTTCTAGTCCAGCATTCTGTTCCCACAGTGGCCAACCAGCTGTTCATGGGAAGCCCACAAATTGGACATGATTGCAATAGCACCCTGCTGCTCATAATCACCAGCAGTAACTGGTATACAGAAGCACACTGCCTCTGATACTGGAGGTAATATACAGCCATCAGGACTAATAGCCATTGATAGCTTTCTCCTCCATTAATTTTTCTAATCCCCTTTTAAAGCCATCCATACTGGCAGCCATCACTACATCCTGTGGAAACAAATTCTATAACTAACTGTGTGCAGGGGCATGTTTCCATGGTATCGGCTTCACTTTGTCTGCAACTTTGTTGCGATGTTTCCCCAATCGCATCTTCTCCGTTTCCACAGCCCTTAAAGACCCGGCTTATCATCGCTGTAGCCAGGGCTCTATGCTGTTTCCCTTGAGCTCTAGTTGAATTATTTTCTTGATGGCTGGGTGGAGTCTGGGTTGGGTCTGATTACCCCATCAGTGTTCCTGCCTCCTCAGCCATGTTTCCAGGACAACAGAAAGAGAAGCTAATGGAGGAGTACCGGATTTTTAAAAAGGAATCAGCTTTGCTGTGAAGAGGGGCTTCCCCCCTCTCCCCCACTTTCTCCTTTCCCCTGAAAGTCCAGATGAACCTGCATTTCAGGAGCAAGCCTCATTGAGCACAATGGGAGTTACTTCTGAGCAGACACACATATGCTTATGCTGGGAAAGGTGGGGTGAACACAAACAGGGAAACCAGCCCCCATTTAACCCAGAGGACCTCATTGACCACAATGGGAGTTACTTCTGATGAGACAGTAATGATTTTGTGGGGGGAAAGAGAGCAATAAACACAAAGACAGAAACAAGCCCCCGTTGTAATGCGGGATATCTATAAGGAAGCTGTGAAGTACTTTCTTCCTAAGGCAATTCATCGGAGCCTCATAATCCTGCTTGGTCGCTTAATTGCACTTAAGGAATTGGGCTTTAACATGTGCCTTTTCAAGTGAGTGGGAATCTCTGTGAGTTCTGGTGTGGGCATTCAAAGGCAAGCCTCATCGATCACAATGGGAGTTACTTCTGAGGAGACACTAATGGGTTTCTTGTGGAAAAGAGATGGAAACTAGCCCCCATTTTAATGCACAGGATCTTTATATGGAAGCTGTGAAGGAGTTACATCTTAAGGAAATGGACCGCAGCCTTGAGATCGCGCTTAATCGCATTTAAGGAATTGAGGGCTTTGATATGTGCTGTGTCAATTGAGGGGCTTCTCTGTTATTTCTGTGGTCATTCAGAGGGCAAGCCTCATTCAGCACAATCAGAGAAAACATCCCTTGATTGGGGATGTGGGCTGTGTTCTAGTGCTTATTTTAAATGATGTTTTAAAAGTTAGTCCCATGGCATCCTGCTCCAAAACGGCGATGAAAGGTCCGGAAAACAGGGACGGAAAGTGTTGGGTCACTGAGGTCAGAGTGACACACCTACAAAGGCAGGGCTACATGCCCCATGGGCAGGACCATGATACCAAATCCAGTGCAGTTGTGGAAACAGGTCAGTAAAGGAGCTGAAGTAAGCAGGAAACGTCGGACTATAACCAGTCTTGGAAGAAGTGGTTTTTCTGCGTTAAAATGCGGGGCTGGTGCTGAATGGCCACAATGTCATGGAAACACAGAGACCTCACTGCGCAGCCAGGCTGCAGTAAATCGCTGGCAGAACTACAGCCAGGTGTACTTCCTTTTATCTGTCTTGAATCTGTCCTGAATCCCCCACCATTTAGCTTCACTGAATTACCCCAGTTTCTAGTATCATGAAAGAGGATAAGAACACTCCCTATCCACTTTCTCCACACCATCCACCCCTTAACTTGCCTTTTTTATAAGCTAAAATGCCCCAAATGTTGTAACATTTCCTCCTAGGGGAGTTTCTCTTGCCTCTTGTTCATTTTGATTGTCCTTTTCCAGCTCTACCGTATCTTTTTAAAGGTCTGGTGACCAGAACTTTATGTAGTATTCCAAGTGTGGTTATGCCAATTTTTTTTTTTTTTACAAAGGTATTACAATATTGGCAATTTTATATTGATTCCATTCCTAATGATCCCCAGTATGGTCTTTTTTTACATCAGCTGCACACTGGGTCAACATTTTAATCACGCTATCCACCACAACCCAGAACCACTAGAGAACTTCGGCTATTGAGCGGTATAGAAATAAGTAAATAAACAAACAAACCCCACAATCCCTTTCCTGGTCAGTCACCACCAGCTCAGACCCTATCACCACATATGTGAAGTTAGGAGTTTTTGCCCCAGTGTGCATCACTTTACACTTGCTTACATTGAACCACATTTGCCATTTTAATGCCAGTTTGGAGAGATCTTTTTGGAGTTTTTCACAATCTCTTCTTGTTTTAACCACCCTCAATAATTTGGCATTGGCAACAAGTGTGGCCACTGCAGTGCTCACCCCAGATTATTTATGGACAAATTAAAAAGCACTGGTCCCAATGCCAGTCTCCAGGGGATGGAACCCCACTGTTTACATCCCTCCACTGTTGATTTGAGCCTCTCTCCAGTGCCTCTATCTCCTCCTCCTCTGATCCTTTCACAGTGAGGGAAGGAGATGGAGCTGCTCTCTCCAAAAGGCTCTCTCCAAGGGGTTCTATTTCCCCCTTTCACCTCCTACCTTGCTTGTCAATGAGCTCAGCCAGTAAACAACACTGGCTCCAACCTCACCTCACTTTTTTTCCCCTCAGCAGCTGCTGCTGTTGAAGCCTGGATTCCTCCCTGTCCCCTCCCTAGAGAGCTGCTGGTCAAATGAAAGGTGAGCCGCATCAATTTGCCAGCTGTGTTTACAGTGTTTGAATGAGTGCATGCACCCTAAAAAACTGTTAGTTACACTGATATAAAACAAAACAAAAATGAATGCCTGGGATTGAAACCTTACAGGATTACAAAACATGGTTACTCAGAAGTAAGCACTACAGTCCTGCCCTGTGTATAAGATTATTTTCCAAGAAGTAGAAGCGAGACTGAGCTGCCGTTATCCCCCTGTCCCTGGCTTGGACAGTTCAGGAGAGGGGGGATCCCTTTATTTGCACTTGTGTCTTAACACGAAGCCTGAGCGCCACCCCCAATACACTTGGAGCACTAAAGCAGCCCCATCTTAATCTGCCCCACTCCCATACTCATGTTAACTCAGAACTGTACAACTGCACAATCATTAAAAAACATATGCAAGCAAATGGCATAGCAGAATCCCCTATTTAACTAGCCCTTGTCAGTGGATGGGGGTGGTTAGGACAACTAAACCATTCCAGGAGAGGACCAAGGTTCAGGAAGCAATTAATTAAGGGGTTGTTGAGAGCCAACTGAGAGAGGTAAATGTGAGAGATACTTTAGATGACACCAGATGGTTTAAAATGCTTTTTTTTTTTTAAAAAAAGAAAAGCTTTAGGAGAGAAAAAGGAAAATAGAGGCAAAACACTGAAAAGGAGGCAGAAGCTCTTTAGAGGACATGCCATGGAGGACATGAAACAACTCTGCAACTAGAAATGCAAGACAACATGTCCCCCACTTCCCCAGGGAGAATTTCTTCCACTGTACCTCAATCATGCCCTTTCCTGTCCATAGCTGCAAAGAGATTGTGCTGCTATTCTGCTCTTTTCCCTCCTTACTGGGTTTTTCTGTGGTAAGAAAAATAAGACTGAAGAAGCTGTGGGGAAACATGGGATGATTACAAGGAGATGACAACATCTCCTGGAATGTAAAGTTGCATGGCCATTTAACAGCATTCTTCCTGGGCGCTAACAGCAGCTTGCGGGGGTGGAGGGGTGGAATTTGGCAGAACCATGTTGTTCAGAGAAGGGGTTAAAAAAACACACCTCCTTGCATACTGTGGACACAATCCTGCCCCCCTGCAGCTGTTATTTAAACTAAAGAATAAAACATTGTAACATTGGGTTGGATTCAAACTGACGTTGTATCGACTGCATTGATGGAAGTGGTCTTCTTTACACCCTCCTTCCCATGGCAGCCCCTCCAGCCCCGTGAAAATGCTACACAGGGAACCAGGAGACCCTGTTGAATGGGGTGAGTTGTGATGTGTGTGTGTGTGGGGGGAGGGGGATCTCCAAAAATCAGGTGGAGGAAGCTTCCGTGAACTGAGCCTTTCTGACTGTGGAAGGTCCCTTCCTCTCCCAGAAGGCAGATCCTGGATCCAGTCCATTGTGTGTTGCTTGGCCCTGTGTCCAGATGGCCCTAGGATAAGAGAAGATATACATCTTCACCAGTGTTTGGCAGTAACAGCGAAGGCCCAGGGTAAATTCAAACTCTCTGATAGCACCATAATACGAAGAATTGATGCTTTCGAACTGTGGTGCTGGAGAAGACTCTTACGAGTCCCCTGGACTGCAAAGAGGTCAAAACAGTCCATCCTAAAGGAAATCAACCCTGAGGGCTCATTGGAAGGACAGATACTGAAGCTGAACCTCAAATATTTTGGCCACCTAATGCGAAGAGAAAACTCCCTGGAAAAGACCCTGATGCTGGGAAAGACTGAAGGCAAAAGGAGAAGGGGACGGCAGAGGATGAGATGGCTAGATAGCATCACCGATGCAATGAATGTGGACTTCAGCACGCTCCGGGAGAGAGCGCAGGACAGGAAGGCCTGGCGTGCTGTGGTCCATGGGGTCACGAAGAGTCGGACACGACTGAACGACTGAACAACAACAACAACAACATTACAAGGCAAAACAAAGAAGAGGACAGTGAAGAGGAAGGGTTTAATCACACACAAAAAAACAGCTGACAAGGAAAACTCATGGCACCTGCCAACTTGTCAGTCATGGTGCTTAAAATTCATGAAACATAAAATGAATTCTCCTGGGAGCTTCCAGTATAAAAAGACATCCGTTTTACCAAAAAATATTGCTTAGTGCTAAGGTACTTAACCAGGCTCAGACACATCAATCATTTTAGCAGACTTTTTGAAAACTGAACCCAGCAGGGAGAGGTAATGGCTGACCTGGGTGGTATAAATCTGGCGAGGTCGCAACCCTGGGCAGTATCCAGCTGTGTCATTCCCTTAGCACAAATGACCTTGCGCTAGTGGAAACTAGGTCCAGAGCTATGCACAACAGAAGATCAACTAAAATTACATTTGCGCAAGTGGTTTCGCAAGCAGTTTGGCATTATGCTTGGGCAACATTTTGTGCAACCAGTTGTGCATAACTCTTGTGCAACATGTTGTCTGACCAGTTGCATGCATTCGTCTTGTGCAACCAGTTATGCTACTGCTTGCACCCATTGTGCAATGTGCTGTGCAACGCACTGTGCAACCCGTTGTGCATTCTGCTTATGCAACCGGTTACAGAACTGCTTCCACCCATTGTGCAGTATGTTGTTCAACTGGTTGCACAACTACTTGCACAACTGGTTGGGCAAGAGTAATGGGCAACCACTTGTGTAACAGAAAGATTCAGCAGAGCTCTGCTATCACTATTTGAGTTTGCGGAATGTCACTGTTGGATACTGCCCCCTGCTTTTTCATTTAAGGCGAGGGTAAGCAACATCTGGGGGTTGGGGAGAGGGCACATTGCTTCTGGGAGCATGATTCTAATTGGAAACAAGGTGCATACTCTCCACATGCCTTGTTTCTCTGCTAAATCAATGCTTTTTTTTTGCTGCTGCCACCATGATAACTGTGGCAGTAGGGGAACATGTCAGGAGCTGCAGAACTAGTTAAGGGAGGCACATGTTTCCCACCCCTGATTTACAGTATGGATGTAGCTGGCCTTTTAGCATGGTATTTAGATGACTTATTTCCAATCCCGCTCCTGTCATTAGCTTCTATGTAACTTCTTTTTAATGATTGTGTAGTTGTACAGTTCTGAGCTTGGCCTGATGCCACTGTATCTGAAGTCAGTGTTTACCAGCATTGCAGTTCATAAGAGTGAGCAAACTGAATCCCCAAGAACCCACAGTATGTATTTGCTCTGCAACATTCTCCTTTTATAGGCAAAGCTAGTTGGGGAGAGGAGACAATATGGTTGATGATTGCAAAGCTCAAATGGGGACAGCTTTGATTTATTCTGAGAGCCTTTACACCTTCCCTGACACACATTATTTCAGCATTTCCTCACATTTATATTGATTTTCTTGTTCCTGTTGTTGTCGCCTTACTAAAAAGCATGCAGGGCACATTCAAGCATTCGTTTTCCTGTAGCCTTTGAACAACGTAGTGCTTTAAGTGTTTAACTTAAGCGAATTTTTCTCTTTCCAAAGTGCAGAAGATATGGGAACTCTCTTCATTGTGTCCTTTCCTAAGAGATGAGGAAGAAATCCCTTTTCATTTGCTGAGTGATCTTTAAAAAAAATTCTGGACAGCATGTCTCTGTATCCAGCATGGCTTAATGTTGGATGCTATCTTGAATTATGCAGGCTGTTAAGCATGTTGAACACATGAGATTTAGAAGTGTCCAGGCTAGAGCGGATTTCTATCTCTTCACATCATCTTTCCTTTGGCTTCAAGGGCAACTACAAAGGTCAGTCTGAATGGGGGCCGATTCACACAACCATTTGAGTGCAGGTAAGCCTCTTGAATTCTGCTGTGCACCTTGGCTCTATTACTGTGGTGAGCCAATCAATATGTATGGAAATACTGTGCCATCTCCACGCATCCACATGGTTCTGTGAACTGGCCCTGAATGTAAGAAAAGTAAACAAACAGAGCATGAAGTCAGAGCTGGTCATGCATGTGTCTCCAGGACACCAGGATTTGTAGAAGAAGAAGCTATGATGCCTGATTTTACTGTAAATCCATTACTCCGCCAGTGGAAATGAAGATATCCATTTCCACAAATGGTGATCCTGGAAGAACAAATCTTAACCTCTGATTAGGTTACACGTTGAAGGAGTGAATCAGGGATTACAGTGATTTTATAGAGACAGGATTAGCTTTGTATTACTCTTTTTAGGGGTGACCTCAAATCTACCCTAATTTCACTGGCCCATTTGCAGGCAATGAAACAAGGGAGCATTTTTGGTGATTACAGGGGGCAAGGCAATAACTGGGAAGAGGAGTGACAGCAGCAGTGCTCCTGATGGCTGATGGGGATCATTTTTATCTCTCAGAATGATGCTATATTTTCATGAAGTATCATTATTAGGGGGCTTCTGGAAAAAAAAAAGTCAGTATCCAACATGGGGAGAAAGGGGCAAGTTTTGAGGGCCCTTTCACCCCCCCAACTGCCCCAAAGTTTGAGTGAAAGCTCTCTTTAGAGAACTTCAGTCCCAACTTTAGAATGAATTGGTCTCAATTTGCAGGAGCAAAGAAGGTGGGGGGAAGGAATTAAAGTACGAGACACATTGGTGAACACCCTGACACATCATAATGGTAATGGAGGTTCACCCAAGCCAATCTCTGGAAGTGACTGAGGAAAACCAAGATCGGGTATTGGTGCTTCATTAGTTCCGGTCAGATGCTTAATGGCTCAGGACAGATGTCAACAGGAGCCTTCTCAGCTCTGCAGAGGAGGTGGGAGTGAAGAGTAATGATCAACTTTATGATTGAACTGAGGCTCCAAGGCCAGCTGGGGTCATCTGAAGAAGGTGAACAGAAAACAGAACCTTAGATGCAGCTAACTTAGAGGCAGGGTACCCACACTATTCAAAAGTGCTATGAGATGATAGGTCTTGCCCGTGGCAGATTATTGTCATGTGACTTCCCCTGTTTTTCACCAGAAGGAATGACATGACAACATGAATACAGCAACTCTAAACTTTATTAATTCTTGTTATAGCACAAGATCATTCAAGTTAGTAGCTGAAGGAACAGAATCCTTTCTCAGGGTCTGACGTAAGTGGCTGCAGGATAAGCTGGAATGCCCCCGGAGTAATACTGGTAAGTCAACGCAGAACCAGGATGAATGCTTATGGGTGATATGGCTAAGTATCTGTAGAACCAGAAGGAATGCCCACAGACCAGGTAAGCAGCTACAGGACCAGGGCAGATACCAAAGCTGCAACACAGGTAAGTAGCCTCAGGATCAGAATGAATGCCTATTTAGTGTGCAAGCTGTAGGTAAGTAGTTGTGGGGTCAGGATGAGCTTGCTGTGGGGGTGGGAAAGTTTTTTCTTGTCTTCACATTTCCTGTCTTTTCTATAATGTCTCTTTTACCATTCCTAGCAGGCAGTCCTCTGACTCAGCTCCTTGACCTTCTAATAAGCTCACTGGCCCTTTTCCCTTCTTGCTATCCCTCTCTGTACCTCCTGGTCTTTGTTCCTTGCCTGGTACTCTTTCCATCCACACCTCTTCGCTTCTGCTTTGCTTTTCCTCCTTTCCTGTGCTTCCAGCATTCAGGCTTTTATCCTGTGCTTCTGCCCTGCCTTCTCCTTCTCCCTCAGAGTCTTTGGTCCATTTAAGGAGCCCTTGTCCAGGTTCCCTTTCCTTCTGTTTACCTAGCCTTTCCTATGACTGGTCACTGTTGCTGCATGAGCCAGGAAACCTGAGGGATTGTATGGCAACCCCTGATGGCTCCTCACAAAGTATATGGTTGAAATAAGGTCTTCATTTGCTGGGGGGGAGGTTATGGAGGGGAATGAGACAATTACAGATGCCCTGTGCTGTTGTAGAGAAGTTATACTGTTGTTTCTGACTTGCAGCTAAGTAAATGAATGCAGAGTGGTACCCAGTTGTAATTATTTTCCTTTCCAAAGCACACATTTTGTGATGTCAAACCATGAATGCAAAGAAAACTGTAAATTGCAAAGCTATCTTTGTCCTTTTAAACACAAGTTTAAATCATACCATTTTTAAATTTTCTCTCCATTTTCTTTATTTAGCCAATGCAATTATTTACCTCATGAGAATGTATAAGAGAATCAAAGATATCCCTTGATCAGAAGAGTACCAGCTGATCATAGGACTCCTCCACACTGAGCTTTTATCCTGCAATTGCTCCTTCACGGAAGTCTGCGGGCACTTTACATGATGCCGTGATCATCCAAGGCATCTCCTGCACTAAACGCCCTTTATTCCGTTTTTAAATAGATCGCAGATAATAAGCTGTCAAATTACCCCGTTGTGTTCTGCTTCAGTTCCCTCCATAAAAAAGAGAAAAAGAAGCAAGAAGAGGAGCGAGATCAATGAAAGATAAGGAAGACTCAGATATGGAGAGAAGGAGGAGAGAAGACTAGGGGGGAAAGGAAGCGGGTGAAAAAGAGTCGTTGTGATCCTGCATTTAAAATGGAAGCAGAAAGCCCTGTTTTAAATACAGGATTTTAGGCTGGTGTAGAGATCATAGAATCATAGAATAGTAGGGTTGGAAGGGGCCTACAAGGCCATTGAGTCCAACCCCCTGCTCAATGCAGGAATCCAAGTCAGAGCATCCCTGACAGATGGCTGTCCAGCCTCGTCTTGAACGCCTCCAGTGTGGGAGAGCCCACCACCTCCCTAGGTCATTGGTTCCATTGTCGTATTGCTCTAACAGTCAGGAGGTTTTTCCTGATGTTCAGTGGAATCTGGCGTCCTGTAACTGGAGCCCATTATTCCGTGCCTGTACTCTGGGATAATCGAGAAGAGATCCTGGCCTTCCTCTCTGTGACAACCTTTCAAGTACTTGAACATCACTATCCTATCTCCCCTCAGTCTTCTCTTCTCAAGGCTAAACATGCCCAGTTCTTTCAGTCTCTCTTCATAGGGCATTGTGTCCAGTCCCCTGGTCATCTTCATTGCCCTCCTCTGAATCCTCTCCAGTTTGTCTGCATCCTTCTTAAAGTGTGGTGACACAGGACACCAGAGGAGAGCTAAACAGTGCTGAGTAGAGGGGAACTAGTACTTCATGTGATTTGGAAGCTATACTTCTATTAATGCAGCCCAAAACAGCATTGGCCTTTTTTGCAGCCACATCACATTGTTGGCTCATAATCAGCTTGTGATCTACAACAGTTCCAAGATCTTTCTCGCTTGTAGTATTGTTGAGCCAAGTATCGCCCATCTTGTAACTGTGCATTTGGTTTCTTTTTGCTAGGTGCAGAACTTGGCATTTATCGCTGTTAAATGTAATTCTGTTGTTTTCTGCCCAGCACCCCAGCCTATCAAGATCACTTTGAATTTTGTTTCCGTCTTCCAGGGCATTAGTTATACTGCCCAATTTTGTGTCATCTGCAAATTTCATAAGCATTCCCAAATAAACTTGCCTAAGAACCTAATTACAAAGCAGAGGTGGGGTCTGAGCTCTAAAACCCATAGTGGGACATCAACCCCAATGGAATTAAAAACAGGTGTTATGCCTTGATGGTAAGGAAATACAGTCTTTTTGCCATATTTTTATAGAAATGAGGGGAAAAGAGAGCATAGCCCTCTGGGCATCCTAAGGGACAATTCTTGCTGCTTGTGACATTATGAAATAAAAGGTTAAAGCCTATTTGCATGACCTACAGTAGAAAAAAATAAAGCAGCTGTATACAATTGTCAAAAGGCTGACATTTTCACATTGTACCAAAACCTCAGGTAGCTCTGACAGCACTTTCCTCCCTGCTTTAATCCCTAGCATCTGTTTCAAAACAAAATAGGCTTGAAAAGGCTATTTTGTTTCTGTTGGTACTGGAGGGTTATCAACAAGTAAGAGCTGGTAAAGTGTTTCCTTGTATTCCACCCTCCTGCATTTTCATTTGGATATATGTTTGAATTTCTGGAATTGCAAAGGGTTGGTTTCTTAGTCTAAACCAGGTTTAATGGGTACATATAAGATAATAATTTTAAGAGTTGTTTATAGGTACACAGGAAGCTGACCTAGACCACATCAAACCATTTATCCATCTACCTCCATGCAGTTCACTGACTGGAAGCATCTCCAGCATTTCAAACAGGAGTCTCACCCAGCCCTATATGGAGATGTCAGCGATTAAACATGGGCCTTTTGAATGCAAAGCATGTACTCTGCCACTGAACTTTGACCCTTTCCCAATTTCTGTACCATTTAAAAGTAAATCTCCCAAGTTTAGTACTATAGAAAGAAAGATTCCATGTTCAAAATAAATTTATGCAAGTCAGCAGGAATAAAGCTTGATTTAGCTTTCATTCTTGCCAGTATAAAATAAATGCAAACAAATTCCCCAGACAAATGAAGAAATTTGTAAGAGACTGAAATTATCACAAATGATTGCCTGCTTTTCCAAGCTTGAGACTACTGTTTTGTCATGTGTTTTGGTATAATGTTAGAATTCATATGCCATTTTGGTGGTGCAATCCCCCAGCCAGTCTTTCAACTGTGCAACAACATGTCACTGAGGCATCACTCTCAATTAAAAACATCCGCCTGACACACATTTGCCATGTCAGATAAATGACAAGAATAGCATATGCCATTGCCATAGGACCACAGAATACAGGCAGACCTTTTCCTGGCTACTGATCCACTTCAGTGACTAAAAATCCATTCATTCTGTAAATAGTTGGGCCACACTGCTGAGTTCTTACCTGCTTGTTCTTAATTCTGAATAGAATCCAGTTACAAAATAAAGATGCTTAGAACGCTGGGGGGGCGAGGGGGGGGGAGAGAGATCAGGCCAGAAGGATAAGAAGTAAAGCTTGTTATAAGTAATTTTACTGACTGCTAGTTCTGTGTTGTGTGTGTTGTTTTTGTCCTTGCTGTCAGGTATCTCTTTTGTCCTTGCTGTCAGGTATCTCTTTTGTCCCTGCTGAACTTCAATAGCCAAAATCAAAACACAGACAAGAGGCTTCTATCCACTATCTACTCTTTAATCCTTTTACTTCAATGGGTCATACAGATGCTAATTGTCAGTAACTCACAGTCTACAAAGGAAATGCCTTCAGGGAATTCAAAGAGAAACCAGTAAGATTGAAAGTTGCCTACTGTTTCAGAAAAGAAACCAGTAAGATTGAAAGTTGCCTACTGTTTCAGAAAAGGCGGGCATGCTTCCCTAACTTAAGGGGTGGGGGGATCTCCCTCTGTCTCAAGAGAAATCTACACGTAGCTGTTCCCGCCGAACCAATTGGGCAGATCACCTCAGCTCCGCCCCTGCCATCTCTCTCTTGGCCCTGCGTCTGTGCCTGGCGTCTAAGAACTCAGGCTGTCCAAGCCCCACCTCTCCCTCTTCACTATCTCTCATGGGAGTGTGTGAAGAGAGGCTCTCTCCATCCAGCTGGACTATTGAAACTTGAGGAGTCTGTCCCTCCCTGTCTGGAAGGGTCTGGGAAAGTTCCTCCCCTACGTTTTGCAGTTCCTCTTTGGACTCTGAGCTACTCTGACACTGCCTATGCTCAGAGGCACCCCTGACACTTGCTGCTGCTTTCTGCTTGTTGTAAATGTGCTTTAATAATTACTTTTATGCTTTCTAGATTTTGTATGCCGCCGTGGGTGATCCCTGTTTTTGCAGGGAATCAATTTTTAAATAAATAATACCTACATAAAGAAATATTTCTGTAACAGCCTTTTTGATACTAAGTCTCTTTGCCCCCACACTTCTCATGTATGCACACAAACCTCACTTGATTCCTAGATTACAGACACACCTAGAAACTCGACCTGGTCTGGTTTCTTTGATCATTGTTATGATTCTTGGGCTTGGCCAACCTTCCTTTGTTAGGGAGAATGCTTATTAACAGCCCAGGATGGTGGTGATGTTTCTGTAATCATTAACAAGGCTTAATGCAGGGGTGGCCAACTGCAGGAAGACCAGTATTATCGCCCCACTGGGCTCTCCCATAGGCCACACTCCTGCCGGTGTTGCTGCCGCCCCATAAGTTTCCATGGGGCAGTGGCAGCAAAACAAACAAACATAACCCTGCACCTCCACTATTTTTGGTGGCAAACCCCTAAGGAACACTACACCGGCCAAAGTCAACTTCAAAACAAGCTAAACCAGTGTAGCATTCTGCAGTGGTTTGCTGCTGGCAGGGTTGTTGTTGTTGTTTTTTGCCGCTGCAGCAGTGGGCTGTGGGGCCTGCAAACTGCAGCAGCGGATTGCAGGGGCTGTATCAAAGGGGTGCACCAGATGTGTTGTTCATACCTGGCTTAACCAGAGCAAATGTTTGGGAGTTAGTGGGAAACCTTTCCCTGTTTGAATGAGGTAGCCAGCAAAGTTTGGAAATGCTAAAGGGAGGAGGCTGATGATATGTGGCGAGAAAGCAGGTTGGCAGTTTGGAAAAAGAGAGGGAGATGGGCTCAGGGCTTCTCTCCCTGGGGATCTGATACAGGTAGGGGCGCACATGCTGTCTGCCTCCCCTTGTGCTCTACTTGTGCATATTTGCATAAATACTTGCATAGATTTGTAAATTAAGAAATATTGCAAAAATTCCATATGTCTTCTGTATTCTCTAACCCAAACAAAACAAAAATGGGTAGTGATGTCCCTGGAACTTTTCAGTGCTCAGAAAAGTAGCAAACATGGAATGATATGAATATATGGTATTGTCCCTGAAATACTTCAAATCCAACTACAGTCTTCTGAAATAGCAAGTTATAAGCTTATCTACTAGGCCTTAAATCACATTTCTCTTGCTGTTCTCCTGAGGTAAAGCTTTCTATCTAAGGCTGGAATCTCCAGTCCTTGAATATGCTCCATACAACTGCATCTTTTTTCCTTTTTAAAAACACTTATATGATAGCCCATTAATAATGCCTATAGGCTACCCAGATCCCTGATGGAAGGAGTTAAATTAAATTATATTCAATGCAATAAAATCCCAAACACACCATAATTACTAAAAAAAAAACAACCAACAACCCAAAAACAACAACAGCAAGATAAAACAAATAAAAGCCAGTAATAAAATCTCACAGAGGTCTTGCAGAGCAGAAAAGTCTTTAGGACCAGACTAAAACACTAAAGTGACAGGGCCTAATGGATTTTTCAGGAACAGAGTCCCAAAGATATGGATCCACCACTGAGACAGATGGCTCTGTTTCTAGTAACCACCAACTGCATTGTTCTTAATAGCAGGACAGACAACAAAACCTACAAAGCCAATCTTAAGAGTCCAGGTAGGCTCATAAGGGTATGAACGGCTCTTCAAATAACCAGGTGTGAAACTGCTACCGCCTTTTAAGGTTTAAACTAGAACTTTGAATTGAGCAGAGAAGTTAAGAGGTAACCAACGTAGCTGACCCGGAATCGGTGTTATGCGTATAGACCACTGGGTCACCACATGCAGCCTGGAAGCTGCATTCTGCATCAGCTGAACCTTCTGGACTACAGGCAAAGCCAGCCCAATGTTTTGCTTCAATTTAAAGCAGCAGCAACAAAACCATTTTGTAAGTAAAAAGTTCCCTTTCTCAGGGAGAAAGATTCTAGCCCTACCTGATAGAAGCCTGCTGTACTAGTTTTCTACTTGCAGTGTCATTGCTGTTGTTGCCGTCCTTCCGCTGGTGACAGACAGCAACAACAAACTGTTAAGAGAAACAGATTCTACTGGCTGCCCAAATTAAATTTCAAGTTAAAGGAGGCATGACTTCCAGGCTGGCTTGGTCTCTGGCAACTCTGACAGAAGAATCAAATGAAGAAGCAGAACAAAGTCTGTGAATGAAGTACTTGTCCAGAGTCTGAGGATTTTAAATGCCAGATGAAGGGAGATCTGGCATTCATTTGAAGATGGGGGTCATGGGGTTACGTTGCTTTCAATTTGGCTTCATAACACCTTTGGAGAAGTTAGTGACTTGCACAATACTCTAGGGATAAAGTGAACTTGTTTCCCCCTGTTTTGCAGCTGATGGCTACTGCAATTGTAAGGGCTTCTGAGATGTGATAATTTTTCTAGCTGCTGGGTAGACATTTGAGTTAGTTTTATAAAGCATGCCTTGGCCGTGCGGCGCATCTTTCATTATTTCCAATGGAAAGCTTCAGTGTTGTGTGACCTATGGCTAATGATACTTGCGTGGGAAAACTGCTCTGTAAAGGAAGAGAATGACAAGCTGGGAATCTGAGATGGGAAACTACTGCTTTGACCATGTGTGACCATAAGATACCATTTTACCACTTCTAAGAATGGAAGCATCCCTTCCAATTATCACGCCTGAGCAGATTTTGTGTGTGTGTGTGTATAAAATCTCACACTAGATGTTATGTCTAGTTCTATGACTGCTTCTTTCCTGAGTTCTCTCATCATGTAAAGCAGCTTCAAGGGACCAGAAAAAATGGGGAAAGGGGCTGTTTAACTCTTTCTTTTGCAGCAGTTTGCCCACTCAAAACCCCTACCTCCCCAAGTTGCTCAACCTTTAAAAGATCGAAGTCCCTGTGTATTTTTACCCTTGAGAAGAAAAATGCTGGTGCGGGGGAGTTGGATTTTTAGTGAACAAATGATGTGAAGATTTAAATAGCCTCCTTCTTCCCTCTCCCTACTGGTCATCAGGTCAGCCTTGAGCCACTGCCAGGCCTCAGGAAAATCAATAGTGGAATTGCACATACATGTAATTCACAGTTCTGTCCTCAGAATGCAGATGGCAACTTACTGGTGATATAGTGGAACCAGTGCTAGCTGGGGTGCAGTGCCGGCACTTCAAATTTTACCACTGCACCACTGGGGCTTACATGATTGAATTCAGTCTATGAAGTGGTACAGGACAGACACAGTCTTACTATCTCAGCGAGCATTAGGACAATTTTTGTAGTTGTTGCTTTGGCTTTGTTCTAAGGTAAATGTAAAACCTGCCAAATGATGCCAGCTTATTATTAGCTGTCTTCAGCTAGAGCTGTAGATCCAAAGAAATGACAAAATGAGATTATAACATCCGCCCTACTCACTCCATATTGTTGGTGTATGTTCTTGTGACCCCATTTTAAGAAGGGGAGTGTGTATTGATCACAGATTTTTTTGTCTCTGGCTTTGAGCTGAATGTGGAGACTATATTAAAAAATAAGTCCCTATGCAAATGTGATGTCCAAGTGCCCAGATATCAGGCAGGCCTGAGCGTGAAAGGTGTGCTTGGGCTCAGGGGGACTTGAGTAACCCCAGTACTCTACTGCAAGTAGTAATGAACCACTTATTTTGTTTACTGGGATAACAAATAATCATATTTAATTATGCACATCCTTATTGGAAAAGAACAAAGGAATGAGAAAACTTTCTCTGCCAATCTATCCCTTATTCCAAAGCATCACTATTATAGTCAATAGTTCCTATCATCTTGGGATTCTTGTGTATTTGAAAATGGGCCTTCCAAAATACAGAGGAAGACTCCAAAATTACTTTCACGTTTCATATCTTTTAGAGCAAAGGGGCTCTAGTAGACTAGCTCCATCAGTATCAATAATCTCCCTAAAGAAATTATTGAATGTGATGGGCCATCTTTTTTTTATTGGTGAAAATGTATAGAATTTGGGGCAGAAGGAGATGGTGGGGTTCAGGAGCTGATGCAAAAGGAAACATTTTTGATTATGTGATGTGCACCAAACCTCTCTTGAAGACTTGTACTGAATTATCTAATGAGCCTGTTTGGTTATTCATATAGTTACCTCACCAACCTCATTTCCCTTGATAATAACGTAACAACAAAAGTTTCAGAAGTTTGCATGTGCTGCGGGAGTAAAGTAGAGACTGAGTTTCTACTCTGCAGAACCATGAAGAAATTTTTGATGAAAACAGGCTCTCTGAGGATTTTGAATGTTTCTGTTTACAAAACACACACACACACACACAAGTCAAGAAAGAACATTCTTTTTAACAAGGCCTAGAGGGAAGGAACCATATATAATAAATAAATAAATCTGAGAAAAAAATGTTGAGCCAACTTTTATCAAACCACCAAAATCTTTTGGGTTGAATCTGAGATACAGTTTTAAAACAAACCGAAGTAGGTCAAATGAGGGGCGTTCCTAGGTTCTTCAAAGATCCAGGGCACAGGCCCATAACACAAATTTGCGCACATGCACACACACACACACACACACACGTCTAAGCACACGTCTAATATATATGTGTGTGTGTGTGTATGCATGCAGTGTGCTTGCATGTGTATATGGATTACATACATACATACATACATACATTAGAAGTGTGCACTGACCTCTCCCACCCCACTTCAACTCAGTTCCCGATTCATCATTTTGGAAAACATCCCACTTCTGCTCTGGCCAATTTGTAGTCGGTCCATTTTAGCTCAGCACCAAACCTGAGTCAAGGTTTGGAAAAATGAGTGTTTATGCTTCCTGTTGACTACTATGGGAAATTAGAAAAAAACTTTTTTCTCTTGGTCAGAACTGGATGATAATTTCCGGCATACTACCCCCTAGAAGGGGCTTACACCAGCCCAATGTCAGAAAAATAGGTGCAGGATTTGTATTTTGATTTTCTTTTAAAGGGAACTGCCAATAATGTTTTAATTCCTTGGAAGAATTGGATAAACATTTCAGGATTCATTGCCCCATCAGAGGAGATCCTGTCTGCCAAATTTCAGAATGAGAGCCACAAGGGGTTTTGTGCAAGGGTGGCCTTAACATTTTGAGGTCTTTCCCCTCCATTCACCCCTTCCCCAATAGTTTTTGGATAAATTTGTATGAACATGCATACAAATGCATGTTCATACAATGCATATGTCATTAGAGGTGTCCCCAGGCAAGAAACTTGAAAAGTTTCTGAAGGATATACATGCATTCTAATTTAAAATTACTAGAATTTATTTACATTTCACCAATGTTAGCAGCAGGGGGGCATGGCTGGGAAGGTGCTATTGCACTCATGTCCTGGTTGTGGGTTTCCTATGGTATCTGGTTGGATCCTGTGTGAACAGAATGCTGGACTAGATGGACCTTGGTCGGATGCAGCACGGCTCTTCTTATGTTCTTAAATATAGAGTGCCTCTGATCATGTGCAGAATGTTTTTCTTTCACCACTGAGCACTTACATTCTCCCCCTACCAATTTCTATTCCCCTCCATGCAACCATCCCTCCTCATCCTACCACCATCCAGCAACTCTTCATAAAAACAGATATCTGGTTTTGTGCAACTCCTCTCTATGCACAAGCTCTCATTGTATCTTCCTGCCCATAACTGCATTTGTGCCAAGACTTCACCAGGATTCAGCCAATGAGTCTGTTTTCAAAACTAGGGCTAAGTTATGGAGAAACTCTGAGCATGTACTAAGTGCCTTTCCCTCACCACTGAAGCTGGAGTTCATGCAACACACACACACACACACACACACATACACACACACACACACACACGACAAAACATGCATAGGACTGAGCTGAAAAGGTAGTCAATTCATTAGTTGGAACAGGGTAGGCACTGTATTAAGCCTGCAGTACCATGCTCACAACTCAGGACTTATTTCTAGGGATGTTGGAGAATTCTGCCACGGACTCCAGTGAGGCCGGATTCTAACGAATCCGTCCCCTCGGAATCCATGGTGGAATAGTGTCGCCCCCCGCCAACCCCCACAATGGACCTACCTGGTGGTGGATGCGGCGGCAGCTCTGGTGGTGGCCCCGGGTTGTCTTCCGAGCTGCTGCGGTCGCAAATGGTGTAGGGGACGCCATTTGCATCCCTGCTTTAGCCATGATAGGCTACATAAATATATACGTAGCCTATCACGGCCTAGCGAAGGGACGCAAATGGCGTCCCCTACATAGGACGCCATTTGCAGCCACAGCAGCCCAGCAGCGGATGGGGCTCCTGCTGTGGATTGGCCCGGCCGGCGGCTCCGCGGACTGGCCGCAAAGCAGAGCTGGCCAGGCAGGATTCCGGGGGGGGGGGAGGACCGGATCGCCTCCCCCACCCGTGGAACCCAGCGGAGCCAGGTAAGTGGGGTTTCGTACATCCCTACTTATTTCTGAGTAAACATGCAGAACATCGGGGTGCAAACCTCCCCGCAAAAGTAACTTGTGCTGGAATCCTATGCACACTTTTCCTCATTAAACATAGGGATGGCAGAGAATTCCGCCACGGATTTCGGGGAGGCCGAATGCCAGTGCATTTGGCCCCCCGAAATCTGTGGTGGAACGGCCTGCCCCTCGCCCCCCCCACGGATCCCCCCGGGACGAGACTTACCTGGGGCGGATCTTCGGGGCGGCGGCGGCTCCAGCAGCGGCTGCAGCGGCTGGTCTTCCGACTGGCTGCCGCCGCCGCCATTTGCACGGTTTTTTTTTTTTTTTACACCAACGTGATAGGCTACGTGAGTTTTTACGTAGCCTAAAACGTCTGGGTAAAAAAAAAAAAAAAAGGCGTACGCAAATGGTGGCAGCTACGCTATTTGCGTTCCCCTTATTGTCGCCGTCTTAGTCTACGTAAATATTTACGTAGATTAAGACGTCAAAAATAAGGAATGCAAATGGCGGCCATAGCTGCCGCCATTTGCGTATGCGGGTTGTTGTTTTTTTTCCCCAGAGCCCTCCGCGGCCGGAAATCCGGCTGTGGACGGCTCTGGCCTGGCTGGGCCTGGCCGGCTGCTCCACGGAGCCGCTGCGGAGTGCAGCCGGCCAAGGAGGATTCTGGGGGGGGGAGGGACAGATCGCCTCCCCCCCCGTCCAGGATTCCGGGGGGAGGGACAGAATGCCTCCACCCCCCACCATCAGCATAATCCGCGAACAGGTAAGTGATTTTTGTACATCCCTAATTAAACATAATGGGACTTCTCAGTAGGCCTACATAGGATTGCATAAATCAGCAATATTTATCTCCCCTCCACTTAAAAAACAAACCAAAACCTCCTATTTTTTAAATTAAAGCTTTCTGTTCATAGGAAGCTGCCTTATACTGAGTCAGACCCTGTGTCCATCTAGCCCAGAATTGTTGACACTGACTGGCAGCAGAGCTCTCCAGGGTTTCAGGCAGGATTCTTTCGTAGCCCTACCTGGAGATGCTGGGGACTGAACCTGGGACCTTCTGCGTGCCAAGCGTGTGCTCTGCCACTGAGTCACAGCCCTTCCTATTGCTGGATGATGGCAACTGACAAACAAAACAGCCCCAGATTTGATTCTCTGCAACCATGTGAACCCAGTCTTCTCAAAGACTTGAGTGAGGAGAAGGAGAAAAACCAACCCTCTTGTCTGTTTGTATAAAGGCAAATACAGTTCAGAACTTCTCTTGCCTGCCAAAGAGAATTCTCTTTAAGAATTCCCCAAGATTTGCTCTGGGTGGAATAAAGAAGAGAAAGAAAGAACAGGATGGGTGAGGGAAGAAGAAAAGAAGAATGGTGATTGGAAATGCGGGGGGCGTGGCGGGTAGAGAGAATTCCCTAAGCCAAGTGGCTCCTTTCAGACAGGTAGTACTTCAGAGGAATTTAGGAGGCTGTGGAGGGTTTGCAAGGGTTGCACGTACTTAAATGAACTTTATGAGGTGAGGTGGCTGAGGGCTTTTTCTAGCTTTTTCAAAACTGTAGAACCTGTTTAAACCCCCCAGCAGTTTCTTGATCATGACACCACATAGTCCTAATCCTCCCTTTGAGATTATTTGGGTCCTACAGCTATTTAGGAGAAATTAAAGTGGAGGGGGAGAAAGAAATTTGTGGAGAATGATTGGATCCTTTGCTGTACTGAAGCTACTAAACTTCTGCAGAATCCAAATGTTCCAGTTTGGGGCAGTAAAAATCAGATGCTGTGAGAAATACCAGTATTTCACATGGAGCTCTTTCTTCCCTTCCTTCTCCCTTTTCAAAATCTCATTGCAAGCAAGCTCCCAACAGTGGGCATGTAACAGCAGAAAAGAAAAGTAGGGGGAGATAAGTTTTTTGCACCTCAAAAAAAACACCTCCACCAGAGATTAGGGATAGTGACCTCCTAATGGTTACCTTAAACACCTTCTGATTAGGATCTCTAAACCCCTGGGTGACTTGACAGTTTTTACTTTTTGTTTTGGACTTTGAGAGAAGGAAACTTTACACATGGCTAGCGCAAAAGCCACTGGACCTGTCTGAAATTTGTTAAGTTCAGTCAGCTCCATAGGGCCTGCTAGGTCCCCAAATTCCATGAATGTATGTGGAAGCACAAAAAAATTATAGCTCTTTACTTTGACATATTTTCTTGGAAAAAGCAAGTTTTACCTGTGGCTAGCACAAAAGCCACTAGACCTAAGTGTCTGAACTTTGGCATGCTCAGTTAGCTCCATAAGGGCTGCCAGGTCGCCAAATTCCATGCACGTATGTGGAAGCCCAAAAACGTTTAGCTCTTTGCTTTGACAGATTTTCTGGAAAAAAGCAAAATGTACCTGTGACTAGTACAAAAGTCACTGAACCTAACTGCCTGAAATTTGGAATGTTCAATCAGCTCCATGGGAGCTACCAAGCCACCAAATGTCATGTATTTATCGTACAAACTACAAAAGTTATGGCTGTTTTTGTTTTCCAATGCAAGTCAATGGGAAAATGTAAAAAAAAAAAAAAAAAAAGGCAATTAGGACAGATCAAAAGATCTGGGGCCTGTGTCCAGATGCCCCACCCCCCATCGATACCCCTGGGTCAAATCATTTCTATCGTGGCTCACAAGCATTCTCAATGGCTCTCAAATTATTGTTTCTCATAGGGTAAAATCACAGAATCATATAGTTAGGAGGGCTCTTAGAGGTCATCTGGTCCAGCCCCATGCTCAGTGCAGGATCTACAATGTCAGATACAGCTACAACATCCTTGACCAATTGCCATCCAGCCTCTTGGTCAATACTTTCAGTGAAGGTAGTCTCATATTGCCACATTTAGAGCTTGGAGTCCTCCATCTATCCTATGCCCCGATGGCAAGAGCCAGGAAGGGCAAAAGTAACAGTGGAGGTGATTTCCCCTCTTGTTCCTACTAAAGATAATAATAAAATAAAATAAAACTTAGTGGTGGTGGGCAGGGATGACAATGGAGAGGCCATAGGACGCATGCCTTTCTTCTGCACCGCCTGCCCACCAGAATGCCTCCTCCTTGATCTCTCCAGGGTCATCAGAGTTTGCTGTTGTGACCTTGGAAGAGCAGCCACTACCATGCTTCCTGCACCAGCTGCAAGGGAATGTCCTGATCTCAGGTTTTCCCCTCCCAAGATCATAGGAGTGTTTATGGCCTGAGCAGGGGGAATCCCCAGGAACCAGAGGTTTGCTCTGCCTTTGTGTCTTCTGTAAGTAAATTGAGGGGCTCAAGAAGATCCTGGCCTTAATGTCCTTAACTAGCGAATGATTGTGAAAGTCAGCAAACAGAACATCTCGCTGAAGGTTCAGGGGTTATCACTTCAAATCTCTCACTCCCCACCCACCCGTAACTAAATGGAGAAATGTAAATAAGAAGTGGATGGCAAATGGATTTATGGTGGGATATCAAAGTGCTCCATATCCTGGATAATGTCCATATTAAGGACATTAAGGCTAGGATCTTCTTGAGCCCCTCAATTTACTTACAGAAGACACAAAGGCAGAGCAATCCTCTGGTTCCTGGGGATTCCCCCTGCTCAGGCCATAAACACTCCTATGATCTTGGGAGGGGAAAACCTGAGATCAGGACATTCCCTTGCAGCTGGTGCAGGAAGCACGGTAGTGGCTGCTCTTCCAAGGTCCAGGATATGGAGCACTTTGATATCCCACCATAAATCCATTTGCCATGTTATGATTCTGCTAAGATATATTACACAAATAATACATTTGCATTTCCTCTGGGCTCCATTAAATGTTTTACATCATGGCTCTTTTAGCTATCATGTCCTTCACAGCAGGTGAAGATCAGCATTTCATGGACAGCATTTCAAATTTTCAGCTGCAAAAACTGATGCTGCCTGTACAAAAAAGAGGGCAGCTTAAAGCTGTATAGCAACAAATCCTAGAGGGTGCTTTTGTCTTACTGACTTAAGGCATAATCCTATGTATGTTTAGACAGAAAAAAGAATGACAACTCCCAGCATGCCCCAGCCAGCCATGCTGGCTGGGGCATGCTGGGAGTTGTAGGCCCATGCTGGCTGGGGCATGCTGGGAGTTTTTCTTTCTAAACAGGCATAGGATGATGCCCTTTAAATCTAATTTTTTGATTCTGCAGCTCGGATTTATCATGCAAAGATGTATGACCCGTTTAAACTTCAAACATGCAAGTACCCAGTTGAATTTAGTCAGACTAGGCAGCTATAAATAGCAAGCAAGTACATAACAACTGCCATGTTAATATACCTCTTAGCACAATATGTACTGCCTCTGGTAATAAACAGAAAGAGATGGTACTTTAGCAGAATAATTTCAGAAGGGTTCAGAGGACCCACTGATGGGTCCATGTTATGAACTTGTGACTAAACTGTATTTCATGTCATTCACTTCCATCTTCCACCATTTCAAATGTTAGCTACGCCTTAAATCAGATGTGGGGCCCTGCTGAGTAGGCTGCTGCAGAAGCATCAACGATTGCAGTGATTTTTGCAAGGAAACCACCTGGAGGCATGATTATGCTAGGAGCACAGTATGCTTTCCCCACCGCCTTATTTCCCTGCAATATCACCATAGTTTTTGCCAGCTCACCACTGTGGTGGAAAATTCAGTGACTGCAATTTCAGGAGCGGAAATCTTGGTGGCATTGGGGTGTGGCCCTTGGTGAGTTGGGAGGGGGCAACGTGGCCCTCGATGCCCGGATGTCCCCATGCCCCTCCTTAAATACTGGCCACTGATACCCCTTTCTTCCATGGATTTATCAAAGATCATTTTTGAGCCAATTACACTATTAGTTTTCACTCCAGCACATGGCAAAGTTCTTGTGTGCCATACATTAACCATACACTATGTGAAAAATACAATATATACAATTGATATACCTACATTATATATTTCAGTTCAAGGTACATGAAATCAATTGAGTGAGCACACCTGGGGATATGGGCTAGGACAGCCTTCCGCAACCCTAGTGTCAGGGTGGAAACTGAGCCGATAGAACCCCAGAGCAGTTCTGATTCTGAGGAGGAACAGCAATCCGTGGGAGAGGAGCTCGCTCATCTCTCACAGGCTCAGCAGCTGGCAGAGATTCCTCCTGCCAGCATTCCTGGGATAGATAGTGACCCTGGCAGTGAGAGAGTGCTGGAGGGGGGCTTGTTGGACGCTCGACGCCGACACAGGGAGTGATGACAGTTGGAGGGTGCGGAAAGGAGGCGTAGTGCTCGTTTGGTGTGCAAGCAACGGTCGCATCCCGAGGACCTGAGGGATAGAGGGAAGATCTCTCCCTAGCCCATAAGTTCAGGGTCTTCCCGTGATTCTCCTTCAAACGGGGACCAACTGCCTAACCTGGAGCATAGGCTACTCTGCTATCTTTCCCCAGTGCTGTTCCTTGCTTAGTCGCTGGTGATTAGCATCTGAAAGAGTCATTAAGTTGTAAAAATATTAAAGCCTTGAAAAGAATCCTTTTGTATGTGTCTCGAGTTGGCTATTGGAGTAGACTGTAAGAGGCAGCTAGGGCGCTCCTGACACCTAGACCCTCCAGATGTGTTGGACAAGAATTCCCATCATTCTGACATGAACCTACCCGTATACTAAGCTCAACATCTAAGGCCCTCCTCCAGCTGCCTACACTGAGGGAAGCTCGCAAGATGGCGACAAGGGAGAGGGCCTTTTCAGTGGTGGCCCCCAAATTATGGAATGATCTCCCCGACGAGGCCCGCCTGGTGCCAACATTGTTATCTTTTCGGTGCCGGGTTAAGACCTTTCTGTTCTCCCAGGCATTTGGCAGCATATGATAAGTTTTAATCAATCCTGGAATGTCTTATGGTTATGGATTGTTTGCTTTTGAGATTGTTTGTTTGAAGTTGTTTTAGATATATGTTTCTTTTGTGTATATTGTCTGTTTGTTTTTTTTTATGTAAATGGTTTTTAATCTCTGTATATTGTATTTTTTATGTTTTTAATCTTTGTAAACTGCCCAGACAGCTTTGGCTATTGGGTGGTGTAGAAATGTAAATTCTTCTTCTTCATCATCAGATATCAAAGCATGGCCCCAGGTTGGGGAAGGCTGAGCTAGGATGTCATAAAACATCCAGCTTTATCTCTCATTTCCACCAGCAAATGCTGGGGAAGCAGTGGAAGTTCTGAACTGGTTTTGGGGGGCCACTTTGTAAAGGATGAGGTTGAACAACCTTAAACATAACCCAGAAAAGGCAAAAAATATAGTCAACTGAGGATTCTGGTGACACTGGAGCTGTTTTGGACTGGGTTGCACTCCTCCTAAAGCAACAGGTTCACAGTTTGGAGGTAATCTATGGTTTGCTGTTGCTTTTGGATGCACAGGTGATGGCTATGGCCAGGAGTCCTTTAACCAACTCTATCTGGTTTGCCATCTTAATTTCCCCAGAATGCTTCTGGACCCTACATTGGTGCCCAGTGACATTCTGGACAAATTAAGATGGCAGCTGCCTCACCTGGCACTTCTCTTTGGAGACTGGGGCATTATATATATTAAAGGTCTGTGTCTGTGAGAGTGGGCCTCTGGAGCCTGTGGGCCCTGGTGTTTGCCCCACTATGCCAGGTGCTGATGCTGGGCCTTATTCTCCCTGCAGCTGCTTTAAAGGGGAAAGCTGGGAGCCTATCCTGTGTTACATAATTTCAATTTTTCTGCACGCATTTAAATCCACCAACATCCTCTACAAAACTACACCTCTCTCTCTCTCTCTCTCTCTCTCTCTTTCTCTCTCAATCACACACACACACACACACACACACACACACCCCAAGGCAAAATGTTCACTAAGCACAATACCTGGCCTGCTTGTAGTCTCTTCTTATCTGTTTACCTATTTATATAACTTTAAAATCACTTGCCATTTTTCCTTAAGTGGTTTGTTTTGTGGCCTCAGAAAGCACCATAGGTACCAAGAGGCAAATTGTCCATGCAGAGATCCCACATCACTCTGGGGCTTAACTCAGCCAACCCCTAATTTGTATAGCTTGGCCCACACTTGTGTGTTTATTAATGACACTGGTAAAGCCAAGATGTTTGATAGTTAAGACCACAATCTCTAAGGGGCAATTAAAAGCACTGCACTTCTAAGCCTTGTTACAGGGTGGTCCAGTTCAGTAAAGCACATAGTTTGTACACTGAAAAATTATACCAGCTTTGCCTTGGGGATAATTAAACTCATATTGTACCCAAACGTTACAGCAGTTGGAAGCTTTTGTATATCAAGCATTGCTTTAATTACAAGGCAGCTTGCATATTTCTCTGCCTCAAACAATTCACTCCCTTGAGCATCTAAGAGAGGGAAAAATGAAGTTAGTTAAAGTGCCCAATTCAGTTTGTTCCCTTCCCTGTTTGTAAAATATTATGGCAAAGTCAGACAATTTTGGAGTCAGAGCAAGCCTTGTGGCTTGCAAAGCTGCTTCATCAGCCTTAATGAGTTCTTGCCGTATCCCTCAGAGGAGAGAATTATTATTCCCATTTCCCAGGTGGGGCCATGTTAGATACACTGCCATTACCTTGAGTAGCTCAAGGTCACTTTAGTAAAATCAACGTCCGAGCCACAAACTGAACATAGGTTGCGACTCCCGCTCCTCTGTTCTCAGTGCACTTTATCTGGAAAATGTGACAGCACTCCATGTACTTTCACACAACCAAAATTAGCAGCAGCTTCAAACTCCAGGCTGCATGTTTGTTTGTTTGTTTATTACATTTATATACTGCCCAATAGCTGAAGCTCTCTCTGTTTGCTGTTTGCCAAGTAGTTTCCCTGTTCATCGCGTTACCAGTCAGGGATAAGGAAATCATAGAATCATAGAATAGTAGGGTTGCAAGGGGCCTACAAGGCCATCGAATCCAACCCCTTGCTCAATGCAGGAATCTAGGTCAGACTCAGAGCATCCCTGACAGATGGCTGTCCAGCCTCGTCTTGAACGCCTCCAGTGTGGGAGAGCCCACCACCTCCCTAGGTAATTGGTTCCATTGTCGTATTGCTCTAACAGTCAGGAGGTTTTTCCTGATGTTCAGCCGGAATCTGGCTTCCTGTCACTTGAGCCCATTATTCCGTGTCCTGCACTCTGGGATGATGGAGAAGAGATGCTGGCCTTCCTCTCTGTGACAACCTTTCAAGTACTTGAAGAGCGCTATCATATCTCCCCTCAGTCTTCTCTTGAATGAAGGAAATAAATGCTCTCATAACCCTGAATCCAGACCCACTCTCACTGAATCTGTTCAGTGACAAACTCAGTCATGCTCTGGCAATATCTAACTGAAGTACATAGAAGTGAACACTCCCTTGGTTTCAGCCAGGACAACTTCCTATATCGTTGCTTCCCAGTGTTCCAAATTCTGTGTGAATTTTCTTGCCTCCCTTAGTCTTCCTAGATGTCAAGCTCCTGCATCTTCTCCCCTTCCTTCATACGTGCCTTTGTTCCATGGAATTCAAGGCAGCATGTTTCTCCAGATGCTGGCCTTACAGGCTCAGCTTCAACAAGACTGATGCACCATGTACTCTAGGACTTGAGGGGGTCTAAAAGCCACCCTCCTCACTAGCATAGGTATTACTGCCCACATAACAAATTGACCTAATTATGCCATTTGCCTGTCCACAATGAAGGCTCGCAGCCTCAGACTGATTCTTTGCCAGCCTTCCCCAATCTGGTGCCCTCCAGATGTTTTGGACTACACTCTTACCATTCCTGTCCATTGGGCATGGTGGCTCGGGCTGATGGGAGCTGAAGTCCAAAATCTCTGGAGAGCACCGCGTTGGGGAAGACTACTCTATAGGCTGCTGCTGGGCAATTTTGCACTCTGTATATCCAGTATCCACCACATAAAAATGCAGCAGGTAGTGTCAGCAATAGGGGTGTGCAAAACCACTGTATATCTACAGGGCTTTCTGCTTTGTCTGCCTACACTCTCGGATATCCACAGAAAGGCTTTAGTTTGCCTTGGGCAGCCTTGCTTTTCTGAACTATTTCTGAGGTTAAGGGTGCAATCCTATGCATTTTTATATAGAAAAAAGTCCCACAACTCCCAGCATGCCCATGCCCCTTAAGGGTTCTTTGGCTCCTTCCCACTCCAAATAATACAGCTGCAGAAATATGTGCATTGTAGCAGCAAGCCAGTACATGCATGTTGACTAGTTGTGGATGGGAGTGTACACTGGAGTATGCATTCCATTCACAGCAATGCAGTGGCAAGAGACATCCATACATGGATGAGCATTCAGATTGTTTTCCCCCTTTTAATCTTCGCCTAGCTAGATTGTGATTCTAGCCACTGGTTTTTTCCCCACTGATGAAAAGTAAATCAGATAGGATTATGCACAAGGAAGGTCCAGGATAATCATGCACGTGAACAGAATAAAAATAACTGCATCATAAATAAAACCTGGTGGATTATTCAGACATCCCTAGTGATAACCTTTTGTTGCAGGGAGACCGAATTAGGTCCATGTAGCCTTCCCTGCATTTGTACACAGCACCAAGTTTGTTCAGTGCAGTTTCTATATAAACTGAAAAACATTTTGATTATGAGAAAGTAGATGGATTTATCCCACACTCCCTATAACGTCATCTCTACCCATTCTGTTGATATTTGACAATTTTACTTTTGCTATAGCTATGTTATTGACTGCTACTGATAAGGTGGACACTTAGCAAGTGAAATATAGAAGCACACAATCTAGTGGCAAATTTATCCTGGATCTGATTATTGAAATCTGTCTAGATGGAACACAGCAGAATAATGAACCCCATTATCCCTCCTCTGCCATCCCTCCATCCCCTTAATGTGAAGGTACAATGGGGATTTGTTTCTTCACCTCACAGGATAACATGGCTCATGCAATCTCTTGTTCAGAGGGAATAATAGAATCATAGAATATTAGGGCTGGAAGGGGCCTATAAGACCATCAAGTCCAACCCCCTGCTCAATGCAGGAATCCAAGTCAAAGCACCCCTGACAGATGGCTGTCCAGCTCCATCTTGAATGCCTCCAGTGTGGGAGAACCCACCACCTCCCTATGTAATGAGTTCCATTGTCGTATTGCTCTAACAGTCAGGAATTTTTTCCTGATGTTCAGCCGGAATCTGACTTCCTGCAACTTGAGCCCATTATTCCGTGTCCTGCACTCTGGGATGATTGAGAAGAGATCCTGGCCTTCCTCTCTCTGACAACTTTTCAAGTACTTGAACAGCACTATCCTATCTCCCCTCAGTCTTCTGTTCTCAAGGCTAAACATGCCCAGTTCTTTCAGTCTCTCCTCATACGGCTTTGTTTCCAGTCCCCTGGTCATCTTCATTGCCCTCCTCTGAACCCTCTCCAGTTTGTCTGCATCCTTCATAAAGTGTGGTGCCCAGAACTGATGAGGCCTAACCAGTGCTGAGTAGAGGGGAAGTAGTACTTCACGTGATTTGGAAGCTATACTTCTATTAATGCAGCCCAAAACAGCATTTGCCTTTTTTTCAGCCACATCACATTGTTGGCTCATATTCAGCTTTTGATCTACAACAATTCCAAGATCCTTCTCGCTTATAGTATTGTTGAGCCAAGTATCCCCCATCTTGTAATTGTGCATTTGGTTTCTTTTTGCTAGGTGCAGAACTTGGCATTTATTCCTATTAAATTTCATTCAGATGTTTTCAGCCCAGCATTCCAGCCTATCATGTTTCTGTCTTCCAGAGTATTAGCTATCCCACACAATTTTGTGTCATCTGCAGATTCGATAAGCATTCCCTGCACCTCCTCATTCAAGTCATTAATAAAAATGTTGACAAGCACTGGGCCCAGGGCTGAGCCCTGTGGCACCCCACTCATTACCTCTCCTCAGTTTGAGAAAATACCACTGATAAGCACTCTTTGAGTCTGGTTCTGTAGTCAACTGTGGATCCACCTGATTGTTGCTTCATCTAGCCCACTTTAAGCTAGTTTGCTCATCAGGATATCATGGGGCACTTGGTTGAAAGCTTTGCTGAAGTTGAGGTATATTATGTCTACAGCATTCCCACAGTCCACAAGGGAGGTGACCTGATCAAAAAATGAGATCAGATTCACCTGGCAAGATTTGTTCTGGACAAATACATGTTGGCTTCGAGTAATCACAGCACTGTTTTCAAGGTGCTTACAAATGGATTGCTTTATAATCGGCTCCAGAATTTTCCCAGGGATTGATGTCAGACTGACTGGTCTGTACTTCCCAGGTTCCTCCTTTTTGAAGATAGCGACAACAGTCACCCTCCTCCAGTCATCTGGCACTGCACCTGTCCTCCATGATTTCTCAAAGATAATAGACAATGGTTCTGAGAGTTCTTCTGCCAGTTCCTTTATTACTCTAGGGTGCAGTTCATCTGGCCCTGGAGATTTGAACTCATTCAAAGTAATTAGGTGTTCCTTGACCATATGCCTATCAATCTCAAGCTGCAATCCTGCCTCTTCAGCCTGTACTTTGCCTTTGCCAGGGGGGCCATAGACCCTCTTTCAGGAGAAGACTGAGCCAAAGTAGGAATTGAGCACTTCTGCCTTTTCTTTGTCATCTGTTATCATTTTGCCATCCTCATTGAATAGCTGAACCACCATTTCTTTCCTCTGTGTTTTACTATGCATGTATCTGAAGAAAGCCTTTTTGTTGCTTTTAGCATTCCTTGCTAACCTCAACTAGTTCTCAGCTTTAGCCTTCCTGACTTCATCCCTGCAATTCTGTGCTACCCGCCTATACTCTTCCTTTGTAGCTTGGCCTTCCTTCCCCTTCCTGTATGTGTCCTTTTTTTGTTTTCAGGTCATCTCTAAGCTTTTTGTGAAGCCACATTGGCTTCTTCTGTTGTCTTCTACCTTTTTTTCTTGTTGGAATTGTTTGTAATTGTGCCTTGAGAATTTCCTTTTTGAAAAAACTATGAGAAGCCCATATTCAGAATAATTCATGAAGACTGACGGGGACTGCAGCACATGACTTCCAATACACAGCTTTAAAGTTGCCGGCAACTAGGAATAGTGAAGAGTTTCTGTTCTTCTATACAATGTATTGCTTATATCACAATCTGCAGCTTTTGGCAAAAAAAAAAGTACATTATCCATTGACTGAACCGCAACCTAAGGGATTACATTGCACAATTCACTGTGTGCTCTGCAGACAATTATTATTGTTGCTCCATGTAAAGGGCAATCTTGTTTATCTGAACTTCTGACTATCCAAATGTTTAGGATGTTCCCTGGGAATATATAAGGGTGCACATGACCCAACTGTTTCTGGTAATGGCCCAATTTGGTGTGCATGCAGCACTGCATGCATACGAAGAAGTTGTATATTTTATTTATTTATTTATTTTTAAATTTTTAATCGCCCATCTGGTTGGTCACCCAGCCACTCTGGGCGATGTACAACATACAATAAAACAGTTTAAAACAATAAAATTCTACAATAAAAACATTTTCTAAAATACCCTAACCCACCCCAAATGCTCAAATGCCCACCCCAGATGTACAGATATTATACATCTAATACAACCCTGGTTGTGCTGTATAAGCCTAACTCTAGGACAGGGTCCTATGCAAATTCATCCATACTAAAGAGACTGCACCAGGTGGTGATGGATCATGCTCAAGTCCCAGGGATTACAATTCTTTCACATAATAGATGATGCTTACATGCCAGAATAAGTGGATAAATATGATTCACCCATCTTTTAAAAACATTGGGTTCACGGCGATGTACTCCCTGAGGCAGCTTTCCCCAGCCTTGTGCCCTGCAGCTGTGTTGGACGGTGACTACCACCATTCCAAGCCATGGAATGTTGGCTTGCAATGATGGGTGTTGCAGTCTAATATATCTGGAGGGCACCCAGTTGGGGAAAGTTGCCCTGAGATATGGTGGTTTCTTTGAATTCCATTGCACCATTTCTCCAGCTCCTGGCAACTTGCTGATTTGCACCAGCTGACATATACAGACTAGGTCTGACTTGGGTTTGTAGTGGCATGTAACACTGTCGAAATTAGCACACAGTACAAATTAGAACATAGTAGTTGTTGCACATTATGAACAGATCACCAGCAGCTGAGAGCTACCTAACTACATAATAGAATTTAAAACTCTACAGCAGCAGCTCATTATGTTTCTGTTTTAATCTAAGGAAACTTAAAATAGTTTCCTTTGTTTTTCCTTTTGTTTTTTTAATAACCTCCAAACAGAAGTCATTGTTTTTTCATACATTTACTGAATGCAAGTGGAATATAGCTTTTGGTCATTTTAGTTACAACAAATGTAAAAATAAACATTTTTTTCTCCTTTAAGTACCAAAACTTTCTAAAAACAACTACAGAAAATACCCTGAAAGATTGCATAAGTGCCAATTGTAAAATTATATTGATTGTGGGGTGCTTCCAGACACACATTACAATTTACAAACAACAACAAAAAAACAGATCCTTGCTCCAAGGAATTTAATTCTAAAATTTGACAGAGGGACACAATAGAGGAAGGGGGAATGAAGAAGGAAAGTAGAAATGGAGAGGTTATGCATTATTCTATTAGTGAAATGTATTCAGGGTTAGTTTCAGTAGGGAATGAAGACTACGTGGATTTGAAGGATCTGAAGGAAAAAGAAAGAGGCAGCATCAGGTAGACGTTCTGGGAGAGGTGCAAGCATAAAGGACAACCAGAAAGAAAGAGCAAAATCATTTAGGGTGCAATCCTATGCATGTTTAGACAGAAAAAGTCCTACACCTCCCAGCATTCCCCAGCGAGCATAGCTGGGGAATGCTTGGAGTTGTAGGACTTTTTTCTGTCTAAACATGCATAGGATTGTGCCCTTAAAGGAGCAGAAGATATTGAGTTGGCTGAGGGTAATGGAGCTGAAGAAGGTAACAGGCAGGGAATTTAGAAATGTGAAGGGCTGATGGTGGGGAGGGATAAATAAAATTATTCACCTTGTTTGCCCTCATTTTTTCCCTTCTCTTCCCTTCTTTTCCCCTTCCCCCCTTTACTTCTCTAGCCAGAGATGTATTTGCGTATGAGTGGAGAAATAAGGTGGGGGGAGCAAGGTCAACGAGTTCTTCTAAGGTAAGAGTTTGTGCTGGACCCATGAGCGGACAGGAAGAATATTTGATTTCTATTTTGAAGGATTCCGCCTTTAGATAATGAGGGGGATTAGGTGCTCGTCTGCTTCCTTCCAGCCCAGTGATGGTATGATTTAATCTTGAAGAATATAAACATTGTGCAGTATCCAATGCAACACAAGTGGTAAAGTAAATTATGTAGCACTACTGTACGGAACCTCTAGTGCAACACCAATAGTGTTAGCTGTCACAATGGGATTCCCCAGGAAACCCCTCATGCCAGCTAACACTATTGGCATTGTGCTAGAGGCCCCTTATGCTAGCGCAACCTAATTTACTTCAGTGCCCATGTCACACAGGATACTGCCCATTCTCTAGCACTTTCCTAACTTCTCAGCATGATCTGTAGGAGCTGTAAGCAGCCTGTGCTGTTGCAAGAGATATTGCGGAGGCAATTTAATCCTGCAGCATGAAAAGTCAGACAGTTTCATTGATAAACTATCCAAATTGCATATTAAAATCACCAGGCACTGATCTATAAATGCCTCCAAAATAATCTATTTGATATTGTATCTCTGTAAATGCATGGATGTTATTTACTGTGGAGAATTTACTGTACTTAATACAAGTCAGCAGTTTTCAGGCCAAAATTATATGCGAGACAGTAAAAGCATTCTACAGTCAGGCATAATAGACTCTGGCATTTAATTAAAAAGTCAAGAGCTGTTTTCAAGGACCAAATAATAAACTTCATCTTATTCCCATTGAACGTTAACAGAAATTAAACTTAAAATCAATTGAACACAGAATAGAGGCTACTATATATGTCTTTTTATTTTTGTATATTATATGTAGAGCAAGCACCATCACTCAAAAAAAACCCACACCCATGTTTTCTCTATTTAAGCTTCTTGTCTGCACTGCTTCCAATTCAGTTGTCCAAATAGTTTTATATGCTATTGTTGTGTTGAGCTTTCATACAGGTGGCTGATTTGTCCAGAAGGAAGGAACTATGCTGGTAAGGAATCCCATGCAAGGTCCTGGACATTATCTTCTAATTATAAATTAAGCTAAAATGTAATTGTTACTCTGAACTCTGCTGACCCAGGCACTGACTGAGCTGCTGAGATGTCTTGGAAGGCTCATTACAGTAAACACTGTAAATGCTGAGGCAGAACTGTCATAGAATGTTAGCTCAGTGGTAGAACACATACTTTGCATGCAAAAGACCCCAGGTTCAGTCCCTCACATCTCCAGTTAGTGCTGGAGAAGACTCCTGTTTGAAACCCTGGAGAGCCACTGCCAGTCCAGAAGGACAATTCAGAGCTAAATAGGTCAATGATCTGACTCAATCAGGGCAGGTTCCCAAGACAATCATCATAGCTTCAGACGTTACAGATGTGGTGAAGTTATCATTGAAAAGCTGATTCTGTGTAGCCCCATATTGCAGCCATAACACTTTAAAGAGGCAACTACATGGTTTGAGTGGGTCAAACAGTACGTTTCTACTAAACATTCTGAAGTCTGTGTTTGTTCAAATGAAGGTGTGTAGATTGCTATTGTCAGTTTACCAACGCACCATGCTGCAGAAGCCAGGGCAAAATAGATTATTTCAGAGTAAATAAATACAGTTTATGGCAAGCAAAAAGGAGGTTTTAGCAATGTGTAGTAATGGGAGGGGGGATTCAGACAGTGATTCTTTGCATGTAAAAGATCCTAGCTTTTTGGGCAGTGTAAAACAATGGGGGTGTTGCTAGTACAGAATGCTGTTCAGAGCACATTCTTTGCATGTAAAAGATCCTAGCTTCAGTGCCTGGCATTTGTAGGTAAGACAGAGCAAGTCCTCTGTCTAAAAACCTGGATAGCTGCTGTTGGTCAGTGCTGAACTGCAAATCCGGCCCTCTGATTTTCTTCAGATGGCCATGCCCCCTTCCCCCCAACCACAGACATTTTGCTGCTTTCCCACCTCTTGCAGTTTTTCCCCATTCTTAAAGCTGAAATGTCTCTCCTAAGGCTTTATGACTAGCAATAAGAACTTGGAGCTAAAATACACTGGCATTTTGGCCTTGGCCTTTTTTCCTTTTGCCCCACCCACCAACAGAATGCATCCCCTGAGAGCTTCTCCAAAATTTAATTTGGCCCACGAACTGAAAGATGTTTAATACTCGGTGCTAGATGGACCAGGGGTCTGACTTAATGTAAGACAGCTTCCTCTCTTCCTGAGGGAAAGAGCGGCGGGACGCTGAGGAGCTAAGGAGGAAGGGTAATAGGAGAACCATCACATTGGGGTCCAGGGACAAGATGCTGTTAATATGAAGGGGAGTAAAGAAGCAAGAGAGCAGGTAAAACATTGTGATTGTACTTTGTAGGCAAGGAGAAACCACAAAGAAGGGAGGGCAAGCTGATTTCATACATGGTTTTGAAATAACCAGGCAAATGTTTTTCCTACAGGTCTTGGGTAAACAATATTCTAAAGAGCTGAATGGGCATATAGTAGAACAAATGAATAACATTCTAAAATTGAAAAATGGAATGGAATTGGCTTGGTGGGATCAGAAATGAACGCTCCCAATTTAAATAACCCAGTCAAACTAAGAAGAGTTTTTCTCCTCTCTCAGAATACTGGAACATGGGGGTCCTCCAGTGAAGATGAACGGTGGAAGATTCAGGACAGATCAAAGGAAGTACTTCTTCTCACAGTGCATAGTTAAACGATAAAATATGCCTCCTCAACCTGTGGCGATGGGCCCCAACTTGGACAGCTTTAAAGAGGGATTAGAAAAATTCATGGAAGATAAGGTTGTCCATGGCTACTAGTTGTGATGGCTATACACTGCTTCAGAGGCACTGAGACTCTGAATGCTACTTGATGGGGAACAACATGAGAGAAGGATATTGCTCTCATGCCCTGCATGTGGTGGGTTTCCTACAGGTATTTCAGGATGCCTTTGGCCTGATCCAGCAGGGATCTTCTTATGTTCTTAAGGCCATGAGCTGCCAGAGGTCAAACTGGGTACTTCTGGGTCTGTGTATGGCTGCCCCATATGGGAACCACATGGCAGTATCTGCCTAGGCAAGCTAGTATCCCTGTACTGACCCCACCCACCCAGGCTGGTCACTGGATGGCCCTGGCCAGAGAGGACTATAACAGGGCTTCCTGTTCCAGTTAAGCCTTGTCTGAGCAACACGGTCTTCCTGGATTCTGGTGTGCTCCTGCCCCTTTGATCAGTGCTGGCTCCAGTTTTCTGAGGGCCCTTGGGCAAGACACCCCCAACAAGCCCCCTCCTTCAGTGAGTCTACCTTCTCAGCACCATTGTCACAACTGCTCCTCATTCTCTTTCTCATCACTGCTACCACTTGCTTGCTTGATCGGTACAGAGCCAGTGAGCAAGTCTGCGGTGGCACCTCCTGCTCCTCCTTCTCATTGCCACAGTTAACTGGGCCAGAGCGAGAAGCAGGTGAACAAGCAGGCTGCAATGGTGAGGAGGAGGAGCAACTCCAGGGGGCTCTTGTCAGTCGGCCCCTGCCGGGGTGTGGGACCTCAGCAGGTGCCCAACCATACCTACCCTTGACACCAGGCCTGCCTTTGTCCTTCAGGCCTGACTTCTGGCTTGCTCCTCAATTCTGTCTCCTGGTTGTCCTTCGGATCTGACATACCATTTGGTCCTGATTCCTGGCTTTGTCCCACAGCTCCTGGTTCTCAGTTCATCTCAGACTGCTGCCCATGGCCCACACTGACATAAGGTGAGCTAATCTCCACTCTGAAATTTGGCTTGGCTCACGCTTACCTCAATGACTGCCATCCCCGGTCTTTCCTGCTGTCAGCTTCCCTTCTCCTCTCCTTTCCCAGACCAGGCTTGCGAGAGGGCAGGGGGAGGAGGGAAACCAGAGGCAAGGAAGGCTGGCAGTGGTAAAGGGTTGTGTGTGGGACCACTTCAGGCCCAGACTTCCTGAGCTTCCAAAGAACTCCTGGGAAAAAGCCTGAGCTTCCTGCATGAGTTCTCTCAAAATCTTGGAAAATATTGGGTCCTTTCTGAATCAAGATACAGGGGTTTCTTGCATCACCACTAACACAATCAGTGTACTGGGCTGAGTTTTAGCTGCAGGATGAAAATAACTAACTTCTCAAGAAACAACTGCTTTAGCAAAATGAAGCAACTTAATTCTTTTTTTTTGCTTACAAACCCCCAATGCCAATTAACCTCAGATTCAAATGTGCACATTGAGCAATAGTAACTGCTACTGGGACAGATTTACAAGTGAAAGAAGAAAAAAGCCATTATGTCAAGATCAATAACAATCTTAATGAAAATTAGAACACGTCTTATGCCCCTTGGAAACTGTTTGAGGATTAGTAGTGTGCTTGTCTTTATTTCCCTTCCATCATCTCTATCATTCTACAGCACATCTGCCCTGATGCAATATTGCTTTGAAACTGTCAGTTTTCAACGACCCAGAGCCAAGCTAATCCTCTGACCTTCAGCACGGTTTACATGCATAACTCTTTAACATATCCAAAAAGTTATTTTAATTAAGGAAAGAGATGGAGGGCAACATTTACTAGATTGAGGCAGGTGTTTACTAAAACCATGCATGGATGTGTGTCTTGGCATTCCTTAACTGAGAGTTAACAAAAGCACATTTATGTCTGGCAGTGTCTAGCCAATGCTAGCTGCATTCAGGAATTAGCTTATGGTGACGCTGATTTAGTGTTTAAAGTGAATCAAACTGAGCACAAGGGCTCAATTTGTTTATAATATTTCTATCCAATGCCCTCCCCTACACACACACACAAATCCCTCAAGGTGACTTACAATTAAAATTTGATGAATTCCAGGGGAGCAGTGCATATCCAGGTTTGGCTTCCCTTGGAGGAAAAAAAAATCACGGGAGAGTTATGACGTTCCTGTAATATGAGTTTATTTATGAATGTACAAGTTGAGCATAGGTGAGGCACAGCTTAGCCAGCAGCAGCCAATTCACTATCCCACATCTCATCCCTAGGGAGGCCCCAGATGCTGTTAGCTTACAGAGCTCAAACTCAGTTCTGCCCACTCAGTTCTGCTCCCTTCTGCAAGGCTGCAGCATCTTTGTTGCTTGCATTCATCATCCTTAGCTGGTAGTGGAAAGATATGCTTTTGCAAAAAGGGCTCTTGCCTTCCTGAGGTGTCTCTAGCTCTTTCCTTGTCATTGTGAACCATTTTCCTGTGATTTCCCTAACAAAAGAGTTTTGTGACAACTTGGCCTGCTGACCATTAGCGGATATTCTGACTCCTTTAAAACTTTTTTGATCAAATCCCAAAACTTAAAACAAAATGCAAACACATGGTTCACACACAAACACACACACGCTGGCCTCGTTCAGATGTAATGTGAAAGGGTTGCAGTGAGCAGCAAGGAGGAGTTGAGAAACTTCCATTTCAGTTTGAGATTTACCAACACTTGCCATGTCATCCAAACCTGGACAAACTGTGTTTAATCTTAGCTATGGCTTGTTGAAGTAAACCAGCTTCAAACCATAGTTCAGGGATAGAGAACATGGTGCCCATGGGCAACAATGTGCCCCCAGAGACCTTCCTTGGTGCCCACTGAGACACCCCATTCCTCCCAATTTTTATTTTAAAAATATTGTAAACATTTTCTTATGGACAGCTGGGATTGCTTCAAAGTGAAGTGGGAGACTGTAGCTGTTGCCATCTTAATTTCCCATGACTGCCTTGGGCAGGTTAGTTGTCCTTTGTAACTTGCCATGCCCATCCATGGCAACCATTTTATGGTTGTGCCCGGGATCATTTCTCAAAATTCCAAATGTGCCAAAAGGTTGCCTACCCATGCCATAGCTTATAAAGTTGACCAAGTTCAACTAACCACAGTTAAGATTAATCACAGTTTAGGGTTTGGATGACATTCTAAACTCGACTTAATCTAAACAGGAAGCTTCTGATTTCTTCCTCACAGCTGCACCAGAGGAAGGGGAAGTGGCAAGCTTGAGGCTTGTTCTCATAATGCTAAACTATGATTTAGCATTATGTCTGAACACAGCCGCCTTTCTTCCAAGACTGGGCTTCCTGAGAGATTCCTTACTTCATATCTTTCTGGTACTGCATCAGCATGTTTAATCACATTATGTAGTCACTTCTTGTGATGGATCTCCCACTACATTAGCACCTTCATCCAGTTGCAGTGGAAATGCAGAAGACCATTGTTATTTCAAGGAGTTAACGGTGCACAGATTCCCTTGTCCATGTCTAGAGTTCCCATTTGGGCCTGTTTATTGAGATGCTCAGCTATGCTAGTTCCCAGGGTCAATTCTGCTGAGGCTGGTAGATAAGCCTCTGGCATAACCTCAAGGTTAAGCCACTTGTTGTTAGCCAGAGTACCTGAGATGAGAGTTATCTATGCTGGGCGGGCTGGCTGACTGCCGATTGCTGGGGCTCCCCCCCCCCCGTCAGAAGGAATGTATGAAACACTCTTGAAGTCATTGAACTATGTCCACAACAGGAGGGATCAATGGGTCAATATATGATTCCTGGGCCCCTCCCAATTCGGGACTTCACTGGAGGCCGATCCAGACAGGTGCTGAGTAGCAAGGCCGTTATTGGGATCACATTTGCCCCTGATCACAAGATAAGGGATTCCTAGTGGCAGGAGCGACATATGCTTTATGATCTTGCTTTAAAGTATTGCACGTTGCTTTCTTTTGTTGTACTTATTCTGTAAATCTGCTTTCTGTTTAATAAAATATTTCTGTCACCCATTAGTGTGTTTATTGTATTCTAAATCCTTAATATAATTGTTGCCCTTTGGCAAAACATCAGTGACCGATATTTATTTTATTTAAAACAGTTTTCTAGCACTTCTCAACCCTGACAACCCCCACCCCCATAGCAGTTTACATAACAGAACAACAGCTCCACAATAACAAAACCAAAACCAGAGCCCTAAAAGCAGAAAGGAATAGAGTTAAACCTTCAGTTAAAAACCACTTAGAGTCAAGCAGAATAAAAATGCTTTCACTGTCCACCTAAATGCCATCAGAGATTAGGCTAGTCTTGCCTCCTTTGGGAGAGAATTCCGTAACCAGGGTGCTGCCATAGAAAAGGCCCTGTCTTGTGTTCCCATCAACCAAAGCATGCATCAGAGATCAAACTGGCTGCCACAATTTCACCAGCTGCAATTTTGAAGGACAGACCCACATGATACAGATTTGTGAATCCTCGCACTATCAATGTATATGGTACCTTCTAATCACAAGAGCACTGGAGGAACCGATATTTTTCCTTCTTATTGGTGACATAATGCCATTGGCAGAATAGTCTAGGCCTAGTTTATAGTAAATACCTGCTGCACTTCCCGTCAGCATGAGATCAGAGGAATATACTAGGGATGTACGAAAGTCACTTATCTTTTCGAAGGGTGACATTTGCGGTGGGGGGGGAAGCGCTCCGTCCCTCCCCCCAAAATTCTCTCTGGCCGGCTCCGCTCCACGGAGATTCTGTGGAGCCACCGGCCGGGGCCACCCGCAGCTGGACATCTGGCCGCTGGGCAGCCTGCAGGGAGGCAAATGACGGCTGCCGTAGCCACCGCCATTTGCGTCCCTGTATTTTGCCGTGATAGGCTACGTAAATATTTACGTAGCTTATCACGGCAAAAACAGTGGACGCAAATGGCGGCGGCGATTTCAGGGTGGACACTGAGCCCATAGAATCCCAGAGTAGTTCTGATTCTGAGGAAGAGCAGCCGCTCCTGGGAGAGGAGCGCGCTCATCCTTCCCAGGGCCAACAGCTGACAGAGATTCCTCCCACTGGCATTCCTAGCATAGATAGCAGTCCCGGGAGTGAGAGAGTGCAGGAAGCAGACTTGCTGGATGCACGACGCCAACGCAGGGAGCGGTGCCAAATGGAGGACGCGTAAAGGAGGCGTAGTGCCCGGTTGGTGCGCAAACAACGGTTGCGCCCAGAGGATCCAAGGGAAAAGGGGAGGGACTCTCCCTAGCCTATAAGTTCAGGGTCTGCCAGTGATTCTCCTTCAAACGGGGACCAACTGTTCCAACTTAAGGCATAGGTACTCTGCTGCTCATATGTAGTTGCTAACAGTAGAGTTGTTAAGTTGTAAAAGAGGAATAAAGCTTTGAAAAGAATCCCTTTGTCTGTGTCTGGACTTGGCTACTGGATTAGACTGAGAGAAGCCCCCGACAGGCTATGGCGGCCGCCATTTGCATTCCTTTTTTTTTGCTAATTTAGCCTACGTAAATATTTATGTAGCCTATTACGGCAAAAAAAAAAAAAGGGAACACAAATGGCGTAGTGGCCGCCATTTGCGTTCCTTTTTGTTGTTGTTGTTGCCGTAATAGCCTGCGTAAATATCTACGTAGGCTAAAACAGCAAAAAAAAGGGAACGCAAATGGCGGCCACTGTAGCCGCCGCCATTTGCATTCCCTTAGTTAAGCTGTGATAGGCTACGTAAATACTTATGTAGCCTATCACGGCTTCTGCAGGGACACAAATGGCGTCCCTGTGTTAGCCGTGATAGGCTACGTAAGTATTTATGTAGCCTATCACGGCTACATGGAGGAAGCGAATGGCGGCCACAGACGCGGCCGCCATTCGCAAGTCAGCGCGGATGGCAGCAGGTAGGTGCTCCGTTCCGGGCCCATTTCGCTGGGTGGGGGGGCGGGGGGGGCTTTGTTCTGCCATGGATTTCGGGGAGCCGAATGCACTGGCATTCGGCCTCACCGAGATCTGTGGCGGAATTCTCTGACATCCCTAGAATATACTATATATTCCTTGGCTGCAAGCCAGGAACTAATTCTGAATTTCTAAACACACTGGCTCCTGTTCAATTGATATTCTGCTTGATTTATTAATGCTGGTTAGCCATACAATAGGAGAAGGACATATCCTTCTTGTTTCCACTTGTTGCTTAGTATATAAATAAGCATAGATGTTATTTGAGGTTTTCTGTTTAGGACCCACCTCCTATGAACACATTTAGGTGCCTGACAGTGATCACTGTATTTACTTGGGCGGCGGGGGGGGGGGGACGGGACTCCATGGTGACAGGTTTAGTTCACTCTCCACTTTGCTGCAGTTTTTACTGGAATTGAATCTGCTCCATCTGGGGATACATGGGGCTTGAAAGCCTGGATTATCCCAAAGCTAGCTGGGGGCTCTTGGCAGGTCACATGGCACTTTACTGTGAATTGTTTGGGTGGCTACAAGGAGAGGTCTGATCCACGTCATCACTTAGCCTGTCCCCTCCCTTCCACTCTCACTTTTTTCTGCCCTTCCTGCTTTCTCTGGCCAGTGTGTGTTAGTGCCTGCTTCCCCAACCTATGCCCAATTCCCCCCAGTTTGTTTTATTTATTTCTCTCTAAAATCACAGCACCACATTAGCAGCTACTCCTGAACAAATGTGCTATTTCGCTATAGCAGTATTTCATGATAGTGCTATATTAAGATAGGAAGTATAGGTACTGCTGGACAAATATGCGATAGTGCTATAGTGAGATAGTGGGACCGGGGCTATAGGACAATTGCCCTATTTCGCTATTGGGTGATAGGGATAGTTTTTAAATGCCCAACTGCGGATTTGGCAGTAACTACCTCTGGAACTGTGATCTGGCCCAGTAAAGTGCTATTTCACTTTAATTCTTTACTTCTTAAAAAAAGTTAGAGGCTGCTCAGAGAACACCTATACTTTGCAGGGATGGCCACCAGAGTTTAGTGGTTGGCAAGGTGAAGTAAATACCATGAGGTAGCTCAGAACTCTGATGGCCAGCTGCAAAATGGCAGAAACATCAGGGAAACACCGGCGAGGAAAACATTGGGGAAACACCCTTTCACTGGGTCAGTGAGGTCATGGTCAGGTGAAAGACACGGCCCTAGATCGTGCTATTATGCCGGAGTAAATGTGGAGGGTTGGTGCACACCACAACAGAATTGCAGAAAAGCCGAATGAAGGAAAACAGTCAGACTAAAAGTAGTCTCAGAAGAAACATTTTTTTGGCATGAAACTCCAGGGTGGCTGTGGGATGGCCATGACGTTATATGCCCCAAACGACTTCTGCACACAGCAACCTTGCAGTAAGTCGCTCGTGGAGACACCCCCTTGGACTTTGGTGATATAAATGTATACCTAATGGGGCACATCCTCCCTTATGTCCCATTACAGCTCAGAACATCTCTGAAATATGCCATCCAGCACAAGACGAGGCCTAACTGGTGGTTGATGCACAAAAATGTATTTGTGTAATTTTCCCATACATGAAATCCTATGGGGCAAAGTCTGCCACTGAGGTTTTTTTTGGTAAGATGGCATCTGATAAATCCACTGATGAACATCCAGGTGATACATTCACAGACAGGCTGAATTATGGTCTAGGCTAAATAGAGAAGGAAGGAGGCAAAAAGAAATGGAAATGTGATTTCACATTGCTAATTTTCCAAAATTTGCTGAGGATAAGAATTAAACATGAGAGAGTATTCATTAGTGTTCTGAACTAATCATATTTAATTTAATTATCATACAGGTGATTTTTTGCATGCTGGGATCATTTACATAACAGTAGTACTAATATTTGCAAATTGCAGCCAGTTAAAGATCACCTGAATGAATCTAAATGACTATACTTTTGGAATACGATTAACCATTAGTATGTAACACAAAGGAAAAACAATCCTTAATCAAACTGGAAAAATAATCTCATTTCCATTTCCAAAACTTCAAGAGTTTAAACTGGTATAATGAATTGATACATGAACCTGGTAACTTTAGAACTTTAACCATATATAAAATGGAGGGGAATACCTGCTGCAGCATGGACTGAGTTTAGAACATATATATGTGTTTCTAGTTACATCTCTTTTCAGAAAGGTAATTTTAATAAATTACAGAAAAATGGGCATCCATGAGATATGTCAGAGCTAGGCCTACTGGCTAATATAAGAGAGCTAAAAAAAAAAACACCCTTTCTAATGCATTGAGCAATCTGTGCAAAGCAGTAAATGGAGAGAAAAAAAAGTTTCATGGCATCTGCAAGATATCTATTTACATCTCAAAACACGATGATGTTTTAAGTTACATTATACATAGTCTGTTTAGGTGCCTTGGGAAACTGATGCATATGGACTCAAATATAATGCTTAAGCCAAGTTTAAGATTTAAAAGGGCTAATAATTATATAAAAGAGATATTTGATCTCAAATTTCCCAAACTGGAAATAAAATTCTGCTTCAGCCTAGTCCATCCAGACACAGAGTTACAGTCAACATACTGGCTTCATGCTGCTATACCTTATCAGATCCTAAACATGTTTACTTAGACATATACATGAATAAGTATTTAGAAGTAAGTATCCTTAGGATTCCCCTTCATGGATCACTGCCTTGTTGTGGCGAAGGGGCTTGCGTAACTCAGTGAAGCCATAAGCTATGCCGTGCAGGGCCACCCAAGACGGACAGGTCATGGCAGAGAGTTCTGACAAAATGTGGTCCACTGGAGAAGGAAATGGCAACCCACTCCAGTATTCTTGCCAAGAAAACCCCATGGAACGTATCACAAGGCTAAAAGATATGACGCCGGAAGATGAGCCCCTCAGGTCGGAAGGTGTCCAATATACTACAGGGGAAGAGCAGAGGGTATTTCCAAGTAGTGCCAGAAAGAGTGAAGCGGCTGGGCCAAACCCGAAAGGACACTCAGCTGTGGATGTGTCTGGTGGTGAAAAGAAAATCGGATGCTGTAAAGAACAATATTGTTTAGGAACCTGGAATGTCAGATCAATGAATCAAGGTAAGCTGGAGGTGGTCAAACATGAGATGGCAAGATTGAACATCGACATCTTGGGAATCAGCGAACTAAAGTGGACAGGCATGGGCGAATTTAATTCAGGTGACCATCATATCTACTATTGTGGGCAAGAATCCCTTAGAAGAAATGGAGTAGCACTCACAGTCAACAAAAGGGTGGGAAAAGCAGTACTGGGGTACAATCTTAAAAATGATAGAATGATCTCAGTACGAATCCAAGGCAAACCATTCAACATCACAGTAATTCAAGTCTATGCCCCAACCACTGAGGCTGAAGAAGCTGAGGTTGATCGGTTCTATGAAGACCTACAACACCTTCTAGAACTAACACCAAAAAAAGATGTCCTCTTCATCATAGGGGATTGGAATGCTAAAGGAGGAAGTCAAGAAATCACCGGGATAACAGGCAGGCATGGCCTTGGTGTACAAAATGAAGCAGGACAAAAGCTAATAGAGTTTTGCCAAGAGAACATGCTGATCATAGCAAACACTCTTTTCCAACAGCACAAGAGGCGACTCTACACATGGACGTCACCAGATGGTCAATATCGAAATCAGATTGATTATGTCCTTTGCAGCCAAAGATGGAGAAGCTCCATACAGTCAGTAAAAACAAGACCTGGAGCTGACTGTGGCTCAGATCATGAGCTGCTTCTTGCAAAATTTCGGCTTAAATTGAAGAACGTCGGGAAAACCACTAAACCATTCAGGTATGACCTAAATCATATCCCTGATGAATATACAGTGGAGGTGAGGAATAGATTTCAGGGATTAGACCTGATAGACAGAGTGCCTGAGGAACTATGGACGGAGGTCTGTAACATTGTTCAGGAGGCAGCAACTCAATCCATCCCAAAGAAAAAGAAATGCAAGAAAGCCAAGTGGCTGTCTGATGAGGCTTTACAAGTAGCTGAGGAAAGAAGGGAAGCGAAAAGCAAGGGAGAAAGGGGAAGATATACCCAACTGAATGCAGAGTTCCAGAGAATAGCAAGGAGAGACAAGAAGGCCTTCTTAAATGAACAATGCAAAGAAATCGAGGAAAACAACAGAATGGGAAAGACTAGAGATCTCTTCAAGAAAATCGGAGATCTCAAGGGAACGTTTTGTGCAAAGACGGGCATGATAAAGGACAAAGAAGGCAGGGACCTAACAGAAGCAGATGAGATTAAGAAGAGGTGGCAAGAATACACAGAAGAACTATACAGGAAAGATCTGAATGTCCCTGATAGCCATGATAGTGCGGTCACTGAACTTGAGCCGGACATCCTAGAGAGTGAAGTAAAGTGGGCCTTAGGAAGCATTACTAACAACAAAGCTAGCGGAGATGACAGTATTCCAGCCGAGCTATTTAAAATCCTAAAAGATGATGCTGTTAAAGTGCTGCATTCAATATGCCAACAAATCTGGAACACTCAACAGTGGCCACAAGACTGGAAAAGGTCAGTTTACATTCCAATTCCAAAGAAGGGCAACGCCAAAGAGTGTTCAAACTACCGCACCATTGCGCTCATTTCACATGCCAGCAAGGTGATGCTCAAAATCCTACAAGCTAGGCTTCAGCAGTATGCGAACCGAGAACTACCGGAAGAACAAGCTGGGTTTAGAAGAGGCAGAGGAACTAGAGATCAAATCGCCAACATTCGCTGCATCATGGAGAAAGCAAGAGAATTCCAGAAAAATGTCTATTTCTGCTTCATTGACTACGCTAAAGCCTTTGATTGTGTGGATCACAACAAACTGTGGCAAATTCTTAAAGTGATGGGAGTACCAGACCACCTTACCTGTCTCCTGAGAAACCTGTACGAGGGTCAAGAAGCAACAGTCAGAACCAGACATGGAACAACCGATTGGTTCAAAATTGGGAAAGGAGTACGACAAGGCTGCATATTGTCACCCTGCTTATTTAACTTATATGCAGAGTACATCATGAGAAATGCCGGGTTGGATGAATCAGAGGTCGGAATTAAGATTGCTGGGAGAATTATCAACAACCTCCGATATGCAGACGATACCACCCTAATGGCAGAAAGCGAAGAGGATCTCAAGAGCCTCTTGTTGAGGGTGAAAGAGGAGAGTGCAAAAGCTGGTTTGAAACTCAACATTAAAAAAACTAAGATCATGGCATCTGGCCCCATCACTTCCTGGCATATAGAAGGGGAAGAAATGGAAGCAGTGACAGATTTTACTTTCTTGGGCTCCAAGATCACTGCAGACGGTGACTGTAGCCATGAAATTCAAAGACGCTTGCTCCTTGGGAGGAAAGCTATGGCAAACCTAGACAGCATAGTAAGAAGCAGAGACATCACCTTGCCGACAAAGGTCCGTCTAATCAAAGCTATGGTTTTCCCAGTAGTAATGTATGGCTGTGAGAGCTGGACTATAAGGAAGGCTGAGCGCCGAAGAATTGATGCTTTCGAACTGTGGTGCTGGAGAAGACTCTTACGAGTGCCCTGGACCGCAAGGAGGTCAAATCAGTCCATCCTAAAGGAAATCAACCCTGAGTGCTCATTGGAAGGACAGATACTGAAGCTGAAGCTGAAATATTTTGGCCACCTAATGCGAAGAGAAAACTCTCTGGAAAAGACCCTGATGCTGGGAAAGACTGAAGGCAAAAGGAGAAGGGGACGGCAGAGGATGAGATGGCTAGATAGCATCACGGATGCAATGAATATGAACTTGAGCACGCTCCAGGAGAGAGCGCAGGACAGGAAGGCCTGGCGTGCTATGGTCCATGGGGTCACGAAGAGTCGGACACGACTGAACGACTGAACAACAACAAATCCTTAGGATTACAGACTTCCAAGGGTGGGTGAAATTGTCTGTATATTTCCTCCTCTGCTGGAGAGCTGCAGTTGTCTCAGAGTATCAGTTTCTTCTGTTCCTTCCAACATTAATGTTATCTGACCCCCACTAGCCAAGGAGGATTTCAGCCTAATTTACATAGGAAAGAACAAGTTAATTTGCTTTGCTCATGTGGTTCCTTGATCTAGACCTGGGGTGGGGAATCCACAGGCTGCATGTGGCCCTTGGCTTAATTTCATGTGGGCTGCAGCATCATCCAACTCTCTGGTCAATGCGGGCTCTCTCTTAATTATCTCTCCTGGCACTAGCTGGGGGAAGAAGGAATAGAAGGGTGGGGGGGGGAGAGAGAGAGAGAGAGACGATCATAGACCATAGATGAGAGAGAGAGAGAGAGAGAGAGAGAGAGAGGGTTGGATGACCATGGAGTGAGAAACGGGTGAAAAACCAAAACAAACATAAAAAGCCAGGGTGGGTGTGGGGGAGAAGTTGAGGGGGGGGGTAGGAAAAAGCCAAGACTGCTCCAGAGGAACAGAAGGAAGGAGCAGAGTGGGGTGAACATGGGGAAAAAAATATGAATCAGTCCAACCGCCTCGCACTGGGCCAAAGAGTTGCAGAATTGGAAAAAGTGCGGAAAAGGTCAACTAAAATGATCAGGGGGCCCTATGAGAAAAGGTTACAACATCTGGGACTGGGATTGTTTTGATTAGAGAAAAGGTAAGTGAGAGAAGACAAGATGGAATTGTGCAAAGTTCTGCATGGTGTGGGGAAAGCACATAGAGAGACATTTTTCTCTGTCTCTCATACTATACACATGCTTAAACCATATTGGAAAATATGAATTTATGCCAACACATCCAGGAAAAGAGAAGTGCATTTTGTTAATAAAAGGGATGTTATAATAAAGCATTATAGAAAAGACCTGACCAAGCTAATGTATACCAGAAGAACACTGTACATTTTCTCACAAAACACTATGCAACAGTGTAGCTGAGAACAGGACTCAAGGGTGTTATATTGCCTGCATTTGGCCTGGCAGTTAATTCAGTCCCTGCTTTATAAACAAGCACCACAGGCAGAGAAGAGGTTTTCAGTCAATTAGAAAAGTGTTAACAAGCTGGAAGGATACCTGAGTATAATCCAATGTGTTAAAACACACACACACAAATGCAGCAGAGGGATCTGGGGAATTAAAATCTCCCTCATGGGAAAGCTGAACCAATGCAGCTGTTAACAAATTTACTGTGGAACAGACGGCATATCGTGCAGCGGCCACTGTTGATATGGGGAGTTTGAGGTTGGTTGTGCTAATGGTAAACAGGCATCTAGAAAGCTGCAGAGGTAGATGAACTGGCAGGATAAAAGATGTATTTGATGTCCCTGCCAAACGAGGTGTAGCAGGTGGCTACCAACAAGGAGAGGGCCTTTTCAGTGGTGTCACTCCAGTTGCAGAATGACCTCCCCAGAGAGGCTCACGTGGCACCTACAATCTGTGAGTGTAATAATGTATGTTCTAAGTCTGTGTTTATGCTGAGTATGCTAGGGTGAGAGTAGGATGAGTGGCAGGAAGAATGGTGGATTTGCATATGTGTGATGACTGGCTGAGTGAGTGAAATGCGGGTGGTGAAGTGTGTGCTATATAAACTGTGTGCTGTGTGAGTCAGGGTATAGGATTTTAGGACTGAGAACTGAGAGAGAGAGGCGGGCTGTGGTGAATAATTTGTGAAGTGCTTGATTTGAGAGTGTGACCTGGTGCATGGTGTATGAGAAAACATACATTAATAGAACCATCAAGAGTTGCTTATTTACTGTTCAACAACTTATTTGCTATAGTTAATAGAGTGTATTTGTTTAACCAAATCCTACGCCTTCTACTCTTGGTCACATAAGGGAAAGGTAATAAAGGAAACAATACGGGTGATATTATAAACAAGTGTGTCCTTGCAGATAGAGGACTGAGTGTGAGTTGGACCTGAGCCTTAAAGGTCCTGGTGGCAGCGTGATTGTGTGTGGGGAAGGTGTTTCCTGCTTGGGGTGAGAAAGGCTTTAGAGAAGGGGTATTCTTGCTGGGAGGAGGCAGGCATGCCACACAGGTGCTGAACCGCCAACGTATACCTGGAACTCCTTTGTCCACATAGGGCTCCCCATTCACTTCAGTGATGTGCAGATGCTAAGTGATGTGTACATGGATTTGCTACCTCTTACACTATCGTGTAGCTTTCCCCAACCTGGTGGCATCTGCACCCTTCCCTTCCCTCCCCTCCCTGCCTTGCTTTGCACAATGACTTTGGTGCAGAGATCCTGGCTTGCATTAATAAGAATTCCCCATTAAATCTGAATCAGGGAATTCTGGCAACTTTGGTTAACAAACCAGGATAATAACCAAGAATCTGATGATGGCTTATTATCATGGTTTGTTACCCAGCATTAATCCAGAGTTCCTTGGTTTGGATATAATAGGGAACTCTGACCTAATATAAGCCAGAATCTTCACACTGAAGCCAGTATATGAGGTGAGGAATGGAAGGGCGGTGCAAGGAGCCATGGCGCTTGTCCAAGCTTCATAAACCATGGTTCATGAAGCAGTGGATGAATGTCTGGATGCAGCCTGTCTTCTAAATGTATTCTGTACTACTACACAGACACAATGAGAGGTTATGCTAAAAATACACAGAGATTCTACGCACACCACATACACCATGGATAGCTGCTATAATTATTCATGCTTGCCTGCAGAATCTGGATGGTACCAAAAAAAGTATTCAAAAAAGAATAAATGTCAGCCAATTAAAATCCAATTGACTTTGAAGAACAAGCTCACAATTAATCATTGTTATGATGTGGTCTTGGATCTCATCATATAGCCTTTACTCAGGAAAGTGACCCCCTAACAAGGGCAAGGAGAGTAAGCGTGTGACTAAAGGTTACATAGGAAAGTGAAGGTTAGCCACAGGAGGAACCTGTATTTATTTATTTATTTATTTATTTATACATACATACATACATACATACACACATACATACATAATACTTATATACCGCTTAGCATAATAAAATCTCTAATCAGTTTAAATATAGCAAAACAATCGCAACTACAATAACAGTAAAAAAAAAATGCAAACCCCCCAAGAAATTGCTAATTTAAAAAAAAATTGCTAATCTGTATTTACAGGGGAAAAATATTTTATTTGAAGCAAAATAGTAATTGACTAATGAGTTTACATGAAACAAGCATGAAGAACATAGGACAGACTTTTCTGTTGTCTCACTTTGCTGGCTAGCGTTAGGAACACATTGACAAAGAAAGCTACCTTAAACAGAGTAATACTATTGGTCCATCTAGCAGTACTGTCAGCGCTGACTGACAGCGTCTACCCAGGGTTCCCGGCAGGTTTCTTTCCCAGCCCTACCTGGAGAAGCCTCAGGCCTTCTGCATGGGATGGGCTCTACCACTGCACTATGGCCCCATCATTGCTGTGAGACATGCCCAGAAGAAAGTCCTGATGGAATTTGTCCCATGTGAACATTCATTCTTTGCTTTGCTTTCGGCGAAGAACAATATACAGTATTTCATATTTTTTAGCGTTCGAAATAAAAATATCAGGTGGTTTCGAAATCAGGTGAAAAACTAATGGTGCAGTCCTCTACATGTTTCCTCAGAAAATCCCATTGTGCTCAAAGGAGCTTACTCCATGGTAAGTATGTTTAGGATTGCAGCCTAATTTCTATTTTGTAAAAGCCAGTGTGGTTTAACAGCTAGAGCAGCCTTTTCCAACCTGGTGCCCTCAAGATGTATTTATTATTACATTTATATCCCACCTTTCTTTCATCGTAGAACTCAAGGTAGCTTACATCTGGTTCCCAGATGGTCTCCCTTCCAAGTACTGACCAGACCCAAACCTGCATAGCTTCAGCAAGGTGGCTGCCTCATGTGCTTCAGATTGTGCCCTGGGATGTATTGGGCTGCAGGCTAGGAATGATGAGTTGCAGTCCAACACATCTTGTGGGAACCACGTTGGGGAAGGCGGTGTTAGAATTAAGCTAGGCCTGAGGAGATCCACCTTCAAATTCCAACTCTGCCATGAAGCTCACTGCATGACCTTGGGCCAGTCACAATTTTCCACCCTAACCTACCACCCAGGATTGCAGTGACGATGAAATATTGGGAGGAGAACCACATACAATGCCTTGAGCTCCTTAGAAGAAAGGTGGGATATAAATGTAATAAAGCTATATGTTTTAGCAGAAAATCAAAGGCAATAAAGCAGTAAACCCGCTCCTCCTCTTCTCTTCTCTTCTCTTCTCTTCTCTTCTCTTCTCTTCTCTTCTCTTCTCTTCTCTCCTCTCCTCTCCTCTCCTCTCCTCTCCTCTCCTCTCCTCTCCTCTCCTACCCCACCCACTCTATCAGACCAGTTGGGGGCCAGTACAGAGTTCCAAGGAGCTAGGAGTCCAGGCCTCATTCATTCCAAACATTGACCATTGCAAGCTAGGTCAGGACGTGGTGAGCTTGTGTGCAGGCTATCCTGTGCTTGTGTGAAGGCTATCCTGCGCTTTGTTAAATTAAGGTCAGCAGTGTGTTAACTGAAATATATTATATAGATGGAGTGGATGACATAGTTACTTTCTTTATGGTAATGGGTTTATGTTAGGTTTGTCTTTAAAAATATTATTTCAGTTTGGGCCAAGAAGGGCTTCTTTTTCAGGTGAAGAAAAGTCTTTAAGGATGCAATCTTATGCACAGTTGCCTGGGAGCAAAATCTATTGAATTCACTGGGACTTATATAGCAGACATGCATAGGATTGCGTCATAAGTCTACTTACCTGCACACTTTGTCTTCAAAGGTCTACTGACCTATGTCGCATTCTGGTTTATGGGTCTAGCCTTCAGTCAACTTCTCTTTTCAGTTTTGGAATAATTTTTCTGAAACTGATATCTTCTGCACGAACATCCTATCTGTCCATGATTTAGCATTTTTAGTATAACTGTTGAAAATTTACATGAAAATTGCATAAAAATATACCTTCTGGTATATTATTTAGTGAAAGGGGTGGTGGTGGGAGAGATTGACTGAAAAGTAATTACACTTAGCCTGGGGAGAGATGGACATCAGTCTCATGTTTCTCTTTCAGACATGAAGAAAAAAAAGGTTTGTGTGTGAGTGTTGTACTAGGTGAAATAGCTACATTAGTTTCCGCACTCAACCTTCCATCTGCCACATGCTGTTTACATTAAGGCTTCAGGATGTGAAAATGCTCGGCCCACACAGTCCCTGGTTCCACATATTTTACAGCACATTAGGAAAATGAAATATCTGAAAGGATGACTGCACTTTTGGCTGGTAGCTCAGGGCCAGATTCAGGGCCTGCTGAAATCCACTGACAGACTCCTGTTGCTTTTAAACAGGCAATGAAGCAAGCCCACAGATGACCAACATGACAAGTTACAGCTGCATAATAGCTACTGAAGTCAATGCAACTCGCATGTGAACAAATGGTGCAGGGTGCCTTCCTTAACAATTGAAACTCTGGGGTCATCCTGGTAGTGGGTGACAGAAAGGAGTAGGGTTCCTCCCCCCATTTCATTTCACAGTTTTGACTGCTTTTAATACACTCTTGGTGGAACAACAACAACAACAATAATACATTTTGGCAATTCAACTGCCAATGCACCTAGCTGGATGGCAGCAGAAAACTAGCTGTCCAGACCATACAACCAGCACTGATCCTGCTGGACAAGCAGAGGACCAGGGCAAGCTGGAGTCCCTGGTTCATGAAGACTGCAAGAGTCACAATATGGATCAATATGATCCAATATGGATCACAATATGAATCACAATATGGATTGCAAGAGTCACAAAACCAGTGAATCCCACTTCAGAAATTAGTACAGCGCAGGGGTGTTCTTAGGCATCCTGAACATACTTCTTTGAGAATAAGCCTCATTACAGTCAATGGGATGAACTCCCTAAGGAAGGATGTGGAAGTTGGTATGCTCAATATAGCACCTGTGAGAGCAGTGCAAGCAGTTCACATACATACCTCTCAAATATGCCTTTGGGATACTGTGTAAATTACGGTTTTCATTTCAGGTGAGCGGTCTTGCATATAGTAATCATTTGTATTTCGGTTTATGTGCAAGTTAGCCAAAGCCATGCCTTGTGGGAGCACTACCCTGGATAAAAATGCCTGGATGGGAAGTACGAGGAACATCCTGCTTTTAAGAAAATTGCATTTGCATGCCTTCGTTTTGCCACACCAAGGTTCTTCTCAAATCACTGTGGGCATAAAGTTTGAAAACTCCTTATACTATCTCTTTCAGCTCAGCTGCATGCATTGTCTCTTTGCCTGTGCCACATATTACTGCATGTGATCAGGCCAGTAAATTCGGTAAGGGGCCTTTATGCCTCCACGTGAAGCACTGCGATGTGAAAAATGTTTTCAGTAGCTACCATGTGGTGTCTCCAATGTTTCAACTAGTTCTCAGACTGCTCATATAAAGAGGTGTACTATCTGGCACTACATCCCAGAATTTCTGTACTGTGGAAGTGAGCTGAAAAGTATACTGCAAATTATTTTGCCCTACGAGAAAACTGTCCCCCCTTCCTTCTTGTATTTTAGCAATTTCTGGAACCACTTTGACCTGGTTCACATGACACAACAATCCATAGTGGGTTGTCAGTCTTGTTTGTTTCACAGTGGCTTGTCATGATGTCCAGACCCAACACAGTGGCTTCAGAGTGGCTTGTTAACTATGCATAAGCCACCCTGAGAACGCATGGCTTGTTTTTGGGTTGTTTGGTGGCTTGTTTTCCGAGTGGCATGTCGTGATGTGCAAACCCAGCAAGGTGGCTTGTGCCAAAAAACTACAGAGTTGCCCAGCAAGAGTAGCAGAAAACCCTGCTTGCTGCCTCACAATCTCACTAGCCATATGTCAGGCTGGCAACACCTGTGTGCCTGATTCCCATTCATGACCACTGCTTGCTCTGTGTGAATGGGAGAATTGCTCAAATCGAGCAGCAGTTGACTATGAAATTTCGCAAATTTTCCCCAAATGTGCACACATTTTTCTAATGTGCAGACTTTTTACTTGCCGGAATTGAATGCAAATTTAATAGTACAAAAATACGGGGGAAACCCCCCAGAGACCAAAAATACACATTTCTCCCATATACTAAAGAGTGAAAATGCAGATTTTAGGGGATTTGTAGTTTTTAACCCTTTTCCCACCTTTGGGAAGATTTGCACACATTTGTATTAACTAATGCTTAGTTAATGTGAATTTTAGCCTATCGGGGGTGTGTGTGTGTATTTTTGTTCTCTGGGTTTTCCCTCTTACTTTTGTACTACTAAATTTGCATAAATTCTGCAGTAAAAAAGACACCTGATAATCTGTGAAACATGGAATGATTTAACAAAGTTTTACTCTTTAAAAGAAGTTGTGCCACAAAAGACAGTGAGATACATGCTGGGAGCAGGTGGGAGGACCAAGGGAGAAACAAACCATGGCAAACTGAGGTGCGCCTGATCATCTATTGGCAGCAGTGTGGGCAAGTGATGGATTGAACAAGCCACCATAGTTTGTTTCCAGGGTGGCTTATTGTGATACACAAACTCACCCTTTGTGAAAGGGTGAGAAAGTCATGAGGCAGGTGTCACCCCAATCCAATCACGAGTAGTTTGGACTGGTTGTGGCAGAATATATATCCCAATGAATGTAACATAGTCCAGAAGAATGACATCCACATTGAAATGCAGATGTTCATTCACACGGCATTATTTTACGAGTTCAAAAAGAACAGGAGGAACAGGAAGGGAGGTGGGGTTGCACTATATGTTAAAAATTACATATCTCTGCACACAAATACAGGAGGATGAGCTTGGTAGCCCCTTTGAGAGCATCTGGCTTAAAATAAATGGAGCAAAGAATAAAAGGAACATGGCAGTCGGAGTCTACTACCAGCCACCCAATCAAGGAGAAGACGAGGATGAAACTTTTGAAAAGCAAATAGCCAAAGTTTCAAGGAAGCATGGTGTAGTAGTAATGGGGGACTTCAATTTCCCCGATATTTGTTGGGAGACAAATTCTGCAAAACATGGCCCCTCCAGGAAATTCCTGACTTGTGTGGCAGACAACTTCCTCCTACAGAAAGTAGAGGAAGGGATTGGCTATCCTTGACTTGATCCTAACCAACGGAGATGACTTAGTGGATAAAGTAGCAGTTACAGGAACTCTGGGGGAAAGCGACCATGTTATACTTGAATCCATGGTTCTAAAGGAAGTAAAAGCCAAGTGTAGCCAGACGCATGCCCTGAATTTTAGGAAAGCTGATTTTAATAAACTCAAAACACTGATAAGTAATGTCCCAGGGCAAGCGACTCTAATGAGAAAAGGAGTCCCAGATGGGTGGGAGTTTTTAAAAAAGGAAATTCTCAAGGCACAATTACAAACAATTCCAACAAGAAAAAAAAGGTGGAAGACAACAGAAGAAGCCAGTGTGGCTTCACAAAAAGCTTAGAGATGACCTGAAAACAAAAACGTACACATACAGGAAGTGGAAAGAAGGCCAAGCAAAAAAGGAAAAGTACAGGCAGGTAGCACAGAATTGCAGGGATGGCGTCAGGAAGGCTAAAGCTGAGAACGAGCTGAGGTTAGCGAGGGATGCTAAAAGCAACAAAAAAGCTTTCTTCAGCTACGTGCAAAGTAAAAGACAGAGGAAAGAAATGGTGGTTCAGCTATTAAAATGATAACAGATGACAAAGAAAAGGCAGAAGTGCTCAATTCCTACTTTGGCTCAGTCTTCTCCCCAAAGAGGGTCTATGAGCCCCCAGGCAAAGGCAAAGTACAGGCAGAAGGAGCAGGATTGCAGCTTGAGATCGACTGGCATATGGTCAAGGAACACCTAATTACTTTGAATGAGTTCCAATCTCCAGGGCCAGATGAACTGCACCCTAGAGTAATAAAGGAACTGGCAGATGAACACTCAAAACCACTGTCTATTCTCTTTGAGAAATCATGGATGACGGATGAAGTGCCAGATGACTGGAGGAGGGCTAATGTTGTCCCTATCTTCAAAAAGGGTAGAAAGGAGGAACCTGAGAAGTACAGACCAGTCAGTCTGACATCAATCCCTGGGAAAATTCTAGGGATGTACGAAAGGTACTTACCTTTTGCGGATTATGTTTATGGTTAGGGGGGAGGCGTTCCGTCCCTCCCCCCGGAAACCTCACCGGGGGGGGAGGCGCTCCGTTCCTCCCCCCCCCCGGAATCCTGGCCGGCCAGCTGTGCTCCGCAGGGATTCTGCGGAGCCACCGGCCGGCTCCGCCAGCAGCTGGACATCCGGCCGCTGGCTAGCAGGGATGCAAATGGTGGCGGCCATAGCCGCCGCCGTTTGTGTCCCTGCAGTCAGCCATGATAGGCTACGTAAATGTTTATGTAGCCTATCACGGCTGACTTAAAAAACAAACAAACAATGCGCATACACAAATGGCGGCGGCCACGGCCGCCACCATTTGCGTTCCTTATTTTGGCACGTCTTAGTCTACGTCCACATTTACGTAGACTAAGACAGTAAAAATAAGGGGAACGCAAATAGCGTAGACGCTACGCTATTTGCGTTCCCCTTATTTTTGCTGTCTTAGTCTACGTAAATGTGGACGTAGACTAAGACGTGCCAAAATAAGGAACACAAATGGCGGTGGCCGTGGCCGCCGCCATTTGCTTACGCGCGTTGTTGTTGTTGATTTTTTTAAAAAGTCAGACATGATAGGCTATGTAAACATTTACGTAGCCTATCACGGTATTTTTTTTAAACCTAGCCATGATAGGCTACATAAATCTTTACATAGCCTGTCACGTTGTTGTTGTTTTTTTTAACTGGAAATGGCGGCGGCAGCGGCAGCCGGTCAGAAGACTGGCCGCTGCAGCCGCCGGCAGTGAACCGCCGCCGCTGCCACTGCCAGGAAGATCCGCCCAAGGTAAGTCTTGTCCCGAGGGGGCGGGGGGGCAGGCCATTCCGCCACCGATTTCAGGGGGACGAATGCGCTGGCATTCGGCCTCCCCGAGATCCGTGGCGGAATTTTCGTACATCCCTAGAAAATTCTGGAGCAGATTAGAAAGCAATCCATCTGTAATCACCTTGAAAACAATGCAGTGATGACTCGAAGCCAACATGGATTTGTCAAGAACAAATCCTGCCAGACGAATCTGATCTCATTTTTGGATCAGGTCACCTCCCTTGTGGACTATGGGAATGCTGTAGACATATACCTTGACTTCAGCAAAGCTTTCGACAAAGTGCCCCATGATATCCTGATGAGCAACCTAGCTCAAAGTGGGCTAGATGAAACAACGATCTGGTGGATCCACAGTTGGCTACAGAATCGGACTCAAAGAGTGCTTATCAATGGGATCTTCTCAAACTGGGGAGAGGTAACAAGCGGGGTACTGCAGGGCTCGGTCCTGGGCCCAGCGCTCTTCAACATTTTTATTAATGACTTGGAGGAGCAGGTGCAGGGAATGCTGATCAAATCTGCAGATGATACAAAATTGGGCAGGATAGCTAATACTCTGGAAGACAGAAACAAAATTCAAAGTGATCTTGATAGACTGGACACTGGGCAGAAAACAACAGAATGCAATTTAACAAGGATAAATGCCAAGTTCTGCACCTAGGAAAAAGAAACCAAATACTCAGTTACAAGATGGGGGATACATGGCTCAACAACACTACAAGCGAGAAGGATCTTGGAATTGTTGTAGATCACAAGCTGAATATGAGCCAACAAGGTGATGTGGCTGCAAAAAAGGCCAATGCTATTTTGGGCTGCATTAATAGAAGTATAGCTTCCAAATCCCGGGAAGTACTAGTTCTCCTCTACTCAGCACTAGTTAGGCCTCATCTGGAGTACTGTGTCCAGTTCTGGGCACCGCACTTTAAGAAGGATGCAGACAAGCTGGAGAGGGTTCAGAGGAAGGCAACAAAGATGATCAGGGGACCGGAAGCAAAGCCCTATGAAGAGAGATGGAAAGAATTGGGCATGTTTAGCCTTGAGAAGAGAAGACTGAGTGGAGATATCATAGCGCTCTTGAAGTCCTTGAAAGGTTGTCACAGAGAGGAAGGCCAGGATCTCTTCTCGATCATCCCAGAATGCAGGACACAGAAGAATGGGCTCAAGTTACAGGAAGCCAGATTCCAGCTGAACATCAGGAAAAACTTCCTGACTGTTTGGGCAATACGAGAATGGAACCAATTACCTATGGAAGTAGTGGGCTCTCCCACACTGGAGGCATTCAAGACGAGGCTGGACAGCCATCTGTCAGGGCTGCTTTGCCTTGGATTCCTGTATTGAGAAGGGGGTTGGACTCGATGGCCTTGTAGGCCCCTTCCAACCTTACTATTCTATGATTCTATGTGCATTCAGATGCACATCCAAATGTACATCCCCATCAATATTCTGCTGTGATCAGTTATTTGCACAGGTAACCTACAGATGTAACATCATTACCAGTTCTATGCTACCAACTTTGGATCTGAAGACTATGTTCTATGTTGCTACCCTCTGGTGGAAGGGATAAGGTAACACAGCTTGTTCATAGCGTTGGCAGGGACCTATTTATTTATCCCCCCACCTTCCTGGAACTCAAGAGTATTGTTTTATAGGTGGGGTAGGCTGAAAGTTTACAATTAACCCCCAAGTACAATATCCTAACCGCTAAACCACTCCTGTCCAATTCCTACCAGATGGCATAACCAAGCATTCACCAGGTGCCCACAGGTCAATCTACAAAATGGAAACTTCAGTGTATCTCAGAACAAGAGGGGTGAAACCAAAACTTATAGCACCACATGGTTCATGGCTCATGGCGATATGAAAAGGTGAGATAGCTCTTTCACGTATTGTGTTCCTTCAGGTATTAAGGAATTTATGTGTAGAGCAGCTGAGATAGCTCACCTTCTGTTCTGGACATAAATTCCTCAATACTTGAAGGAACGCCTCTTCCCGTACCAGCCTGCCCATGTCTTAAACCTTTCCTCTGAGGCCCTAATCCAAGTGTCTTCCTTATCAGAATTCTATTAAGCAGTCACAAAAGACAGAGCCTTCTCGATGGTAGTGCCCTGGCTTTGGAATGCCCTCCCTAAAGGGGTATGCCGGTCACCTTTTTTTTAACCATTTTTTTGATGCCAGATTAAGATGTTTTTATTTACAAAGGTATTTTAATTTGTATAATCCCTCAGTCTGTCTCAAAGAAAGTTATATCTTGACTTTTATTATTACCATTCAATATTATTTTGTATTATATTAAGTTTTAAATAACTGTATTATTTATATTATTGTACACCAACTTGATTTCATGAAGGCCAGCACAGAAATGTTTTAAATAAATAAACAAATATATTCCTTTTAAGCCTCAAATATTGCAAATCAGTGAGGTCCAGAACTTGGAAAAAAAGCATTTACTAAACATTCTCCACACAGATATATTGGGGGCACAATTCCACTTGTCCATATTAGCCCATTTGTCATATTGATGGGTCTTTTAGGTCAGATACTGAAGCCATTTTGAATTCTTATGTTGCCTCTGGCATGAGAAAGTCAAGGTCATTCTGGAACCTCTAATAGATTTCACCAAGATGCTTAAAAATCAAAACACATCTGTACCTAATCTTTCTACAGGGCTTCTCAGCAAAGTGTATTACTTGAATTTTAAATGGTGGGAGATGTTATAATAATCTGTGCATATAGAAGAAAGGGGAGAAATTTATACTCCTGTTATTGGAATTAATGACAATTACACATGTATCCCAAGGACAATAGACTCCTCCATCTGTAAAAGTATGAATTAAAATTTATAGTTTAGAGTTGATATCATCACATACATAAAACCTTAATTACAGTTACAGAGGAAACACTAAATACATCATTCCAATGCTTTATGTACACAATTATCATTTGAAATAATAGCTAATGTGTAATAATAATGTGTAACTTGAAATACAGTTAATGCCTTTCCTCTGAGAATGTTTCCCCAAGAATAGTAAGGGGGAAATGTAGTTTTATTACGTGAATTTTTCATTAAAAGAATGAAGTAGGACATATATATCTCTGGTCCCTGAAGTACATTGCCACTGAGCATGGCAGAATAACTATATCCGTTCCCTCCACCCCTTAGTGCACTAATACTAAAATAGATTTACTTTAAGAATTCAGTAGCAGAAATCTGGAAATCCTCTCCCCATTTCTCATTCACAGCACGGTTAATGAGACTCAGGCACACTTTCACCCTATAGCTGCATCTCATTTGGCATTACTAGATGTAACATAGGAGAACTAGACAGGGCTGGTGTCAAGGGTCAGCATGGTTGGACATGTACCAGGTGCCCACACCTCAAAAGAGGACCCCCCTGACAAGAGCTCCCAGACTTGATCCTCCTTCTCACCATTTTTTTTTTATTTTATTTATTTATTACATTTCTATACCACCCCATAGCCGAAGCTCTCTGGGCAGTTTACAAAAGTTAAAACATTAAATACAATATACAAAGTTTAAAAGCCATTTACATAAAAGCATACGGACAACATATACAAACAGCATATCACTAAAAACAATTTTGAACTAAAAACAAGTTAACTCCCCCCAAAATCCGACAATAAAACAACACAACTTAAAACCACACAGCTTAAAAACAGTATACAAGAGTCAGCAATGGAACGAGAGTTCTAAAAAGGGGAAGGCCTGCCGGAATAATAGCGTCTTTAATGCCTGCTTAAAAACCTTCAATGAGGTCAGCAGGCGCGTTTCAACCGGCAGGTCATTCCACAACTGAGGGGCGGAACACTCCTATTTATTTATTTATTTATAACATTTGTATCCCACCCTATATCATTAAGATCTCAGGGGAGCGTACAGATAAAATCAATTTAAACGGTATAAAATAATGAACAGTTTAAACAGCTAAAAGCATATTGAACCATTAAACAAGCTAATACTAATTAGAAAATCGAAAACAATAAAACTGTTAAAACAGTGTGCAACTTTAGGAATTCACTTAGCCCTCAAAGGCTTTGGTAAAAAGCCATGTTTTAACAAAACCAACATTTGCGCCAATCAGGCCTCCAAGGGGAGGGCATTCCACAATGGGGCTGCCACGGCAGAGAAGGCCCTAATGTATGGATTTTGTTTAACCCATTCCAGGTTTGTTTCGCGGATTGTCAGGCATCTTTTGTTCTATCATCTGCTCATGGACAGAATCCGATTTTTCCCCTTCTGAAAAGTACACAAGAACGTCCACTGCAATTTACATAACTTTCACCAGTACACAATTTTGCATATTTTTCTTAGTGCTACACAGCAGAGGCTGAAGAGAGATCAGTGATGTATAAAACACTGTGTGTATTTTTCTTTGTTTTTTAAAAGGCAAATATATTAGCATACTTTTCAGTAATTTTCATATTTTCGTATGACTAAATTTACCAACAATTCTGGAAAGTTAAAAAAGGACAGTCTACAAGTCTGAGGAAGCTGTGCAACTCGGAAAATGCTGGTCTGCCACGGAATCTGCGGGTCGAATTCATAGAAATCTGAAGGTATTTGAATCTGTTTCAGATTTCTCTGACATCCCTAGCATGGGAGAGAGGATTGGTAAATTGGTTCCACCATTCACAGTTTATATTTGCATATGACATTTTATCCCAAAATACAACACGAGTGCTTTTTACTTCTTGATACCTTTTGATTATTTTAGTTTTGGCAGGCATCAAATATGACATGTTACAAGGTAGCAGGTGTCACATACTAAATCAGAATCTAAACTAGTGATCATGACAAAATAAAAATATTTGAACCATAAAACAAAAATCCCACAAATACAAACCATTTATATAAAAAAAGTTAAAATCTGAAAAAGGACAGACTTATAAAAATCAAAAGCATCAGTTATACATATGAAAAACCAGTCAACTACATGGTCAGATACAAACTGTTGCTCATAGAAAGGAAGGAAGCAACTTTTTGTAACAGATTTATCCCAATTAGTAGGGATATATTCGATCTTTTGCTGAGATGACCAGCGTTCCTTCCCCACAATAATTGATCCGATTATTTTGATCTCTGGGAATGTATACATACACAGCTAGTAATGGTCTCAGAAGGAACCAGCATCATCACCGCCACCACCCTGCACACACACACTTTCCCTTCGCTTCTTCCCATCTTGAATCAGGTTCAGCACGATGATCCTGGTTAAATTTCCTTGTTGCACCTGACATAGAGAACTGTGGTTTCATGTTGGCTTATTAACCAGGATTTTAAAACATGTTTTGATTCTGATTTAAGATTCTGATTAGTAAATTGATATTACCCCACAGTTCCTGTGTTACATGTATTTTAATTTAACTAAGATTGTAATGCCAAAGCTGGCACATGTGGGGAGGAGATGAGAGAAGACTGTACAGGCCCAATGTTCATTCATGGGTTCCTAAACCATGGTTCAGGAAACAAGGATCGTTGCTCCTGAAAGAACCCATAGTAACAGACAGTGCTATAAGTCTTCCACTAAATCTTCTCTACAAATGCAGTGTCTCATGGTGAAAGATTTCCCCCCCTCTATATTGTTCCTTCAAGACATGGATAGTCATTTGCTAGAAATAAAGAAATGTTAAAGATCTCCTAAAGGGGTACTAAGAAAGATCTGATAAGTAGCTTTCAAACTCAAGGGAAAAATTTAAATAGATTATTCCATGAAGATGACCTCCCTGTAGAAAGCTTGGCTAAATCAGATTCTACAAAAACATCATTTAGCCTAATTTTGAATTAGGCTTTAGCCCTTGATAGTCTATGCCCATTAAAATAAGCAAGTGTAAAATCACAGGATTGAATTAAATGCTCCATCTTAAAGTGGCAGTTGTCCTTTAATGATGATCCCTTAACCATTTGCTCCTGCAAACGCAATTTGGATAGTCTGTTTTCTTCTTTAACTTTGATTTTTTATCCAATAGTTGAAAATGTGAACTCCCAATTTACCTTCTAAGATACATGTTTCAGACCTCATAAGAACAATGACAAATTTATAAGACATATACAGGCCTTCAGGGTTCCAAAGATGTATCTAAGGCTTTTATTCTGGGGCTTAAATTTCCAGGTCTACAGAGTCATAACATCTTCAAATTTCAGCACAGATTTCAAGACAGTTTAACTTTAATTTTTTTAACGCTGGGAAAACTTGTTCATGCCCATATGATGCCAAAGCTTAGTAACACATTTGTTGCTTGGTCTGCTTTGGTCTAATTTATTGTAAATGATTCCTCCAGTTATCAGTTTTAGAAGAAAACATATTCCCCCTATAACAGTAAGATCAAACTTGCTCGATTTGGTGGTCATTAATTTTCCAAGTATGTAGCTGCTTAGAACAGCCCCTTCTGGTACCACCTTGTAGTTGTTGTTGTTCAGTCGTTCAGTCATGTCTGACTCTTCGTGACCCCATGGACCATAGCACACCAGGCCTTCCTGTCCTGCGCTCTCTCTGGTACCACCTATTGCACTCTAATTTCAAGGATGATCTCTTGGAAAACTGATTCCTCTTTCTGGTATATCTTTATACTAAAAAGGGGATGTGTAAAAGGCCTACACACACACACACACACGCACGCACGCACACACACACACAGAGTGGAGTTTGGATCCAGACAAGCACAGAATCCCTACCAGCAGAGAGATTTGAAGGCAGAGGAACAGCCTTATCCAAAGCTCCACCAGGCTTGTGCTGGCATGGAGAAAGGAAGGGAGGAGAGTTGGTTTCTTCATATTTTTTAGTAGTCCCACTCCAATTGATTTCAGTAGGACAAAAATGAACTATGCCAACTCAAGGGCTGGCGTAGTCCCGCCCCCCCCCCCCATTTCTGGGATGGTGGTATTAGAAGCACAGAAGCCTTTGGATCTTGAGGAGCAAGAGCATCTGCCAGCACGCCCAGTAAACAGTCCCATAACACCTAATTTTTGTTCTCTCCAACATCCAACATCGAAGTTCTCATGTCAGAGAAGTACTGGCTGCAGGCCTTTCTGCATTATGGAGGAGGCTTACAGTGTCAAGTCTCCCTGTGCAAAGGTCGACTTCTCTCCCTGTCCTCAAAGTGTGAGATCAGAAAAATCCTATAGCCCCTGGGACACCTTCCCAGGCTCCATAAGATTGCAGCCTAAGAGAAGTTTTGCAAAACTAGGTTGCTGACAATAATTTATGAAAAAAAAAAACACTAAATACCATTGTACACTAACTATTTAATACAGTAGAATATAAAATACTATTGAACAGTATGAATCAAATACAACATGTCACTGCATGTCAACTTTGTCAAATGCTGTTGAATGTACAGTGAAGCTTCTAATCAGATATTAAGAGATTGTATGGAGAATATCTGACATCACAATTTGCAAAGAAAATTTGGGATCTTTCATGTACAAGAATGTGTTGCAATGAGCAGTTATGTAGTAGTGATGTAATATCAATGGATGGTAATAACTATGCACAGTGGTTATTATGTTGTTGTTGTTCAGTCGTTCAGTCGTGTCCGACTCTTTGTGACCCCATGGACCATAGCACACCAGGCCTTCCTGTCCTGCGCTCTCTCCTGGAGCGTGCTCAAGTTCATATTCATTGCATCGGTGATGCTATCTAGCCATCTCATCCTCCGCCGTCCCCTTGTCCTTTTGCCTCCAGTCTTTCCCAGCATCAGGGTCTTTTCCAGAGAGTTTTCTCTTCGCATTAGATGGCCAAAATATTTGAGCTTCAGCTTCAGTATCTGTCCTTCCAATGAGCAATTAGGGTTGATTTCCTTTAGGATTGACTGATTGGACCTCCTTATAGTCCAGGGGACTTGTAAGAGTCTTCTCCAGCACCACAGTCCGAAAGCATCAATTCTTCGGTGCTCAGCCTTCCTTATAGTCCAGCTCTCACAGCCATACATTACTACTGGGAAAACCATAGCTTTGATTAGACGGACCTTTGTCGGCAAGGTGATGTCTCTGCTTCTTACTATGCTGTCTAGGTTGGCCATAGCTTTCCTCCCAAGGAGCAAGCGTCTTTTAATTTCATGGCTACAGTCACCGTCTGCCGTGATCTTGGAGCCCAAGAAAGTAAAATCTGTCACTGCTTCCATTTCTTCCCCTTCTATATGCCAGGAAGTGATGGGGCCAGATGCCATGATCTTAGTTTTTTTAATGTTGAGTTTCAAACCAGCTTTTGCACTCTCCTCTTTCACCCTCAACAAGAGGCTCTTGAGATCCTCTTCGCTTTCTGCCATTAGGGTGGTATCGTCTGCATATCGGAGGTTGTTGATAATTCTCCCAGCAATCTTAATTCCGACCTGTGATTCATCCAACCCGGCATTTCTCATGATGTACTCTGCATATAAGTTAAATAAGCAGGGTGACAATATGCAGCCTTGTCGTACTCCTTTCCCAATTTTGAACCAATCGGTTGTTCCATGTCTGGTTCTGACTGTTGCTTCTTGACCCTCGTACAGGTTTCTCAGGAGACAGGTAAGGTGGTCTGGTACTCCCATCACTTTAAGAATTTGCCACAGTTTGTTGTGATCCACACAATCAAAGGCTTTAGCGTAGTCAATGAAGCAGAAATAGACGTTTTTCTGGAATTCTCTTGCTTTCTCCATGATGCAGCGAATGTTGGCGATTTGATCTCTAGTTCCTCTGCCTCTTCTAAACCCAGCGTAATTGGATGCACACCTATATCCCATCTCTCTTGAATCTTGCAGCTCATATGGTGGGTGGAGGGAGCTAAGCAGTAGATTCTAATCCCACATGGGAATTCACATGTAGAAGCTTGTTTTCTTTCCACATATGTGTGTGATATGCCAGATCTTTATTTTAATTATGGGTGAAATGGTTGGGACAAAGAGGCAGTGACTTCAGGCTAGGGAAGAATTATACCCCCGACCCCAAATGTTCAAATGTTAACAGTTGTGTCTTTTTTAAAATCTTCAAGATAAAACTATAGAAGACTTTCACATATTTAAAAATAATAAATTTAAATTTATTTAACCATTTACCATTAATTTTTTTTAAAAAGACTACAGGCTATACTAGCTAAGCTTAATAGATCTGCAATATTATAAGAGACCACAAAACTGACTTCTCACTTCTACAAAGTTCTTCTTTTGTGAAAGCATTTGCAGCAATTCTAGCAATAACTTCGAAGAAACAGGAGGACATAATGGACTTAGGACTTCGAGACCTGAGGAGTGTGTCTTATTATTTTTTTGTTTGATTCTGCAGGAAATACAGCAGAACCTTCTTGCAGAAATTACCTTGCTTCCCTATAATAAGTTTAGAAACAGAAGAGATTCATCTAAAATGATTTTGGACATTCCACACTGAAATTAAAAACATGGCTTCACTGTGACTGAGATCATTACAAATAATTAATAACAGATCTGTCAAGCCATTAGAAGTTTTTGTAGGCTGGTTAATTGTGTTGCTTTAACTGACAAATCAAGGCAATTAATGGATCAAGTAACACAAAGAGTGTAAAATATCAATATATCCCCAAACCCTTTTTTAATCAGATCAGGTTGTCCCACCCAACAATTGTTTTTGTTGTTGTTGTTTTTGCTTCTCCATGCACAACCAGTTACGGATCCTTTACCACTGGAATGGAGTTGACACTGTGTATGGTGGCCATGTGTCCTATTTTACAGATAACAGCCGTCTATTTAAAGGGCTGCCAGAAGACAGGCCTTTATTTGAAGGGCTGTCAGATGACTGTCCTCTACCTGATGGTGTCCTCCATTTGTAGGGCTGTCCAATCCAAGAGTAGTTTAAAAATAAAGAGCCATAAGAAGGGACAGTGATGACTTTGAAGTTGGGTGCTGTTGCATTCATGTCCTGCTTGTGGGTTCCTGGTCAACAGCTGGTTGGCCACTGGTGAACAGAATGCTGGACTAGGTGGACCCTTGGTCTGATCCAGCATGGCTCTTCTTATGTTATTATGTTCTGATGTTCTTAACATGGACAGCAGACTGAGCAAGGCACACAGGTCACCTAGCCTCCAGGGTGCATGATAAATAAAGGCTGTAATTCTATACACATTGACCTGAGAATAAGCCCCTTTGAACATGGTGGGGCTTATTTTAAAATAAGTGTGCACAGATTTGTACTACCAGTGTGATCCCCACATATCAGTTTCCCAAATTTCCAAGCAGCTGCAGGACTATGGTAATTCTTGGCTTATTGCATTGCTGGATTAGTGACTGGCGAATGAGTGATGTTTGGGATTGCTAGGATTCTTCAGGCATTGTCTTGCTGCTCATCTCATGCCTGATTCCCATGCACATTTGTGATCACTGCTCACTTGGCATGAATTGGACATTTGTGCAAATCTCCTGAAATTTGCAGAAATTTCCTCCATAGATGAAAGTGGGGCTGATTCACTTTACTGAGGAAATTTGCACAAATCGAACTGGGGATCTGGAATGAGGCAAATACGAGCATGTGTTTGACAATCTGTGAATATTTTTGGCAGATACGTGCTTGCATGCACGCTCGGGGCTTCGAATGGGGCATGCTTGCATATTTTGCAAGCAAAACCAAAATTCTCATACATTTCTAAGTTGGATCCTATTTATTTAATTTATTTATTACACAAATGTATATACTGTTTTCCAGTAAACTATCAGAGTGGTTAACAAAAATGATAAAAAGTAAAATATAACAATAACAGTACAATATAGTACTATAACTATGCTGGCTGGGTCACCCCTCATTGAAAGTCTATATGAAGAGGTGGGTCTTGATTAGATGTCTAAGGATCAGTACTGATGACATCTGCCTAACGTCAATAGAGAACGCATTCCAGAGGGTGGCTGCTGCAACACTAAATGTTCAGGTGAATGTTCTTCATACAGTTAGAATCACATCATGGTGAGATTTATTATTAAGGGCGCAATCCTATCGGGATAGTCGGCTGCCTCCGAACTTGGACTATCCAATGCAGAGATTCTCTCTTCTGTGCTCCAGCTGCCCCCGCTGGGAATGCCCCCTTTTCACCTGCTCTGTGCTGCTCTTCCAAGCAAGGAGCCAGGGACGAACTGCATTGCCTACAAGGTGGTAGGGGAGGGGGGAGAGAGTTGGGTTTCTGGGAACCGACTTCTGAATCCTGGCTCCAAGTTCGGTTCCCAGAAACCGAAAAACCCTATGGCCATCTAGATGCTGCTTAGCGGCCATAGGATTGCACCCTAAATTCCAATCACTTTTACACAAGAGAAACAAGAGAATATCATAAAACCAGAAAGCAGCTATAAGTAGTTAAAGTGCCAAAACGCACATGCATATCAATGTCCATCAATATACCATGTTTTTGTTTCTAATAACCAATAAAAGTTGCCAACTCTTAGCACATTTTTGTACACTCTGTCTGCCATTCCTCAGTCTGTCAATTTCACTCCATTTAGATGACTGAGCTGTTTCCAAATCTTTGTTATCCACTCCTTAATTGCCTCCGTTTTCTGTCAGTAACAGTTTTTGCTGCTGTTAGTAAAGCTGTTCTCATGGGGTACTGGTACTGCAGGCACACGACCCCCTTCAAAACTTCAAGCAATAAAAACTTCAGGGGATAAGGGTATGCTATATTCTGCCATCCTGTTGATTTCCTTAACAATGTTCATCTAGAACCATTGCACTGCAGGACATAACCACCACACATGCAGGACATCAGAAGAAAGGAAATTACAGCAGCAACTATGATTTGTAACTCTACAGATCTTATTCAGCTTGTTTGGAGACTGATACCAACAGTGTAAAATAGGTGATAATGGATTTCACTTCATATTTAGGCATATGGACTTTTCTGCCTCCAGTAAGAATATTTCATTCCAGTCAGAATAAGCAATTGTGTCACCTGCCACTTGCCAATCATGTTTTCAAGCTGTTTCTGACTTCCAAACCTTTAATTATGATACCATAATTAGATTATAAAGCCTATGTTTTCTTTGTAGCGTGACAGTATAGCTCAGTTTTTCACAACACTTGTTCACGTTTTCATAAAGGCACCAACTTTACACCATTTATAGATGAATATAAAGAATATTCATTTATAGATGAATATACAGAAAGATCATTTTCAGATATGAAGACATTTGGTATAGCGCATGTGAGCACATGCACAGCTGACCAAAATAAAGTTTCAGTTCAAACATGGTATAAAACACAGTGGCATGTAACAGTTATGTACTTTTTATAAAAGCAAGCACCAAATTGACACCATTTGTGGACCAATACTTAGTGAACACTTTTCATGTGTGGAGGGATGTGGCATAGCTTCTAGACAGTGCATATGTGCTGTCAATTTGGCATGGTATAACACACAGTGACTCACGATGGTCTTATGCTTTTTTCATAAGAGTATCAAATTTGCACCATTTGTGGACTAATACCTAGCGAACATTTTCAGATATGAAGACATGTCATATTGCACGTGTGTGTGCATGGTAGCTGACTGAGCACGGTGACTTATATATATCAGGCAAGATGATGTGACCAAAGTTCATAAATCATTAAAATCTCTTGCAGATGCATGAAAGGATTCAGGAATGCTGCAAGTGCAAAAGGCTAACTTTCCATGTACTGCTCTATGCACTTGTGAGGGAGAATGCTCAAGCAAGTTTGATCACCTGAAACAATATTTTTCAGTACAAATGTTCATTAAAAAAAAAAACCTTTTTAACAGCATATGTCTAAATTTTTACCTGATTTCTATGAACATGTGTGCAGAATTATATGTGGCTAATACAGTCATATAATTTCAAATATTTATAATAAATGGTGTATTATAATACATTCAAAAACACTATGCTTGTAAGATTGTTCAAAGCTATCCTGATTTATCAAAATGATTTTATGAACTTCGGTCATATTATTTTCATTGAGATAGATAGATGATAGATAGATAGATAGATAGATAGATAGATAGATGTCAATGCGTGTTACACCACACTCAAAGAGAAACGTTATTTCAATTGTCTGTGCTTGTATGCAATACCACATATTCCATTATCTGAAAATGATCACAATGTGTTAGTCAACAAATGGTGTAAATGAAAAAGTGTGAGATTTTTATTAGTCAGCTTATTATACCGTACGTAATTTGTTACACATGCACATACATGTGCAATAGCACATGCCTCCCTATGTATAATTGATCGCTTTGTATTAGTGCACAAATGGTGTCAGTTTGGTGCTTTTATGTAAAGTCTGCAATCATTATATGAATCGCTGTGTGTTGCACCATGCTTAACTAGAAATATTGTTCCAAGCAGCCATGTACGCGCATAGATGTGCTATACTAGGAATAGGCAATCTTTTGGGTCCTGTGGGCACATTCAGCAATTTGAGAAACTACCCTGGGCACCACCACAAATGGCTACTTTGGCATGGGTATTCAAAAAGGACAGGTAAACTACCCCAAACACTGAATATAAGACAACACACTAAACTCCTTTGAACCCAGAGTTTTCAGCATCAACAGAAACCTATTCCAACAGAAGGCAAACTTTTTTCTCTTCCCCACCCCACCCCTTTGTCAGCAAACACATTTTCCCCATCTCTTTTTCGCTCTCACCCAAACACTGACTCTTACACCAGCACATCACCCATAGCTAATTGTGTATTAGTTCACAAGTAATGTCAATTCTGTGCTTTTCTGGAAAAGTGCATGATTGGTGGGCTATGCAACTGCACTATTATCGGGTAGAACTAGATTTCCAAATTCAGACAGTGATCTTAAATGGCCATTTCTAATTTCAACAGTTATACAATTCCATAATTGAAAACACTGAAACCCATAAGGTTCTATAAATCTATTCCACATTTAATTTCAATAAAGTGTATATCCTAGCAGGTTTTTTTAGCAGACTAATGGACACATTAATTTATCCACGTGATTGCAGGATATGTGTGGCCATGGACACTTTGCAGTGATTGTACATAGAAAAGCAGTCAGGGGGATGCATCATGTATAGCCTTAATATTCCTTTGAAGTATCAACTGGATATTCTTTTTGTTCCTTCCTGTAACCTGAGCTGCATAATACAGTGGATATTATTACTAGTGGATATTATTATTATAAACTATAAATATATTTACAATAGTGGCTTGTGCTCATTGGGTCTGGTGGGGTGGTGGGCAGGACAGGTAATGATCGTTGGAGCCAAGGGGTCACAGTAGGCAGTGCCAAGGGCACAGAGCACAGCAGGAACTCTCTGACACCCCACTAATACAATGCTCTCCCTACAGAAGGTTTCCTGGCACCTATGTGGTTATATTTTCAGCACCAGGCAAATACCTTTCTTTTCCCCAAGGCACTTGAAGGCACAATCCAGAAAAAAGGCCTACAATTCCCAGTATGCCCCAGCCTGCATGGCTGGCTGGAGCATGCTGGCAGTCATAGGCCTTTTTTCCTGTCTAAACATGCATAGGATGTTAGATACCCTTAGATACCGAGTTCTAGTTTTTTATGGCTGTTTTAACAGTTCCTGTGCAGTTTGTTGTATTTTATCTTTTAAATATTTGTATTGTATTTTATATTTTTAGCTGTCTGTACGGCATCTTAGTCTTTTAACTGTTTGTAAGCCGCCCAGAGAATGTTGGTGATTGGGCAGATTAAAAATATAATAAATAAATAATTTGCACACAAAAGGCAAACTAAGGGAAGTGATCTTAAAGATCATGAGTGCAAAGCAAATGTTTGTGGAGTGCCTCTCACTCCTTTTTGAACCCACATTTGTGTGCTACAGCAGCAACCCATTGCAAACAAAAGGCAAACTAAGGCAAGTAACTTCACTATTATAGGTGCAAATGGTGAGGGGAGAGATCCACACAGCAACACAGTGGCTTTGAACCCACATTTAGCCAGTGGCAACCACCACTGCACAGAAAAAGTAAATGGAGGCAAGTAAAGCTTACAACAGGGATGGAAAAATTCAAGGTGACAGGTTAATTCAAATGCTGAGGGTGACACCTAAGAATTTAATTATTTTTCCCAACACCTGACCATCTATATGCTTAAATATAAATGTTTGTTACATGTTCCCCCCTCCCCGAACCACCCAGGTCACTAGAAGGGGCTGATTAGGGCAGGTTTTCACAGCCTGCTCCATCTTCCTACTCCAAGGTAGGGGGCTGGGCAAATTAGTGTGCAATGATAGTGCATGGACCAGACAGGCTGGACCTGGAGTGGAGGAAGAGTAGGGCAGTGGTGCAGCAGAGGGCAGGGTAGCTTGCATGGGGATGTCCTGCCCTTACCCTGAGAAGATTGAAGGGGCATGTGCAGTGGCAGCACTTCAACAGAGGCAGTGCAACAGCAGAAGGAGCCACAGAACATGCCCATACTGCAATGCCCTATAGGGGTGGGGAGCATAGAATTTGGGGGCTATCCAGGTAGGAGGGCTCTGACCTGCCTGCCCAAAGCGACAGCCCAACCCTGTACATATGGCTTCCAGGAGAGAAAACAACAACAACTCCCTGCCCCAAAGTGATGGAGTTTTAAAATACTGTACACAAAATGTTGCAGGAGGTAGGCATCCCAAGTTTTTTTCCTGGCAGAGCTCCAGTGGTTTACACCTGTATGTTACAATTTAACAAGTGAGCCTTCTCCCATCAGTGCCTTTACATGTCAGGAGATACTTAAACTGCTGAAAAGTGGCTTGTCATACATACAGTATATTAAATATGCAATACCCCTATTCTGAAAACAAGGTTGGCAGCCCTAGCCAAATGAGGAAATCCAAACGTTAGATATTTAGAAGCAAATATGAGTGCTTATTGTCTCTCTAGGTATGTCTGCAGGCCTGCCAGTGATTTTTAAAAAAACCCTAATAAGATATTCACCAACTATTAAAATCTATTGATTAAGTCAAGTGTATAGGGACAATAATGCCAGAAAAAAAAGAGAAGAAAAGGCAGCACAGCTTTTAATTTCTCTGCTCAGTGAAGCTTCCTGTTTAAGGGCAATTAAAGGCAGGCATCAAAAGTCATACAGAACTGAGGGGTGAGTAAAGATTAATTTGAGAAGAGAAGGTTTTACAATTTAGATTGATTTTTTGGGAGCGAGAAGTGGGATACATGTACCAGAAGAGTATTTTTTTTTAATAGGTGCTACTATACTCTGGAGGAAGAAAAAAAAATTACAGGCTTAAGGTTGTGAGGAAAAGGATGGTATGTGGTTTTTCCTAGAAACAGATTTTGCAACCCTTCTGGATTCCTCTGCACCATTCACTAGTAACTCATGCACATTGCAATCCTCAGGGCAGAACAGTATATTAAAAATAACATACATGAAAAGAACAAGAAATAGCAGCAGAAGCCAGTAAAAAGGCCAGCAACTCTATGGTTAGTGCAGTTTCTATTTGAGTGATAAACTCATAGTAAACAAGTCCTTACCTAAAGTTACTTATCTAAAGGTGTGCAGCTTGGGGGTACTCCTGGATCCATCATTATCACTGGAGGCTCAAGTGGCATCTTCTACCAGCTTTGGCTAGTATCCCAGCTGGGACTCTATCTGGATGGGGATGGCCTGGCATCAGTAGTCTATGCTCTGGTAACCTCCAGATTAGATCTGCAGTGCATTGTACACTGGGCTGCCTTTGAAGGTGGTTTGGATATTGCAGCTCTTGTTGAATTTGGTGGCCAGGTTGTTGACTAGGACTATGCGATGTGAACATATAAATCCAGTTCTGGCTCACCTGCACTTGTTGCCAATTTGTTTCTGGGTCAAATTGAACATGCTGGTTTTAACCTATAAACCCCTACATGGCTCAGGACCCCAATACCTCAAGGACCATCTCTCCCCGTATGAACCTACCCAGTCCCTGAGGTTGGCTTCAGAGGTCCTTCCCTGTGTGCCCCCTCTAAGAGAAGCTGGGGGGGGGTTGGAATGGGCCTTTTCTGTGATAGCCCCACGTTTATGGAACACTCTCCCCAAAGAAGCTCACCAGGTGCCAACACTGTCATCTTTTCAGTACTAGTTGAAGAAGCACTAATTTTTCCAAGGCATCTTGACAGTACTTATGGGCTGATTTTTCTGGGCCGCTTTTGTGGTGTTCATTATAGGCTGTGTGGATGAACACTTTTCATAATGTATTGTTTTAAAATTTTATTTTATGGTGTTTATTTTTATTTGTATTATGATACTGGTTATGGATTATATTGATTTTGTTTTTTCTATTATATTAATTATGGAGTTTGTACTTGTCTGTAAGAGTGTGAGACTGCTTTTTGCAGCGGGAAGCCTTATTATTATTATTATTATTATTAATAATAATAATATCACTTGCATTTGTAACAAATCCTGCTTGCTATACAGGAAGGTTTTCACTTCCTTTCCATTTGGCCTCATACAGAAATCTGTGTAACCCAAGCCTGCATAATGTGTGATCCACCAAGCCTAATACAGCCCACTAGCTACATATGGACTCAATAAATTTCCCAATTTTTCAAAAACAAGAGAATTGTCAAACACTTGGCAGGCCACTATTCATGGGACAGCTGCATTCAGCTCAGTGGGTCAATTGTACAGGCCATGTATTAACTGGAAAGGTTACATACTTCTACATCAATGAAATGAAAAACTCCCCTATTGTGACTCTTGTGTGCTTGTGTGTGTGTTTTTTTCTTAGACTCTGGACATAATATAGCAATTGGCTACACTGATTGATGGAAACAGGTAGAAAGAAAGGTTCTTACAAAAAAATAACATAAATTCCAGTATATTGCATTTTGTGTTTCTCTGCATTTTCATCCCATTGCATGACTGGTAAAAGATCAAACCAAGCAAGATCAGGCAGAACTCCCCTTATTCTCAGCAGAGCCAACCTTTACTGCTGTTATTTCAGCTGGAAAATTAGGTTTGGTAAACCTATTAAACAAGGGGCAAGAAAAGAGCTGCATCTGAGATTTCTATTTTCATTTTTTAGAACATCATATGGCTACTAGATGCTTTTTGTAAATAATTGATAACTATATTCAGTGACTCAGAGAATTAATGGTAAAGAAAAGGGGCCATGAATGACTCTTGCAAACTGCTATCAGGGATGCAAGATCCTTTGAGTGCTACATGGGTGGGTCTCTTCTGCTGAGCCAGGTTTAAAATACATATCAAAGTATTACCGTGTAAAGTGCAAAATGTCCAGGTGGCTGCACAACCAATCCAGTTCTGAACCAAGTACAAAGCAAGTTGATATGGAGAAAAACTCCAGGGATGTAGGGATGAGACAAAGGGCTGGCCCCATTTGGTGGGTCCTTGAGCGAGAGTCCTCAGTGAGTAATTTGCACCCCCCAGCGTCAGGGGTGAGCAGCTAGAGTGGGGCAACAGCAACGGCATGGGCAGCTGCAGCAGCGGCACTGAGAGGAGTGCTGGGCAGCTACAGCGAACGAGCAGGGCACCATTTAATTGCCCCAGAATTCTCCCAAACAATTGTTGCTCTGGAAAGATGCTACTTTGCAGATATTGGGAATTTTTTTTTAAAAAAAAGGATGGCTGTGTACTGTGTCTGGTGGGCCCCTTTAAAAATGTTTGTGTGCTGTTTCCTGGCACTGAGCCACCATTTTAATCCTCCCACAGTGCCCCTGATGTAGAGTTGCTCTGAAGCAGTGCTACATCCTGGTCATCCTGGAATTAAAATGGCAGCTCACTGCAGCTGCCCACAGATCCTCTCTGAATGTTTTTAAGGGGCCCATTCAGCCCAGAGCACAGGCAGGTCTCTGCAGCAGTAGGGCCTGCAGAGACTCAGGACCCTTTTCCCATGCTGCCTGCTGATGCTATGTCTGATGAGACACTGAGACAAGATTTCTTTTTGTCTCAACTTGCAATAGTTGAGCTTTTTTCCCCAGCAAAAGTTCCTTCAGGCTTTGCAGTTTTCTAGGACACAAACAAAAAAGATTTGTTACAGCATTTTTTTAACCCACCCCTTCTCCAAGGAGCTTAGGGCAGATACAAAGTCCTTTCTCTCCTTCCCCATCTTCTCCAGTGCTGGCTTAAAGAACCTACAACACAGTGGCTGCAGTTCATACCAAATGTGGATAGGGAAATATCATTGCTGGCAGTCATGCCCAGTATGAGTTTCAAAATGTCTGTGGGATTAACAGGGTGCCTTCTTATCAGTGTGATAGCCCTCTGTGTAAACACAAGCCATTAGAGTGTGCCATTAAGTCAAAGATGACTGGAGTCCAGAAATATGGTTCAATGTAGGACCACTGTGTGCTTTAATTTGGTGTTAGTGAATGCTGAATTAATGGAGAAATGCTTCCCCTGGACTTGCCTGTACTGTCCCAGATGTTTCCAGATTGGCCCAACCTTTGTGAACACACAGAAGCACTCCTTTGGAGTCATATTTTTCTGTCCCAGCAACAACCCACATCATACAGAGAAGGAGACTGAACACCATGAAGCCCTGGAAACCTATTGCACCAGTTTATGCTATTAGCATTGCGCTAGAGGTCACTTACACCACTGCTACATCAATTGCATAAGTGCAGCGGCCCTGTTGGACACTGCCCCGATAGCTAACTTCAAAAATCTAAAGAGCTGTGATGCAGAAGATGGAGTGGACTTGTTCCATGTTGCTCCAGAGGGCAAGTCTAAAAGCAATGGGTAGCAGGTGGTGAGCTGTCCTTTGCTGGAGGTATTTAAGCAGCGGCTCGATAGCCATCTGTCAGGGATGCTGTAGTTACACCCTGCATTGCAGATCCTGCACTGAACATGGATAGGAACAGATGAACTTTAAAAGTCCCTTCCAACTCTATGGTTCTATGAAGGCCGCTGGCATCCTTGCCCTTGAGCTGCCATTTTGTGACATTTGGTCAAGTGTCATCATTTCTAGAAAAACACAGGTGCCAGAATAATATTGTAGGTGACATTTTATACACATGGCTAATCCAGATACCTGGATTCCTTCCCTCCCCCTGCCTTCCAAGCCGTGATGCTCATCATGTATTGGACCAAGAGCTCCTGTGTATTTCCCAATCATCATTTTTGCCAGAAAGTACTTCGTCAGCATCTCTGACAAAATACAATAGAAAAAGTACGGATTCCACACACACCCTGCCCTCATAGTTTGAGCAACCTTGGCACTGCTGATGAATTTATCTTCTTCTGCAATATAAAACCTCTTTGTTCATCACTGTGCTTTTAAACACGCGCACACACACACACCAATCTTATCATAATCCTGACCCTTTTTGCAGTCAAGAGTAGAACTGAATCCATAGTCAATTAAATGTCTGCCAGATATGCCTGCAAGTTTATTTCAATTTCAGGAGTGATTATTTCATAGTTCAGCAAGAGGTATTTCAGTCAGTGGGGGTCTTTCAACGTCATTAGATGTAAGCACCACAAAAGAATTAGTTAAAAATAAAATGCCTGAGCACATTGTGCATATGTGCATACATCATAAATCTTGATGGGTTGGATCCAGCCTTAGTCATGCTTAGAGTAGACCCACTGAAATCAATGGGACTTAAGTTAGTCATGACTAAATGGTCTGTTGATTTCAATGAGTCTATTCTAAGCATGACTAAGGCTGGATCCAACCTAATGTGAGGTTTTGCAGGTTTGAATCTGCACAAATCAAACATAGGAGCACAATTATTTTTCAGCCCTCTTAAATAGACTCTAGTCAATATATGAAAAAAGTTCTTATATCTTCCCCATCTGCTAAAGCTAAATAAGGTTCATTCAATATTTCTTCTAAACTGTCTTACATTCTAAACCTATCATCATTTCTGTGATATTATCAAATTCCACTGAAGTTTGTTTGTGCCCTTTTAAAATAGTCATGATTGCAACTCTAGCTAATGCCTAGCTGATACCAAATAAAATGGAAGTGTTATTTTCCATGCCAAGAACAAGATGTCTGAAGTATTGCAACCTAAAATAGAATTTGCTTTTAAAAAGAATATCATCCTGTTGTTAGCTCCTTTTCTCTTTGGAGCTACTAGCCTACTATACACTCATATGTAATTTACTATATCCTTAAAAAAAACAAAACACACACACAAAGCTAAGAGAGGTGTTAGGTACTACAAAATAAACCTCACTTTTTTAAAAAAAGTGGACTGTACAGATATGACTGAAGGTCAATTTATGTATATACATTTTTCCTTGTATACATAGACCTGAGTACAAAACAGACATTATTTGCATGGTGCCCTTGCATTAAACTTGCTATACTTCTTTTCGAAATGCATGCAAGCAAAAGCCAGGAAAGCCCTCTATTTCTGGGCAGTTTGCCAAGAAAAACAGGAATTTAAATAGATGCTTGTTTAATCACAACTCTTGTTTCTGGGAGGAATTTGAAGCTAGTCACCTTTTCAGCCAACTGTCTCATAACCTGAGATGGAGCCTGACCATGCACATACACTGGTACGGGCTGAATCCAGGGCTGTGTTTCCACCAGCGATTTACTCCAACCTGGCTGTGCGGTGAGGTCTCTGTGTTTCCATGTCGTCATGGCCATTCAGCACCAGCCCCGCATTTTAACACGGAAAAACCGCTTTTCCAGCTTACTTCAGCTCCATTACCGACCTGTTTCCACAATCGTGCTGGGTTTGGTACCATGGTCCTGCCCATGGGGCATGTAGCCCGGCCTTTGTAGGTGTGTCATTCTGACCTCAGTGTCCCAACCCTTTCGCTCCCTGTTTTCCAGAAGTTTCATTGCCATTTTGGAGGAGGATGCTGAGGGAGCAACCTTTAAAACATCATTGAAAATAAGCTCTAGAACACAGCCCATGACCCCAGTCAAGGGGTGTTTTCTCCCATTGTGCTGAATGAGGCTTGACCTCTCAATGACCACAGAAATAACAGAGAAGCCCCTATCAAAGCCACAATTCCTTAAATGTGATTAAGCACGATCTCGACGCTCTGGTCCATTGCCTTAGGACATAATTCCTTCACAGCTTCCATATAGAGATCCTGTGCATTAAAATGGGGGCTGGTTTCAGTCTGATTCCCACAACAAACCTATTCGTGTCTTGTCAGAAGTAACTCCGATTGCGGTCGATGAGGCTTGCCTTTGAATGCCCATATCAGAACGTACAGAGATTCCCCCTCAATTGAAATGGCACACTTTAAAGAACAATTCCTGCTACCACATGCTGGCTGTTGAAATGTCCTGGTTATAGCAGGAAGGAACCTATTCAAGGTAGGAATAGCCTCCTATATGTGAGGGAGACTGGAGGCATGACGAGTGTGAGCTTCCCTGTCCATGTTATGGCCTACTCGATTAGGAATATGCCTTTGCAAAGGAACAGTGTGTGTTCTTCTCTCAGAGGGTCATAATTAAGCAGTTTACCTAAGGTGACACTCAGTGAAAAACTTCCAAAATGAGAAGTATGAAGATTCAATATCAACAAAAAAGTCTCACTGCATTCACGGGAGTTAAAAATAAATATTCCAATTCCAATGAATTGGAATATTTGCAGCCATGCAATCCAATAAAGCTGCCTAAGTGATGTAGCAAATTGATAAAGACCTTTTCTAAGAGATTTCACTCACCTTGAAATCAGCTATATCTTTGTTTTAGCTATATCTGGGAAGTAAGTCAAAATCCATTTAGGAGGAAGAGAGTTAAAGTGGCCATGATTTTCTCCCCAGAAATCCCTGCTCTAGGTGCCTTTTGAATTTTAGGAAATTCAAAATAGCTGCTGCCATTAAAAAAAATGGCTGCTCTTTTGCCATTCACTGGAGGCTGCCATGGTAGCAAAGAGCCAGCAGTTGAATATCTACAGAACAATATACACTTTTACCGAGCAGGTGGATCATTCCTCCAGCAGCTCATTTTATTTGAGAGGTATCGCATTAAATACTCCTTCAAAGAAAGAGCAGTGATTGAAGCATATTTGTTAAAAATATAAAGCCACGGTGTGCTGTTCCATGGATCTCTATTTTTAAATATAAAATACTAGGAAAACCCTTTTTTACATTGGGATTTCTTTCTTTCTTTCTTTAAAAAATGCTGCCTTGCAACACTGCCCCCCCCCCACATACACACATACAAAGAATGCTCTGTTTGAAAGCAGACCCAAAGGAAAAAGGCATCCCATGCTGGTTTTTGTGTGTGTGTGGGGGGGGAGATGGAGAGCAGGGAATCAGAGAATAACAGTACAACCCTACGCATGCCCAATCAAAAGCAGGGGCATCGTTAGAGAAGGGCCCACCTGGGCATGGGCTCCAGATCTTTTTTGAGCTGTGCCCTGGATCTTTTGAGCTGTCCTAATTGCCATTTTTTTTTACATTTTCCCATTGACTTGCATTGGAAAACAGAAATGGCCATAACTTTTTAATTTTGTAAGATAAATACATGATATTTGGCGACCTGGTAGCCCCCATGGAGCTGATTGAACCTGCCCAATTTCAGGCAGTTAGGTCCAGTGGCTTTGTGCTAGTCACAGGTACAATTTGCTATTTTCAAGAAAATTTGTCAAAGCAAAGCATATTTTTGTGTGTGCTTCCACATAAGTGCATAGAGTTTGGGGACCTGGCAGCCCCTATATAGATGACCAAGCCTGCCAAAGTTCAGACAGTTAGGTCTAGTGGCTTTTGTGCTAGCCACAGGTAAAAATTGCTTTTTTCAAGAAAATGTGTCAAAGCAAAGAGCTATAAGTTTCTGGGCTTCCACATACATGCATGAAATTTGGGACCTGGCAGCTCCTATAGAGATGACCAAGCCTGCCAAAGTTCAGACAGTTAGGTCTAGTGGCCTTTGTGCTAGCCACAGGTAAAACTTGCTTTTTCCAAGAAAATCAGTCAAAGTAAAGAGCTATACTTTTTTTGTGCTTCCACATAAATTCATGGAATTTGGGGACCTAGCGGGACCTATGGAGCTGACTGAACCTACCAAATTTCAGACAGTTAGGTACAGTGGCTTTTGTGCTAGCCATGCATAAAATTTCCTTTTCTCAAAGACTAAGACAATAAGTAAAAACTACCAAGCCACACAGGGGATTAGAGATCCTAATCAGAAGATATTTAATGTGACCATTAGGAGGTCACTTTCCCTCAGTGGTGAAACTACTACGCATGGACATCATCAGATGGTCAATATCGAAATCAGATTGATTATGTCCTCTGCAGCCAAAGATGGAGAAACTCTATACAGTCAGTAAAAACAAGATCTGGAGCTGACTGTGGCTCAGATCATGAGCTGCTTGTTGCAAAATTTCAGCTTAAATTGAAGAATGTAGGGAAAACCACTAAACCATTCAGGTATGACCTAAATCATATCCCTTATATGATTTATAAGTGGAGGTGAGGAATAGATTTAAGGGATTAGACCTGATAGACAGAGCGCCTGAGGAACTATGGACGGAGGTCCATAACGTTGTTCAGGAGGCAGCAACTCAATCCATCCCAAAGAAAAAGAAATGCAAGAAAGCCAAGTGGCTGTCTGATGAGGCTTTACAAGTAGCTGAGGAAAGAAAGGAAGCGAAAAGCAAGGGAGAAAGGGGAAGATATATCCAACTGAATGCAGAGTTCCAGAGAATAAGAAGGAGAGACAAGAAGGCCTTCTTAAATGAACAATGCAAAGAAATCAAGGAAAACAACAGAATGGGAAAGACTAGAGATCTCTTCAAGAAAATCGGAGATCTCAAGGGAACATTTTGTGCAAAGACGGGCATGATAAAGGACAAAGAAGGCAGGGACCTAACAGAAGCAGATGAGATTAAGAAGAGGGGGAAAGAATACACAGAAGAACTATACAGGAAAGATCTTAATGTCCCTGATAGCCATGATAGTGCGGTCACTGAACTTGCGCTGGACATCCTCGAGAGTGAAGTCAAGTGGGCCTTAGGAAGCATTATTAACAACAAAGCTAGTGGATATGACAGTATTCCAGCTGAGCTATTTAAAATCCTAAAAGATGATGCTGTTAAAGTGCTGCACTCAATATGCCAACAAATTTGGAACACTCAACAGTGGCCACAAGACTGGAAAAGGTCAGTTTACATTCCAGTTCCAAAGAAGGGCAACGCCAAAGAGTGTTCAAACAACCGTACAATTGCGCTCATTTCACATGCCAGCAAGGTTATGCTCAAAATCCTACAAACTAGGCTTCAGCAGTATGTGAACCAAGAACTACCGGAAGTACAAGCTGGGTTTCGAAGAGGCAGAGGAACTAGAGATCAAAGAGTTAGAAGCTCTTTGACTCTTTGACTAGAGTAAGGAGCAGAGACATCACCTTGCCAACAAAGGTCCGTCTAATCAAAGCTATAGTTTTCCAAGTAGTAACGTATGGCTGTGAGAGCTGGACTCTCACAGCTGAGCGCTGAAGAATTGATGCTTTCGAACTGTGGTGCTGGAGAAGACTCTTACGAGTCCCCTGGACTGCAAGGAGGTCAAATCAGTCCATCCTAAAGGAAATCAACCCCAACTGCTCATTGGAAGGACAGATACTGAAACTGAAGCTCAAATATTTTGGCTACCTAATGTGAAGACTGCGAAGAGAAAACTCCCTGGAAAAGACCCTGATGCTGGGAAAGACTGAAGGCAAAAGGAGACGGGGACGGCAGAGGATGAGATGGCTAGATAGCATCACGGATGCAATGAATATGAACTTGAGCACGCTCCGGGAGAGAGCGCAGGACAGGAAGGCCTGGCGTGCTATGGTCCATGGGGTCACGAAGAGTCGGACACGACTGAACGACTGAACAACAAATGTGAAGACAAAACTCTCTGGAAAAGATCCTGATGCTGGGAAAGACTGAAGGCAAAAGGAGAAGGGGACGGCAGAGGATGAGATGGCTAGATTGCATCACTGATGCAATGAAAATGGACTTGAGCACACTCCGGGAGAGAACACAGGACGGGAAGGCCTAGCGTGCTATGGTCCATGGGGTCACGAAGAGTCGGACACGACTGAACGACTGAACAACAACAACAATATTCTTCAGAAACTTTGCAGCTTTCTTGCCTGGGAGACACTTCTAATGAGCTGTGCATTTTCATACAAATTTACCCCAAAAACTATTGGGGAAGGGGTAAAGGGAAAGCAAATCACTCCCTCCCCGAAATTGGAGAACTCCCCTTCCACATGAACTGCTGCACCTATCCCTCTGAAACTTTGCTAGTTTTTTACTTAGGGACAACTCTAGGCTGTCTGTAATTTTCAGTACAATGGTCCACAAGGAAAATAAGCAGGGAAGTATGTCCTCTTTTGGAGACCTCAAAATGTCAAGGCCACCCCTGCACAAAAACCCTTGTGGCTATCATTCTGATCTCCTTTGATGGGGCAACAAATCCTGAAATGTTTATCCATTTCTTCCAAGTAATAAAAATGTTATTGGAAGTTTGCTTTAAAAGAAAATCAAAATGTAAAACCTGCACCTATTTTTCTGACATTGGGCAGGTGTAATCCCCTTCTGACCAAAGGAAAAGTTACAGGGTTTTTTTTTAACTTCCAGTGGTAGTCAACAGGAAGCATAAAGACTCATTTTTCCAAACCTTGACTCAGGGTTGGTGCTGAGCTGAAATGGTCTGACCACAAACTGGCCCGAGCAGAAGTGGTATGTTTTCCAAAATGCTGAATCAGGGTATGAGTTGAAGTGGGGTGGGGTGGGGTGGGGGGTCAGTGTACACTTCTTATGTATGTATGTAATCTGTAACACACACAAACACACCATATGCACACCACACACACACACACACACACACACATTAGAGGTGCACTTAGACTCGGATATCTATCTATCTATCTATCTATCTATCTACATGCAAGTGTGTGTTATGGGCCTGTGCCTCGGATCTTTTAAGAACCTAGCTACGCCCCTGATCAAAAGTAAGCCTCTTTGGGTTCCATGTGACTTACAACCAAATAAACATGCTGAAGAATCAGTAAATGATTGGGGGGCATTTCATGAACATGTTTCCCCTCGAATTACTCAGTCAATTCCACAATCTTTAGTTGAATCACTGTTCCTCTCCAGCACTATGGCTGTGTATTTTGAGAATCAGCATCCATTTTGGAGCCATCACTCAGCGAAAAAAGGCTAGTAAACTATTGAGGAAAGAAAAGCTTCAAGAAACAACCTTCAAAATTCAAGTCTATGTTGTCACAGCTGGCAGAAGGCCCTTCATTTAGTTTTCTTGGCATCTGTCAATGAAATCAAAGCGAGTGAGTTGTGCATACCACAAAACCACCGTCTATCATGTTTAGCGGTAACCTTCAAATCTCAAGTGCTATTTTGCTGTTTAACATGCCAAGTACAGGATTGCCTTGATATCTAACAAATATGACTCCTGTAGACATCTCATCTTCAGCCCACCAGCCTGCATATTTATGTTCATGTGTTGTATTTTGAATTTAGGACACATTTTTTGCTGTATGGCAACAGATTCAAATAATGTCCAAAGACTACACTCTGTACAAAAAGTAAAAAGAAAGGCTTATAAAGAATGCTATTCTTTATGTCATCCTTTATGTTATTAAGAAAGGCACAGTGAGAATTGCCTCCAGTTGACCAAGCAAGCGGTCAAATGACACTGGCCCGTATTGGCTGATAGTTTACCCATGACACATCTGGTCATGTGAAGGGGAGAGAATGGGCACAGCTTCTCCCCACCCAGCCAGCATGCGTTTCCCTCCTCGCCATCCACACACATACATGTGTGGAAAAGAATGTCTAAATTTCACCTACATGGACACAGTTCCAAGATGTGTAGGTAAATATCACATGGTTAATTTCCTCAGGAAATATATTGTGTGATCCAGCCCTCTGTGACACTCAATTGCATAACATTTCTCTCTCAAACTTCCACTCCACTGGAACAGAAGGCTGGTGGGGGCAGGGTACAAAGAGTTGAGTAGTGATGGAGAAGCAGGGATGCTCAAGCTCACTGACATTCTCTGAACTTTACTTCAAAGCTTGGTTTGGCTTGCTCCCATTCTTGTTCGTGACCTGTTTTTGTTCAAATGGGAAAAGTTGTGCATTTTGAGAACACTGTGCATTTTTGAAGTGTACATTTTGCAAAGCTCAGGAATTTGCAAACATTTTTGGGGAGTATGCGCTCCTGTTTGGGGTTATGAATGGAGCATTTTTGAGTGATTTGTGAACTGAAACTAAATTCTCATACATTCCTAGGGGAGAGGTGGCTTCATCCTCCCTCTTTTTTATGCTTAAAATTCTCCACTCACAAGACTAACTGTCACATGTGGTTTGGCCCAGTGAACTCTTTGTAAACTGGAAAAGTTTACAAATTGACTCTCTCTCTCTCTCTCTCTCTCTCTGAGGCTATCAATGACTTCACAATTCATCACACATGAATGACATCAGCACGTGTGAGGATGCAGGCTAATAAACAGTTTTTGTGGGCTAGAAACCTTTGGAGATTTAGTTGCAATGCTGCATTTGGATTAATGTCTGGTATGAACTTCCCAGAATGGTTTATCAGTCCAGACCATTTGTACAGAAAATAAGGTTGCATAACACCTGGAGGAACATCTCCAATTGTTCCTGTGAAGGAACAGAACTTTTGGCATTTAGTTTGGTTGTAGGATTATGAGATTAAATGTGTGTGTGCGCGCACACGCGCACGTGTGCTAGCCAGTTTCAGACACAAGATTAATAGTTCATAGGTTAAAAGATTAGTAGTTTAGAGGTTAAACATTTAGCTTAGGATATAGAGGTCAGGAAGTTTAGCCCAGGAAGTGGGACGATGAAAAGTTCAGCAAAGGTAAAAAAAAAAGCCAGCCAAGGAAACAGGAAGTTATGAAGTTCAACAGGAAGTCAAGGTTATCTCAGGAAACAGAAACACAGTTGATAGTAATTAACAAGGAACTAGCCTTCTGACTGGTAGCAGTGAAAGAGGGGAGACAATTTAGAATATAAAAGCAAGACGCAGAGAAAGAAAAGGAAAAAAAGGCCAGAGTACTGGAGGGAAGAAAGGGTCAGATCTGTTGGAAATGGAGAAATGATTGAAAAGGGTGGATCAAGGTCAGTAATACATTGCTTGGATAATATAAAGACCCAGTCTACTTGGGTTAGCTGGATGAGTTTATCTCTGATTGTTTTATTACCCTATTGCTCATATGGTGTGTGCCTATTTTGAGTTTAAAGCTGTTTTCCCCTATTGATATTATTTGACAGTAAACTTTAAACCTTGTTATTTGAAATGTTGTGATCTCTTTTATGAGTATTCACCCTCCATCTAATAGCTATCACACACTACCTACAGTAGATATGCGAGAACTAGAGAATTTTAAGGCTGGTTGGGTGGAGGCAGCCAGAGAAATAAAGATTTCCACTTGGTGGTAGCAGAAAAGGCAACAGGTAGGTAAAAACAAAAAGGAGCGTGGGTACAACATGTTGCCTGTTTTCCCTCCCACTGAGGGAACAGGGCATTGCTGGTCTGTGATAGGGATGTACGAAAGTCACTTACCTGTTCGTGGATTATGTTGATGGGGGGGGGAGGCGTTCCATCCCTCCCCCCAGAATCCTCGTTGGGGGGGAGGCGCTCCGTTCCTCCCCCCCGGAATCCTCCGCGGCCGGCTGTGCTCTGCGGCAGCTCCGCGGAGCAGCCAGCCAGGCCCAGCCAGGCCAGAGCTGTCCGCAGCCGGATTTCTGGCCACGGAGGGCTCTGGGTAAAAAACACACAAAAAAGCCATGTACGCAAATGGCGGCGGCTACAGCAACCGCCATTTGCTTTCCTTATTTTTGCCCTCTTAATCTACGTAAATATTTACATAGACTATGACGGCGAAAATAAAGGGGAACGCAGGGACTATTTGTGTCCCTTTTTGATTCCCCGTTTTAGCCTACGTAATTATTTACGTAAGCGTTTTCTTTTTAAACCCACCCAGCCATGATAGGCTACGTAAAGATTTATGTCACCTATCTCGTCGTGTTTTTTTTTTTTTTTAAACCTAGCCATGATAGGCTACGTAAATCTTTACGTAGCCTATCATGTCTTCTTTTTTTTTTTTTTTTTACAAGAATGGAAATGGCGGTGGCAGCAGCCGGTCGGAAGACCAGCTACTGCAGCCGCCGCCGCCGCCTGGAAGATCCGCCCCAGGTAAGTCTCGTCCCAGGGGGGATCCGCGGGGGTGGCGGGGGGGTGGCAGGCCATTCCGCCACGGAGTTCAGGGGGCCAAATGCACTGGCATTCAGCCTCATCGTGATCCGTGACGGAATTCTCTGCCATCCCTAGTCTGTGACAGTCCCAACACTTCGTGCAGAGAGAACAGGTCTTTACTGAAGTTCGAGGGGGAGGGGATCAGTGTTTTCTTCCCTGCGGTACAGTTTTCCCATCAAGATATAAAAGAATGTTTTTTAAAAAAACCCATAAATGACTAGACACGGCTAATTTAATCAAGATGCTACATTGACACTATGGGAAAATCCAGATTTAAAAATTGGTACAAAAATCTTTTTGTGGTAGACATTGAAATATAAGGTGATTAGAAATATTAGCTTGTGGGTGCTGATGATGAGTTATTGTCATTCTCTATTTTGCAAGCTAAATATGATTTGCCAGCTACGTCTGAATGGCAATACTTGCAACTGCAACATTTATTAGGATCTAGGTCTGGCCCTACCACTTTAACAGCTTCAGCATCTCCCTTGCTATTGGAAGCACTCATTGAGGCTGATCTGCCTGATCGGCCTAGGATCCATGTCTATAATACTTATTATTGGAGAATAAATATGATATACAGGGTCTTAAGCAGGAATAGAATAGGAAACCAGATTGTTCCATTTTGCCTAATCAATGGATCAATGCCTTGGTGTCTATATCTGATGTGTCTTTGGATCTCAGGTTGCATCTTATTCAGCAAAAAACTTTTGTTTCATGTTTATTGGACACCACAATGTCTATTTAATAAGGGTTTGTCTAAATCAGCTAACTGTTGGAGGTGTTGCAGCTAATGCTTCTTTTAAGCATATGTTTTGGCAATACCCAGTAGCTGTTCCTTGTTGGAAGGAGGTAATGATATGGATAAATTTTGTTTTGGATCACTCCTTAATATTTATTGATGTACATGCTCTTTTAAATTATCTACCTGTTTCCTGGAAGTTAATGCACAGGCAGCGCAAATGGATTCTCTGTACCCTCCTGACAGCTAAAGGACTGATATTAATTTACAACACTGGAAGGATAAACACTCATCTATAATGCAATGGATTGAAGGCCTTACGTTGCTTTCAGCATTTGAATGGGCGGTGTACAGATGCTACTTGCGAATGAACGCTTATTTGGATATGTGGTCTGCTTTTGTTGCTGTTTATGTATATGTATAGCTCTTAAAAACCTGTATTTTCATATATATGAATATATACAGTATATATGAATAGGAGGTGAGTGTTTTTCCTTCCAATGTTCTAATATTGGTTTTTTAGCTGTCAGAAGGATGCAGACAATCCATTTGAATCTATCCATCCATACACACACACACACACACATATGTACCTAAATTTCATATGTTTGCATTGAAATTGATATATTCCAAACTACGCAGCCACTTTTTTCTTTTCTTTTGTTGAAATTTACAATAAAAAATAAGTTAAAAAATAATTTACTCAACATGAGCAATCCTATATCAATGGCATAGCACGTGTGTTCTCCACTTATTTCTGCCTCCCAGACAATGCTCAGACTATACAATTGCAGTTATGAGAATAGATTATGAAAATATAATTGCCTTGCTCTTGCCTACAATATTTTTTGTAAAAAAAAGAACTCCTTAGCAAAGTGATTTATGTGAACAGATTGCTCAAAGCATTCTTAAGCAAAATAATATAATGCACTAGCTATGTGACTAGTACCATTAGGGAATAATCTGACACTATTATGCACCCTGGGAGTAATTATATCAGCTCTTTTAGCAGCCAGATAGAATAATTTATTTCTTTATTACAAAGGATCAATAAGAGTGCAGAGCCTGCCTATCATTAGCTGCAGCTTTAGCTACAGAGAGACAAAGAAAATTGCAACAGATGACAGAAGCGACCAGCAGGATCAGAATGCAACTGTGGTGTTGGTTCCACTTGCAGTTCCATCTTCTTGCAATAAATTCAATTTCAGTCACTTATAGCACTTGTGTTATCCCAGTAAAAAAGTTCTATGGAATTCAGTAAGAATTAAATCAATATAGCTCTACAGCTAGAAATTCTGCCAACAATCTACAGAATGTAATACAGCAGGCTACAGAATCCAAAAACAGGGAGGCAACTCTGTTCCATTTAGTAAAAACCCAAGATTCCATTGGAAAAGCTGCCCTTATAGGTAAAGATGTCACAGGTGAAATGCCCTAGCTGAGGGTCCTTCCAGGTTCTCCAGATCAACTGTTGTATTAAGTGCACTACAGAAGAACAAATGTTATTGACAAACATTGTCTGTGGGCCAGGCAATGAGAATCAGTGGCTATTGGCCTATTCTCACTAGAAAATAGGGCTGCTCTGAATGATTGCCCATTTCATTTGGGGGGAGGGGTAAATGTGAAGTGTATGAAGTGTTTCCTGAAAAGCAATACTTAATTCTACTTTTTATGTGGTTGTTGCCAACTATTTGCAGCCACTGTTTCTCTTCTCTGTTGCTGCTTTGGTACTATTTCCCCCCTACCTTCTCCTCCCTAGAATGATCCCTACCAATCAAGGATCATTTAATGACTGTGATGTCATCATGATACTGTATAGTCAGTCAGATTTGATGGTGTGATGCAGTCAGAGCCAAGGGACAAGCAAGAAGTCTCAAACATGAATAAACAGAGACCAAAAGGTCAGGCCACATGTCAGAGCCAGGAGTGAAGCAGGAGACAGTTCCAAGGAGTAGTCCAGAAGCAAGAATTGATGGGAAAAGCCATAAGCCAGGACTAAAGAGCAAGCCAGAAACACATCAGAATCAGGAAGACCTTGATACTCGGGCAATGCCTCCAACAGGAAAACTTTTTATACTCTTTCCTGTCCAGGAGGGTCCAATGTCCAGTGTCTGAAGGTATAATGCCTAGACAGATACTCCACCCAGTATATGGGCCACAGAAAAGTGACATCACTCTCTTGGAGTTCTTGAAGGACCCCAGTCAATCGCTTAAAAATATTTTCTCAAGTTCTCATATATTAATTTTGGCATTAGTAAATGTTTATTATTATTATTAATTATTATTATCTCCATTGGGCTCTTGTGAGAATCATCTTCACCTTTTATCTTATTTCTTTAGAATGGGATGTGTGCTTGAGAGGAACATGGTACGGCCGCAATATAGGGATTATTCATTAACGAAAAACTCCCTCTTCAGATGAAGTATAGAAACAACCACAAATTGTGAAGTAGTCATCATCACCCTTGAATTATATTTTATTCTGTACGGTTATATCTAGGTGTATAGGAGTATATGTGTTATTGTTAATACCAAGAACCATTTTGAATTGTACCATTTGCAAGGCTGCTCATTACTGCTTATTATTGCTTATAATTATTTTCATCTATTTAACAGTATTACTTTTGAATTAATTTATACTTGTACCTGAATTTTTGCTATTGTTAATACTAGGAAACAGTTTGCAGTGTAATTACTTGCAAGGGATACTTCTACCTGTTACAGCCAGCCAATTGATGTATTTCAATTGTATTTCTATAGTCATATTGAGGGTCCAGTGATTTGGTGGGTGTTTTTCCCTGAGGTCTTTCTTCCTCCTTGCCTTTGGCTTCCAGTATATGGGTAGCCACATACAGTTCCAAAGGTTCTTAATTCAAACCCTGACTGTTCCTGACATCACCACACAATATTAGTTGCTAGACAATATCAGGTGGCTATGCTTACTTTGCAACCCAGACAAAAGCAAAAAAGTACTTTATTAGAAATGAGGCTATTCAAAATGAGCTCCCTTTGTTGCTACTGACTCCCTTTTGTTCAGTGAGGGTTTGGTTTTTCAATTTTGTGTTGCTAAATAGGTGACAACAGAAATTCCCTTTCTCTCTATGGGAGAGTTGTCAATAGAAATACAGCAGGGATGCCATCATTTTATGGATCTTGATTATTCAGCAAGATTCAAAATCAAGATATCTTCTACTGGATCAAACCTGCTGGTGAGGCTTTCCACAAAGGAAATTTTGTTTGAGGAGGCTCACAGTATAGAAACTAAACAATAAATAACATCAATACTTTATCAATATGCATTTCAATAACATATTTTAAAAAAATTATTGATATTTCAATAATATCTCAACATAAATGCATGAAAACATTTCTCAACAATCAAACCAAAAATCTATCTCTATATATTAATATCTAAATATATTAAAACAATATCAGCAATCAACCTAGTAATTGGAGTTGTCAACGAAGTGTTTTGGCAACTAACTTCACATCCAGGTTATCTCCCCACATTCTATCTGGGATAATTTTAGAATTCATCTTTTGAGTCCAATCGCATGCTGCTATTTGAATCTTCAGATTAAGGCTGTAATCTAATGCACACCTTGGAGTACATCCCATTGAACTCAGTGGTGTTTATGTCAGAATAGACATTAATAGGATTGCTTGGTAACTGTTGCATGCAGCTGACTCTATGGCCGTATTTCCATGACAATGGAAGGAGAAGCTAATAGAGGAGTACTGGATTTTTTTTAAAGGAATTGGCTTTGCTATGAGCAGGACTCCACGAGCAGATTCCCTGGACTAATAAAAATCGCTTCATAGAATATACTTCCTGGTGGGAGTGGGGGTTGGAGTGAATGTCATCTGACTGGCAGGGGCTGCTCAACCAATAAGAGAGGGTTCCCCCCTCTCCCCCTCCTTTCTCCTATCCTTGAAAGTCCAGGTGCACCTGCATTTCAGGAACAAGCCTCATTGAGTACAATGGGAGTTACTTGAAAGTAGACACACACATGCTTGTGCTGGGAAAGGGGGGGATACAAAGATGGAAACCAGCCTGCATTTTCACCCACAGGACCTCATTGATCACAATGGGAGTTACTTCTGAGGAGATGCTAATGGGTTTGTTGTGGGAAAGAGACAGAAACCAGCCCCCATTTTAACGCACAGGATCTCTATATGGAAGCTGTGAAGGAATCTTCCTACTTCTCATTTTGGATGTTTTTCACTGAGTGTCACCTTAGGTAAACTGCTTAATTATGACCCTCTGAGAGAAGAACACACACTGTTCCTTTGCAAAGGCATATTCCTAATGTAGTAGGCCATAACATGGACAGGGAAGCTCACACTGGTCATGCCTCCAGTCTCCCTCACATATACGAGGCTATTCCTACCTTGAATAGGTTCCTTCCTGCTATAACCAGGACATCTCAACAGCCAGCATGTGGTAGCAGGAATTGTGCTTTAAAGTGTGCCATTTTAATTGAGGGGGAATCTCCGTAAGGTCTGATGTGGGCATTCAAAGGCAAGCCTCATCGACCACAATCGGAGTTACTTCTCAGGAGACACGAATAGGTTTGTTGTGGGAAACCGACTGAAAGCAGCCGCCATTTTAATGCACAGGATCTCTATATGGAAGCTGTGAAGGAGTTATATCCTAAGGCAATGGACTGAAGCCTCGAGATCGTGCTTAATCGCATTTAAGGAACTGAGGGCTTTGATACGGGCCGTGTCAACTGAGGGGCTTCTCTGTTATTTCTGTGTTCATTCAGAGGGCAAGCCTCAGTCAGCACAATGGGAGGAAATACCCCTTGACTGGGGTCACAGTGAAAGATACATCCCTGGGCAGGGCTAGCATACCGGAGCTAAATGCAGGGGTTGGGGCATACAACAACTATACCGGGAGAACCCGACTTAAGGAAAATAATCGGACTTTAAGCAGTCTCAGGAAATCCGGTTTTTCCCTGATAAGCTCTGGGGTGGATGTTGAATGGCCATGATGTCATCTATCCCTAATGACCTCAACACGCAGCCAGCTCGGAGTCGCTGGTGGAAACACCCCCTATGAGAAAATGACCCTCTGAAAAACAGCACTCCCATCTGTCCAGTTTTGTAGATGCCCCAACCTTTTTTGGTGTCCCCCATAGCTCAGGACAAATCTAGCTGACGTGAAGCCAATGAGTTGCAGAATACATTGATGACTGCAAGGAAACCAAATACTTCAGAAACACGTATATACATTTTGGACAGAGGCAGCAAAGGCAAGAAGAGCATCATTTCCTGTGTTCTGCTGTCTCTGCACATGCAGATTATTTATCAATTCAGCGAGAGCAGCAGGCTAGCTGTCTTGTTTGCAAAGTGCCCATTGACACAGCAAGGAGTGCAATTTCTCTTGTATGGCCATAATAGTTTCCTGCTTTGTCACATATTGCTTAATCCCACTCTATAAGGAGCAGGCAAAAATCTTTGCTTGGCTAGCTTAACCCCAATCAAAGAGTAGTGTCTGACAGCACTTTCTTTTTCTTCCTCCTGTAAATGGACATGAACTGTGAAGACCTTATCAGATATTAATACATGTAATTCAGGCTAACGGGGAAGAAAAAGGCACTTGCTGGCACAATGAGCAACTTGAGATATGAGAAAATCCAACCTGAAATTAATTTATCGCCGCACTGACTTTCAAGTGCATTAATTTCAGCAAAACACATTTTCTCCTTCTATTATGGGACCTGATTGTCAGGGGTGTCAAATAGCCACTTCTTCCCTTTGAAATCAGTGGGACTTGGGATTGCTCATCTCTTCTGAAACCCAGACTGATGCTGGAATGTATATTGAAAGTAGAGTATCACTTCCCTCAAATCCTGTTCCCTATATCTAGTTTTTCACTACCACAAGTACCTGAAATGTTCCTATTCTCTCCTTCTGCTACAGATGGAATGGACTTGTATTCATAAGCTTAGCCCTTACAAAAACAAAGTGTATCTATGCCAAGAAATGAAAAAAATCTGCCAGAAGATGTGAGATCAGCAATTAGATCGTTGAGCTTATGACTTGGTTAGGGATGCTGAATCAGATCGTGGGACAGGATGTAGCTGTGGCCTTGAGACCAGCTAGCTTCCATACATTCAGAGTTAGCAGGATGGGCTTCGCCTGAAGGCCAAGAGTCTTCCAGACACATTCTTTATACAAACAATGCTTAGATGTGTTATTTAGTCAGGGAAATTTTATTAGGGCAACAACCGGCATTACTATAATATATTGTTGATGCATTCTTTAATATTAATCCAATCAATTATTTCAGAATGAATGGGGCTTGTGGACACTAAATATTTTGGCTCCATACACTTGAACTGTCCCAGGGATGCTCACTATGTTGTGGTGCCAATGCTTGGAAAACCACCATTCCTATTTTTACCTATAGGGAAGATGTTGAGGATCCCTTTTTTTTAAAGTCGTAGAATCAAATATTAGAGTTGGTAGGTATCTTGGAGGTCATATAGTCCACTTCTAATACTGCCTCTAATACTGGAGGAAATATACAGCCATGTCTTCCTTAAACTTTTCTTCTCCAGATTAAAAGTACTCAGCTCTTTCAACTGTTTCTCATGGTTTTCAGACCCCTCACCTAGAAATGTTCCACTTTCTCAGTGTCCTTCTTAAAATCTGGCACCCAGAACTGGCCAGGCTCAGATTTGGAAACAGAGCTTGGTATTTAATTAAGTAGAGGCATGATCTGTAATGCAGGATGCAACTGTATGCTGGACATATCCAGTTCTGTTAACTGTTCCACATAGGACTTGGTTTTCAGCATTTTGGTCACTCTCCTTTGGACACATTCCAGTTTCTCGATGTCCCTCTTAAATTGTGGAGCGCAGAGCTGGTCACAGTATTCCAGATATGGCCTGAACAGTGCATATATGAAAAGAATGGTACATAAATGGACTAGGGTTCTGCAAATTTCTGCCATGTCCTTCAGTTATCTAAAAGTTAATCTTTATGGGGAAGTATCTTCTTGACAAGTGAATAAGGAATAATACCCTCTGGAGGTTTTAAAGAAATTGAAAAATTTAATATAGACTAATGTCCCAGCTGTGGTATTTCCGTAGCCACATTAATAATTTTCTTTCAAGGTTGCCATCCTCTATTAAATTATTTACAATTTCTCATGGACATTAGATCTCAAGGACCAAAATGTAGCAGCAATCTACATGGAAAGGGCTTTATGTAATGGTAACAGCAGAGATCAATCAACATTTATCCTCCCGGAAAAAAATGCAGCAAAATCTTCATTTTGTATGCCAAGAGGCCATCCATTTTTCTGTTCTGTAAATAACTGTGGGCACAAATGATGGACACTTGACACTTGCTTATATCATCAACTGGTGTAGTCAAAGGAATAGTAATTTTTCTGCCAAATTCAACATCCATGCAAGGCAGTGTTCAGCTTTAATAAGTGGTTGAGGAGAAGAGAGTGATGTTTCCTCCCTTTCTCCCTACTAAACCAAACAGTCATTCATTTGATTTAAATTCCAACAGCCCACCTCCTTTTTATACTCATGGAAAGTAGAAAGGGGATTCTGTTGGCTGCAGACTCATACAACTGTTCATGTGATATGTGCAATACTAAAAGCCTTAATAAGCATCCCCAGCAAATCAGAGATAGTTGGATTTTCAAATATCTGAATCAGAGGGTACAATTCAGAGTAGAGAGACATTATTCAGTGACTTGAACTCCTGTTCTGCAATCTTCCATTCTCTTGCTTTCCTCCACCACAGCTGCTTTACAAAGCAAGCACAGGTACATACTTGCCAAACGTTCCAATTTAGCAGTGATGGACAATTGCTCTGCAGAGGGTGGGTCTGAGGGAGGGCATAATAACATTGTGAAGGGAAGGGGTCCACAACTCTATGCACCTGTGGGGCAAGTGTCTGTGGTGCTCTGGCAAGAAGTATGGCCCACATAGCCTCATGCTGTTACGTACATTATTCAGTCCCCAGTGAAAATGAGAGATATCCCTGCCTTTTCCCCAAGCTCTCTCAGCATGCCAGGGGACTTGGAGAGGGGAGGGAGTTGGTGGCAAGCACAAATAGAGGCCAACGAGTAAGCCAAGGCAATATTTGTGGACCCCCGGCAAGGACCACCCCAGAGGTGAAAACTGATGACATTATTTGATGCTTCAAGAGACCTAGACACCTCTTCTACACTAATTGAGCCATTTCTTACCCCCCCCCCCATTTTTCATTATTCACCAGAGCTGGAATGAAGAAGGTGAAAAAATGAGCCCCGTTTCAGGCTAAAGGGGGCTCATTATCAAGTTGGCAAAACAGCTATTTTGGAAACTGGGTCTCTCTGCTTTGTTAGTTTACCTTTTCAGAATTTTCAAAATATGGGGCAAGATCCAAAGAAGCCAGATCCCTATCTGCAGCACTTGTCTCTGGTGTATGTTTTAATGGTATGTTTCAATGGTATGTTTCTTTGATTATTATGAACATTTTTTGTAAAATGTTCCCCCTTCACAAGTATTGGTATTACAATACAAGGGTATAAATGATCATACTAAATAAACAAATAAGAAACTTACAAAATCACAGAAGGATAGGTGCAGATGTTTTCGTGGAAGGGAACATTTCAAATAATTTGCATGGAAGGGGAAATGATTTGCGTCCCCTTCCGCCACCCCATAGGATTTTTTTTTTCCAACTTGTATGAAAATAACATACATCATAGATGTATTCCTAGGCTAGAAACCTGCAGAATTTCTGAATGACAGATGCAGGGGCAGGGGAGGTACAATAAATGTAAAACAGTTTAAAGCTTTTTTTGTTTGTTTTCTGCTCAATTTGCACCAAGTCACAGAAAGTGCAATAGGACAGGGATGTGAGACATACAGAGGCAGAAGGACTTTGGACTTCTCTAAATGAGTCTTTTATCGTGCACTCATGATCAGTCACTCATGGAAGTTTGTGGGTCCTTTACACATCATCATCAAACTTCAGGGCCTCTCCTGTGCTTTATGACCTTTATCCTGGCTTTTTTAAGATCGGGGGAAATGCAGCATTGTCTCTAGAAGCGCGATGAAGCACTTTAACAGCTGTGTGAACTTCTGTAACTGCACAATACTACAGTACCATCTAGTGGCTGTATCATGAAACATATAGAACTTACAGATAAAGACACACACCCCGCTGAACCCATGTCAGCTCATATAAAGAAGCCAATCTTAATCCTGAAAAGAATCCGAAAGCAGAAGCCCCAGTAAAGCTGCAGAATAAAACCCTGGTGTAGAGAAGCCCTTAAACATCCAGTATTTTCCAAGCAATCTCCCAGTACTACAGGTCCCAAAGACTCTGCTCAAACTCTTTTAATGTTTCTGCTCTTGAGAGAAAGAACTACTGAACACTGGAACAGTCCTGTGATATATTACTTACAAACCTCTCTCAAAACACAGTGATTAGAGAGCCCCAGTAAAACCATTCACTGTGGTGAGAAGCTACAGCTGCCAGTCACAAAGCTACACCCACTCCTTTCCCTGCTCCTGTCTCCACTCAGGTGTTTTCCTGATATGGAGGGCTTGGGGAGAAATGCATCCAGTTTTGCAGACACATTGTGCCTCTGTGTCCTCCCGAATCTCCAGATCACTAACAAAACTTCAGAAGCTTTGGTCTGTTTCAAAGAATCCCCACTTCAATTTTGACATCTCCTGAAATTTCCTGAATCAGCTTGGTTTGGGATTCAGCTGAATCCAATGCACACCCCTGGAGGATGCGCAAGTTGAATTTCCACATAGGATAGTATTGCTTCTGGAACAAAGTCCCATCTAGACTTGCATGCTATTTTCTCCTTCTTGATTTTATAGACCCAGTAATATGGGACAATAACAAAACTTCCCACTCTACTGGTTAAAGAAGAGTGGCCAGACCTGGACAAGTCTCCTGTACCTTTAATAGTCAATGAAGGGATGAGAAAAATGGCACCTGACAAAATCCCCAGCTATAGACAAGTATTAAAGGTGAAAGACACTGGCCCATTTCTGCCTCTGGTCAGTCGAACTGATGCCAATCAACAGTGGAGGCTGGTGGCTATGATTTTGGTGGGGCTGTGAATCCATTCTGAGTTTTAGTCAGAACCAGCCAGAACTCTGAAGGAGATATCCAAGGTGCTGAAACTACTTTGGGGATAGGGTTCAGCACTTTGGGTAGCTCCTTTAGAGTTTTGGCTGGTTCTAACTGTCACCCGGAATGGATCCACAGCCCCACCGATACCGGAGCCACCGGCCTCCGTTGCCAATGAGAGCTTCCCTCCTGAGATTAATAGCACCTGGCAGCGGCGGCGGCATGGGTGTCCATTGCAAGAGAGGAGAAAGTAAACCTCCCCCACCACAGTGCACCATGGTCCCAATCCTGATTGCCCTTGGCATCTACTATTTAGTTTTTCTTTGGTTTTACATGCTGCTTGTAAACATTTAAAGTTTTCTATCAGGTTTTATCACGTTGTATTATTATTATAGTTTTAATTGTTGTGAACTGCCCAGAGAACCTTGGCTGTTGGGCAGTATATAAATGTAAATAATAACAACAACAAGAACAGCAATAATAATAGTTACCATTTTAAAAACATGCACGTTTCAACTGACACATTTAGTGCCACACGTACGTTTGCCCTGTGAATGAGGTTTCTCTTATTTTGTTTCATTTTATTTTATTAGTGTATTTTATTACTGATTCCCCTTTCCTCCCACTGGTCTTTTCTCTGCCACACTTTGATCAGTTGATCAACCATGTCGTCTTTTGCTGTGAGAAGCCAGGATGGCCCCACTGTTATAATCATTCTCTCTGCAGCCTGCCACATTAAACAAACAAAGAGAATGATGATTGGTTTGAATTATTCTTCTCAGTGAATAATTCTGCACTTCTGCAGCCATTAAGGTAAAGTTGGTAATCAGAACACCAGGAATGTACATTGTACATATATTCAAATGAAATTCTAAATTAAACAAAGCACATTGCTTTAAAGTATCCAGAATCAGTTTGCGCAACTATACTCCTGCTGTTTTGCCATTAACCACAATCTAAGAGAATGCACAGAGAGTCTGACAAATTGAGACATCACTGGCAATTAATCTTAATTACACAACTGGAAGGGGGTATTTCAGCTGGCCAGAACCCAGAAACAGCAAAATGCTTTCACTTGATATAAACCCTGGACATTCCTCTCCATGCCTAAGATGCAATTCCTAAAAAAAAAGGTAGCAGGCACTCAAAAGTTCTGTATTGATTAGGAGCCTATTGAGAGGTTGAAAAATTAATGTTTTTATTCCAGAACTATACTGACTGACAGGCCTCTGATTTATTTAAACTTTGCACTGGACTTGTACTGGCAGAACGTAACTTGTTAAAAAGCAGGGAACTTCCATAGCCTGTGTGGTGTAGTGGTTAGAGTGTTGGGCTGGGACTCGAGAGATCCAGGTTCTAGTCTCCACTTGGCCATGAGGTGCACTGGGTGTCTTTGGGCCAGTCACTGACTCTCAGCCTAACCTACCTCACAGGGTTGTTGTGAGGATAAAATGGAGAGGAAGAGGACCGTGTAAGCCACCTTGGGTCCTTGCAAGAGGGAAAAGGTGGCATATAAAAGTAACAACAACAGTAACAGTAATAATAACACCTTCAAGTGAGGTATGTCTAAGAGGGCATGATCGGGCATGAAGATGAAGGTACCATTTACCTGAGCCTTTCAGTTGGGGAATAATCTGATGTAAAGGTAGCAACGCCTAGTGATGTTTTAAGCTAGACTTGCCAAAAGCTCTTCAAGACAGTATTCCTCTCTCTTTGAGAGATTTAAACACCAATATTCAGCAGGTGTATTTTTTACTAGCTGCATCAACTATGATGGGGAAAACTGTCCTTGTGGGGCTTCTTTTTTCCTCAGAGCACTTAAAGGAACAGTAGTCCTGTCCCAGATGAAATATGGCACTGCTATTTACTACCACCTTTTAAAGACACCAGCCTAGTAGGTGCTCAGAGGCGAGCAAAGGAGGGAAAGAGGTTCTCTCAGGGCCAATCTGCCTATTGTACTAACAGGACATTAGCTTCAGGCATTAAGCCAGCAGAGGACACTAATTGATCAGTTGTTGGGCTGCACATTTGCAGCCCACCTCCGTTCTCACAGCTGCACTTTATCACCAGCCAGCTACTGTCCTGCAGACCGGGAAAGAGAAGAATAGCTTTCTTTGTTTGGCTGTTCACCCCAACTATGAAGCAAAACCTTTAATAAGGAATAGATCAAAGACAATCTCATTAACTGGATCTGTTCTTCTACCCACTTTCAGTTCACTGGGTTTGCTTAGGTGACACTTTTCCGTACAGATATCTTTTCACACACAGAGTGAGTGAATGAGGAGGAAGTGAGGTCATGCTGCTAGCACCACCTTTGACCCTGCTGGATCCCACTGGCCCGGCCCCGACCTCCATGTGCAGTGCTAAAGGTCTGAAAAGGGGCTTGTGCAGATGTATGCATGTAGATGCTCCATGCAAACACAAACACTGCATGATCAGGATTCACAGTCACATGGAGCACCAGTGCGTACACAGCTGTATGCACGTATGCACCACTTTTTAGAACATCAGCTGTTGGCATGGAGGCAGCAACGTGGGGGCAGCAGTGTTGGTGGTAGGGCCAAAAGTGCAATTTCAATCTCTCCTCCTTATTCATTCATTCATTCATTCATTCATTCATTCATTCATTTCATTTCTATACCGCCCAATAGCCGAAGCTCTCTGGGCGGTTCACAAAAATTAAAACCAAACAACACACAATAAAACAATTTAAAATATACAGAACATTAAAACCACAATATAACAATACAACCACAATAAAACCTAGCAACAGTGCAGGAATTTAAAATACAGATTTAAAACAGCAAAGCTAAAAATTTAGAAAGCTAAAATGCTAAAATGTCTGGGAAAATAAAAAGGTCTTCACCTGGCGCCAAAAGGAATACAATGTAGGTGCCAGGCGAACCTCACTAGGGAGCTCATTCCAGAGCCGGGGTGCCACAGCAGAAAAAGCCCTCCTCCTAGTAGCCACCCGCCTCACTTCCTTTGGCAGGGGCTCACGGAGAACGGCCGCTGATGATGATCTTAAGGTCCGGGCAGGCACATATGGGAGGAGGCGATCCTTCAGGTAACCTGGCCCCAAGCCATTAAGGGCTTTGAATGTTAACACCAGCACTTTGAATTGGGCCCGGAAATGGACTGGCAGCCAGTGCAGCTGGAAAAGTACTGGTGTAATATGAGCTCGCAGGCCAGTCCCTGTTAACAATCTTGCTGCCCTATTTTGGACCAGCTGAAGTTTCTGGACTGTTTTCAAAGGCAGCCCCACATATAACACATTGCAGTAATCCAGACGAGAAGTTATCAGAGCATGGATAACTGTATGCCCTTATCTCTGTCCAGATAAGGGCATAGTTGGTATACCAGCCTAAGCTGATAAAAAGTGCTCTGTGCCACTGAGTTCACCTGTGCCTCAAGTGACAGTTCTGGATCCAAGAGCACCCCAAACTACAAACCTGATCCTTTAGGGGGAGTGCAACCCCCTCCAGAACAGGTTGAATATCACCTAGCCGGGCAGATGAACCACCCACTAACAGTACCTCTGTCTTGTCTGGATTGAGTTTCAGTTTATTGGCCCTCATCCAGTTCATTACCGTGCCCAGACACTGATTCAGAACAGCCACTGCCTCACCTGGTTTTGATGAGAAAGACAGGTAGAGCTGGGTGTCATCTGCATATTGATGGCACCTCAGCCCACACCTCCGGATAACCTCCCCCAGTGGTTTCATGTAGATGTTAAACAGCATGGGGGATAAAATAAAGCCCTGAGGAACCCCATGGCACAATTGCCATGGCACAGAGCAATAATCCCCCAGCACCACCTTCTGGAATTGGCCATCTAAGTAGGAGCAGAACCACTGTAGCGCAGTGCCTCCAACTCCTAACCCAGACAACCTATCCAGAAGGATACCATGGTCGATGGTATCGAAAGCCGCTGAGAGGTCCAGGAGAATCAACAGGGTCGCACTCCCCCTGTCCCTCTCCCGGCAGAGGTCATCCCACAGGGTGACCAAGGCAGTTTCCGTTCCAAAACCAGGCCTGAAGCCCGATTGAAATGGATCTAGATAATCTGTTTCATTCAAGAGTGCCTGGAGCTGTCCTACAACCACCCGCTCAAGCACCTTGCCCAGGAAGGGGATGTTGGCCACTGGCCTATAATTGTTAACATCCTCTGGGTCCAGGTTAGGCTTTTTCAGGAGTGGTCTAATTACTGCCTCTTTTAAAGCAGCAGGCACCACTCCCTCTCTCAAGGAGGAATTTACAACCTCCTGGACCCAGCCAGACATCCCCTCCTGGTTTGATTTAATAAGCCATGAAGGGCAAGGGTCAAGCACACAAGTGGTTGATTGGACTTGGCCAAGCACCTTGTCCGCATCCTCAGGCCTCAGTAACTGAAACTCATCCAATAAAACTGGACCAGACAGTGCTCTGAACGCCTCTACCAATGGAACTGCATTAATGGTGGTGTCCAATTCATGACGAATCTGAGTGACTTTATTCTCAAAGTGCCGTGCAAACTCGTCACAGCGTGCTACCGAGGGTTCCACCGTCTCTCTCCCTGGCCCAGAATGTAACAGGCCACAAACCACTTGGAAAAGCTCCGCTGGACAACACTGAGAAGATGCAATGCTGGTGGAAAAGAACTGTCTCTTTGCCACCCTCACTGCCACAGAGTAGGCTCGATAGTGGGCTCTTACCTGTGTTTGGTCAGACTCAGCACGAGTTTTCCTCCACCTGCATTCTAGCCATCTCCCCTCTTGCTTCATTGCCCTCAGCTCAGGTGTATACCAAGGAGCTGGCCGGGCTCTGCTCAGAGGGAGAGGGCGCTTGGGCGCGATTGTGTCAACTACCCCAGTCATCTCTGCATTCCACAGAGCGACCTGGGCTTTGACAGGAGCACCAGCCATACCAGCAGGAAAATCCCCCAGAGCCCTCTGGAATCCATCAGAATCCATTAATCTCTGGGGGCGGACCATTTTAATAGGTCCCCCACCCTTGCAGAGGGGGAAGGATGCCAGGAGTCTAAACCTCAGCAGGAAGTGATCTGACCATGACAAAGGGACAGATGTTAATTCCTCCACTTTCAGATCACCATCCTCCTGCCCAGTCGAGAAAACCAGATCAAGCGTGTGTCCTTTTATATGCGTTGGGCCGATGACATGTTGGGACAGCCCCATGGTTGTCATGGCGGCCATGAAGTCCTGAGCTGATACAGTGGCCTCGGCATGGAAGTTGAGATCCCCCAGGACCATCATCCTGGGGGTCCTCAACACCAAGTCCGAGACCACCTCCGTCAGCTCAGGCAGGGAGTCTGATGGGCAGCGGGGTGGGCGGTACACCAACAGAATCCCTAATCTGTCCCGGGTACCCAACACAAGGTACAAACACTCAAGATCTGGACTCGAATGAGCAGGAAGCCTGGAGAGGGAGATTGAATTCCTATAGACCACGGCAACCCCCCCTCCCCAACCCTCAAGTCGGTGTTGGTGCTGCACCAAGTACCCAGGAGGGCACAGCTGGGAGAGAGTGACCCCTCCCAGTTCCCCCACCCAGGTCTCAGTAATACATGCCAGGTCAGCCCCCTCATCCACAATCAAATCATGGATGAGGGAGATTTTATTTTGGGCCGACCTGGCATTCAGCAGCAGCACCACCAGACCCGAGGGCAGACTGGTAAGGCTGCCAGGAACCATCAGGTTGGGGGAAGAACCAGAAGAGGGGACAGCTGTAAGGTGTCTAGCCCCTCTTCTCCTCAGCTGGCCTGTTAATCCCCCAACACCATACCTCCCCCTGCCCGTGACTACAGTTATAGTGGCACCTCCCCGACCCCCTGAGTTGCCCAATAGTCCTCCCAGGCACATATTAAAATGTTAGAGTATAAAATGATTCAACAGTGTAAAAGAATATAAAAGATAAAAGAGATAAAAGAGAACAGCAGCTAAGAAGGAGCAGATAAAGTCCACGTTTGCCCCTTTCCCCCTCGTCTTTAAAGCTGCTGCCCTCTGCTGCTGCTATTTGCTGCTGGTATGTTTATTCAGTTGTTGAAACTGTTAATGTTGGTTTTGCTCCGTTTCAATGCCTCAAAGGAAAGAATATCTACTACCTTTAAAGCAAAATTTCAGTATTGTAGGGAAAGTAGACCTACCCATGTTTTTCTCTGCTTGGGATCAATGGGATTTTGATGCGACTTTCATTAGCTTGGAGGACCTGAGCGAGATATTCCCCACTTTGTTGGAAGTATTTGTAGACAGCCACTTGCACAGTACAGTCTTCACTACTGCTTTTCAGCCAAGGGCTCAAAATGAGGAACTTCACGCTTTCTGATGTGCTAAGGTACAAGAATGAACCTGCAAAAAAGAGAAGACAAGAAATCTGGTTACCGGAAGAGGTGCAAATGATATACTGCTTCACTTTTGGCCACTTTTAGGGAATGTTCTAATTTTGCTGTTCTGTATTAGCAACGTGACTGGAACTGGTCCTATTCTCTGGCCTTGACTCCACCCTCAAGTTCACAGGAAGCCATAGATAGGGAGTAGGCACCTGTTGGGGACTCATCATTCCTCACTCCTGGACCTTCCAGGCCAGAAGATGTTGTTTTGCTGGATTCCTCGGACTTGGAAGGTTCACTCCACACCCCTTCCACAGTGCTCTGTCCAGAGTTCTGACAGCCTCCACCTTGCCTGAACATAACTCTGACTCACTGATTACTTCTCTGCTATATCCACTGTGACCTTTCCTTACTGGACATGACTCTGCTGTACCTGCTGTGACTTTGCTTCATGGAATGTGGTCCTGCTGCAACTGATGTGACCCTGCTATTCCTGCTATGAGTGCCCTACTAGTAGGTGGTCTACTTCCCCTGCAAGCCTCAAGCCTTCCTGGATCAAGACAGAGCCTGTTGATCCAAGCAGGGCTTGCTTTATGTTCACCTACAGTTATTCTGGAATCAGCTTGGTGCAGTTGGATTGTTCATATGAATTCTACTAAACTTTGGAAATCCCGAATTGGAACTCTGGAGCCCAGAAAAGCCACTAGGCCTCAACATGCATGATGACACTTGATGGTACCATCAGCCAAAATCAATACAAGAGTTCTTAGTGTCCAGGCATGCTTAGAAGGCTCTTGCATCAGGGTCAGAAGACATGTGGTGCATATTTGGTAAGGCTTAATATATTGTGGGATTTTTTGAAACTATATTCCTATTCGACCTGATAGAATCTCATGGAATCTACCGTGAGGTGGTATTTGTCAACACATTCCCATTTTTCCAGGATCTGGAAATATCCATGTCATATATCCCTAGCTTCCAGGGCCTAGTAGTTTGATGCCATGTGTTTAATTATTTAAATATCTGTCTTACTTGGAAAATGAGAAACGCTGTCTTGCATAGCAGAAAGTTAAAACATTGTAATGCTCTCCCCATTTCTCTGAGCTGTGAGAAATTCTAGAAGTACAAAGCTTACCTGGGTTTAGTTTCCTTTGGAGGGAGGTCACTGAAGTCTTATGTTTCAATATTTGACTTTATTTACAAACATGCAGGTTGAGTATAGGTAGAGGCACAACTTAAACACACCAACAGACAGCCAAATCCAGTGTTCAGAGTGAGTCAGCCCCGAAAATGCTTACAGAGCCAAAAATCCAGCACTCTGCTGGTTCCTGTATCCCACTCAAACTGCAGTCTATCCCCTTTGTTTCCTTTCACAGACACGTAGATCCCATTGGCCATTCTAGCTGGGAATGATGGGGGTTGTAGTCTAACACATTGGAGGGCACCAGCTTAAGGAAGACTGGATTATAGATTTAAGGAAGATGCAGCTTATTGAGGGCAATCAGTTGGGAATCTTCCTAACAAAAGATTACCTGGCAGATTTGCCACCAACTATTAAGAAACTCTCCAGCAGTATTTCTAGCTCCATTAACCTTCTGCTGTACAAAGCATTATCAGTCTTACAGCACCATGTTGCAGTTTTCTACTTGCAACCTAGGTACAGATGGGAATCAGTTTGATACATGCACAATTTTTAAATATATTTTAAAATTTTTATTACATTTTCAGAACATAAGCAATACACGTAATCAAAAAATGCACTAAATAACAGACAAATAAACACTAAAGAAAAAAACCCAATCAATATAATCAAAAACAAGAGCCAGACCAGACAAATGAACGAATAAAGATGTAATTAAGTAATGATTATTACTAAAATCATCTAGAATGACGTTTGTTCAGAGGAGAGAAATGTTGCATAATAAGAATAACTATAATTTCCCCTAACATTAAGAAAGAAAAAGATTTATAGCATATAGCAGAAATGTTTGGGAGTACATAAAAGCTAGAGGAAAAACAACAGACAAATCTTCTTGTATGAGCTAAAATGTTTATTATTATTATGAACAGGGAAATATAAGATTGCCTTTGATGTGCCAAAGTGCTGGAGCAAATTATGCTTCAATGCAATAAACTATCTTGATTGACTGGAGTGGAAAGTGCTCCTTATTTTGCTGGCACTTTTCTTAAAAGCCTTGGGACTTCCCCAAGTATGTGTGTGTGTATGTGTGTGTGGGGGGGACAATTCTAATATTCAATCTGGACTTATATTTATGCCTTTGGGGAATAAGTATTGAGGAAACCAGTATTTGGCTGGAGGATTAATGCCTTCTACATTGCAAGGATGGCTCTTACATGGCTCTTTTTTCCTTATCAAACCAAATGCGTGACCTGCCTAGTGACCTAGGTTTACACCCAACTAAATGCCAGGCTGATTCTAAACCAATGCATAGTAGCAGCCTTGCCAACAGACAGTGTTACATGGGTCCTCACATCCATTTCTATGTAGTTGGGTGAGATTTCATTCATTCCATTTCAGAATTCTTTCATAGATTGCTGTTGCCAGGATTCCATTTCACCTGCCTTCCAATTTCACAAGGAAAATTTATATAATTAAGGGCATAATCCTATGGATGTTTAAAGAGAAAGAAGCCCTACAACTCCTAGCATTCCCCAGGCAGCATGGCTGGCTGGGGAATGCTGGGAGTTGCAGGGCTTCTTTCTTACTAAAAATCCATAGGATCGCACTCTATCGTGAAACTGGCACACACACAGTTTGTTCTTTCTTCCTTTCATTCACATGAAAACTAAAAAAGAGAGAAAAATGCCTGTTATTTTAATGTGTAGATGCATAGAATTACTCAACCTACTCTGCTGGATTGTCACATTGCTGTGGTGAGTGGCTTGTGTGTTCCAATGAACCCTGTGAGCAAAGCCATCGAGAGTTATGTACTCCCAGCAGGGTTACCCATGGCAGCAAGGTCAAGGGGAGGAACCAGACAAAGAATGATCCAAGAAAGTCCTCAATGGCAGAACAGGCGGAAAATAACAAGGTGTATGTTTCAGCGGCTGAGAAGGCGGATGAAGGCTGCAGCAGATAAAGGCTCACCAATTGTCATGATATTCATGCCATTGGATTACAGTCTTTTCTGTGAAGACTGTGTGTTGATCATTGTGCACTGATCTCCACACATAAAACAAATTCACGCACAGGCGTCTTCCAATCTAAACCCAACCAACCAAAAGTCCCATGGCGATTAGTGAATGGCAACGGGGGCAGGACTGTGAAATCTGGAAGCCCCTAGTCATGGACTGGCACATGGGCAGTGGATACAGATTCAGTCGTCCTGACTCAAGGACTGAGACAGTTGAGTAGTTCGGCAGCTGTATCCACAACCGAGCAGTCCTATTCAGGATCCAGTCTGCTCACCCAGTATGGTGAGGGGGCTAGAAAAGGTGCCCTAAACATAGTCTGCCTCATCTTCTCCCTGACTGGATTACCGTGTCCAGTGGGGTCACCATTTAGTGGTCACAAAAGACAAATGAACTTTGGAACATGGAATATACGGAAACTGCTGGACAATACAGATAGTGAATGCCCTGAATGTAGGACTGCCATCATTGCAAGGGAGCTGAGACGTTTTAACATTGACATAGCAGCACTCCAAGAAACTCAAAGAGCAGGAGAGGGACAACTGAAGGAAGAAAAAGGAGGTTACACCTTCTTCTGGACAGGACTGCCTGAACAAGAACGACGAATACATGGAGTAGGCTTTGCTATTAAAAATGATCTTATGAAGCTCTTGTCAGAAGTTCCTACTGGCATTAATGAGAGACTCTCAACCCTCCGAATAAAACTCACCCCAAACCAGCAGGCAACTATTCTAAGTGCCTATGCACCAACATTAGATGCTGATGAAGACATCAAAGAAAATTTTTACTCCCAACTGGACACCATCTTATCAGAGATACCTAAGGAAGATAAAATCATCCTCCTGGGCAATTTTAATGCAAGAGTTGGGTGTGATTTTGATTTGTGGCCAGGGACCATTGGGAAAAAAGGAGTCGGCAATAGCAACCAGAATGGAATTCTACTTCTGACTAAATGTGCAGAGCATATTCTTGTCATTACCAACACACTTTTTCATGAGAAAAATAAATTTAAAACATCATGGAAGCACCCCCAGTCGAAGCACTGGCATCGTCTAGATTATGTAATTGTCCATGCCAGAGATCGCTGCGATGTACTCCTCACTAGAGCCATGATGAGTGCTAACGACTGCTGGAGAGACCACCAATTAATTCGTTCCACGATGGCCATTGTCCCTCAACATAGGCTCCAAGTAAGAAAACCAAGGCGTAAAATGAACACCCAAGCCCTTCAAGACCCTATTAAGCGAGCCTGCTTTCAAACAACCCTCAAGGAACATCTACCTATGGAAACCCCTGAAAATGTCGAGGAACACTGGAATAAACTGAAGACTTCTATTATCACAGCCTGTGAACAAACTATTGGATACCAAACTAAGAAACATCAGGACTGGTTTGATGAGAATGATAGGGAGATTGAACATATTATTGATAAGAAAAGAAAAGCTTTCCAAATATGGCAAAAAAAATCAACTGTGCCACTAAGAAAAAAACCTAAGCCAGTGTAAAAGCTGAGGTCCAAAGAAGAACTAGAGAACTTAAGAACACCTGGTGGATAAAGAAAGCCCAAGAAATCCAGCATTTTGCAGATGCCCATGATGCACGGGGCTTTTTTAATGCCACAAAGGCCATCTACGAACCAACAAACCATGATACAAACTCCTTACGCTCAATAGATGGTGCCGAACTTCTAAAGGACAAAGAGTCTATTGCACTGTGTTGGAAAGAGCATTACCACAACCTCCTTAACCATAACTCTATTGTGGCTGATGAGGTTTTCTCGCAAATCCCACAAAAACAAACCAGAGATAAGCTTGCAGTATCCCCTAGTTCGGAGGAAGTCAGTAAAGCCATTAACCAAATGAAAAACAATAAAGCTAGTGGACCCGAAGGGATCCCTGTTGAAGTCTTTAAAGAAGGTGGGCCTGAAGCTACACAACAGCTTCACAAGCTCATTGAAAAAATCTGGATGAGGGAGGAGATCCCAGCAGACTTCAGGGATGCCATAATTATCACTCTCTTTAAAAAGGGTGATAGAACAGATTGTGGAAACTATCGAGGCATCTCCCTTCTAGCTACAGCAGGCAAAATCCTGGCAAGAATCCTCACAAACCACCTTCTACCTATCTCAGAAGACATCCTCCCTGAATCCCAAAATAGCTTCCGCCCTTCCAGGGGAACAGTGGATATGATCTTCACTGCACGACAGCTACAAGAAAAATGCAGGGAGCAAAACCAACCCCTGTACATGGCATTTATCGATCTGACTAAGGCCTTCGACACTGTAAATTGTACTGCTCTCTGGACCAAACTTCTGAAAACCGGATATCCTAATAAATTTGTGAACATCTTGCGGCTCCTCCATGATCATAGAATCATAGAATCTTAGAATAGTAGGGTTGGAAGGGGCCTACAAGGCCATCAAGTCCAACCCCCTGCTCAATGACATGATGGCAACAATCTTGGATAACAATGGCTCTCAAAGTGATCCATTCAAAGTGGGATCAGGCGTTAAACAGGGATGCGTCATTACTCCAACCTTATTTGCCATCTTCATTGCTATGATTCTACACCTTGTTGAAGGGAAACTTCCCACTGGTGTAGAAATCATATATCAAACAGATGGAAAACTTTTAAATCTCAGTAGGCTGAAAGCAAAAAGTAAGGTAATTACATCCTCTGTCATAGAACTTCAATATGCTGATGATAACGTAATCTGCGCACATTCAGAGGAAAATCTCCAAACTATCCTAAACATCTTCGCAGAAGCATATGAAAAGCTTGGCCTCTCACTTAACATCAAAAAAACCAAAGTGCTTTACCAGCAAGCCCAAACCAATCCCTCTGTAGCACCATCAATCCAGCTTAATGGTGTGATGCTGGAAAATGTCGATAACTTTTTTTATCTTGGCAGCCATCTCTCCACAAAAGCCGACATCGACACTGAAATTCAGCATTGCCTGAGCTCTACGACTGTAGCATTCTCCCAAATGAAGAGTAGAGTGTTTGAGGATTGGGACATTTGCAGGGAGACCAAAATGCTTGTTTACAAAGCCATTGTACTACCAACCTTACTGTACGCCTGTGAAACATGGACATTCTATAAATGCCACTCCCAACTTCTTGAAAAATTCCACCAACACTGCCTCCAAAAAATTATGTAAATTACTTGGGAAGACAGACGGACTAATGTGAGAGTACTGGAAGAAGCAAAGTCCACCAGCGTTGAAACAATGATTCTCCAACATCAACTTCGCTGGATACGCCATGTTGTTCGAATGCCTGATTATCATCTTCCAAAGCAGTTACTCTATTCCCAACTTATGAATGGAAAACGGAATATTGGTGGACAGTAAAAGAGATTTAAAGATGTTCTTAAAGCTAATCTAAAAAAATGTAACATAAGCATTGAGAACTGGGAAGCTCTAACTCATGAGCATTCCAACTGGAGGTCAGCCTATATTAAAGGTGCTATGGACTTTGAAGAAGCACAAGTACAGAGCGAAAGGGAGAAACAAGCTCAAAGGAAGGCATGTCAAGCAAGCCCTCACCATGACCACCTTCCACCTGGAAACCTATGTCCTCACTGTGGGAGGCTGAGTAGATCTAGAATTGGCCTTTACAGCCACCTGCAGACACACTGCTAGAGATTAATGTGTTGATTGATCTATTTTCTATGAATCTGTCTAACTCTTTTAAAGAGTTATCTATATAGACTCTATCTTTGGAAGACAATCTTACTTGGTCACAAGTGATTGTCATGATGATGATGAGAATTACTCAAGCATCTTGGCTTAACTAAATGGGGAAAAAAAGCACAAATGAAGGAACACAATGAAAAGCCAAAACAATAACTAACTAACTGCAGATGCACAATAGTCATTGTTAGCCATTCCAGAATTTCAAGCCAAATGCATGGAGGGAACTAAATGGACTTGTGCCACTCTGTGACTAGGGCAGGGTAAATTAGCACAGCTAAATCCAGGGGGGAAATTTGAAGGATCCTTCCACCCATTCCATCATTTTGCTTTCTCTGTATAATTTGAGAAGCTCTAATAAACACACATACATCCCTTGCAGTAGAACTATGAAGAATGCTGCACCAAGTTGCACACTGGTTGGTTTTATAGACTTTATTGACTCTCTATTCCTTAGGAATGTCTATAGAAGAAGGACATTAGGTTTCTAGGTGTCTTTACATGTAAGTTTCAAAGATTCACAAGCAGTAATAGCATATGCTATGTCACATTTCCCCATGTCTGTGTACTCCAAGGTATCCATGCAGCAACAACCCCAAAATATACCATTTTAAATTAGAAAACAGCCCAAGGAAAATTTTGAAAAGTGTACAAATGTTTGTTACTCATTTTGGAGAATGCTCTCTCTTGATAACATGACATTCCTTATATGCAATGGAAAGAGTTATATGCCACAAATACAGGGGGCTTTTCTACATGAGGTATTTATCATGTGTTCATCATTCCTTACTCACGGGTGTTTATGGATCCTTTAGACAACACTGTGACCCTCCAGTTTTGCTTCTGTGTCTAACCAGCACTTTTGGTGAGTTTTTTTTAGAGCAGGGGAAATGCGGTATTTAATTGTGAAAACGAAAGGAAGCACAATTTCCTCTTGTGTATTTGCACTATTCTGCTATACCACAGATATATGCCACCTAGAGGTTATGTAGTGGAAAAGCAGGAAAGGAATCACTCCTTGTGCACTGCCCGGATCTCAACTCTGTGACAAAACCAAACGTAGACACAGTGGATTAACAGCCTCGTGTAGACAAGCTCTAAAAAAAGTTGCTATGAGTTTCAGCATGCGCATGACATCTGAAGGGTGGTTCTATATTGAAGCGACAGCTTACAACAGGGAAAATTTGTATTAAGGCTGTCTATACACATTTACCTGGCAAGTCTCACTGAATACAATGAGGGTTACTTTTGAGTAGACAAGTATAGGATTGCACTGTAGAAATGTGATATACTGTTCTTCAGCCTTTTCCCAACCTGGCACACTCCAGAAGTTCTGGATTGCAACTCCCATAATCCCCAGCCAGCATGGCCATTGGCCATTGGGAAAGTTTGCTGTGGTGTATGGATTTTTCCAAAGAGAAAGAGTGCAACAGAAGGAGGTTTACAATTACCCAGTGCAGGCCCAGTATTTTCAAACCTGGCTGGCCAGGGATAAGTGCTTAATGTAATTTCATTGCTACAGCAGTTTGTTCCGACAGCCTCATTTTATATGCATCTAATCCATATTAAACCGTTTTGTTATTATCTGGTACATGAATTTTCTTGGCCTAGTCTTATTCAAATAAGGTGACAGAGATTTATAGGAAGGACAGAAATAAATGAATTTTAGTGTAGCTTTCCTTAAGTTCAATATTTTTGTCCTCTTTGGGCTTTTTATTTTATTTTAAGGAAAGGTGACACAGAACAACCAAAGAGATATATGTACTAATCAAAGACATGGAAGGAATACAATGACTGCTGAAATGGGATCATGGACAATTTCATTCATCCAAATATCCTTGCCGATATTAAAAATGTGTAGGTATTGTCAGTTCAGCTATGCAGGATGTGATAGGTTGTCATTTTTTCTGATACTTCAGTTTCTTGCAGAGGCGTAATTGAAGTAGAGTTCTCACAGCTACTTCCATGAACAGGAAAGGCAGAACTTCTGGTGCGTAGTACTTGCAAGCTAAATATGGCAATAGGGTCATTGCTGCTGATAGGCAAAGAAGCTGTGGGTTAAGGAAGGTCGCTAAGGCTAAACTTTCAGGACAGTTTCTAAATTACAAATGCAACAATTAAATAAACTGGAAGGGAATATATCCCTGATGCATCTTGGGCTGCAGTAGGCTCTTACTAAAAAAGCTTATGTCACAATAACATTGTTAGCCAAGGTGCCATGGGAATCTTATACTGCTCTATCATGGGGTAAGACTAGAAGACAAGCACCAAGAAGGCATGTGGATAATTATTCTAATACTGTCAGGGCGGGCAGCAAAACAAGCACTCAGTAGACCAACATATATGGACAGTTAGAGCAATCTGGCTTTCACTCAAAGAGCAAATTACTACTTGGGCTTTTATAGAGCTAGGTGGAACCCTATTTGCCCTTTGGGGACACCTGACAATTGCTGAACTCAAGTTATAATACTGCACTCTGCATTGGTGGTTCAGAGAAGAACAGACTAGCAGCTCCTCTTTAGGGCAATTCACCATGAGGGCATAGAGGGTACAGTGTCTAGGTCTACTTGCCAGACTCTGTAGGATGAAACTTTTGGGTGCCAAAGAATGGTAAAAAAACTATTTTCCTTTGGGACCTCATCTGGCTGGCCAGCCAAGGGTCCTTCCAGAATGTCCACCCCATCTGTGAATGGCAGCACTGCATTGCCAGGGTGGCAGGAAATATGTGGCCTGCAGACTATACATTGCATGCCTTGTCATTTCTACAGAATTTACTACCAGCCAATGGTATGTTTTACAATCATATCTTTTGAACTTCTACTGAGAACTGCAAGAATTAGAGCTCTAAATCATGTAGATGTAATCATGTCTCTCTCAGAGGAATGCTGAAATCACTGAGATGAGAGAGAACAAACTGATTTCAGCTGCTTGCAGACACATTCTGAAGGCTGAAATAATTGCAAATTACAACCTTGCCAGTTCACAGGATGTTTGATCATTTTTGCATCTCACACAACAAGGACTTAAAAAATATATAACATAACACCGACAGTCAGGTTGGTTGGTTCTAGGCAAAACCATGCAAGAGAATTTCACAGAATGAGCCTGGCCCTGTACATTTTGGTGCCAGCAGTTGCATAGATTGGGCTCTCCCTGCATAACATAGCTGACTTTTTATTTCAAAAATTCTGGCATGTGGCTGAAGCCAAGGGTGATCTCAGGTGCTCTGGCCATTCAGTGACAGAGTCCACTGGTTTCTGGAAGGGCAGTCCTTACAACAAAAGCTTTTCATTTATCTACTGTGTGGCAATAACATGTTCTGCCACTGAGGCCAAACAGCATCACCCTCACTGATGTCCAGCCTAAAACAGTCCAGACTACATCTGTGCTCCAGCTGAAAGCAGGTACTAAGAAAACATAGACAGAACACAAAACACAAGCAGATGAGCCAAGTAACAGATTATAGGTTAGATCTGATTTAGTCATATTTTGAGTAGTTCCCTTGAAATCAATGGGACTTAGTCATGACTCTAGAAGGAGTGCATCTACTCTAAATATGACTAAGTCTGGATTCATCCCTATAGGTCAACTAACATATAGAACAGGAAGTATTTTTTAATATAATGTTAAGGAACTAAGCACATAGAAAAAACTCTAGACAAAATTGTACCAAAGTTGGCTGACTTAAGAGAGGCCTTTGGTCTAACTCATCCATTTGGCATTCCATTTTAAAATGTGTTTGTTTGTCTGTTTGTTTGCCATACAATTGGGCTCTCCTTGCCTAATGCAGCACTGAACACAGAGATATCAGAATGAAATTTGTTCCATGAACTTATGCCATATTTCTATATTTCAAGAGTTAAACCCTGCTCAACCCCATACCCAGTTTCAAAGGAGGCAGGAATGATGCAAAACACAACATAATGCAGTGTCTCTCTTCAAGATTGAGACATCAGAATGGAAGTTGGTGTGCACATTCAGAACACCACTTCAGATTCAGATCTCATCTTGACCCACAGACTTGTTTTCAAGGGGGCTAAGAAAGATGTGAAACAGATTGTGATGTGGCATCTGACGTGAGGCTTCTCAAACACTGTGCTAAAGCTAACGTTACAAAGAACTGGGATCACGGGATGAGATACTGACAGACTCAACAATCTGAAAGCAATTTCAGAACACCTTCATTTAGATACAATGCAGTTAGTTTCAGTCCATTCACACTTGTCACATTCACTCAAATACTTACCAGTGTTAGAGCCACAGAAACTGGTGGCTAGCCAGGTCGCATACTCAGAAGTCGGAGGTGTGCTAACATATTAGCTGCTGGTTTGGTGTCCATGTCTTCCTCAGAGTTCTGCTGATTTTGCAGTATCTTATATACTCTTTCCCCTTCATGGATCACTGCCTTGTTGTGGCGAAGGGGTTTGTGTAACTCAGTGAAGCCATAAGCTATGCCGTGCAGGGCCACCCAAGACGGACAGGTCATGGTAGAGAGTTCTGACAAAATGTGGTCCATTGGAGAAGGAAATGGCAACCCACTCCAGTATTCTTGCCAAGAAAACCCCATGCAACGTATCACAAGGCTAAAAGAGATGACGCCGGAAGATGAGCCCCTCAGGTCGGAAGGTGTCCAATATACTACAGGGGAAGAGCAGAGGGAATTTCCAAGTAGCGCCAGAAAGAGTGAAGCGGCTGGGCCAAAGCCAAAAGGACACTCAGCTGTGGATGTGTCTGGTGGTGAAAAGAAAGTCTGATGCTGTAAAGAACAATATTGTTTAGGAACCTGGAATGTCAGATCAATGAATCAAGGTAAGCTGGAGGTGGTCAAACATGAGATGGCAAGATTGAATATCGACATCTTGGGAATCAGCGAACTAAAATGGACAAGCATGGGTGAATTTAAGTCAGGTGACCATCATATCTACTACTGTGGGCAAGAATCCCTTAGAAGAAATGGAGTAGCACTCATAGTGAACAAAAGGGTGGGAAAAGCAGTACCGGGGTACAATCTCAAAAACGATAGAATGATCTCAGTACGAATCCAAGGCAAACCATTCAACATCACAGTAATTCAAGTCTATGCCCCAACCACTGATGCTGACGAAACTGAGGTTGATGGGTTCTATGAAGACCTACAACACCTTCTAGAACTAACACCAAAAAAAGATGTCCTTTTCATCATAGGGGATTGGAATGCTAAAGGAGGAAGTCAAGAAATCACCGGGATAACAGGCAAGCATGGCCTTGTGTACAAAATGAAGCAGGACAAAGGCTAATAGAGTTTTGCCAAGAGAACACGCTGATCATAGCAAACACTCTTTTCGAACAGCACAAGAGGCAACTCTACACATGGACATCACCAGATGGTCAATATCGAAATCAGATTGATTATGTCCTTTGCAGCCAAAGATGGAGAAGCTCTATACAGTCAGTAAAAACAAGACCGGGAACTGACTGTGGGTCAGATCATGAGCTTCTTGATGCAAAATTTCAGCTTAAACTGAAGAACATAGGGAAAACCACTAAAGCATTCAGGTATGACCTAAATCATATCCCTTATGAATATACAGTGGAGGTGAGGAATAGATTTAAGGGATTAGACCTGATAGACAGAGTGCCTGAGGTACTATGGACAGAGGTCCGTAACATTGTTCAGGAGGCAGCAACTCAATCCATCCCAAAGAAAAAGAAATGCAAGAAAGCAAATTGGCTGTCTGAGGAGGCTTTACAAGTCACTGAGGAAAGAAGGGAAGCGAAAAGCAAGGGAGAAAGGGGAAGATATATCCACCTGAATGCAGAGTTCCAGAGAATAGCAAGGAGAGACAAGAAGGGCTTCTTAAATGAACAATGCAAAGAAATCGAGGAAAACAATAGAATGGGAAAGAGTAGAGATCTTTTCAAGAAAATCAGAGATCTCAAGCCAACGTTTTGTGCAAAGACAGGCATGATAAAGGACAAAGAAGGCAGGGACCTAACAGAAGCAGATGAGATTAAGAAGAGGTGGAAAGAATACACAGAAGAACTATACAGGAAAGATCTGAATGTCCCTGATAGCCGTGATAGTGCGGTCACTGAACCTGAGCCGGACATCCTACAGAGTGAAGTCAAGTGGGCCTTAGGAAGCATTACTAACAACAAAGGTAGCGGAGATGACAGTCTTCCAGCTGAGCTATTTAAAATCTTAAAAGATGATGCTGTTAATGTGCTGCACTCAATATGCCAACAAATTTGGTACACTCAACAGTGGCCACAAGACTGGAAAAGGTCAGTTTACATTCCAATTCCAAAGAAGGGCAACGCCAAAGAGTGTTCAAACTACCGTACAATTGCACTCATTTCATATGCCAGCAAGGTGATGCTCAAAATCCTACAAGCTAGGTTTCAGCAGTATGCGAACCGAGAACTACCGGAAGTATAAGCTGGGTTTTGAAGAGGCAGAGGAACTAGAGATCAAATCACCAACTTTCGCTGGATCATGGAGAAAGCAAAAGAATTCCAGAAAAACGTCTATTTCTGCTTCATTGACTATGTTAAAGCCTTTGATTGTGTCGATCACAACAAACTGTGGCAAATTCTTAAAGAGATGGGAGTACCAGACCACCTTACCTGTCTCCTGAGAAACCTGTACAAGGGTCAAGAAGCAACAGTAAGAACCAGACATGGAACAACCGATTGGTTCAAAATTGGGAAAGGAGTACGACAAGGCTGCATATTGTCGCCCTGTTTATTTAACTTATATGCAGAGTACATCATGAGAAACACCGGGTTGGATGAATCACAGGTGGGAATTAAGATTGCCGGGAGAATTATCAACAACCTCAGATACGCAGACAATACCACCCTAATGGCAGAAAGTGAAGAGGATCGAAAGAGCCTCTTGCTGAGGGCGAAACAGGAGAGTGCAAAAGCTGGTTTGAAACTCAACATTAACAAAACGAAGATCATGGCATCTGGCCCCATCACTTCCTGGCATATGGAAGGGGAAGAAATGGAAGCAGTGACAGATTTTATTTTCTTGGGCTCCAAGATCACTGCAGATGGTAACTGTAGCCATGAAATTAAAAGACGCTTGCTCCTTGGGAGGAAAGCTATGGCCAACCTAGACAGCATAGTAAGAAGCAGAGACATCACCTTGCTGACAAAGGTGCGTATAATCAAAGCTATGGTTTTCCCAGTAGTAACATATGGCTGTGAGAGCTGGACTATACGGAAGGCTGAGCGCCGAAGAATTGATGCTTTCGAACTGTGGTGCTGGAGAAGACTCTTATGAGTCCCCTGGACTGCAAGGAGGTCAAATCAGTCCATCCTAAAGGAAATCAAGCCTGAGTGCTCATTGGAAGGACAGATAATGAAGCTGAAGCTCAAATATTTTGGCCACCTAATGCGAAGAGAAAACTCTCTGGAAAAGACCCTGATGCTGGGAAAGACTGAAGGCAAAAGGAGAAGGGGACAGCAGAGGATGAGATGGCTAGATAGCATCACCGATGCAATGAATATGAACTTGAGCACGCTCCAGGAGAGAGTGCAGGACAGGAAGGCCTGGCGTGCTATGGTCCATGGGGTCACGAAGAGTCAGACACGACTGAACGACTGAACAACAACAATATACTCTTTTCCCCAAGTCTTTGCATGACATGGAAAAGCATGTTCTTTGACTATGTGTTTTGGTCATACATTAACTGAGCTCATCTTTGCAAACTGCCCACACAGTCTTGGCTATGGGGAGGTATAGAAATGTTATAAATAATAATAATCGTGTTTCTTTTGAAAACTGCTTTTTTCTGATGTTGAAGAACAACTGTGTGATACTAATAGTCCAGCTAAACCGTCCCTCATACTGATGGTGCACACCTCAGAAATTTGTACAACCTTTGTTCCACCTGTTAGCAACATTCCTGAATTATCAAGTTTTGAGCTTATCTTATCTGGTATCTTCTGTCCAGTGTCCCCCCCCCCCACACACACACATATTTATTTAGCCACATCTTGTTCCACACTCAGCTTTGCATGTACACACACCTGTTTTTCAAATTCTTCAGCCTTTTCCTTCTGCTAACTTTGTATGTTTCATTTGGTAACTTTTTCCATTCAAACCTCAGGAACCCATTTATGCAAAAGAGGGCCATTATATGATGCTATGTGACACTAAGGGATTATTAACCAAGGTCCAGTTAATGAAATAGTAACAAAGAAGTATTAAGCAGGAACACAATTCATTCAGCAGTTAGTTCCATTTTACACATGGGGAACAGTGTAGTTCAAAGTGGTATAGATTTTTTACACTCAGACAACCAACACCCTTTACTCAGTTCAGTCTACTTCACTAAACTGTGCTGTACATCATGAAGGAATGACGGATGAACTCATATCTGTTGTAACACAAATAGTGACATTGTACCCCCCCCCCCTTTAACATAGTAGTACATGATACACAAAACAGAGCAGACAGATCCCTTTCTCCCTCCCCTGTGGTATGTGCAAATGCACACACACAACCATAAAATCATCACCACTGCTTTCATCAGGGCTGCTGATCTCAATTATTCACTGCCACCATTCCTACCAAGACGTACAAGCCAGGTGGAAATCTGGAACTCTTTCTACTTTACCAAATCTATGAGTAAATATACACAGGTTTGCACTGAAAAAAATATTAGCGATAACATACTGCCACCAGGGTTTTTAAGGGCCAAACTAGAAGTGACCTTTAATTAAATGCATCTGTGCATTTAATGTGCAAGCATTTTTGAATTTCATGTGCAAATAGCTGCTGGTGAGTGCGTCTGTGTGATAATTATTGTGATCACAGCAGATGGGAAGAGGGAATTTAATCTTTTCTCTCTGATTGCAGTCCTGACAGAAATCCCTCCTCTGAAGCTGCTATTTGCATTGAGAGGAAATACACCGTTGGCACCATTCTGTCCCCCCTCCTGCCCCAATGCAAATAGCAGCTTCAGGGGAGCAATTTTCATCAGGGCAGCAACAGGGGAGGAATTCCCCCTCCCCCACCTGCTGCAATCCCAATAATTCTCTCTCTCTCTCTCTCTCTCTCTCTCTCTCTCACACACACACACACACTCACACAGAGTAGCTGCTATTTGCATTTTAAAAAAACTGTACACTAAATGCAAGGACACATTTAAAGTCATGAGTAGTCTGGCCCTAAGATACCACAATTATAGGCTCATAGCTTCAACTGTATGATGGTAACAATCTAGCTAGACTTTTCCCCACACCGATGAAGCACAACAGTACTAGGAAAATCCTTTGTGGATGTAAGTCAGCTGAGCACAGAGCCAAAAGGAGCATCTTTATAGATACATAATAACATTACTTCAGTGACAGAACAACTCCCGTATGAGCCTATTGCAACAATGCCACTTAAGCTTCCATTTGGGCTCCCTGTAGTTCCAGGTTAAGGAAACACTCTCCAGGGCTTTGTTTGTCTGTGCTGTTCCTGGGGTTGTTCCCTGATGATCAAAACAACAGATTTGCTGTGAAAACACACTGGAGATATTTGACACCAAGGCTGCATGCATGTCCACCCGTTTCTTATACTGCTGGTTAAAAAGAATCCTGGGGATCTGTAGACAGAATTGTTCTATTTCACAATGCACTTGTTGTTCCATCGGGAATTCTTGAATAAAGTTTAGCCTTAGCCATATATCTTGTACTAAAGACCGCTTTCTCCAAAGTAATTAATCCAAGTCAATTAGAACTCCTAAATATACACACACTTCAGCGGAGCTAAATCTTGATATTCCCACTGGAAGAAAAACAGTATGCCAATGGGGATTTGACTCAGAAATCTGTGTCATCTTATGAGTTGTCATGTTTGTTTTTAAAATGTAAGCAGGCAACATAGGCTACCTATGCAATGTACACAGGAAGAGAGCAACAGTAAGATGCACTACAGTAGGTATTTTCCTAGTGCTACATCCATGGGTTATGGAAATTAGGGTACTGTTCTGCCATATTTAGTTACCTTCAGAGTATTGCTGTGTAATCATATACCTGGCTTCTCTGTTGAAGTATGCTTTTTGCAAATATATATATATGAGCAAATACCTTATACTGAGGGAGTCCACCGGCCCATCTAGCCAGGTATTATCTACCAGACTGGCAGCTAGGGTGGCCAGGTGTCCTACTTTACAGAGGACAGTCTTCTATTTGAAGGGCTGCCAGGGGACAGTTCTCTACTTGAAGGTGTCCTCTATTTGAAGAGTCGGTCAGTCTTTGCCTCTATGGTGAGATGTATTCTGTTGCTATTTAATTACATTACATTATATTTATCGTTTCTAATTTTGCATCTATACCTATGAATTTAATTCTTTGGCATTTTAGTCTTTTAACTGTTTGTAATCGACCAGAGAACATTGGCTATTGGGCAGATTAAAAATATAATAAATAAATAAATAAATACAAACAAATAAATTAGCTTACGTAAATGTTATGCAAATTGGTCTCCTATTTTGTCCTCTTTTTTTTGGTGATGCATTTCCCCTTTTTTGGCAATGTGTAAGCACCACCCTACTGGCAGAAGATTTCCAATGAGCGAGACAGAGGTCTTTCCCAAGATACTAGGCACTGTACCAGCATACTAGGAACTGAATCTTTTACATTCAAAGAATACATTCCATTCTTGAACTATTTTGTGGCAGTACTCTTCAAGGATGCCATTCTTATGATCTACAGTTGTGGTCATGAAATATTTCTCAAGCACGCCTTCCCAATTTGTGTTGGGTAGCCTTTTTCTTATCATTTATACATCACTTTAAATTTGTTAAATTTGTATTTTGACAATGTTTTACAGGTACAAAAATGCATCTGTCTGTCTGTCTGTCTGTCTGTCTGTCTGTCTGTCTGTCTTTTATACCACCCAATAGCAGAAGCTCTCCGGGTGGTTCACAACAATTAATACAGGAATACAACAATACTAATGGGGGTGGGGGGAATGCTGACTTTTACCTATGTATCAGGTCACTCAGGAAACAAAGGAACCAATCTGGATCCAGTCAAATTTTCTAGATAAGCACTGTTATTACATCTGACCCAATACAAGATTAGAAGAAATAGGTATATACTTGCCCCTTGGTCTCCAATACTCCCTTGGCATTGGTAAAGAACAGTGACCAAACTGCACAGGCCTCTTCAGAAAGCAATCTCTACTGGGACATTTTCCATTGATGACAGATCTTTTCCTTTGCTAATAGGCCCTGTACTTTGGAGTATTATTGTACTCCAGGGCCAGTTCTACACCTCGTGTCATATCAATACAATCCCATCATGGTGATGCTATATCCCTCTTGTGCATTTATGCCTCGTAGCACATGCAATGACATCTGTTGTGGTATTTTGGATAATACGGAATAAAAAGTGGGAAATAACACACAAAAAGCAGTAAACATAATGCATAATGTGCCCCAACAATTATCAGTACACTTCAATACCAATAAAAAGCACCAGAGTAGATCTAACCCAGTTTGGGAACCTTCTTCAAATTCTTTGCTTGGGTCAGGGGTGATTTTGCTGGTATTTCCTATTTCTTTAGAGAGCCACTGAAATTGTAAATAGCCAACAGCAGGTATTATTATTATTATTATTATTATTACCTGTGGATCTTTCATTGAGCACTTTGAACGTTCAAAGTGTTTTACAATCTCACGTCCTCATGGTAATCCTTGTTGTTGTTGTTATTGTTGTAATATCCATTTTTCAGATGAAGAACAAAGGCTGAGACTCTATGACTTGGCTAAGGACCCCTAGAGAGACTATAGTTCAAGTAGGATTCCAGATCTTGGAATGCTACGTCCAACACTCTCATCTACCGGACCACACTTGGACATGATTCATACATCACCATAGTAGTGTGGGAGCTACTTCTCCATAGTTCACTCCAATGCCACTCAAGTGTAGGTATCATTTATCTTACCCATAGCACTTCCACACTGCTGTGGTAATATATGAATTAGCCCTCACTTTCATGGTCAAGTCATTTTACATGATAAAATGCTTTGCTTAGGGCAAATTATTTTCTTTGAGAAGCTCTAATACTCCTGGGCAATCATTATGGACTTCCAATCTGGGGATGAGATGGGCACAGTCCCTTTTGTAGCATTATTATTAATAATAATCAATTACAATAATCATCATAATTTATACACTACTAATGGTTCAGCATGAGCCTTTCTGTCACCTCCATAGCACCTCTGCTGTGATTACCAGAATTCCTGATGTCATACTTACCTAGGATTTATCTAAGTGAGTCCAAGTCCAATTCAGGGGACAACCTTGGCTTAATGCATCTAGAATGCATTATCTGCCATTCATGTAAAAATATATCCAAAAGGCTCTGGAAAGACAAAATCTCAGATTCCATGTGTTTAGTTCAGACCTACAAGAAAATTGGCGACATTATTCTGATAAACTAGACAACATGAAACCATCATTTAGCAACAACATAAAAATACAATTGGTTTATCTTCCACTAGTAGACTATCAGACCAAATTAGAAGCTGGCTCCTAATCTTCAACAGATTTTGATTTTCTTCCAGCAGTATAGTCAGCATGGAAAGCTGACTGGGAGATATTCACATAAGTCTTTACAGATTTTTATTTATCTTCATCTTTAACTTCCTTGGACTTTTTCCCCTTCTTAACTGGATATAACTCTAATGAGGCCCTTGGGGATAATTCAGGGTGAATGAATACCAGAAACTGCACTGCAACTTCAAACAGATTTTTCTCCTGATATTTGAGCACCTTGAGAATAAAACCTTAGATGAAAGAAGCTTTCATGGAAAGTGTTGCTGGCATCATGTTCTACCATGGGCACAATTAAAATTAAATGCAAACACTGGAACCCTGTAGTAGCCCTGTGCTGAAAGCTCTGGAGTAAGGCAGGGTGTGCAATTGGTGAATCTGATTAAGACACTGAATCATTTATCACAGGAAATTTGCAATGCAAGTTTCTAGCATTGTTGTTGTTCAGTCGTTCAGTCGTGTCCGACTCTTTGTGACCCCATGGACCATAGCACGCCAGGCCTTCCTGTCCTGCACTCTCTCCTGGAGCGTGCTCAAGTTCATATTCATTGCATCGGTGATGCTATCTAGCCATCTCATCCTCTGCCGTCCCCTTCTCCTTTTGCCTTCAGTCTTTCCCAGCATCAGGGTCTTTTCCAGAGAGTTTTCTCTTCGCATTAGGTGGCCAAAATATTTGAGGTTCAGCTTCAGTATCTGTCCTTCCAATGAGCACTCAGGCTTGATTTCCTTTAGGATTGACTGATTGGACCTCCTTATAGTCCAGGGGGCTTGTAAGAGTCTTCTCCAGCACCACAGTTTGAAAGCATCGCTCAGCCTTCCTTATAGTCCAGCTCTCACAGCCATACATTACTACTGGAAAAACCATAGCTTTGATTAGACGGACGTTTGTCGGCAAGGTGGTGTCTCTGCTTCTTACTATGCTGTCTAGGTTTGCCATAGCTTTCCTCCCAAGGAGCAAGCGTCTTTGAATTTCATGGCTACAATCACTGTCTGCGGTGATCTTGGAGCCCAAGAAAGTAAAATCTGTCACTGCTTCCATTTCTTCCCCTTCTATATGCCAGGAAGTGATGGGACCAGATGCCATGATCTTCATTTTTTTAATGTTGAGTTTCAAACCAGCTTTTGCACTCTCCTCTTTCACTCTCAACAAGAGGCTCTTGAGATCCTCTTCGCTTTCTGCCATTAGGGTGGTATCATCTGCATATCGGAGGTTGTTGATAATTCTCCCGGCAATCTTAATTCCAACCTGTGATTCATCCAACCCGGCGTTTCTCATGATGTACTCTGCATATAAGTTAAATAAGCAGGGCGACAACATACAGCCTTGTCGTACTCCTTTCCCAATTTTGAACCAATCGGTTGTTCCATGTCTGGTTCTTACTGTTGCTTCTTGACCCTCGTACAGGTTTCTCAGGAGATAGGTAAGGTGGTCTGGTACTCCCATCCCTTTAAGAATTTGCCACAGTTTGTTGTGATCCACACAATCAAAGGCTTTAGCGTAGTCAATGAAGCAGAAATAGACGTTTTTCTGGAATTCTCTTGCTTTCTCCATGATCCAGCGAATTTTGGCGATTTGATCTCTAGTTCCTCTGCCTCTTCGAAACCCAGCTTGTACTTCCGGTAGTTCTCGGTTCGCATACTGCTGAAGCCTAGCTTGTAGGATTTTGAGCATCACCTTGCTGGCATGTGAAATGAGCGCAATTGTACGGTAGTTTGAACTCTCTTTGGCATTGCCCTTCTTTGGAATTGGAATGTAAACTGACCTTTTCCAGTCTTGTGGCCACTGTTGAGTGTTCCAAATTTGTTGGCATATGGAGTGCAGCACTTTAACATAGGGATGGTGAAGTATTTCTCCCCGAAACTTGAGGGGGCCGAGCGCCGTGTTCGGCCCCCCGAAGAAGTTTCAGGGAGAAATTCTCCGCACCCCCCCACCCCCCGCACCCCCCCCGGGACGGGACTTACCTTTCCCGAATGTCCCTCCCGGCGGCGGGTCCCGGCGGCGGTTCATCAGGTCTTCGTCAGGGGCGGGGGCGGCAGCTGGTCTTTCTACCGGCTGCCTCTGCCGCCATTCCAATAAAAGTAAAAAAAAAAACAACGCCCCCGTTATAGGCTATGTGACGATTAACGTAGCCTATCACGGGTAGATTTGCAAAGTCAGCTGTGATAGGCTACGTAAATCGTCACGTAGCCTATCACGGGTGACTTAAAAAAAAAAAGCGCGTACGGCTAATGGCGGCCCCCATAGGGAGCCGCCATTCGCGTTCCTTATTTGGTCCCTGTAGTCTACGTAAAGATTTACGTAGACTACGGCGAAAATAAGGGCAAAGCTATTTGCTATTTGCGTTGCCCTTATTTTCGCCGTAGTCTACGTAAAGATTTACGTAGACTACAGCGACCAAATAAGGAACGCGAATGGTGGCTCCCTATGGGGGCCGCCATTTGCGTACGCACTTTTTTTTTTTTTAAAGTCACCCGTGATAGGCTACATGACGATTTACATAGCCTATCAGGGCTCACTTTGCAAATCTAGCCGTGATAGGCTACGTGAATCGTCACGTAGCCTATCAGGGGGCGTTTTTTTTTTTCTTTGATTGCAATGGCGGCGGCGGCAGCCGGTCAAAAGACCGGCTGCTGCTCCCGCCCCGCTCGAACACCCGCCGAACCGCCGGCCGGACCCGCCGCCGGGAGGGACATTCGCCGAAGGGGGCGTTTTTGTTTTTGTTTTACTTTTTATTTCGTGGCCGGGCGAGGCGGGAAGCCTCCTCCCCGGCCTAAATTTCGGCCGGGCGAGGCGGAAAGCCTCCCCCCTGGCCTGAATTTCGGCCAGGTGAGGTGGGAAGCCTCCCCCCCCGGCCTGAACTTCGGGGGGAGAGCAGCGAAGCGCCTCCCCCCCACCGCGAAAAGCTGCGAGACCAGGTAAGTGGCTTTCGTGCACTCCTACTTTAACAGCATCATCTTTTAGGATTTTAAATAGCTCAGCTGGAAGACTGTCATCTCCGCTAGCTTTGTTGTTAGTAATGCTTCCTAAGGCCCACTTGACTTCACTCTCTAGGATGTCCGGCTCAAGTTCAGTGACCGCACTATCATGGCTATCAGGGACATTCAGATCTTTCCTATATAGTTCTTCTGTGCATTCTTTCCACCTCTTCTTAATCTCATCTGCTTCTGTTAGGTCCCTGCCTTCTTTGTCCTTTATCATGCCCGTCTTTGCACAAAACGTTCCCTTGATATCTCCGATTTTCTTGAAGAGATCTCTAGTCTTTCCCATTCTGTTGTTTTCCTCGATTTCTTTGCATTGTTCATTTAAGAAGGCCTTCTTGTCTCTCCTTGCTATTCTCTGGAACTCTGCATTCAGGTGGATATATCTTTCCCTTTCTTCCTTGCTTTTCGCTTCCCTTCTTTCCTCAGCTACTTGTAAAGCCTCATCAGACAGCCACTTTGCTTTCTTGCATTTCTTTTTCTTTGGGATGGATTGAGTTGCTGCCTCCTGAACAATGTTACGGACCTCCGTCCATAGTTCCTCAGGCACTCTGTCTATCAGGTCTAATCCCTTAAATCTATTCCTCACCTCTACTGTATTTATTTATTTATTATTAAATTTATTAATCGCCCATCTGGCTGGTCACCCAGCCACTCTGGGCGATGTACAACATAGAATAAAACAGTTAAAAAAATAAAATTCTACAATAAAAACATTTCTAAAATACCCTACCCTACTGTATATTCATAAGGGATATGATTTAGGTCATACCTGAATGGTTTAGTGGTTTTCCCTACGTTCTTCAATTTAAGCCGAAATTTTGCAAGAAGCAGCTCATGATCTGAGCCACAGTCAGCTCCAGATCTTGTTTTTACTGACTGTATGGAGCTTCTCCATCTTTGGCCGCAAAGTACATAATCAATCTGATTTCGATAATGACCATCTGGTGATGTCCATGTGTAGAGTTGCCTCTTGTGCTGTTGGAAAAGAGTGTTTGCTATGATCAGCATGTTCTCTTGGCAAAACTCTATTAGCCTTTGTCCTGCTTCATTTTGTACACCAAGGCCATGCTTGCCTGTTATCCTGGTATTTTCTTGACTTCCTACTTTAGCATTCCAATCCCCTATGATAAAGAGGACATATTTTTTTGATGTTAGTTCTAGAAGGTGTTGTAGGTCTTCATAGAACTGATCAACCTCAGCTTCTTCGGCCTCAGTGGTTGGGGCATAGACTTTAATTACTGTGATGTTGAATGGATTCATACTGAGCTCATTCTATCTTTTTTGAGATTGTACCCCAGTACTGCTTTTCCCACCCTTTTGTTGACTACGAGTGCTACTGCATTTCTTCTAAGGGATTCTTGCCCACAGTAGTAGATATGATGGTCACCTGAATTAAATTTGCCCATGCTTGTCCATTTTAGTTCGCTGATTCCCAAGATGTTCATGTTCAAACTTGCCATCTCATGTTTGACCACCTCCAGCTTACGTTGATCCATTGATCTGAAATTCCAGGTTCCTAAACAATATTGTTCTTTACAGCATCGGACTTTGTTTTCACCACCAGACACATCCACAGCTGAGTGTCCTTTCGGCTTTGGCCCAGCCGCTTAACTGTTTCTGGTGCTACTTGGAAATTCTCTCTGTTCTTCCCCAGTAGTATATTGGACACCTTCGGAACTGAGGGGCTCATCTTGTGTTTCAAACTTCAGTATTTCCATTATTCAAATGAGATTGCTTATGAGAGCCTGCGCAGCCTGCATAACTAAAGTATCTAAACTCCACCATTTTCTGTGCATGTTGGTTGGTTTAACCCTTTTCATTTTATGAGAAATGTAATACTCGTTTTGCAATACTCATACTTGTCAATTGGTGTTGATGCTTTTTTCTTGTTTGGTAATTAAAATTTTATTTTAGACTTGGGTGCTGGTGGGTGGCACTGAGAGGGGCACTGCAAAGGGAATCCAAGGAGGAGGAGGTCAGGTAGGGAGCAGTGCAGCCCAGGTCAGCTGGTGGGCATGGAAGAGATCAGAGCTTCAGCTGATGGAAGTGCCTCTTCTGCAGCTCATACTCACACCACAGCCACTTGCGCTGGTTCTAGCAACTCCATACCGACCGTAGGGTAAACAGTAAGACACATGAAAACAGCTAATCAGAGAGGAGAACATAATGTAGTCATGCATGACATTATGATGGATAGCCATTCCAGTTCCCAAGATGCTCTTTGTTGACACACATGCACAACAATTCCTATATACATAACAATTCCTATATACATATCTTGGAATAATGGAGAACTTTCATCCATGATTGGATGGAGGAATTCATAACTTATTGAGCAAATTACGATTTGTTGGAATGAGTTTGCCCACTGTGTGTGTGTGTGTGTGCGAGAGAGAGAGAGAGAGAGAAATGGCTCTATATTTAAATGCACTCACTTATGTAGTTGGAGCAAAAGGGCATGAATTTGCCAGCAACATTACACAGCAGGGGTTTTACTTTAATTCAGTTTTGATTTGAACAACAGTGGCCTTATTCTATAACCTCAGCACTTAATTTTTCTCCAAACAAATAATGAGTGTCCTAAATAATACTTTTCCTGGGTTAATGTTTAAATCAGAAGAATTTCCCTACAATTTTCTCTACAATCGGCTCATAATGCTTTTCTTTGTTAATGAATTGGTTCTTTTATATGTTGCTATTTATTAATTTGCTGTCACTTCATGCCAGACTCGGAAAAATATTTAATCAAAAGCTCAAAGGAATTAATGTAGCTGACATTAAAATATATTTAGTGTTCTCTAATTGCAACAGCATTCAGTAGGAGATAAATGAATTAATCTTACACTCAGGGTTTTTGTCTAACAGTTGCCAACTTGTTGGCAGCATTTCAGAATTAATGGCATGAAAGGAAATGGATGTTTCAGGAGATGAGTGACAAAGGCAGGATCACTCATTTTATCTCAAACTCTGCCTAGGCCGTTTGACATTAAAGGATGCATTATTGTTGCTATTATAGTCAATTTCATGGGAAAGGTAGAAGAAAAGGATAAGAGAAAATATCCAGATAATAAAGTTTCCACTACCTCTCAATATACAAAAACAATCATAAATAGTAAGTCACCTCTTATTAAAACAACAGGCTAGGGTTGAGCAAAACCAGCAAAGAAATATTGCTAGTATTACTGAAATTTGTTTGGCTTCTCTTCATATTCTTTAGATGTTTCACCCAAGGGGGAAATTCCAGATTCATTTGATTAGGGCTTTAGAAGAAATCTTGTGACAACTTAGGAAAGTGCACCCACTCACCCACGTGTGAGCAATTTTGCAAACTCTTTTGGCTCCTTCCAAATTCCGTGGATGATTAAACCTGAGGGCTACAGAGTTAACAGAGAAGTTGGACTTCAAGCTGGGGTTAAAACCAAAGTGGAATAAGCTCTACACCCCTCATGTGAAACGTCTGAGGCATTCTGAGGGAGCCAAAAGAAGAATTCTGAGGAAGCCACCACTGAATAAGGCTTTCCCCCCCATAGCCACCCGCTGCACACAAGGGCCACTAGGAGGCAATACCATGGTATCATTGCTGCCAGGCAAAGCACAGGTTCAAAAAAATCCTCTGTACATTGCATTTATGTTGCTTGCTGTTCATTTTTATTTAATTCCACTGAAGTTTTATATCACTTTTTAATGTTTTTGTTTTAATATTTTTTTTACTGTTCTTGTTTTAATGTTTTTAAATTTTGTTTTATTGCTGTTTTGTAAGCCTCCCTGGAAACTGCTGAAGGGTGGAGTATAAATCAATCAATCAATCAATCAATCAGTTAAACAAATGAATAAATATAGCTGTGGCACCACAAGGAAGACCCCCAAATTCACTTCAAGTTTTGCTCTAGGCAAAATGTTGGTGGCAATCTCTAACAATGGACATGATTTATTGAAATGTAAGCACTTTTAAAGTCCTATTTATATCAGTAGACCGGTTAAGCTCATACTTAGGCCTCCACTGAAAAGAGATCGAAATTGCTCAGTTCTGACTGGATCGTGCTCAGTATATATAATCAATAATCCAAATAGATGGTCTAGCAAGATAAAAGCCTACAGCAGATTCTGAACCTGGAGTCTGAAGGATGTCAAGAACAGAATTAGTCTGTGCAGCACCATCAACCTCTCTCCAAAAAAGAATAGAAAATCCAACTCACAAGGCCAGCAAAGAAGCATTTTGAATAGTAATAGGACAACAAAGTTCATGTGATAAACCTAATTTCCTATAAAGCTTCCAAATACATACATACATACATACATACATACATATATTCATACATAAAATAAGATGTTCTCCTTAGTTTGAACAAGACTTTGTACTGGTGCCACCCCAACAAGACTCTGCCTCATCCTGCTTTTCCATCTTTCCCTCACTTCACCTCTTCGCCTTAGCCAAATCTTGCCCTAGACTCTGCGTTGTCATATTATCCATTTGAAAGTTCTTGTCCTGTAAACAAAGTATGCTTCAGGCTGATCATGAATATGAAAGAAAGTGGAGGGAACAGAGATACATTCTTTATTCTAGTTCTCTCCGTGTAGAACTACAAGTAGGGAGATTCAATTTCCTCTTTCCATTTTTGCTCTGTGAGATGCTGGTTCTTCAGTATACAACAGCTGAATTAATTTATGTGGCTATGGGCAGCTTTGGATCATAACTGGAGGCAATCTATTATTCCTAGGAAGAACCTAACAGCAGCTCCACATGAACAGGTTTAAGTAATTTTGCCTGACATTTTCCTGACTTTTTCCAGACAAGTTTGAGAACCCCTGATTTAGGGGGACTTCATTCTTCAATTATGTCACACTAAACAGACGTAGCAGCTGGAATATTGAGCTATTAAGATGAAGTACTATAAAAATCCTATCTATATGATACACACACACACATACACACACACACACACTCATGTCTTTCTCAGTTTGGCTCTCCTAGCTTTAATTAACTAATTGTTGTTTATAATCAGCTCCTTCAAAGAGTGGTATATATTATATCCATGAATCAAGACAGTAGATGTAAGAGCAAAATGAAAAGCCAAAATGATATGACTTAAGGCACAAGTGATGTAAAGCAAATTCAGAACAACACAAGTCTTGCTGCCACAATCTGACCACATTTATAATCCAGCAGTTAACAGCCTCTTGGAAAATGGATTATTATTCTGAATATAAACTTCATTTTAACACTAAAGGGGGTATTATGGTATTGTGAGTTGTTTTTTGTTTTGTATGAGAGCAAAACACTCCAACAGATTACTGCTGTAAAACCACCTAATAGCCAACATCCATTGTGCAGAATAAATAAACCAAAATATTTCATGTTATTGACTCTGATGAACTGGAGTGGACAGGGAAAAGCATTTTCATTAGGATCACAAAACAGGAGGCTATAAAGACGGTACTGTAAGACATTTCATTATATATATATATATATATATATATATATATATATATAAAAAATTTTGTTTTGCAATACCATCATTCAAGATAGTTACAATACTTCAACTTAACACTTTAGCACATATACAGTATGTTTATAGTTGCTAAATCTCCTGGCTGGAACCTATTCCAATAATTGATAAATGGTATCCAACTTTTTGGGAAAGTCTGGGTGGAGTTCATTCTTCCCTCCCATAGCAACTTATAACTTGTTATTTTATTCATCACTATGGGAGTCCAAATCTTCTTTTCCCATTGTACCACAGATGGTATGCATGTTGATCACCAAGCTTTTGCTAAGAGGATCCTTGTAGCTATTAACATATAACTCACCATCGCCACTAAATCTCTATGGATCTGATCTTTAATCTCACCCAGGAGTATAGTTGTTGGGGTTAATTGCAATTTATAACCTGTAATTTCTCTGATTATGTTTATTATCTTCTTCCCATATTCCTTAACAGGATTATAATGCCACCATATATGGGCAAAAGTTCCTCTATCATTACACCTCTAGCACTTATCTGTTACCTCTGGGAATATCCCAGAGATCCTGGCTGGTGTATTATACCACAGATATATTATTTTATAGAAGTTTTCTCTCGAAGTCACACCTAATACAATCCTACAAATTTTTGAACAGACATAATTCCATGGCTCCTCTGAGATTGTTATGTTAAATTCTCTTTCCCACTTCTGTTTAGTTACCTCTTTTGCATTATTGTATAAATCTAATCATAGGTTATATGGTTTGGACAATAATCTTTTCTGAATATTCAAACTCAATAAATTCTCAGAAGTAGTATGAGTTCTAGCTGTGTCTACACACTTCACATTCTACTGATGACTTGGAGGTCTAGGAGCCAACTAGATGTCTCTGACATGAGTGCTATCTCTCCTTCCCAGTATGTAGCGAAAAGTGTAGGGCCCATGCTATAGATATTATATTAATATTAATACCAATATTAATACCAATAATAATAATAATAATAATGATGATGATGATGAATGGGGACATATGTAACGTTTTCTAACTAAAGACAATGCTACAGGATAGATGTCCAGATGACAGAGGATTGAGTATACAAAGTCCTACTAGGCTCTTGCCAGCAGAAGAATGGCAGAGGCTATTTTTGCTACTCTGTCCTCTGAAATTTTACTTTAGATGGGCCTCTGAGCTCATCTAACACCCTCCCTGCTGGGGGGGAGGGAGTATGGGAGCTGAGAAGCTGTTGGATCTAGTGGATCCACACCCTCTCCTCTCCCAGTTTTCCACCCTCATCCCTCCCCCATTTTCCACCTCAGAGCTTTTCATGGCAGTTGGGAGGGAACATGGGTGGGGAGAAGTCCACCGTCAGATCTCTCTCTGTCTCTCTGAAATAGCTCTGCCTATGGCCTTGGAGGGGGAGATTTGCAGCATCCTATGGTCCCTCAGACACTGTCTAAGAGCCACATGATTGCTGCAGTCCTATACCTGGGAATAAGTGCCACTGAACTCAACGGGACTTATTTCTGAGTAGACATGTATAGGACTGTGCTGTTAAATAGTTAGAAATTTTAATAATCCTTACACTTCCTCAACTGTAGTGCCAGTGGGCATATTTCCCCTTCTTTTCTGATACACATGATAGGAAATGCAGTGAGGATCACCTTCCTAACTTTGTACCATGATCCTTTAAAAACAAAAGAAACTGTGCACACATTATGGAATATACTACAGTATTCTGTAATGAATGATTCATAAAAATCAGGCCCTAAATAATTCCCAACCTGATACAGGCCCTCCCAATGTATTGGACTACTGGCTGGGGATGATGAGAGGGCACCAGGTGGGAGAAGGCTGCCTACAAGGTGAAACGGGCAGTGGAGGCTGGTGGCTGCAATATCAGGGGGCGGTGAATCTGCTCCAGGTTTCAGTCAGAACCAGTCAGAACTCTACGGAGCTATCCAAGGTGCAAACCAGTGAATCCACTCCAGATTTCAGTCAGAACCAGTCAGAACTCTAAAGGAGCTAGCCAAGGTGCACCTTTGATAGCTCTTTTAGAGTTCTGACAGGTTCTGACTGAAACTTGGAGCAGATTCACTGCCCCGCTAACATTGCAACCACCAGCCTCCACTGGAAACAGACATACTACTATGTAAAATTATTTCAGAGAAAACAAAGTGGTTCTACTTCAGTCTCTCACCACACATGCAAGCTTAGTCAGTAACCATAAACAATGACAGGGAGTTTCCTGTGAACGCTTTGCTAGGATGAGTTCACCCAATTTATCTTTATAACATGTTCACATTTTAAAAAAAGTAAAACAGTGTATGCACTTTTTCAGGAGTTGACTATTCAGGAAGCCGTGACTCACTTCTGTATTGTGTGCACACTCCTGACATATGAATACAGCCTCCACATTTTCACAGACCATGACTCTCCTTGTAGGGTAGTCATGAGAATGCTCCAAAATTCTCCCCTGCTCTGCTACCCAAAGGGGAGTAGTCCTTGAGACTTTAGTGGACAGAGACAGCTGGCAAAGCACCCTTTTCTGGTACCGTTCACTGAATACATTCTCCCATTCAAAGAGGAATCTAAGTACTCCTCTCCTTATCTGAATAGTCTATCAGTGGCATCTGAACAGGACTTTCAGCATGGCCTAAAATGAAATTGTCAGAGGGAGTGAAAGTAACCAAACCATCAAAAAATTAACACCTGTAATCTTAATTACTTCTGGACTACCATAATCAAAACATACTCAACCGCTGACTCCCTCTCATAAAGTAAATATTTTGTTGAAAAGAAAAAGGCAACCAACATCCCAAGCAACTAATTAATCCAGCACACTGAGGGAAAAGTATGTAGCTGACAGCACACTCATCATATTAAAAGACAACACACAAGTATGAAATTAACTTTGAGCAAAGGGCACTGCAAGTAGAATGCAATTACTATCATATGTGGCTTATCATTCCTTGATGTTAAAATTATCTATCTATTACAGAAAATATCCAAAACTGTGCTTGTGTCATATTTATTTTAAAATTTTACAGCCTGAACATAAGAGCTGTGCTGGATTAGCCCAATGGTCCATCTAGTTCAGCATTCTGTTAACACACAGGCCAACTAGCTGCCCATGGGAAACCCAAACCCATAAGCAGGACATGAGTGCAACAGCGCCCTCCTGCTCATGTTCAGCAGCAAGTGGTGACCATAGGCATACTGGCTCTGATACCAGACATAGCACACAGCCATCAGGACTAGTAGCCATCAATAGCCTTATCCTCCTTGAATTTGTCCAATCATCTTTTAAAGCCACCCAAAGTGGTGGCCATCACTACATCATGTGGAGGTGAATTCCATAGTTTAACTATGCACTGTGTGAAGACTACTTCCTTTTATCTATCTGGAATCTCCCGCCACTCAGCTTCATGGGATGACCCCAGGTTCTAGTATTATGAGAGGAGAAAAAGTCTCCCTATCCACTTTCTTCACAATATGCATAACTTTGTACACCTCTCTCCTGTCTACTCTTAGTCACCTTTTTTCTAAGCTAAACAATCCCAGATGTTGTAAGCTTTCCTCATAGGGGAGTTGCTCCAGCTCCTTGATCATTTTAGTTGCCCTTTTCTTCACACGATCAAACTCTACAATATCCTTTTTTAGGTGTAGGGACTAGAACTGTACAAAGTATTTTATGTGTGGTTGCACCAGAGATTTGTATCAAGGCAGTATGCCTTACATGAAATTTGCCTTTTTTACAGCAGCAGCACACTGAGCTGTGTTCATCGAGTTGTCCACCACAACTCCAAGATCTTTCTTGGTCAGTCAGCACTATCTCAGATCCCATCAGCTTATACTTGAAGTTGGGATTTTTTACCCCAATGTGCATCACTTTATACTTGCTTATGTTGAACTGCATTTGCCATTTTGAAGCCCATTTTCCCAGTTTGGAGAGATCCTTTCGGAATTCCTTGCAGTCCCTTTTTGTTTTAATCACCCCAAATAATTTGGAGTCATGCGCAAACATAGCCACTTCACTGCTCACCCCTAATTCCAGATAATTTATGACTACGTTGAAAAGCATTGGTCCCAACCCTGTGGGACCCCACTATTTACACCCATACATTAGGACGATTTACCACTTATTCCTACTCTCTGCTTTCTGTTCTTTAACCAGTTACTGATCCATAAGAGGACCTGTTTCCTAAGAAAGTTCAAGGCAGATTACAGCACAAAAGTTAAAAACAATCACAAAACGTCAACAAGAAAACAAATTATCAAAACTGAAAGTACACAGAAGCAGCAATCAGCACAACAACATAGCAGCATCAGCACCTTTTTTTTAAAGCTGTCAGCCACCTTACAACTCCTAAAAATGCCTCATTCCAAATGAAAGGTAAACATTGTTGGGAGCAGATGAACCTCCTTGGGTAGGGCATTCCAAAGCATGTGGCAGTCCATGTGTATCGTGCTTTGCGGAGTAATAACAACAGAAAGTCAGGTCAATTAGGGATGCCGGAGAAATTCGAGACGGATTAAAATGAGCTAGGATTTCTAAGAATCTGACCTGCGGAATCCGCTGTGGAGCAACCCCCTCAGGCCCTGCGGAGTCTGTGGACTTTCAGATGATTTTTTTACTTTCCCAAAATTTACGCATATAAATCCATAGAAAAATACAGAAGTTTCTGCTGAGGAAATGTAGAATGGAATAGGGGACAATACGCTAAATGTTACGTACTGGGGTAAATTATGTAAATACTTAACGTAAATACTTACGTAATTATTTCTGTATTTTTCCGCATGATGAAAAAAAAATATTCGCATCCGTCTGTGGGCGGATAACGGAACAAAAGGCACCTGAAAATCAGCAAAACACAGATGGAGCGGATTTTACACAGTCCGTACATCCCTAAGGTAAATGCTCCAAGGAACGTAAAATACAGGACAGTTAGAGCTGAGATGAAATGCCTCACCTCAAATTCACCACTCCATGATGAATGCAGGGGTGGGAGGAGTTGTCTCTTTTTTATAGGGATGTCAGAGAATTCTGCCAGAGATCTCGGTGAGGCCAAATGCCAGTGCATTCGGCCCCCTGAAATCCGTGGCGGAACGGCCTGCCCCCCCACCCCCCCATGGATCCCCCCCTGTGACGAGACTCACCTTGGGCAGATGTTCCGGACGGTGGCAGCTCCGGTGGTGGCTTCAGTGGCGGCGGCAGCTGGTCTTCCGACTGTCTGCCGCCGCCACCGCCATTTGCAGTCTGGTCGTTTGTGTGTTGTTGTTGTTTTTAACATAGACGTGATAGGCTACGTAAAGACTTACGTAGCCTATCACGTCTGGGTAAAAAAAAAAAAAAGCGCCTATGCAAATGGATTTGTGTTCCTTATTTTTCGCTGTCTTAGTCTACGTAAATATTTACGTAGACTATTACGGCGAAAATAAAGGGGAACGCAAATAGCATAGTGGGCGCTATTTGCGTCCCTTTTTGATTCGCTGTTTTAGCCTACGTAAATATTTACGTAGGCTAAAACGGCAAATCAAAAAGGGACGCAATTAGCACCCACTATGCTATTTGCATTCCCCTTTATTTTCACCGTAATAGTCTACGTAAATATTTACGTAGACTAAGACGGTGAAAAATAAGGAACGCAAATGGAGGCGGCTGTAGCCGCCACCATTTGCGTACGCTTTTTTTTTTTTTTTAACCCAGACGTGATAGGCTACGTAAGTCTTTTTAACCCAGACGTGATAGGCTATGTAAGTAAGGTTGAACACAAGGACGCAAACGGCGGTGGCTACGGCAGCCGCCATTTGTGTCCCTGCTATGCAGCGGCTGGATGTCCGGCTGCTGGCAGAGCTAGCTGGCGGCTCCGCGGAATCCCCGCGGAGCGCAGCCAGCTGGGCAGGACTCCGGGGGAAGGGACAGAGCGCCTCCCCCGCATCGAGGATTCCAGGGGGAGGGATGGAGCGCCTCCGCCCCCACCATGAAGCAGATCCGTGAAACGGTAAGTAACTTTCGTACATCCCTACTTTTTTATTTGGTTAAACTTCTTGCTGTTCTTCTTGATACCTGCCACTGCGGCCACAATTTGCTCCTCAGAAAGCCCCTGGAATGGCATTATATGACATAACATTGCTCTAAGGATATTTCTGGGGGGAGGAGAAATAGCAGCCCCCACTGGCAGTCAGTGCTTTTTCCAGCCCACGGAACAGGAGCACCATGACCTCCCAGTGAAATTCTCCAATAGTGGGAGAAACCAGTCTGTCTGCCTGCTGTGGGCATTTGTTTTCAGTTGTAGAGATGTACGAAAGTCACTTACCTTTCTGCGGATTGTGTTCGTGTGGGGGGGGGAGGTGCTCCATCCCTCCCCCCAGAATCCTCGACGGGGGGGAGGAGATCCAGTCCTCCCTCCCAGAATTCTGCCCGGCTGGCTCTGCTCCACGGCAGCTCCGCACAGCAGCTGGCCAACCAGGGCCGTCCGCAGCTGGGTTTCTGGCCACAGACTGGCTGGTGCAGACGCAAATGGTGGCTGCCGTAGCAGCCGCCATTTGCGTCCAGCCAGGCAGCCGTGATAGGCTACGTAAGAATTTATGTAGCCTATCACGGCTACCCCCCCAAAAAAAAACAGCGTACGCAAATGGCGGCGGCTACAGCAGCCGCCATTTACGTTCCCTATTTTTCGCCGCTCTAGCCTACGTAAATATTTACGGCAAAAAAAAAGGGAACCGCAAATAGCGTAGCGGGCGCTATTTGCGTTTCTTTTTTTTTCGCCGTAAAAGCCTACATAAATATTTAGGTAGGATAAAACGGTGAAAAAAAGAAGAATGCAAATAGCGCCCACTACGCTATTTGCGGTTCCCTTTTTTTTTTGGCCGTAATTGCTTATGTAAATAATTACGTAGGCTAGAACGGCGAAAAATAGGGAATGCAAATGGCGGCCACCGTAGCTGCCACCATTTGCGTACACCGTTTTTTTTTTTTGGGGGGGTTAGCCGTGATAGGCTAAGCTACATAAATTCTTACGTAGCCTATCACGGCTGCAAAGACGCCAATGGCGGCCACAGCAGCCTGGCTGTGGCCGGCCAGGAGACCAGCCGCTGCTGCCAGAACCGCCGCCGAATCCACCACCGCCGCCCCAGGTAAGTGCCATCCCAAGGGATTCCATGGGGGGGGGGGCAGGAGATTCTTTAGAATCTGGCCTCACTGGAATCGGTGGCGGAATTCTCTGCCATCCCTATTCAGTTGCTGGGGGTGTGGTCAGGAAAGAAGGCATTGAGGATGGGCAGTGGGGCATGCAGGAACAGATTTGACAGGTGCGAGGGCAAGAATCGCCCACCAGTTGCAACTCCTGCCTCCGCTCAAGTCTTGCTGAGGAAGGACTTTCCTCGATTGCCAGTTGTCTGCCATGTAAATGCTTGAACACATTTCTCAGCTGGAGGGAGAAGAGGGTAAAATGCCTCCCTGCAACGAAGCGAGCCACATCTGATCCCCCACCCCACCAAGCTCAGAAGCAACATCCTCTGTTGATTCAGAGCACCCCATTAAGTTCAATGGGGCTTACTCTCAAGTATGTGTGCCGAGGATTGCAGACTTACAGGGTGATCTTATGTCTACTCAGAAGTAAGTCCCATTGAGTTCAATGGGGTTTACTCCCACATGAGTGTGCCGGGGGTTGCAGACTTACGACACAATCTTACATTTTATGTCTACTCAGAAGTAAGTCAGAGGTTTCCTGGGGGCTGTGAGAAAAAAGTACAGTAGAAGTTAAGCTACGAAAACAAGACACCCCCCCCCCCGCTCCTTTGCACACAGGCCAGGGAGAGAAGACGGCACTCCCTCAGTTCAGACAACGTGTCTGCCATGTAAAGGAGACCTTCCTAATCCCGCAAAGAAACTAGGGATGGCAGAGAATTCCGCCACAGATTTCAGTGAGGCTGAATGCTGAGGCCGAATGCACTGGCATTCGGCCCCTTGAAACCCATGGCGGAACGGCCCCCCACCCCCTGCCCCCCCGCGGAATCCCCTCCGGGACAAAAGCTTACCTGGGGCGTATGTTCCGGCAGCAGCGGCTCCAGCGGTGGCTCCGGCAGCAGCAGCTGGTCTCTCAGCTGGCTGCTGTGGACTCAAATGGCGGCCACTGCACCATTTGCGTAGCTGCCTTTGCCGTGATAGGCTACGTAAATACTTTTTACTTACGTAAATACTTACGTAGCCTATCACAGCAAGCAAAAAACAAAACAAAAACAAAACCGCGTACGCAAATGGCGGCGGCTACGGCGGCTGCCATTTGCGTTCCCTTTTTTTCACTGTTTTAGCCTACGTGCATATTTACATAAGCTATTATGGTGAAAAAGGGGAACACAAATAGCGTAGTGGGCGCTGTTTGCGTTCCTTTCTCTCTCTCGCCGTAATAGCTTACGTAAATATTTATGTAGGCTAAAACAGCAAAAAAAAGGGAACGCAAATGGCGGCCGCCATAGCTGCCGCCATTTGCGTACGCGTTTTTTTTCCCCCCGGAAGGCTGCCCAATGGCCGGATGTCCGGCTGCGGGCGGCCCTGGCTGGCGGCTCTGCGGAATCTCCGCGGAGCGGAGCCGGCTGGATCAAGATTTTGGGGGGAGGTGCGGAGTGCTTCCCCTCCAACGCGAATCACCCCGTCAAAAAGGTAAGTGACTTTCGTACATCCCTAAAAGAAACCAAAAGCAGGAAGTTCCGGAAAGGATGTGGCTTTTGCAAGGTTTTTTGCTTAATGTAGAGACACTCACTATATCGTATCATTCCAGGGACATTCACAGGGGGAGGGAATGGCAGTTGCCTACTGGAGGCCACAGACTCCAGTTTTAATTTCAGATATCCATAGTGTGACCAGAGGGTGACAGTGAGCAGTATCAAATGCTGTCCATGTGCTTCCACTGATTGTATTGCACCAGTGGGATCCGCTGCCTTTTGTGAGCTCCACTGACTTGTTCCATTCCAGAAACAAGCGTTTCAGCTGATTTTCAGTTGCTTTAGAAGCGCTAATTTCCTCTTCTGCCAGACGTGGGTCCCGCTGGTGCCCAGGCAGCACTGAATACTGCCCCATGTGTCCTACTTTATAGAGGACAGGCCTCTATTTGAAGGTGTCCTCTATTTGAAGGGCTGTCCAGTCCAATTCCAGTTTAATGATAAATAATCATAAGAAGGGAGAGCAGGGGCCTTAAGTTGCCCATCAACTGTGAGTACCTGGACAGGAGATTGAGCAGGCACACACGTTACCTGGTCATTCCCTACTGTGGTGAGATGTATTGTATTGCTATTTAAACTCTAGTAATTATTTCTAAATTTGCAGCAAGACATCTAAATTAGAACATGCCAGTTTTATGTGAATTGGTGTCCTCTTTTTTGGCAATGTGAAAGTGGCCACTTTAGTCATTCACCAATTGTTCAATTGGGCAATTTTTAAAAATAATGTCAAACTCAAACATGGGGGGGTACTGCCCATCTCTACCAACAGGACAGCAGAGGAAGATGGAACTCACAGCACAGCTTCATTAGCAAATGGCACCCATGATAAGGATGTGCTGCATCAGGCCATGAGAATTGTGACCAGTTTTATCAGAACTCTTTTTGCTTCCCTCAAAAGCCTTGGAATTTCACTTTGGCTAACATTCATTTAAAACAAGCCCTTCTTGCATCTACCTTGCCTATTTAGCCCATTTCTGAGGAGCAGATATTGGGCTCCTTATTACATACTGTACTTCTACCATTGCCTAATATTGGACTGAAAAAAGGTAGGACTGACATTTAGAGGGTTGGATGTCAGCTTGGTTCAAATTGTGCACTTATATACATAGCTCTGCTATATACTCTACAGCAGTATTATCATTGCTTTAGTTTGCAAGACGCAGCTACACACAGGGAACAAGCTTCAGAACCTCTGGTAACAGAAACACAGCAAAGAGCAACACAAAAAGCAGAACCTTCAGACTGTAAGCCTGTAGGAAAGGCTTTGCTGTTTTTATTCTATCTTTTATATTGTACAGCACCTTGGGTTTCTTTTAAGGGAAATAATAAATATTATGATTATGATGTTGGGAAAGTCTTTTATGACGATCTAATTTTATTCTACCAAGGCCTGCATTATGTATTAAACACATCACTGGAAAAATGGATGTACAGTTTCCAATATTGCATTCTATATGCTGTTTTAACTCAATTCCTACATGACTTGGTGGTGGTTTACAACCCAGCTGATACTCACTGAACTGAAGTTAATTAAAACTTAAAATGCAGCAGTGAGATTAAGCTTTCCCAGTGAATTTAAATAATCCAGCCTTGCACAGTTGATCAGTCAAGGTTCAATGTAACAGGACCTCAACCAAATTGTGTTCCTCCTCTATTGTGTAATTATTCCAAGCACTTTGTGTAGAAGGGCCAATCCTGCTTCCTTCAACTGGGTTCAAAGCTAAGAATATAAGTAGGTGCTTCTGCTATTCCCTAACCATGAAATAACTTCCAAATGCTGGGAAATTTAAGCTATCAGTAGTCTGCAAAGCATGAGAACAAATTCGCCATACAAATTTTAACCTTATCTGGTGTTGACTTAGTGGGAGAGGGTTGGTAATTTGACATCTGGCACAATCCACCAGAAGGTTCATCTGCGCAAGCCCCATTTGAATGAACTGAACGGCAAAAAAAGCACAGTAATCGACTGAACAACAACAACAACAATCCCAGTGGATTGTGCCATTGGTCAACTGGCTGATCAAATATTGGTCAAATCATGGTCAAGTATTGAAAGCATTAATTTATTAAAAGCAAAGGAAATAGAGACTTGCAAATTACAAAAATCAAGTTTGTTAACTGTTATTATGAAAACATTAAATTATAAACAATTGTGTGTAGGGTTGTGCCAAATATTCTCATGCAGATATTTTCAGCATGACAGGGGAATCAAAATATTCCCAGCACAGCAAACATTTGCCCACTTTTTCACTGACTGTCAACTGTCTGATCAGCATCTGATTTGGAACTCCCTCCCCATCTCCAGCCTTTGGGACTGGGACTGCTTCTTTTGGGAAGCATCCCAGCTACTCAGGGATCACATAGTGAGCATGATTATGTCACAGTACCACAAAACCAATCAGATTTCTCCACGTGATGAATTCTTGAAGCCAAATTCAGAATAAGTATAATGTTTTCTGGCTCAGCATTGCCTTCACTCTGAACAAACACTTTTGCCTCTTTTTGCAATTTGCCCTGAAAAATAACTGTGGAGGACCCTTTTTTTTCAGCTGATATAAAAGCTTTAGTGAAAAGTCTCCTCCTTTCAGCTCAGACCTAACAATCAATTGTTATTTGTAAACATGGTATGCTAATAGAAATGTATATGAACTAAATGTAGTGAACAGGGGTGTTTTTTTTTGGCTTTTATCCAGAACACTTCAGATAGCCCAATGCAGTAATAAAAACTGACCAAAAATATCATTTTTAAAATCTGTTTATGCCTTACAGAAACGTCTGTGTGCTTCTGAGAGTGTAAATAGAGGTAAACGGCTGGTACATAGTTCAAATATAGTGGCCTAGAATATGAGTCAGCATAAGGCCTCAATTTACTTTCATCTAATGCTGGGAACTAGAATAAATATTCCCACATTTACTCCCTGATGTTGTTGATTTTTTAAAAAAAATTGAATTCATTAGTGTCATGTGTTTTTTTTTCTGATTAGTTATTTGATTCTAGAAAAGCAGTGCACACTAATTCCCTTTTAAGTGAGTTCCCCTATTATGGAAATCCTGACTATCTGTTTGAATGCTGTGTCCTCTATTAATCTTCTGATTCCAGTTAATAGCCTCTTAGCACTGTGTTTGAATTAATCCATGATTTCTGCTGCTGCTTGCTTGGCGATAGTGGGCAAATAAGCCCTGGAAGTAAAGTTGATAGATAAAAACAAGCATTGTGTGTCTTGTGTCTTTAATACTTTGATGCTGTTAAAGTAAACCACAGTTTAGTGTTACATCTGTAATAGGAAATGGTTTTATCCTGGTTTCAGAACCTGTTATTAAATCAACATCAAGCCATAGTTTCCAGTTCTGGATGTAACGGACAACTATGATTTACTTTAACCAGGACTGAAGATACTGATGGATGAGAGAAGGAAAGGGAAAGCAAAGGATGAGCATTAAGGCGTGATGCTTGTTCTCAGCGTCATGGTTTATGAAGTTCAGATATGATCCCAAATATGATCAGTTCAGATATGATCCCAGCTTCATAGACTCTGAACTGATCCACTGACTCCCGCATCCCTACCTGGGCAAGGAATGTTCCTCATATTTGAACTGATCCATTGACTCTGGCATCCCTGCCTCAGTCACATGCCTTAAAAAGGGTTGAGAGATATTAGGAAGCGGGCAGCCAAATTGACAATAAAGATATTGAAAAGAAAGCATGCAATTTGTGGAAAGATTAGAGGAACCAGGAATATTGTAAACTTTATCACAAGTGAAGAAGGTTAAGAGGGGACTTGATAACTATCTTTAGTATTTACGTACAAACAAGATGGGCATGTTCAAAAGTTTGACTAGCACAAGCACGAAACTGCAGATCTGAAATGCAGAAGGAGTAACAACTTTCTGACCACATAAATACTTTGGCTAATGGAATTACATTGGATGTTTCCTTGGAGAGTTTGAAGAAATCTCAGCATACACCTCCATGAAGCTTAGCAGTTCCTAATAGGGTATAGGCAGAAAGACATTCCTTCATTTATAGGACTGCAGAAAGACATTCCTTCATTTTCATCTTCTCCTGTGCAACAAACATTCTGAAAATATACTAATTTCCTTGCTTTATAAAATAATTAAAAATTCATTGTTTCACTCTTTGTGTGCCTTTCTTGATGTTCCATATAACTTCTTTGATTCCTTTTCTACTTGTGGGTAGTGGGAAGGTAGAAGAGTGTTCTAGCTGTTTTGGGTGATAAAACCAGAGCTAACTCCCCCCCCCCCCCGGCAGGGTGTTCCTATACTTTGAGTAGAATCTTAGAATCATAGAATAGTAGGGTTGGAAGGAGCCTATAAGACCATCGAGTCCAAGCCCCTGCTCAATGCAGGAATCTAAGTCAAAGCATCCCCGACAGATGGCTGTCCAGCTTCATCTTGAACGCCTCCAGTGTGGGAGAGCCCACCACCTCCCTAGGGAATTGGTTCCACTGTCTTATTGCTCTAACTGTCAGGAAGTTTTTCCTGATGTTCAGCTAGAATCTGGCTTCCTGTAACCTGAGCCCATTATTCTGTGTCCTGCATTCTGGGATGATGGAGAAGAGATCCTGGCTTTCCTCTCTGAGACAACCTTTCAAATACTTGAAGAGCACTATCATATCTCCCCTCAGTCTTCTGATCATCTTCGTTGCCCTCCTCTGAACCTTCTCCAGTTTGTCTGCATCCTTCTTAAAGTGTGGCGCCCAGAACTGGGCACAGTACTCAAGATGAGGCCTAACCAGTACTGAGTAGAGGGGCACTAGTACTTCATGTGATTTGGAAGCTATACTTCAATTAATGCAGCCCAAAATAGTATTGGCCTTTTTTTCAGCCACATCACATTGTTGGCTCATATTAATATTTTGATCTACAACAATTCCAAGATCCTTCTTGCTTGCAGTATTGTTGAGCCACGTATCCCCCATCTTGTATCTGTGTGTTTGTTTTCTTTTTCCTGGGTGCAGAACTTGGCATTTATCCCTTTTAAATTTCATTCTGTTTTCTGCCCAGCACTCCAGCCTATCAAGAACACTTTGACTTCTGTTTCTGTCTTCCAGGGTATTAGCTATCCCACCCAATTTTGTGTCATCTGCAGATTTGATCAGCGTTCCCTGCACCTCCTCTTCAAAGTCATTAATAAAAATGTTGAAGAGCACTGGGCCCAGGACTGAGCCCTGTGGTACCCCACTCATTACCTCTCCCCAGTTTGAGAAGATCCCATTGATAAGCACTCTTTGAGTCCGATTCTGTAGCCAACTGTGGATCTACCTGATAGTTGTTTCATCTAGCCCACTTTGAGGTAGTTTGCTCATGCTCATCAGGATATCATGGGGTACTTTGCTGAAAGCTTTGCTGAAGTTGAGGTATATTATGTCCACAGCATTCCCACAGTCCACAAGGGAGGTGACCTGATCCAAAAATGAGATCAGATTTGTCTTGACAAATCTATGTTGGCTTCAAGTAATCACTGCATTGTTTTCAAGGTGCTCACAGATGGATTGCTTTATGATCTGTTCCAGAATTTTCCCAGGGATTGATGTCAGACTGACTGGTCTGTAGTTCCCAGGTTCCTCCTTTTTGCCCTTTTTTGAAGTTAGGGACAACATTAGCCCTCCTCCAATCATCTGGCACTGCACCTGTCCTCCATGATTTCTCAAAGATAATAGACAGTTGTTCCAAGAGTTCTTCTGCCAGTTCCTTTAATACACTAGGATGTAGTTCATCTGCCCCCAGAGATTTGAACTCATTCAAAGTAATTAGATGTTCCTTTACCATATACCTATCGATCTCAAGCTGCAATCCTGCCCTGTCAGCCTGTACTTTGCCTTTGCCAGGGTGCTCATAGACCCTCTTTTGGGGAGACGACTGAGCCAAAGTAGGAACTCAGCACTTCTGCCTTTTCCTTGTCATCTGCTATCATTTTGCCATCCTTATATAATAGCTGAACCACCATTTCTTTTCTCTGTCTTTTACTATGTTTCATAGTAGTTTCATAACAGGTAAAAAATAATCCCGGCAAAGCTTTTCCTGGCCTGAAATGCAATGATGTTAAACGTTTACCAATTGATTTCTCCTTGATGAGTGACTATTAGGCATGGGAACCCTGCTATAATATAACTCTAGCTGTTCAGAACTCATAAACACAACTGGTTTTCGTGTCCCTAGACTGGCCTGATAATATAATTGTAACACAAGATACAGATTCTGTCCACTAACCTCTGCTCAGGTCCTTCAAGCAGATAACATGTGAGCAAGGCTGGCTCAAGATATTTTTTGCCTGCAGCAAGGATGGTGCCCACCCATATTCCATCTACTGTAAACAGCTGGACTGACAATTGCATCTTACTTCAACACTGATGACAGGATAGCTTCTCACACTGTATCTGAGGGCAGGAGACTAGTTTAGGGGGTGCTGGGGAGACCGTGTGGCACACTCAGTTCTGTCCTCCCACACTCTGCCGTTGCTCCCTGCCCTCCATCATCTACTGCCTGAGATGACCAGCTGATGTGAAGGAAGGTTTCTCCCTCCATGGAATTCCGTGCCCCATTCCTGATACCTCATATGCCCCTCAGAGGGCCCACCCCATAGTCTGAGAACTTTGATGCCAAAGGAACACAAGTAAAATATGGATTCCACAAATCACTTTGAAATGTTTGTCTGTAATACCACCAGATGAACAATCTATCAACTCTGTAACTCTAACCTTCCCTAATCCCATGTTCCTGCTCTCCTTTTTATTCTCCTTCATGTGATATATCTGTATAGTCTTCTGGTATTGCAGGGCAAAGTGATTTGATCTGGTGACTTAATGTCATATTTGCCTTGCTTTTTACAATTCAATAAATAAACAAATGAAGAGTGATTTCCAGTGCTTCATTTATGCATTGCAACTGGCATCAAGCTTGCCAGCAATAAGAACTTCCAGTTGTTTGTTTACTGCCATTTTAAAAGCAAGCCAAATACAAAATTAATTTCCCAAATCAAATAAAAGATAACAACCAGGACACATTTCCTGCATGTCAGACTTTAATCTCACTTTTACATTAGTTCTTATTCTCAGTAATGTAGTATCACATATAATTAGAAAACTGAATCCTCTGGAAATGAAACATTTTCTGATAAAAAGCAAATTGGACTAGTACACTGTTGAAGAGCACAGTGCTGGGTGAGATCCCTAGCTGTGTTACTTGACTTCTAAATGCCTTTGTGAGGTTATACACTACCTCTTTAGATGGTTTCTCCTTCCATCTACTATTCGCATAAGAGACATAGGAAGGCAGGGCTTTTGTAAGTTGAATACTTGTGTAAAAGAACCTGCACCTTTGGAAATTCTCTCCTCTAAACAACTTTCTCAAGGTATAGGAGTCTTGCCGTCCTTTGTTGTATCTGCTCTATCTACTGTCTACCTAAAGTGTCAACTTTTAAAAGAAACAGAAGCAGAGATAGGCAGCTTGTGGGCCTGCACCCTGTCAAACCGCCAAGCCAGAAATGCTGCCAACTTTCAAATTTCTTATTAACCTGGCCTAAAGGGGGAGACCCCTTCATGGATCACTGCCTTGCTGTGGCAAAGGGGCTTGCGTAACTCAGTGAAGCCATAAGCTATGCCGTGCAGGGCCACCCAAGACGGACAGGTCATGGTGGAGAGTTCTAACAAAATGTGGTCCACTGGAGAAGGAAATGGCAACCCACTCCAGTATTCTTGCCAAGAAAACCCCATGCAACGTATCACAAGGCTAAAAGATATGACACCAGAAGATGAGCCCCTCAGGTCGGAAGGTGTCCAATATACTACTGGGGAAGAGCAGAGGGTATTTCCAAGTAGCACCAGAAAGAGTGAAGCGGCTGGGCCAAAGCTGAAAGGACACTCAGCTGTGGATGTGTCTGGTGGTGAAAACAAAGTCCGATGCTGTAAAGAACAATATTGTTTAGGAACCTGGAATGTCAGATCAATGAATCTAGGTAAGCTGGAGGTGGTCAGACATGAGATGGCAAGATTGAACATCGACATCTTGGGAATCAGCGAACTAAAATGGACAGGCATGGGCGAATTTAATTCACGTGACCATCATATCTACTACTGTGGGCAAGAATCCCTTAGAAGAAATGGAGTAGCACTCATAGTGAACAAAAGGGTGGGAAAAGCAGTACCGGGGTACAATCTCAAAAACGATAGAATGATCTCAGTACGAATCCAAGGCAAACCATTCAACATCACAGTAATTCAAGTCTATACCCCAACCACTGAGGCTGAAGAAGCGGAGGTTGATCAGTTCTATGAAGACCTACAACACCTTCTAGAACTAACACCAAAAAAAGATGTCCTCTTCATCATAGGGGATTGGAATGCTAAAGGAGGAAGTCAAGAAATCACCAGGATAACAGGCAAGCATGGCCTTGGTGTACAAAATGAAGCAGGACAAAGGCTAATAGAGTTTTGCCAAGAGAACACGCTGATCATAGCAAACACTCTTTTTCAACACCACAAGAGGCAACTCTACACATGGACATCACCAGATGGTCAATATCGAAATCAGATTGATTATGTCCTTTGCAGCCAAAGATGGAGAAGCTCCATAGAGTCAGTAAAAACAAGACCGGGAGCTGACTGTGGCTCAGATCATGAGCTGCTTCTTGCAAAATTTCGGCTTAAATTGAAGAACGTAGGGAAAACCACTAAACCATTCAGGTATGACCTAAATCATATCCCTTATGAATATACAGTAGGGTAGGGTATTTTAGAAATGTTTTTATTGTAGAATTTTATTTTTTTTAACTGTTTTATTCTATGTTGTACATCGCCCAGAGTGGCTGGGTGACCAGCCAGATGGGCGATTAATAAATTTAATAATAAATAAATAAATACAGTAGAGGTGAGGAATAGATTTAAGGGATTAGACCTGATAGACAGAGTGCCTGAGGAACTATGGATGGAGGTCCGTAACATTGTTCAGGAGGCAGCAACTCAATCCATCCCAAAGAAAAAGAAATGCAAGAAAGCAAAGTGGCTGTCTGATGAGGCTTTACAAGTAGCTGAGGAAAGAAGGGAAGTGAAAAGCAAGGAAGAAAGGGAAAGATATATCCACCTGAATGCAGAGTTCCAGAGAATAGCAAGGAGAGACAAGAAGGCCTTCTTAAATGAACAATGCAAAGAAATCGAGGAAAACAACAGAATGGGAAAGACTAGAGATCTTTTCAAGAAAATCGGAGATATCAAGGGAACGTTTTGTGCAAAGACGGGCATGATAAAGGACAAAGAAGGCAGGGACCTAACAGAAGCAGATGAGATTAAGAAGAGGTGGAAAGAATGCACAGAAGAACTATATAGGAAAGATCTGAATGTCCCTGATAGCCATGATAGTGCGGTCACTGAACTTGAGCCGGACATCCTCGAGAGTGAAGTCAAGTGGGCCTTAGGAAGCATTACTAACAACAAAGCTAGCAGAGATGACAGTCTTCCAGCTGAGCTATTTAAAATCCTAAAAGATGATGCTGTTAAAGTGCTGCACTCCATATGCCAACACATTTGGAACACTCAACAGTGGCCACAAGACTGGAAAAGGTCAGTTTACATTCCAATTCCAAAGAAGGGCAATGCCAAAGAGTGTTCAAACTACCATACAATTGCGCTCATTTCACATGCCAGCAAGGTTATGCTCAAAATCCTACAAGCTAGGCTTCAGCAGCATGTGAACCAAGAACTACCAGAAGTACAAGCGGAGTTTAGAAGAGGCAGAGGAACTAGAGATCAAATCGCCAACATTCGCTGCATCATGGAGAAAGCAAGAGAATTCCAGAAAAACGTCTATTTCTGCTTCATTGACTACACTAAAGCCTTTGATTGTGTGGATCACAACAAACTATGGCAAATTCTTAAAGGGATGGGAGTACCAGACCACCTTACCTGTCTCCTGAGAAACCTGTACGAGGGTCAAGAAGCAACAGTAAGAACCAGACATGGAACAACCGATTGGTTCAAAATTGGGAAAGGAGTACGACAAGGCTGTATGTTGTCGCCCTGCTTATTTAATTTATATGCAGAGCACATCATGAGAAACGCTGGGTTGGATGAATCACAGGTCGGAATTAAGATTGCTGGGAGAATTATCAACAACCTCAGATACGCAGACGATACCACCCTAATGGCAGAAAGTGAAGAGGATCAAAAGAGCCTCTCGTTGAGGGTGAAAGTGGAGAGTGCAAAAGCTGGTTTGAAACTCAACATTAAAAAAACAAAGATCATGGCATCTGGCCTCATCACTTCCTGGCATATGGAAGGGGAAGAAATGGAAGCAGTGACTAGGGATGTACGAATCACTTACCTGTTCCGGTCGGGGCATCCGCTGGGGGGGGGAAGGCACTCTGTCCCTCCCCCTGGAATCCTCGACAGGGGGGAGGTGCTCCGTCCCTCCCCCCAGGAAACCTCGATGGCTGGCTCCGCTCCATGGGGATTCCGCGAAGCCGCCGGCCAGCTCCACCACCAGCCAGACATCTGGCTGCTGGCTAGCAGGGACGCAAAAGGCGGTGGCTCTAGCCACCGCTATTTGCGTCCCTGTATTCAGCCATGATAGGCTACGTAAAGACTTACATAGCCTATCACGGCTGGGTTAAAAAACAAAACAAAAATGCGTACGCAAATAGCGGTGGCTATGGCCACTGCCATTTGCGTTCCTTATTTTTGGCTGTCTTAGTCTATGTAAATATTTACGTAGACTAAGACGGCGAAAATAAGGGGGAACACAAATAGCGTAGCGGGCGCTATTTGCGTTCCCCTTTATTTCCACTGTCTTAGTCTACGTAAATATTTATGTAGACTAAGACGGCCAAAAATAAGGAAAGCAAATGGCGGCGGCCATAGCCGCCGCCATTTGCGTATGCGGGTTTTTTTTAACCCAGACATGATAGTCTTTACGTTATGTGATAGTCTTTATGTAGCCTATCACATCTATGTAGAAAAAAAAAGATGAGATTGGAAATGGCGGCGGCGGCAGCCAGTTGGAAGACCAGCCGCCGCCGCCGAAGCTGCCGCTGGAGCCGACACCGTCCGGAACATCCGCCCCAGGTAAGGCTCGTCCCAGGGGTGATCCGTGGGGGGCGGGGGGTGGCAGGCCATTCCGCCATGGATTTTGGGGGGCCAAATGCACTGGCATTCGGCCTCACCAAGATCTGTGGCAGAATTCTCTGACATCCCTAGCAGTGACAGATTTTACTTTCTTGGGCTCCAAGATCACCGCAGACGGTGACTGTAGCCATGAAATTAAAAGATGCTTGCTCCTTGGGAGGAAAGCTATGGCAAACCTAGACAGCATAGTAAGAAGCAGAGACATCACCTTGCTAACAAAGATTCGTATAATCAAAGCTATGGTTTTCCCAGTAGCAACGTATGGCTGTGAGAGCTGGACTATAAGGAAGGCCGAGCGCCGAAGAATTGATGCTTTTGAACTGTGGTGCTGGAGAAGACTCTTATGAGTCCCCTGGACTGCAAGGACGTCAGATCAGTCAATCCTAAAGGAAATCAACCCTAACTGCTCATTGGAAGGACAGATACTGAAGCTGAAGCTGAAATATTTTGGCCACCTAATGCGAAGAGAAAATTCACTGGAAAAGACCCTGATGCTGGGAAAGATTAAAGGCAAAAGGAGAAGGGGACGGCAGAGGATGAGATGGCTAGATAGCATTACCGATGCAATGAATATGAACTTGAGCACAGTCCGGGAGAGAGCGCAGGACAGGAAGGCCTGGCGTGCTACGGTCCATGGGGTCACAAAGAGTTGAACATGACTTAACGACTGAACAACAACAAAAGGGGGAGAGGGGCTCCTGTACTTTTAACAGTTGTGAAGGGAGGAAGTTTTTGTGGCTATATGACAATCTATAGCAAAATATTTCCCCAATCTGTAACCCTGGCCTTAGGTGCCTTGCTCTAAAGCAATTCTAGTTACACACACATACATATATAAATAATTATGTGTGTGTGTGTGTGTGTGTGTGTGTGTTTATATACAGAATGCCAGTACAATCCATTGGTTAGAAAAAGTAGTTAACTCATGGTGGTTTTAAAAATCCATACAGGGAATAAGAAATATGTCTTATAGAAATCCTCCATACACCAAAGCCAAGATTTCCATTTTAGAGTATGAGCAAGGAAGTAGTTTGTAGTATTACGGTGGATTTCAAGCTACCAGCTCTTCTAACTATCTTCAGTCACTTTCCAATTTTACTTAAATTATCTAATGAGAGACAGATTGGGATTCTCTGACTTTTCATCATTCCACCAGGTCTCTGAGCAAATTATCTTTAGTTCACTGACATTCTAATTTGCCTGAGCAAGACAGAATTCTATGAGGAAGTTTCTGATCTATAATATTTATCTTGCTTGGCTACAATTATTCCTGCCTCCATTTCAACCATCCACCACTATATAACATAAATGAGGAAATACAATTCAATTTCTTCTGAGTTGGTTGAAGATAGCAGGAGTGTTGTCTTATTTTAAAGGCAATGCTGCAAGGCATTAGTGTGGCATTCCCCAACACTGTCATTTTAAGCAGCAGCATATAACAGAACTGACAAAAGAGTTGGCTGGACAGCTGAGAGGAATGGAAATTAACTGTGATGTATAGATCTGCTTGCTACTCAAAGTAGTTATCAGAAACCACATTCACTTCAAGAGAGTTTGCTAGAGAAGGGCTGATTCAGACAATGTTTTGGACAGTGACTGACTGAATAGGAAAAGCTACAGTTGATGATCTGTGCAACTTTTCTGGGGATAAGCAGGGGCTGCCAAGAATCCAGAACCCTACTCACTGATTCATCTGGATAAAATTATGTTGATAAAACAATTCTGACATACATTTTCTATGTGTATGTATGTGCTAACAGGGCTATGTTTAAAAAGTGGCACAAAGCGCATCAAAATCAGATCGAAAGCAGCCTGGAATGTTACCGTATCTAGAAGAAACCCTACAAGAACCACTGTAGTTTTCAATATATAAGGTGAGTCTGAGCCTTATAAAGAGCCTTGTGTGGCGCAGAGTGGTAGGTAGCAGTACTGCAACCAAATCTCTTCACCTGAGTTCAATTCCAGCGGAAGCCGGGTCTCAGGTAGCCGGCTCAGGTCGACTCAGCCTTCCATCCTTCTGATGTCGGTAAAATGAGTACCCAGCTTGCTGGGGGAAAGGTAGTTACGACTGGGGAAGGCAATGGCAAACCACCCTGCTATAGTCTGCCATGAAAACGCCAGCGTAAGCGGCGTCCCTCTAGGGGTCAGTAATGACCTGGTGCTTGCACAGGGGGAACCTTTCCTTTCCTTTTTCCTGAGCCTTATAAAAAAAGTGTGCAAACTAAATAGGAGAAGGCCGGGCTCCTCCCTCCTCTTCTCCAACCCACATTCTTTGCACCTCGATTGGTCTTAGCCATGGACAGTTAATCATAGAATAGTAGGGTTGGAAGGGGTCTACAAGGCCATCGAGTCCAACCCCCTTAATCTTATTCAGCTTCTCAACTCAAGCCCCCAGTTCATACATTACCTAGGGCCTTTACATGCTAGAGAAGCAGCACCCTAGAGCAGCCTTGTATCCTCATTTACAGAGGATAGTCCTCTATTTGATGGGCTGCCAGATGACCGTCCTCTGTTTTGAAGGTGCCCTGTATTTGAAGGGCTGTCCAGTCCAAGTGCAGTTTAAAGATAACTATTAGAAGAAAGAGCTGGGCCTTAAAGTTGCCCATCAATAACACCTGGACAACAGACTGAGCAAGGCACATAGATCACATGTTTTCAGTCTCCCACACGATGGTAAGATGTACTGTATTTCTATTTAAATTATAATTATTTCTAAATTTGCATCTATACATATATAGTAGCATATGCACATTTATGCAAATCATTGTCCTATTTTTGGTGATGCATGTCTTCTTGGGGGGGGGGGGCAATTCACACATGGCCATTGTAGTCATGCCTTCTCATGAATACCTAATCATATGGAGGCCCCATTGCACAATATCTCCCCTACCCAAAGGGAGTTAAATCAAGTGAAAGGGAGACTCACAGTGACTGCAGGTTCATATGGAGTCCTTGGCTCACACATTATGTATGAGCCAGGGCCTCTCGTCCCCTATGTAAATGGCCAAGGTAATCTGTGAACTGGGGTCGGGTCAGTGTACCCAAGCAAACAATGCACAGAGAACAGGGGGGCACATAAAATCTAGGGTTGCTGAACTGGAATTCTCTGATAGATCTGATATGATTTCTTTGGGCCTGAATGGAGATATAGGTTCAGGGGCCTGACATGGAAGGAGAAATGGGTACACTTTACCATGGCCTGGCCTGGGTTACAAATCCGTTACCATGGGGGTAATGGGCCTAAACTGTACATCATGTCTGAGGATGCTTATGCAAACTTATTCCCTTGCATCTCTATATCTCTATATGGGCTATTCAGATCTTGTTTGATCTTGAGACATTTTCTGGAGCCTAACAGAATGAGAGTTAGAACAGAACAAACAACATTTCCAACTGTGAGGTGTTGGCTCAGGCACTCCTCCAGAACAAAGAGTGGGGGTTAAGCTACATGTTACTTTGAAGATGTAACTAGCAGTGATGTCTTTCCTTCCCCTTACTCAGAAGTAAGTGCAGGGATGCACTTAGTCCTAGCATTGCCAGTCAAAAGACACTGTGCAGTTATTCCATCTTTCCTTCCTTAACAGCTTTTCTATGGTAAGATAAAAGGCAGAAATACTGGTGGGTAAACATGAGGGGGTTACAGGCTGAAGATGACAATATCTGGACATCACAACCTCTGTAAAATTCGGTGAATGAAGCTGGCTGATTGCACAATAAAAGCTATGCCTGGAAGTACCCAGAATGTGCCTGGGCACATTTATAAGCTTGTTCACCTTGAGTGGCTGAATAACTGCAAATGAATAAACAAAAGATAAAGTAGGGTCTTGCCTACAAGTGCTCAGGCCACAATAAATTTGTTAGTCTTTAAGGTGCCATAGGCCCCATTGTTATTTTTCAACCACACAGCTGCTCTTCTGGAACAGTGGTATAAATTGTTCAGCAAAGAGCAGTTAAGAGTTTTTCCCAATCTTGCAAATATATTCTGAACACAAATAAAGAGATTATGGTGTTCTCGGAATGGTGACAGAGGATATTAGGCATGTAGTGCCTAAGTTACAGCAGCTTGAATATTAAAATGGTATATTTTTTAAAAAACTAGCTTTTTGTTGTGGTTCTCTATTGCAAGTACATAGCACAAAATGCTTATCTTGTTCAGATCCAAAGAAATCCTACCAGTTAGATTCTCACTATTTCTGTCTTACAGTTGGCAGAAATTATGATAAGGTGGATAGATACCGGTAATGTTCAGACAATCAAGGGGTGAAGGAAGCCATCATGGCTTCTCCCCACTGCCCCTGTGTGTGCTGCGTGTGCAACTGCAATTTGCATAATTACCCATTATGCACCGTGGGTTTCCACGTTGTCCAAACCCGGTTCAGCACTTGGCAGGGGTAGCTTCTTACTTATGCCACAACCCGTGGCTTATAAAGGGGTTGTGGCATTTAGTAAGAAGTTATGTCCTGACCATGGACCATGCATGATTCATACGACATGGCAACCCATGCTGCATCGTGGGTAATTATGCAAATCACAGATGCACGTGTAGCACAAGCGGGGTGTGGGGAGAAGCCACAATGGCTTCTTTTACCCTTGTGATCATCTGAACCCAGTTACTAACTTCTAGTTGTTTACTGCAAACTCTATGATCTCAACCTTGATCTCCCTAGTCTAATCCCAAGCCAATGGCCCATACAGTACTAATGCAATCTTGATTGTACTGAAGGCTGTAGAAAATATGCCCAGGCATTGTAATGCAACAAGGAATTACTAGGGATGGTGGAGAATTCCGCCACGGATCTCAGTGAGGCCGAATGCCAGTACATTCGGCCCCCCAAAATCCATGGCAGAACGAAGCCCCCCCGCCCCACAAAAGGTGCGCGAAACAGAGCACCTATCTGTTGCTGTTCGCACTGCTTTGCGAATGGCAGCCGCGTCTGCGGCCGCCATTCACTTCACAATTTTTCGCCGTGATAGGCTACGTAAATACTTACGTAGCCTATCATGGCTAACGCAGGGACGCCATTTGTGTCCCTGCAGAGGCCGTGATAGGCTACATAAATATTTACGTAGCCTATCACGCTGAAAAAAAGGGACGCAAATGGCGGCTACGGCGGCCGCCATTTGCTTCCCTACGCAGCCTAGCAGTGGTCGGATGTCGCTGCAGGCGGCCCCAGCCGGCGGCTTTGTGGAGTTGCCGCGGAGCACAGCAGGTGAGGATTTCGGGGGGAGGGACGGAGCGCCTCCCCCCCACCGTGGATGTCACGAAACAAAACAGGTAAGTCGTTTCATACATCCCTAGGAATTACAGCTTCTGTTCTTTCCCCCTTTTTGCAATCTGCTATGCAGGTCTCTTTCTTAAACTCCAACTATTTGGCTTTCTTATTTTGATGCCTTAGCACAAGCTTGGGACAGACAATGATAAATTTGAGCAAACCTCCGTTGTTATTGTCCTTCAAAGAAAGAGCCCTCACAACAACCTTTATATTGATCCCCAGGTTCAGTAAAAACTTGTTTTTACAAAGCTTCATTTCTGGGGCTAAATCGAACTGACAGCAACCCTTTATGGAAGGAAAACAAAAACTCCCTTAAGAAAAAATGAGCCTAAAGCAGCAGGGATCTGAACTGTAATGCAGCAATGAATTGTAAACAGTAGATTCACCTGTTTCTTGAGACATTCAGCCTCATGGGATTTACCTCAATTGCCTATCAGTAGCTTCCCTTATGTTCAATTATGGTCACAGGACAGTTATTACTGGGACTGAATCTGCAAAGGTTTCAAAGGGTGTCCACAGTTTTCTCTTTGCCCCCTACTCTTTCTTTAAGAAAAACATTGCAAGTTCCTATAAAAGAGTAACTCTGTACTGGTGGTACATCACCAACCTTAGCTAGAAGTTAGCTAAAGTAAACAGCTCACATATGCCCTATCTGTCACCATCCACTTTTTATACTTCCACAAGGGGTAATACTGTGAAAACTGGTAGGTGGTAGCCATGTTTTTAACACAGTCCTACAGATTGCTTGCTGAGAACTGCTACAGTGATATGTGTTGCATACTACTAGTACATACTAATTTTGTCTTCAGTGCTGTGTCTTCGTCAAATCAGCTTTACTTCTTAGAAAAGGGAAGGCCTATTCGTAGTGCAATGCAGCACTACGAATTAAGACTGGATGTGCTTACCATGACTGAATCATTGTAGGCAAGAATAGGGATGTCAGAGAAATCTGCAACAGAACCAAATGAGTTCAGATTTTGATGAATCTGACTCACAGATTCTGCAGCGGACCAGCTTTTCCCCGTTGGGTGGATTCTGCCAGCTTGCAGACTGATTTTCTAAGTTTCCCAAATTTTGTGCAAATTTCATCGTAGAAAAACAGCAAAAAAAACCACACAAAAACCCTGGCCAAAAATGTGCATTTCCCCCATAGGCTAAAGCATGAAAATTTGAGGGAATGGGTGCATTTTCGCACATGTGCAATTGCACAGTTATGCAAATGGGGGGGGGGATCTGATTCAGTCAATGGGCAGATGATGGAACAAAAGGCTCCTGACAATCCATGAAACACAAGACGGAACAGATTTTACACAATCCGTATATCCCTAGGTGAGCATTAGTAGAACAATATCAAAACATGTGTCTTAAGGCCATGTTCTACTAAATACCTACTGGCATTCGATGCACTGGAAGAAGTCTTTCAGAGCAGTAACCTCATCATCCCTGCATCAGTTCACAAGAATTGAAATGTGGAAGTTATTATGCTTCTCCTTTGGCCTGCTAATCATGCATCTCATTTATCACAGCACTACGTGTCACATGAAAATTTGCTGCTACTGTGCATGATGGTTTGGAGCAGCACTTATGAAACACTGCATGGAACAAGAGGAAATCTAGGCCAGCTTTCCCCAATCTGGTGATCTCCAGATGTGTTGGACAGCAACTACCATCATTCTCAGCCAGCATGGCCAACTAGACCAGCCAGCTGGTCTAAAACCATGAGATGGAAGTTGAAAGACTGCTGAAGCACAGGAGAAATCACTGCAAAAAATTGTCCCAAATAGTTTAGAGAGCTAGAGCAATTCTCTAGTTCTCCAAACTTAGTTACCTCATCACCCATACTTTAGCAAGGATACCCTTGCTTGTTAAACCAATGATCCTTAAAGTCCATTGTCTTGTTTCTGAGGGAGGCCAGATTTGGATGCCTGTAACACCACAGGATATAGCTTCATTTTCTGTTGTTTACTCCCATTTTTCAGCACTGGACATTATTTATTTATTATTTATTTTATTTAAAACATTTGTATCCTGCCCTATATCATCAAGATCTCAGGGCAGCGTACAGGGAAAATAAATTTAAACAGTATAAAATAATAAATAATTTAAACACCTAAAAACATATTAAACCACTAAACAAGCTAATACCAATTAAAATCTAAAACAATAAAACAGTTAAAACTGTATGCTACTTTAGGGAATGTATTTCACCCTCAAAGGCTTTTGGTAAAAAGCTATTTTTTTACTTGGCACCAAAATGAAACCAATGTCTGCGCCAATTGGGCCTCCAAGGGGAGGGCACTCCACAACCGAGGTGCCACAGTAGAGAAGGCCCTCTCCAACGTCCCACCATAATGTATGTCTCGCTCTGGTGGGATGCAGAGGAGGGCCCCTCCAACAGATCTCAGGCCTCGGGCAAGCATATATAGGGAGAGGCACTCCCTCAAATATCAAGGTCCCAAGCCGCTTAGGGCTTTAAATGTCATCACCAAACCCTTGAATTCCAAACAGAAACTTACTGGCAGCCGGTGCAATTCCTCTAAAACTGGTGTTACAGTATATGATTTTTATGAGATGTTCCGGACATTACCACTTCCCGTGACAGTGGTTTCTACAAGGCCAATGTGTGGCATGTAGGGAAATAATAATAATACTAATAATAATTATTATAATTATTATTTCACATTTTATCCTTTCTGTAATTGCTAATACAAAGAGGGAAATTAACCCCAATGAAATATTCAGAAGGACAAAACCTTACAAAGCTTAATTGAGCCTGACTCTCAGTGGATATAACCACTAGATACATCTTCCAGCCTTGCAGTCTGGAAAAGTGCTGTTGCCTTTGGTTATCCAATGAAAGCTCAAAGTTCAAAATCATGTATATTCGCTCATGTCTATGAACAAAGTGCCACAGATAAAAGGTACTTAACACTTCAGAAAGGTGAGAAGCGTAAGTATCATCAGAGACAGGATTGCTCCGTAGAGCATGAATAAAGCCCCTAAGGCCTTATTCAATAGCCAGTAGCTGCCATGGAATAATAACATTATCAGCTTTAACTTTTAAAAAGAGGAAACTTGGAGCTTTCATGGTTTCTGAGAAATTTTAAAACTTAACAGGTGTTTTTTGCCAGATGTTTGCAAGGTAAAAGGGATTTGGATAGGGTTTCCATTCAGATATCAGGGGTTAGATGTCTGTATTCAGATGCTGTCATGCCTTTCCATACCATAGCATCGTGTCTAAGGCAGTAGCCAGAACCCTGATGTGCCGTTTCAACAATGCGGTTAAGTAAGGTCAGAAGTCTGTTGTGATTGGCATCTCTTTTCTGCCTATGACAAAGATAGTCTTGAGAGCCTGTGGAAAAAGCTTTCCTCCAATACCAAAGTTCAGCACTGAAACCTAGGAAGTATATGGCAGGCAAACCAAGTTAATCAATCTAGACAGCCATGACTCCTGGCATTTTCATAAGAGCTGGGCAGGCAGAAAGAGACTATGGCAGATGGAAACAATCTAAGCACTAGCTGTACATAAAAAGGCCTGCCTATGTGAACAGGTTTGCTCAGTTCACAATTGTATTTGGACTGAGGCTGTGGACAAACAAAAGCCAATCGTTTTGTGGATGTCATGAAGGAAATAGTAATCTGGCTCTAATCCTAGTAATCCCCACTGAGAAACTGGCAGAGGTGGAAATCAAAACTGCTCTGAAAGCCAAGAAAGTGAGGAAGAGGGACTAGCTCTATCTACCACATATAATATAGGGATTCCCTAGACTACAAATCATGGCTGTAGTTAGAAAGCTTCCTCTATATATCTTCTGCTATCCTTGTAGTGAGAGACAGGAAAGGGCATTCAAAAGGACACATTTGGCACTTGAAGCCTTGCTGGCAACATCAGCAGAAAAGTAAAAGACAGACACTGCCATGGAGGCAGAATGGCATTCTTGCCCTGAGATGCGATGTTTCCTGTTCATTGTTGGTATATGTTGCCAGGACAACCTACAGGAATTTAAATGGAGATTTCCATATTTGATCTCACTAAACATTACTAGACAATTAAAACAGAAAAAGGAACTTCTTCACACAATGTCTTGTCAGGTTGTATGGGGATGGAAAAGTAACAGCATTAAGGATCTGTACCACAGATGGGATTGCAAGTAACAAGAACCAGGCAGAATGTTGTTAAGTTCTCTAATCATGACACCCATACACGAGTCTATCAAATATAAAAATAGAAACAAACAAATCAGTTCATTAAGCAATACAAATTTCATTCTACTAATTAGAAGTATTTCCAAATAAAACCTAAATTGCAATATAAGAAACCACTTCTGAATTGCAACATTGGTCTGGCTGCTTTCCTTGGGTGTGGTATGTACAAGCCTCAGGTTTGAACAAAATAACATGGAACCAACCTAGTCTGCTCTTAAAAATGATCTGTCCCCAACTACAAACACTCAAGCAGTTGCTCACCTGCACTGTTTGGAAATAAAATGAACAGCATTCTCTAGAACATATGCCAGACTATCCATCAATGTGTCCTGAAATATAGCTTATATTAAACACTTACAAAGGTGAGTGTGTGTGTGTGTGTGTGTGAAGAAAAGGCTTTTGTCTTGCCGGCCAGCTCCCATTATCTCATTGTGTCTGCAGTGCTCATGTCGGCAGGCAATTATTTTGTGCTACCTAGATAACAAGCTGATTATCCAAGGCTCTGGGGGGGAAAGAAGCCAGCTTTTTGTAAAATTACACTGCAGCTAATAAAGCACAGATGTTAATGCCTAAAGTAAGAAGCCTCCAAGCACAGTCCTGGATACCAGGCCTGCACTCTGTGCATCTAATAACATGAAAGCAGAGGAATGAAGTCAATCCTAGAAATTACAAGTGTCTACTCCAACGGCTGGGAAGTGCTTTCCGCAGAAGCCACCTCAAATCCAATAAGCTTTTCTGAAACTTTGATTATAAACAGAATTATAACTCCATTAGAGTAATCACTGTGGAGGGGAAAAAGAGCTAGGCCATGCAGCAGGCAACACTAATTGGGAATTAGAAGACAAAGGAATAACATAGGGCTGCTTGCATAGGTGCAAAAGACGTTCTAATTTCTAAATTAAATTAAATTAAATTAAACTAAAGGAGATGGGGAGCCTACAGAGATACTGCCATTGCATTGAGGTACTGGGAATTTTCAAGCCTGAAAGAAAAGCAGATTACCATTACAACAAATATCTAGGGTTGCCAACTTTTTGCTGGCCCTGCTCCTGTGCCTTTAACAACAGCCTGACTTACAGAACATAAGCAGGTGCAGCTTTCCCCATCATTTTATTTTCATGCCAGGAAAAAGCTTCACTGTCTAAATTTCTGGATTCCGGGGTCCTGTGAAAAACAGATGAGTTTTTAAAAAGTTGGGAACCTTTCTATTACTGGCAGTATCTAACATTCATTCATCTACTGCATGCAAGGTCTGCTACACTACCTCTGCTGAGAAACAACCAAACTGAGCATGGTTCTTTACACTTAAAAAAAGGGTAGTCACTGTTTCAAGGACAGTTTTGCCTCTCTCTCTCTCTCTCTCTCTCACACACACACACACACACACACACACAGTGCGCGAGAGAGAGAGCGCATGTCTCCAGTCCTCCAGAGTCCCATAGCTCTAAAAGGAAAAAGAAATCTTTGGTGGTGACAGTTTAATTCTTAGCCCAGCTTCTGCGTTGAAACCTCATGTTGGTTTGGGTTCTATGCAAACAACAACACTCTGAGTGTTTTGTATGATTCAAATCAGATTATTCCTACCAGGAAACATGTCATATGATATTGATATGAGTTGGCTCTCTTGTTTAGCATGAACTAATCTGACAAAAGTCAGAAGTCATGACCATGAAGCTCCAGTGAGGATGTAAAACTCTTGCATAGCTCCACAAGGAATGGGTAGCAATATGGCCAAATTCCCTCCACCACAGACCTTTGATTTATCCCAGCCTGCTGGATGGCCAGACTGGAAGCAATGTTTCTCTCATTCCAGAACTGCCATGAAACTGAGTGCAGAAGATAGAGCGATCCAGGTATGCTCCCTAATTTATGCCAAGGGCCCACAAGCAGAGCAGATGCGATTTGAGCCCTTTGCATTTGCTGCTGAAACGGACAAGAATATTCACCTCCTAGTCCTGGGAAAATTGGATGGATATTTTATGCCAAAGAGGAATTTTATCTATGAGAGGGACTGCAGTCCTTTGGGACTGCACCAAAGGAATCAGGACCCAGGGGAATCTGCTGAGACCTACATAAGATGACTGTATAAGAAAGAATATGACTGTGAGTATGGAGGAAGCAGAAGGTGGATTAGCAAGGAAAGACTAGTATTAGACATTTTATATAAAGATTTATCACAGAGACTGCAAATGGAAGTAAACTTCACTTTGGAAGTAGCTGTACAGATAATAAGAAATTCAGAACTGGTCAAAGCTGAGGTCCAGGACCAGGGACCTTTAAAGGGGCTTCAAAAAATAGCCAAGAGGCCTCTTCCACCCCCAACCCATCCAAATACTCCCATAGAATAGCCAGACTGGGGACATCATAGCCAAAAACAACATCAGTCCACCCAGACCACCAGGGTATAACCAAATGCAGAGAGTGTGCAAGACTATCTGTTTGGTGGCTCCAACTAGCCCAAGACCTTAAAGCGTTGGTGGGCAATTAAATGTCAAACATGAATCCTCTTAGTGAAAGGAACCAGTAATAGTCACCCCATTGCCAAACAGACTCTGGAAAAGAGTTGGAGCAGACATTTGCTGCTTACAAGAGCATAAATACCTATTTGCTATATTTATTACATTTATATCCCACCTTTCTTTCATCATGGAATTCAAGGTGGCTACATGTGGTTCCCAGGTGGTCTCCTCTCCAAGCACTGACCAGACCCAAACCTGCTTAGCTTCAGCAAGGTGGCTGCCTCATGTGCCTTCAAGCAATACCACCATTAGTAGTTTAATGATTAAAATTGTTGGGGGGGGGAGTTCCTGACAAATGTGTAAGAGATAGCCCTCTTTCACACACAGACACGCACGTACATATACACACACAATTTGAAAAGAAATAATTTTAGCCACATTACAACTAGCCACAACATAATGGGGAAGCCAAAAGAATGAGATCCAAATCACAAAGGTCCAGATGCTTGGGGAGGTGCAAACCACAAAGTGGATCCTGAAACAAGAATATTCATTCTTAAATTTACTGGTTATAGTACAGATCAACTTCCATTAATGCAACCAAGTACCCTGTGCCTCTCCCTGTCATTAAATGAAGACCTCCTCAGCCCCCTTTCCAGAAAATTACTTAGAAATGGAGCAAGGCACACCTGCTGCACTTGTTTCCTCTTTCCCTATCACATCCGGAGTCATCCATTGCTGGCTAGGCTACTGAGCATGTACAGTGGCTGTGCTTGCTCAAAAGGCTCTCTCAACTCAACACAACAATACAGTAGTAAGGATGTTAGAGGAATCCGTGTGGGGTGGAGCCTGAAGAGCTTTTGCTAGTTCAGCCCTCCGGACTTCGGTCCAGTTATCACTAACTGGCCAGACTTGGCCTGCAGTGAGTTGGGCCAGTTAACGGATTTTCCATGTTAATTTGTACAAATTACACAAATTGCGGCCCGACATACACACACAAAATGCAAAAAGTGCCCAGAGTTCAGGGAAAACCTGCGTTTTGGCTCGCAAATGCAAGCTGAGTAAGGCATGCCGCAGAACTCCGTTGAGCCCCAAAGGACTCTCCTTGCCTCCCACACGTAGACATGTTTGGGTCTCCTGTGCCAGTATAGGATCCAACCTTTAGTTTGGGATAATCTCTCTGTTGTTGTTTTTTCAGTCCTCCACCTGTGCAGACCACCAGTGATGCTCCAATGTCTGGGCCTGCCTACTTACTCTTGAGTTGAAGATAGAGACACAGATAGTGGACTGAGAGCCCTCAGTTTCCTTCCTTAGGTTTTACCGAAGTTGGGTGACCGGCAGAAAGAAAGAAAGAAAATCATTTCCCCCTTTTTCTTCCATTTTAATTTTCTTCCATTTCCCTTTTCTGTGCAATGGGGGTTGTTGCTGGAATAGAAACATGTGGTTCCAAAGGAGTGCTTTTGTGTGTCTGTGTGGACTGATTTCCCTCCTCCACTTGCATCTTAAAGTCACTTGCCTCAATTTCCCTTTGCTATGTATTAGGATGGTGCTATTGTTTTCTTCTTTTCCTTCTACAGCTGAAAGCTCTGGGGCAAAACTCCAGTTAGGCACACTAGACTGGGATGGCTCTAAGTCTAGAGTTTAAGAGGTCTTGAAGGCCACCCCCCTTTTCTCCTAGCACAGAACCAAATATGTAAAGTAGATGAAAACTCAAAACACCCTTGCTGCTTAGTTTCAAAGGTAAAAGGTGAAGGTAAAGGTGTCCCCAACCAGTCGTGTCCGACTCTAGGGTGTGGTGCTCATCCCCGTTTCTAAGCCGAAGAGCCAGCGCTGTCCGAAGATGCTTCCATGGTCATGTGGCTGGCATGACTGAACACCGAGGTGCACGGAACGCTGTTACCTTTCCCTTTGAAGCAGTACCTATTTATCTACTTGCAATTTCTTGCTTTCGAACTGCTAGGTTGGCAGAAGCTGGGACTGAAGACAGGAGCTCACTCCGTCACGCAGCACTCGGGTCTCAAACTGCAAAGTTTCAAAGACCAGACAAGAAATCTCTGCAGCCAGACTCCTAGTTCAAGGAATGGGACGACTAACTGGAGGATCGGGTGGCTGTAAGAGGTAGTGGAGGCCACACATCTTTTCTCTTAGCGTAGAACCAAGTGTAACAGCACCACACCCTTCTAAGCCAAGGTATAACCCTATTATTCATTTTGGTTAGATGCTATGTAATTGTAATTGCTATGTAATTGTACTTCCTTAAGTGTCCTTAGAATCTTTGCAAGTGAGGAGGATGGGGGAAAACTAGATCTAGCTGGTTCTGCCTACTGCTACCCCTTGGTTCTGCCTTTAGGTGTCTTGCCCTCTCCTCCATCAGCTGCAATGGACACCAGCCAACGATATCTAATAGCATAATAAGAGGCAGCAAATGAAACCACAGAAACAATACAGAAGCACTTTATACATTTAAAAAGCCTGGTTAAACAGGAATATCTGAACTTGTCATCTCATGTCCTGTAAAGTAGGCTACTTCCAATCCGGGGCCACACCACTGGGCACTTCCAATAAAGACGGTGCTTGGATAAGTTATTGTGATAACTATCTTGATTATCTGAATCACTCCAGTCATCTTCTACTGCAGCTGTGCATAGTTTTTTTTTAAAAAGCTGTGTCATGTTAGTTCAAACTTTCTTTTTCTAGCACTTTGGCTTTTGTGCGTGCACAAAAACAGAATAACATTAAAGTTGCTGAGCCAGTTCACACGACACAACTGCAGCACGTGCCTGCCAAAAGCTCATTTCGGTTTAAAAGATCATTGTTTTTCTCAAGTATCATTACTTTCTAATTGTCGAAACATACTTAGGACAATTTTGGTTGAGCCATTAATTATATTGACTCTACTAGGTGTGATTGCCTTTAGCCTTGTCAGAAATTATTAACTTGAGACGATGTGATATATAAGTAAATCTTGGAATCATTTTTTTGAATTTTTATATAAACCTTGGAACAAATCTTCTGTATTTCATATTTATACTCCGCTCCGCACAAGCACTGATAGCCTTATGATTGACATTATTGCACCTTTTGGGGTACTTTTGATCTTATTTGACACTTCAATTGAGGGTTCCCCTCCCTTTTCTGATCAGGTGCATGCAGCTGCCATTTTGCACATCCAATCCCTACTCGAGGGTTGTTGTGTCATGTGAACCTGGGGTGCGTCGGTAATGAGAGAGTTAAACACCCCTTGCACAATCCTAGAACAGGCCTTGGGTTATAAAAGGGTTGTTTAACCCTTGCATAACTCATGGTGGCTGGGCTCGCATGACATGACAACCTCCGAACAGGGGTTGGACATCCAAAGTGGTGCCCACAGGTGCGGTGGCTCATCGTAGGTTAAATAACCCATGACAGTCCACACCATGTTGTGTGAACCAGGTCATTGTATTGTTAAAGATTATTGGAACCCAATCCACCAGCACTCAAGGTTTGCTCATCATGGAGCTCTCCTCCCAATGAATCCTGCTTTTAAGTTATATTGACGTAAATAAACAGCTAAATGAATGTTGACTCTTGATGAAGCAAAACAGATTATTAACAGGCCTCGTTAAGTATGCCTCTAGGGCAGCAGGCTGCCTCCAGTCAAAACTTCATTATCTTTCCAAATTCTGTTTACTAAGAAAATGGGATTACCTATTTATTTAAGAATATAAATTTAATTAGGTGGTTGATTTATTTATTCAGCTCTCATCAATAACATCCTTCATCAATGTAGTAAAGAGAAGGTGAAGACTACACCTTGTACGTACATGATTATGTCTCTTGATACTTAAGATCCTTTTTTTTAGGAATACAAAAAATGTTGCAGCTATAAAAAAAAGTACCCCCAAAGTACAAAATTTCTAGGGCTTCAATTGAACCAGGTTTCATCCTATGGGTGTCTTTGCAGCATCTGGCTTCTGCCCCAGAATGTGTAATGGAAGAACAGGATATCCCTAACAAGATGCACCTGATCATATACATAATTCCTTGATTTATTTCTTAATAACCACAGACTACTCCACACAACTGGAATAAAGGTTTAACCATACTCAGTGGTCTCAGTCTACATGCCTCTCCTGATCAAGACCAAGGCCCACAGGAAAGACACTGCTTGGTAGTGAGGGTAGAGTAGTGAAAAGGACCTCTAAGCCGGGCAATACAGTGTGTGCACTACGGCAGTGAGCATAAGTCTTCTGATATATCCACTTCTGCCTTTGAGAGTGGTATGGCACTGAAGGAAAGATGGCAGGATCTGAGAATTTCTGGAAAGGAACTGTGGGTTCCCTCAAACATCTGCAGAGAGATATTCCCCAGGTTGGGTTACAGATGAACTACAATCCCAGAGGAAAGGTGGTCTTCTCCTTTCTCCTAGAGCCTTAGATGGCTTTAAAAGGGGAGTAGACAGATTCATGGAGGATAATGGCTACTAGTCATGATGGCTATATGCTACCTCCAATATCAGAGGTAGTATGCATCTGTATGCCAGTTGCTGGGGAACAACCGTGGGAGAAGGCTATTGCACCCATGTCCTCCTTGTGGGCTTCCCAGGGGCATCTGGTTGGCTACTGTGGGAACAGAATGCTGGACTAGGTAGGCCTTTGGTCTGATCCAGCAGGGCTCTTCTTATGTTCTTGTTTCTGAATTAAAGGGTTGCCCAGCAATTGTTTACTGAGATGCTCCAGGGAAAAGTTCTCCACCAAATCTCAGGACCCCTTGGTTTTTGAGGATTACTTACCTTAAAGAGATGGTGAGTCTGGGTCCTTGGCCATCAGGGGTGGCTCCTCAGTAAGGCCCACCAGGATGCCCTCCTGCCAGCCAGTGTCTTTGAGCATCTGACACTTTCTTTCTCTTCCATTCTCCGACCCTGTACACAACTCAGTCAGTAACTCCTCACTCAAAACCATGTGGCTTCATTCCTTGCTTCACTGCTTTGTGGCTACCTCCCCATGTGCATGTGACCTCTAAAAAAAAGGGGGGGAGAACCTCTTTAAAAATGGTCTCTGGGGAGGGGGGTATTGTGGATGAATGCTCAGGAATTTCCACCACTTTAATTTTAATTGCTTAAATAGTAAATTGGAACACCACTTTTGTTGCTTAATGGGGCATCTGAAGTATTCCCTCAGCCACTCCTAAAGTGTGGCTGCATTTAACTTCATCAGTGTGGTCGAGAGACAAGTGTTGCTGTATTTTAACTCTCTGGTTAAAAACTCTTTGGCACAGCATGTGGTGAGGCTCATGTGATTGGAGAGAGAGACGGAGAATGCTAGAATGCTAGCTTTAGCCTGTGCCAACAACTGGGCTGAGATCCAAGGTGGTGTAGCGGACCGGTTACAGAGTCTGACTGAGACTTGAGAGGTCTAGGTTCTAGTCCTCACTCAGCCATGAAGCTCACTGGGTGACTTTGGGCCAGTCACTGACTCTCAGCCTAACATACCTCACAGGGTTGTTGTGAGAACTTGGAGAAGAGGATCATGTAAACCACCTTGGGTTCCTTGAAAAATAAAAAAAAGTGGGATACAACTGTAATAATAAAATAAATGGTCACACACACACACACACACACACACACACACACACCATTAAAGAGGAGAGAAGTGAATGTGCTGCTCCAGTTTTTGCTGTTGTGAGCAGCCTGCTGTCCGATTGGCTTAGTCTCAATCCCACTGTCTGCCTGGGAAAGGAAAGGTATGAGGACTGAAGATGGAAAGAAGGAAACTGGTGGTTGTGGTGCTGGATAGAAGAAGGGTGAGCAATTTTTCTTTTATTTTAGAGAAAGGCCCATGTGATCACTGTGCTTGCAGCTGCAGGAGCCAGAGAGAAAAGGTTCAACATCCCAAGGGTGTATGTGGGATTTTCCCCAGGAAGGCTGCATTGTTTTGTGTGTGACCATTTATTTTATTATTACAGTTGGGGATGGGCAGCTGTTTCCAACTTTAATGGCCTTTGGAATGCAGCCTGTTCTGTGCATTTAACTTTCTGAGTTTTAAAATAAAATTTATCTTACTCTTGAGCCTCTTTGGGGCAGTTATAGGAAGGGTAGGCTGACCACCCCACCCGCCTGCCCCTGGTTCTTGCTTTTTAGGGAGGGTTTGCTCCATTGATTTGTCAAATTAGATGAGTCTGAGCAAAAAGTTCTTTTGGAAGAGGGAAGTGTTCTATGAGTCAATGCAGTCTTGGGTGTGCGTGGCTCCTTTGATGTGTATGAATACAGACTCGTGCTGTGTGGGTGTGGTTTTGGGGTGATTGTATTGTGGCAAATAAATTCACTTTAGAGATGATTTGGGGAATTGACTGGATTGCATTTCTGTGAAGCAACTGTTCAGTTTGCAGCAGAAAAAAAAGTGAATTCAAAGGGGTGATTTTGTGTTCCTTTGCCTTCTATCCTGGATTTTGGTCAGGGTACTTGCCTTTTAGCCTCAATGTGCCCATTTGTGACATGGGTTTTTGTTGGAGCAGAAAATTAGAGGTTCAAAAGAGTGGTTTTGTGTTGTAGTATTCAGGCTTCAGCTCTGCCTTATATTCACGATACTGGTCAAGTTTCTTGTCTTGTAGCCTCAGTTTACCTTTCTGTGAAACAGGATTATGTTGGAGCAAAAAACTCCAACAGGATCCTGTAGATGTAACTAAGGCATGCATGCCTGTGAATGGATACCTTTCTTTCCATGATTTCCTGACTTGCATTGTTCTTTACTCTTCTGCTGCTTTTTACCTGTTAGCTGCTAACAAATAGTTTTGTTTTATCAACCATTCCAGACACACCTAATCATTTTCTTGGGAGTTTTCTGTGCAACTAATTCCCCTTCCTATAGCAATGTTCCCCATTTGATCATTTTGTTGCCTCATCAGCATGCTGATAAGCCTCAGAGAATTTGCCTGATTTGCGTCTCCCCCTTTTATTACCTCTTTACGATGGTTTTCACAGAGCAAGTAATGTTGATTTTTTTTAAAAAAAATAAGGTTAAACATAGGATGTATTCAGATGTGATGATAAACCAGTTTACCATGAGTGGAATGAGCCTAGCCTCTCCCACCCCACCCCTGGGCTCACACCATTCCCTCTCTTCTGGCAGAGCTGCAAGGAGATCAGAAGCTTCTGCTTCTGTTTTAGGTTAACCACAGTTTAGTGTGTTGTCCAAATCCTAAACCAGGGCTGGGCCACTTGTAGCCAAAATATCGCCAGATATTTTAGCCTACAACTCCCATGATCCCTAACCATTGGCCATGCTGGCTAGGGCTGATGGGAGTTATATGCCAAAACATCTGAAGGGCCATAAGTTGCCCACCACTGCCCTAAACTGTGGTTCATCTTAACTATAGTTTGTTAAAAGAAGCAAGCTTCATAACCCATGGCTTGAAGTTGGCTTGTTTCAAACAAACAATAGTTAACATTAACCACCGTTTGTTGGATTCAGGTAACATGACACCCTGCAGATAACAAAAAGCGAAAGTGAAAGCTTACAAACTCCTCATGCTCATGTCAAATGATTATTAAGGAGGGGAGCACATTGAGTCTGATGGTGGCTAGGCTCATTTCCATTATGATAAATCATGGTATACCATGACATCTGAGCACAGCCACTGTCTACAAATAACTGAGATAAGCTGTAGCAAGTGAGTTTGGACTTTATGAGCATGGAATAGAACCAAAGATGTTAAGGTATAAAAAATATGTTATGACCACCCATTTGTCCCATGGGTTTAAAAGGGGAGGCACGCCTGACAATGATGTTAGAAGTGAATGGTGAAGGCATGTTAGAATAAATGCAAGGAAAGGGTGTAGAATGCTGGTCTATATCAGTATGTACATCAATGAATTGGATTTAATCACTTGAAGTGGATTTAATTTGTTTTCAAAATGGGAAGATGATGAACAGGGAAATCATTCTTGGAGAAAATTAAGCCACAGTCAAATTAAACCCAATTGAGCCACAGTCCAGAAGTCTGAGCTATAATGAACTCTTCAGTCTTAAATCAGAAACATGACATTCTCCAAGGTTTTTGCTTTTGGAAGTGTAGCCTTTAACATTCTAGGAAAGGGTGACAGCTTGATCAAGACCCAAAAGACATGATGCTGAATGTTCAGCTGCCACCGAAGAAAGCAGCTGTCAGGTTTCCCGATCCGCCCAGCTCACACGCTCAGGCAATCTGACACCAGACACCCAAATCAGTGAGATTTCTTTATTGCAGGAAATTCCATGGCATAAGCTTAATGGTTACACTCTTCAGAAATCATATAACTGATGGTCATTAGATATAGGCTCTATGTAATTCCAAAACAGTTCAAAGTTAAACACTACTATCATGATTGAGATCCTCATCAACGTGGTTTCCCCATTGCCATCCCACAGTTCTGAACCCAAGGGAAGAGGCTTGGGATTCCTGGCATATCTAACTCAGGCAATCCATACAAGGGGTTCCAACCCTGGACAAGGAATGGGAATGATTCCTGGAATGACCCCATCAGGCAATCAAGGGATAAGTTCTTGAAAGGCCTAAATAAAACCACACCCATAGAGGGTCTAATTCTGAATCTTTTGTTGATAATTCTAGGCTACATGGTCGAGGCCTATCAAGATCAAGGGAAGGGTAAACCCAGACACGCAGGGAGTTCCATGCCACCGCTTTGCATTGGCAACTCCACACTGCATGCATCCAGGCAGAAGAAAGTCCAAAAGTCACAGATCAAACCCAGCCTGCCAGTAAGCTGAGCTGATGGCAAACAAAGACACAGAATCGGCATCAAATGTGATCTGGAGTCTATGAAAAGCCTCACAGTACTTTTCATGGCAAGTCTTTAGCAATCCAATGTTCCAATTAATGGAAAGTCCACGTGCAGAGTGCCTCCAAAAGCCCAGATGATGATGGGTCCAAACAGAGAAGGCTTCTGGCAATGAAGACAAGATGTTCCTAGCAAAGGCTCTTCGCCTCTGAAATCAGCTTAAAAGGAAAGGGGTGACTGTAAGACACCCCCTCCGGATCCCTTGACAGACAAGGCCTTTAGCCTTTCAGCAAGGCCCCTGTCTAAACAGGGCATCACTGCTCAGCCCTCCAGCAGTGACACGTCAACCTGGATGGCGCTTCTGCAAACCACACGCCACAACTGTCTAGTTCTCACAGACAGCTTCCAGCCTCCCTGCCTGCCAAGGCCAGACCAGCAGATGGATAGGGAGTTGGGTGACTCCCCCAGCTCTGTTCTGAGAACACTGACAGAGATAAGCTCTCACAGATTCTGACATTCCAGGGGCTGAATAGGCCTAAGCCCTTCCAGGCTTTTTCTAATCAGGTCTTAGCTATAGCCTACAAGGCCCGCTGCAGTGCTGAAGTTGAGCCCTGACAGCAGCCACTGGTTTAGTTCCCCTTTTACCCTTTGAAGTGTCTCACATAATCTACCCCATGTCCTAACATCAGGCCAACAGCAGGTTCTCTCCTGGTGAATAGCAGCTTCAAGTGGGTATTGATATTGATTGGGACTACAGTGGGTAGAGCTACATAGCGGATTTACCCTGGTGCTACTGAACCTCACACACAACCATGGCACATGACATTCCTCCCTCTCCATAGCAACTGTGGGTTTTCATGCTGGAAAACCCACTTTTTTGCACAGTTGTTTTGTAATGGGTTTTCCCTGTTGTGCCAGCTTCAGTGCAGCTTGGGAGTCTGTGTTACCTAAGCTAACGATACTGACTTTGGCACTGGCTGCGGGGAGCAGCACTGACAGGCGGAAGGGAAAGTTGCATCATTAAAGGGTGGACATGAGGAGATGAGTTGGCTAAATGTGTCTACTCAGAGGTAATTCACATTGTTTTCAATTGCATTTACTCAGCATGGCAATAGAGAGAGGGCTGGGGAGCTGGGAATTGCTTTGCCTTAAAATCTCCGCTTATCTGGAGGAGCGGACCATCACACGAGGGGTGGGGAGCTGGGAATTGCTTTGCCTTTTGTTTTTCCATCTACTCGGAAGTAAATCACATTATCGTCAATTGCACCTACTCAGCACTAGAGAGAGGGAAGGGGAATTGGGAATTGCTTCTGGGATCACTTTTTTTGCTCTCTGCTCACCGCACCTATGCAGTTGATGATATTCTGTTCTACTCGTGGGACTCCACTCACACAATCCCGAACTAATGCAATTTCAGGTGTTATTTGCCCCATGGAAGTAGGGTTGTTGTTTTTTAATGCACTGCTTTACTGGCTACATGTACCATGGGAGGAGCAAATCCGAATTAATGGAAAGCTGGTTTTAAACTGAATCACCTCAAAAAGCATCTCTGTGTGGATGGGGCCAGTGTGAGGAGAAAAGCTTAAAGCTCCCTCATACGCCTCCCTGACTTCATGGTCAGTCAGCAAAGAAACATTTTTTTCTGACACCATTGCATCCTCATAATACCATCTAACACAGCTTTTCCAGGTGGTTCAGAGCCTGTTGCAATCTGGGTCATCTGAGGATATGAAGAAATCCTTGAAGGCATGCTTTGACATGTTTGTAATGCAGTTTGCAAAAGTCACTCACATATGCCATGACATAGAGGTGAGTATTCAGTCAGGCCAGTCTTTGGAGGTGTCCAGTGTTCTCCCTGGTCCTTTGTTGCCAGATTAATTTCAGTTGTTGAGGCCTGAGGATGTAGAAAGGGCTGATGTGGCCCATCTCGGGTATACACCATTCCTGCCCTGCTTAACTCATGATATCTCTCCTCACTATAAATAGGTTAAGATTGTGTTTTCTCTCTGTATGCATTCATTTTGGGGTGTGTGTGTGTGTGTGTGGAGTTATGAACTGCTGTTTTTGTTGGTTTGGGGGTCTGTGTTTTGGGGTTTTGTTGTCCTTACAATGTTGGTATTTTCTAATGGCTGTTCAATGCAAAAGCAAAAGTCAGGGAGGGATTGACTCGCTGGGTTTAGAAGGTTACAAATGCCTCTTTGAGAGAGGGGAGTCCCAACTATTCAACTTCTACATGAAACTGTAGCGTGCAGTCTGGAGATTTAGGTGAGGTGTCATCAATATGCAGATGACTCCAACTCTATTTCTTCTTTTTATCAAATTTAGGTGAAGCAGTGAAAGTGCTAAATCGGTATCTGGCCATGGTAATGGACTAGAAGAGGGCCAATAAACTGAAACTCAATCCAGGTAAGATAGAGGTATTGAGAGTAGGCAATTCACCTGCATTGGGGAGTGGTTTTCATCCTGTAGAAGGTAGGGTTGCATTCCTCTGAAGGAACAGGTTCCCATCTTCGTGTGTGTCCATATTTGTCACTGGAGGCAAAGGTTGTTTCCATGGCACCGAGTGCCTTTTACCTGCTTAGGCTGGTGCACCATCTGCTTCCTACACCCACAAAGAGATAGTCTAGCGTGGGCGATGTATTCTTAGTGGGGCTGCCTTTGAAAACAGTTGAAAACTGCAGTTAGTTCAGAATGTGGGAGCTAGATTACTAACTGGGTCTGGGTGTTACGATAATCTCGCTCCCATGCTACACCAGTTTTACTGGCTCACTGTCCATTTCAGGACGCCTTTCAAAGTACTGGTTTTGACCTTTAGAGGTCTTTACAGCTTAGGTCCAGGATACATGAAGGATCCCCTGTCTCTGTATGTCCCTACCCCGTGTCAGGTTCTTCAGTAGAGGCCTCCACTATCTGAGGTGAGCCAGGTGGCTACCTGGAAGAGGCCTTCTCAGCAGCAGTGCCCTAATTATGGAATGCTCCCTCAGACAGGTCTGCCTGGCACCTACTTCATTGTCCTTTTGGTGCCAAATACCTTTTTCTTTTCCCAAGCCCTTTAGACTTAACTTGAGCACTGCATATTGTTTGTATATGGTTTTAAAGATCTTGCTGCCCTTTTGTTTTTATGTTTTATTATTGTTACCTGTGTTTTAATTGGTGTTGTATTTTCCTTTTATGTAAACTACCCTGGGAATTTCTATTGAAGGGTAGTATAAAAATTTCTATAATAAATATAAAAAAATAAATTCATTCCCCACCACCTCCTTTTAAGTGTATCCTCTGTTTTAATCCTTGTTCAATATTATCTTGTTTTTTTTTTAAATCCAGATTATGCCGTCATGCTTTGCCTGTTCTGAAGGTGTGACTTCTGATATTCAGAAGCATTTTTTAAGCATTTCAGCTCCTTTTATAGGATTCCTATTTGGAAAGCAAGTGAGGTGTTGGCAGAAGGGTTTTGCTTGTATGCATAAATCAGATCTCACTTAAGTAGCTAATGTCAGCCTTGGGTTGAGGGGTGGGGGGAAAGCAAGATACAAGATGAAATGCTTGTTCTGAAAGCCGGTACTTCTTTTGCACTTCAAAACTGGAAAGAATATAAATCAAAGCATGATATAAACTGACAAAGCTAATTCACTGCCTGGCTCTTTCATTTCAGTTGCGTCTTCCTTAATATCCTTAGTGACTTAACATGGCCTTTCCTTGAAAGACATATAACAAATCAAAAAGGGAGGGGGAAAACAAATTTATGACTACCTAAAAGGGAAGGTGACTCATAAGAACGTTGCATTGACAAAATGGCGGGAAAGAGAGAACGAGTGCTTGTTCTGCATTGGCTCTAGTGATCTAATGACTAATATCATCCATTAAGGAAAGCAGGGGCAAGAACTCGCAAGCTGATTACGGTCGTTCCTTATCTGTATTTTTAATAAAAGTTTTAATAAATAGCATTCCATGGCCATCTATGTGATTAATTAAAATCCTGAAAGCTCCCTGAGTATGCATTTCACACTGTCATAAGAAATATTAAACTAAAACTTATGGTAGGGAAGAGAAAAGAGATGGTGCTGAGTCAATGTACCAAATAAATTCTTTAAATGTATGTTGCAATGAACAGCTGGTGGGATCCCCATGAAATTTAAAATCATGAAGGAACCTACTATGGATAAACCTCTAAAGTCCTTATACGTTTGCACCAAGCCTAAAAAAACCCCATACTGTGTTAGCTAGGAGCTCAACAGGTACTGAGATTCTGCAAGATCAAATTGCACATTGACCCAGACAAGTTGTGATTGCAAAGGATCATTTTGCAAAACATCTCCATTTACAGGAGCAATTACTTATTCTAATAGCGAACCTGCTGAGTGCTGCTAGGATTTTATTCAAAATGAGCCCATGGAAGAACAAGAAAGAAGTATCGGCATGCTTGAGGAACACTGAGGCTTGTAGAAGTATCCCCCCCATTTTTAAGCCCCTCCCCAACAGCCCAATGAGGACTGTGTATGCTGAGTAGCTGCTGAATGTTGATGGTTACAAAAGGAAAAATAGAACATGGGTGGGAGAAGGAGTGGAATGCCTTGCTGCCTGGGGCAGAATGGCTGGCTAGAACCCTGCGGACCACTCCTCTTAGTATGGAGAATAGACTACAATATCTTCCCTCACGTGTAGTAAGCATGATGTGAAAGCTAGCATCGTCCTAATACAGATACATCAAACTCAAATTCTTCTGCAATCAGTTTCCACAATCTGCAATTTTTTTAAAAAATCCTCTCAGAATACTATTCAAATGTGCATTTCTTCTCAAAATATTATTTAAATGTTTCTTTTGCAACATTTAAACTGCAGAGAACTGCAGCACTGCTGAGAACTGCATCACAAGATCTGGAGAAGTGTGAAATCTCATGGATAGGTAAGTTCCACATATTAGTCTGAGAAACACAGATCAGGTGCTTTCATATATCCATTAACAAAGATTAAATTCCTTGAGTATTCCTAAGTAGGATTAGGCTGTAAGTCTGATAAATGCCTGTGTTCAGCTCTTGCCTTTTGACTTGTACGAAGGAGTCTTGGAGAAAATCTACGTAATACTTCAGGACCAAAACACTCCAGTGTAATGTTTACCTCAACTGATTTATTACGCAGCAGTAATGGCTGCTCTTTCATTTATATAACTGCCTGCTTTTCAGAGTGGCTGATGTAATGGGTAAATAAGCTTTTTATTTCTTCCCTAATGTACTCTAAGATCCTCAGATTGTACACACATGTGCAAAAGTTCAGAGTGTATACGTAAAGTGCTACAAGTGTCAAGACAGGCTGTATTTAAATTGACAGAGCACGTTTGAATTTCTAGCAATGCTAAATTCATGTTGAAGAACTTTCAGCCAGCAGAAAATACTATAATCTCCCTTCCACCTCACCACAATCTTGAGTGATTGAGATGCTATATGTATGGTCTTGGACACTATTGCCAAGCGAGCAGCCATTTTAATGTGTCCCCCCAGCACCTTGGCTCCAAAGTATCAATTTTGTCCTGGGAAGGTGAGCTAGTACAGGACTAGCCATGTAGGGCAAAACAGGTTGCTAACATAAACTAGTTTTTCTCTATTGGAATAGACAAAAAGAGTGCTTTCTGTCTTCAGCAGGCCTAGAACATCTGGAAAACTGTATATGCCCCCCTCTCTCTCCATCTGGATCCAATCTAACCAAGCTGCAAAGTGCACCCACAGAATTTGCTTTGAGAGCATGCAGAGGTGAAGAGCACCGTATAGGAAGTACTAGAAACCCACTGTAGGAATCATATACCATGACGCATTAGCACTGATTAAAATCTGGTCCCTACACCAAAAGCTCCACATTACCCCTTTTGCTCTCTGAGCCTATGCCAGGAAAACCAAAACCTGTCATTTTCATCTATGTGATTCATACCCTGTTAACCTCCCATTCAGGTTACTGTAATGTGCTATATGTAGGTCTGCCCTAGAAGATGGCCCAGAAACCTCAGCTATTGCAAAATATGGCTGCAACAATTCTAACTGGGACTAGGCATTATGATCACATTACGCCAGTCCTCTCTTGCCTGCACTAGCTTGCAGTTCATTTCCGGGCCCAATTCAAAGTGCTGTTTTTGACCTATAAAGCTCTATATGGCTTGGGACCTTGGTACTTGATGGAATGACTCCTCCCATACGTACCTGGCCTTACCTTAAGGACATCCACAGAAGCCCTTCTTCAAGTGCTCCCTCATTCTGAAGCTTGGAGGGTGACAACAAGAAAGGGCTTTTTTGGTGGTGCCCCCCCAACTCTAGAATGCTCCCCCAAGGGAACCTTGCATAGCACCACACTGCTATCTTTTTGGTTCCAGCCTAAGACTTTCCTGTTTTCCAGGATTTAAAACTACTTTTAAATATTTTAGTATTTTTAGGGTTAGTTATTTTAGTCCCAGTGATGTGGTTTTACCTCTTATACATGATATTACATTTTATGTGGTGTTAGCCAGTTCATTAGTTTCATATTGTTGACTGGGGTTTTTTGGATTTTATTTGTATCTTTATTCTGTTTTAAATTGTAAAATGACTAGAGAAATTTATTTTATGAGGTGTTTAATAAGTTAAAGAAAGAAATCTACATCTTTCTCTCTGTTTTCCATTAGGAAATAACCTCCCCGCAAAGCGAGTCTTTGCGACGACTATGTCTCTGGCTCAGTGATAGGCTCCTCTTTTCCCTTCCTATTTTTGTCATAATGCTGTTTTTGTACCATTTAGGTGGGTTCAAGCTGAACTTAAGAGTTTTTTGTTTTAAATGGTTCCATACAATTTGGGGCTCTGAGGGAATCTGTGGCTTGCCAGTGCTTGAATTCTCCCATCAGTGCCTTTTCTCCACTCCAGCCTCACTCCTCTTTGTAATTCTGGGTAAAATCCAACCTAAGTCCTACTTAGAGTAGACCCATTGAAATTAATGGGGTGTAAATTAATCATGGCCAACTTAAATCCCATTCATTTCAATGGGTCTACTCTAAGTAGGACCTAGGTTGGATTTTACCCCGTCTCCAGTCTCACCTCCCTAACTCTCCAAGCAGCTATCTGTGTTCCCCAGGCAAAGGTACCTAAGTCCTAAGATACCTGTGGAGGCCCTACTCCACATACCCCCTCAGTCTGAAGTATGGGGGTAGCCACAAAGGGGAGGGGCTTCTCAGTGGTGGCCCCTGGTTGTGGAATGCTTTTCCTAAAGAGGGTCACCTGGCACCGGAAACACATTAACATGGCCACCCCAGGCAAAGATGTTTCTATTCTCTCAGGCTTTTAAACGTCATTTCTATATCATTTTGTCAGCATTTTAATATTTGTTTATTTATTTATTTGGGTCTCTGCTTTTATGAGAATTGGTATATTTTGCCTTATGAGGTGTTTTAGCTCTCTGCATTCTGGCTGTGGTGGATTTGTAATTGTTGTATTGATGGATTTGTTATTTTATGTTCTATAAGCATTTTTATTTCTTAAATTGTTAATCGTTCAGAGAATGCTGATTATAGGATGACTCAGAATTACCATAAGTAAGTAAATAAGTAAGTAAATAAAGGTCACATCTACATTTTAGTATCTTTCTCCAACCTGATTAGACTCCTAGCATCACCCTCTTATCCCTTTCCGTGGCATTAGCCTCTCTCAACTTCTTATGTTTAATGTTTAAAAATTGCTTTTAGATACATTGTCTCTGTGTGTGTGCTGTCTGTTTGTATGTTTTTATGTAAATGGTTTTGCACTTTTTATAATGTATTTTAATGGTTTTTAATGTCTGTGAATCACCCACAGAGCTTCGGCTATGGGGCGGTATAGAAATATGATAAATGAAATATCAGTAGCGTCCTATTCCTTATTGCCTGGTCTTCTCCTATTCTGCACCTTCTCTATAGTTTTAACCACATAATTACTGGTCCATTCTAGACATTACATGTATATGTGCTCTGATTATCTTTCCAATAAACTATGTATTTATATATACCAGACCCTGGCTTGTAGTCTCTCTTTCTCTCTCCTTGTTTCCTCTCCTGTCTTAATTGCCACCATGGCACACTGTGACTGAAGGTTAAAGATACCAACAAATGTTTTTCACATATACATGGGTATTTATTTATTTACAGTATTTATATACTGCTCCATATCTTAAACAGGTTTCAGAGCAGTGAACATAAAACGTAAAATAGTAAGAGGATAAAAAGATTAAAACACCATATTAAAATTATGCTTTTTAAAAACAGAATTGCCACACATGAGTAGACGGGGTCATGTATTAACAACATCTCTCAGAAATGATCGAGTTGTTTCATGCAAGCTACCTGTGGAAAATTTGAGAGCCAGAAGCTTTGCCAAGGAAATAAATGTAACTGTGTGTGGGATCAAACTCCGCTGAACACAGTGGGATTTCCAAGCAAATATGCATAGGTTTGTGTTGTTAAATGTTATGTTGTATGAAAGCACTTATGTTTTCTCAGAAGTCTCCATGTGGCTGCTGAAATGGATGAAGCAGCTCCGATTCAGGGAAACATCCACTAGAATCAACAGGGGCTTTGATAGGTAAGGAATTAATTTGTAATAATTCTCTTATTCTGGCTTTTTGCCTGGCTTCTGCTTACACTGCTTTGCTGCCATTCTACACAAAATGTATTAATTTAGATTTGCTGTGCCTATCACAATTTCTAGGTGCTTAAAGCCTCATGTGTTAAATCAAAACTGTCAGAGACAGACAGAATCACCTCCCTCAAAACACCTTCCCTGTCCTGAAGCAAAACAACTTCCTGTCAGATGAAAACATACCTAGTACTACATCTTGGATATTCTGCAATTAATCTCCCCAGCCATAAAACATAAGCTGAGCTCCTTCCTGAAATATAGTTGGATATTCTCATAACAATCCCCCTGTGCTAGACAAGTTTATTATGGAAATGCTTCTTATGCAACATGACCAAAGCATGATTGTCAAAAGCTGGGAATGAAAATGGGGAAATATTAAGTCTGTGTCCAGAAGACAGCAGTGAAGGCTGGTGACTCCGATGCCAGTGGGACAGTGAATCTGCTCCAGGTTTCAGTCAGAACCAGCCAGAATTCTAAAGGAGCTGTCCAATGTGCTCTGCTGGAAGACAGCATTTCTCTTTAACAAGAAATGTGTACTGGTTGGGGGGAGTGGAGGGGTACCTCACAGAAGAGGTACTAATTAATGCTGAGTTTTGAAGCTGCTTTTATTGGTTTTGTTCTATAGTGCCTGTGCCATCCATAATGACCTTACTAGGCCATTTGGAGTAGCCATGATAAGCAGAGAGGACTGTAGAATAGCTATCAGTAAACAATAAGTGAGTATCTTCCAGAAAAGCTATAGTCTGGAAGCACCCTAAGAACATAAGAATATAAACAGAGCCTTGCTAGATCAGACCAAAGGTCCAGGATTCTGTCTCACAGTGGATAACTGATGCCCCAATGGGAAGCACATAAGCAGAACATGAACTCAATACCACTCTCCTGCTCATGTTCCCCAGTGACTGTTCTATAGAAGCATACTGCCTCTGATGTTGTTGTTGTTGTTCAGTCGTTCAGTCGTGTCCAACTCTTCGTGACCCCATGGACCATAGCACGCCAGGCCTTCCTGTCCTGCGCTCTCTCCCGGAGTGTGCTTAAGTTCATATTCATTGCATTGGTGATGCTATTTAGCCATCTCATCCTCTGCCGTCCCCTTCTCCTTTTGCCTTCAGTCTTTCCCAGCATCAGGGTCTTTTCCAGAGAGTTTTCTCTTCGCATTAGGTGGCCAAAATATTGGAGCTTCAGCTTCAGTATCTGTCCTTCCAATGAGCACTCAGGGTTGATTTCCTTTAGGATGGACTGATTTGACCTCCTTGCAGTCCAGGGCACTCGTAAGAGTCTTCTCCAGCACCACAGTTCAAAAGCATCAATTCTTTGGCGCTCAGCCTTCCTTATAGTCCAGCTCTCACAGCCATACATTACTACTGGGAAAACCATAGCTTTGATTAGACAGACCTTTGTCGGCAAGGTGATGTCTCTGCTTCTTACTATGCTGTCTAGGTTTGCCATAGCTTTCCTCCCAAGGAGCAAGCGTCTTTTAATTTCATGGCTACAGTCACCGTCTGCGGTGATCTTGGAGCCCAAGAAAGTAAAATCTGTCACTGCTTCCATTTCTTCCCCTTCTATATGCCAGGAAGTGATAGGGCCAGATGCCATGATCTTCGTTTTTTTAATGTTGAGTTTCAAACCAGCTTTTGCACTCTCCTCTTTCACCCTCAACAAGAGGCTCTTGAGATCCTCTTCGCTTTCTGCCATTAGGGTGGTATCATCTGCATATCGGAGGTTGTTGATAATTCTCCCAGCAATCTTAATTCCGACCTGTGATTCATCCAGCCCAGCATTTCTCATGATGTACTCTGCATATAAGTTAAATAAGCAGGGTGACAATATGCAGCCTTGTCGTACTCCTTTCCCAATATTGAACCACTCGGTTGTTCCATGTCTGGTTCTGACTGTTGCTTCTTGACCCTCGTACAGTTTTCTCAGGAGACAGGTAAGGTGGTCTGGTACTCCCATCACTTTAAGAATTTGCCACAGTTTGTTGTGATCCACACAATCAAAGGCTTTAGTGTAGTCAATGAAGCAGAAATAGACGTTTTTCTGGAATTCTCTTGCTTTCTCCATGATCCAGCGAATGTTGGCGATTTGATCTCTAGTTCCTCTGCCTCTTCGAAACCCAGCTTGTTCTTCCGGTAGTTCTCGGTTCGCATGCTGCTGAAGCCTAGCTTGTAGGATTTTGAGCATCACCTTGCTGGCATGTGAAATGAGCGCAATTGTGCGGTAGTTTGAACACTCTTTGGCATTGCCCTTCTTTGGAATTGGAATGTAAACTGACCTTTTCCAGTCTTGCAGCCATTGTTGAGTGTTCCAAATTTGTTGGCATATTGAATGCAGCACTTTAACAGCATCATCTTTTAGGATTTTAAACTGCCTCTGATACTGGATGTAATATATTAGCCATCTGGAGGTAATATACAGATCCTTCCAAAGTAGTGGTTGGAAACCTGGTGCCCTCCAGATGTTTTGGACTACTACTCCCATCAGCCCCAGCCAACATCTGGAGGATACCAAGTTCCCTGCCCCTATTCTAAAGTATCAGTATTTACCACTGTCAAAACAATAGAGGAAGGCATTGACAGGCGCTGTAGAAGAGATTTATAGCTCTGTTTTTTCCAGGCATCAAAGGGGGGTGGGTGGAAATAAAGCCCACTGAGCATCTTGGTTCTTCCAGTAGCAGAAGTGGAGGAAATGGAGGAAGGCAAGTACTTTTCACAAGAGGGGTGGGGTAGCTGGTAATTCTCTGCTTCACTGCCAACTTGTCCTGTCTTCTGCCATGGTTTGCTGTTCTGTTCCAACAAGCCAGGGACAAAAACCAGGCAGATTGGGGTCCAAATCTGGAATATAGTCCATATTTTGTAGCATGTCATGCAATGCACAGTAAAGCAGCCAGGAAGCCAGTGGTATGAGACTCAGGTTAGCAATGCAGGAGCCTCTGAACTGTTTCAATGTGTAGAAATATATAATAGACCTACCATTTGGATGGTAGTTCTAAACCAGATGGAAAGGGTATGAATTTGTGACCTTGTTTTATTTGTTTCCAGATCCTTTAAACCAGGGGTAGGCAACATGGTGCCTGTGGGCACCAATCCGCTTCCAGACATGTTTCTTGGAGCCTGTCAAGGTTACCCTAACCTTGCCCACTTAAAAAAAAATGATAACACATTCTCTTACTGGCAGTTGGGATTGCTGCAAAACAGATTTCTGTTGGTGTTGAAAACTGTAGGTTCAAAGGAGTTCTTTAGTATGTTGGGGCTCAGACCCCACCTATGCCTTTTGCTCAGTGTTTTGGGCAGATTTCTTGTCCTTTGTCACACTTCCCACCGCAGCCATTTTCTGGTGGTGCCCAGGACAGTTTCACAAATTGCCAAATGTGCCCACAGCCCACAAAGGTTGCCTACCCCTACTCTAACCCTTGCTGCTGTGAATTTTAAGAATGTCATCAAATTTAGTTCATCTCTATTGTAACGTATAGACTTGAACAATTCCTGAAATAGCCATTTAATCAACTTGCCTCCATTAATCAACAAGTTCGATCCTGAATGGTGCAAGGATACCAGATTTGCATTGTTCACTATGGGATATCTGATTCTCAATATTCACGATAGGGCTAGGCCAGCCATAATAGTATTATCCCCATTCTAAAATGAAGTGGCAATTATCCTCGGTGATTGGAAGCCCCCGAACGCTTGCCCAGGGACCATGGTATTGTTCTCTCAGTAGCAAAATTTAGATTATAATAGAGAACTTAAACCTTTTCCTCTTAATCTTAAGGCCCTAAACTTCACCCATGGCTTCTTTCTGTTTGCTATGTACAGAACTGTCCTGCTAACATCACCATGTTAAGCAAAAAGAAGCATGAAAAGAAAAGATTGGATCAGTCACTGCAGCATGCCTCCTTCATTCAAATCAACATATTTTTGCAAACACCCCTGTTGACAGCAAATAGGTTTAAGCAAAAGGTTTTATGGTTAAATGTAAAGTGTTATTGAGAATACATTAGATGAAATTGAGGCTTTACAATGCTTATTTTGCAAGGGCTTACATTTTAGACTTTAGTATTCTTAGGGGGAGAGGATGAAAACAGAAGAATAAATTAAGACATAGTGAGCTGTGGGCCATATACGTTTACAACTACGCTAGTATGAGTAATTGAAGTTCCTGACTTTGGCATCAGAATTAAGACTTAAAGGTTTCATACTTCTTGTTCCACCCCATATACTCAATCCTTCTGACCATTCAAGAAACATCAAGAAGACTGCAAAGGTTAACATAAGAAGAGCATGCTGGATCAGACCAAAATCCTGTCTAGTCCAGCATTCTGTTTGCACAGTGGCCAACCAGATAGAAGCTCACTAGCAGGATATGAACATAATAGCATCCTCCCACCAGCATTCCTCAGCAACTGGAATACAGAGGCATATTGCCTCTGATACTGGAGATAGTATATAGCCATCATGACTAGTAGCCATTGATAGCTTTACCCTCCATGAATTTTCACTTTCTCTAGAAAATGTCCATGGGAATGATGCCTGCAGTTTCAAAGTTTCCCTCCCTAAAGGGCGCTTTTTGAAAAACTCCAGTGAACTATCAGTCCTCAGGAGTATGGGATATCTGTTTAGAATAAGATAATGATACCAGATCCTAAATTCTGCTCTTGGGGAGGATCTATGGCATCTGAAATCGGTCAAGCTCTGGGTTGTGATCATATCTTTTTATGCCTTTTTTTTGGTTTTTCTATGATTTTTTCTTCTTTTCTCTTCTTCCACTGTCTTCTTTTTATTCCCCCGCCCCCAATTTCTGCTTTAGTTTGTGCCTCCACTGGCAACGTCTCATACCTTCTTTAACAAACCTGCTGCCCACTTTGAGAATCATGAAATGTAAACTTTGCTATTTAAACACAGAAGAAACAAACTTCTGTTTGTTGACCCAAGATCAGGTTTTGTAATGAAATTATACCATTTTATACTCTTGGGGCAGATTTTAACATGTTACTATAAACCCATGTAGATTAAACAAAGAGCTTTCCTCCAGCTAGAGATAGCGACACAGATTATGAAAATGGTTGTTCTCAGGCAAGTTGTCCAGGAGTTCTCCACAAGGAAAAGTAAGTAAAAGAAGATTCTTTGGAGCAAATCATGCTAGCAGCATGCAGATTTTGCTACTTTAATATATTTCTCCTACATCAAAAATACATCAAACATGCTGACTGCACTGTTTCTGTGACTCTACCAAAGAATTTATTAGAAGTTTCTGCCACTCTATATTGATTTTACATAAAGTCATTTAAAATCTCACTTGCAGGACTGCAAAACATGGGGAGGAATATTAAGGTTTGTGTTTTTTTTAAGAAACGTGAAAAAGATGCAAACTATATCTTCCAATTAGTACAGGTTTTCAGAACAACCATGTTTAAATATAGGATTTTTAAAACCAGCAGAGCTTACTTTGTTTAAAACAAATATGCATTTATATCTTACCCCTCTTTACCTGGTGCACCTATTTCAACCTTCACCTGGTGCAGTCTTTAAATCAGCATGTTTGTTCGTCTCATTGTTGTAAGTGAATTTTGTACCTGAAGCTCCCAGTCGTTCTTACCTCCACATTTTAATCGGAGCATAGAGGCTTTGAGTGGAGCAGGAGCATGACATCTTTCTGCTCCACTCCCTAGACACTACTGACATGCAGTCACAGTGTCCACAGAGTTCCTGTGCACATAGGCCTCAATGCATAGTTGAGGGCCAGATGTTATTAATTGAGATAATGACCAATCAGTTCATGCTGATATGCATTAGAATTTTTATGCTCTGGCAATATGCATACATTATTTCCATGAAGTTATCCAGTAGGCCTGGAGGACTAAAGGAAGGCACAATCTTACTGCCCCACTCCAATAAGCATCCTAGCAGACAAAGCAATATACTGGCCCTTCTAGAAGGGATGTAGCCCAAACCATGGGTGCTCTGGTGTGAGTGCTACAACAGCAGTAACATATCTGATATATTTCCATTCCTGTTAGGAATATTGCAATCTCGTCTGCAAATTGCTGGAAGGGGGCAGCATTGCATGAGAATTTGGGCATAGCTAGCCTTAGGATCTCTATAGCCCACCATGTGGCTTCCTGCTCCTCCCCTTCCCCCTCGCTCCCAACCTTTCTCCATTGCTGGGAGAATGTGGCTTGCTTTCTGGCTCTCTTGCCAGCCCTATAGAACACAAAGAAATGGACTGAACAAACCCCATTTGAAACAATGCTGTATTTATTTATTTATTAAATTTATTAATCGCCCATCTGATTGGTCACCCAGCCACTCTGGGCGATGTACAACCCACCATAAAACAATTTAAAACAATAAAATTTTACCATAATTTTTTTTTAAAAAAAATACCCTAACCCACCCCAAATGCCTGCCTGAACAACCACGTTTTTAATGCACGACGGAAGCTCATTAAAGAGGGGGCATGATGGAGTTCCCTAGGGAGGGAGTTCCACAGAGTGGGGGCCACCACAGAGAAGGCCCTCTCCCTCGTCCCCACCAGTCTAGCTGTCCTGGCTGATGGGACAGAGAGAAGGCCATCTGAGGCTGATCTTGTTAAGCGGCCTGTCTGGTGTTGCTGGAGGCGCTCCTTAAGATAGGCTGGGCCGGAACCATATAGGGTTTTAAAGGTCAAAACCAACACCTTGAATTTGGCCCGGAAAACAACTGGTAACCAGTGCAACTCCTTCAGCACTGGAGTGATGTGATCTCGCCGGCGGCTGCCTTTAATCAGGCGAGCCGCTGCTTTCTGTACCAGCTGCAGCTTCCGAACCGTCTTCAAGGGTAACCCCACATAGAGCGCATTACAGTAGTCTAAACGAGAGGAGACCAGGGCACGTACTACAGATGGGAGCAGATGGTCGGGAAGGAAGGGGCGCAGCCGCCGTATCAGATGGAGTTGATACAGCGCTGTCCGGCTCACAGCTGACACCTGAGCCTCCATGGACAGCTGGGAGTCCAAAATGACCCCCAGGCTGCGGACCTGGTCTTTCAAGGGTAGCCATACCCCATTCAACACCAGGTCAATATCCCCCAGCCTCCTCTTGTCTCCCACCAAAAGTACCTCGGTCTTGTCAGGGTTCAGCTTCAGCTTATTCCTCCCCATCCAGCCACTCACCGTCTCCAGACATTTGGACAGGGATTCTACGGCCAACCTTGGTGAAGATTTGAATGAGAGGTAGAGCTGCATGTCATCCACATATTGATGACACTGCACCCCAAACCTCCTGATGATAGCCCCCAGTGGCTTCACATAGATGTTAAATAGCATCGGGGAGAGAATGGAACCCTGTGGCACCCCACAAGTAAGTGGCCACGGGTCCGAAACCTCCTCTCCCAGTGCTACCCTCTGGTACCTGCCGGAGAGGAAGGACCGGAACCACCGCAATACGGTGTCCCCAATGCCCAACCCCTCCAGCCGGTCCAGGAGGATACCGTGGTCAACGGTATCAAAAGCCGCTGAGAGGTCGAGGAGAACAAGGAAGGTGCATTCACCCCTATCCAGAGCCCTCCTCATTTTATCCACCAAGGCGACCAAGGCCGTTTCTGTCCCATGCCCAGGCCTGAAGCCCGACTGAAATGGGTCTAGATAATCAGTTTCTTCCAAGTGTGCCTTCAACTGCACCGCCACCACCCGCTCAATCACCTTGCCCAAAAATGGCAGATTTGAGACTGGGCGAAAGTTGTTCAGAACTTGAGGATCCAAGGAGGGCTTCTTTAAGAGCGGTCTTATCACTGCCTCCTTGAGGGCTGATGGCATCACTCCCTCCTCAAGGGAGGCGTTCACCACCACCTTGATCCCCTCACCCAGTCTCTCTCTGCAGCTCATAATGAGCCAAGATGGGCAAGGATCAAGTAAGCAGGTGGTCGGCCTTACAGATGAAAGCACCTTGTCTACTTCATCAGGAGGAAGAAGCTGGAACCGATCCCACAAAACCGGTTTGCCACAGGCCGCCTCTTGCTCACTAACTGTATCCACAGTGTGCAGAGTAACACACCTAATCTGATCAATTTTATCTGCAAAGTGCCTTGCCAAGGCCTCACAGGAGGCCTTAGAATGCTCCAGTGGTTCCGGAGCCACAGGACCGACCAGGCTCCGGACCACTTGGAACAGCCTCCTGGGGCAGCACTCTGCAGACGCGATGGAGGCAGCATAATATTCCTTTTTTGCTGCCTTCACTGCCACGTGATAGGCTGAAGATACAGCTCTAGCCCGTGTCTGATCGTCTTTGGAGCGAGACTTCCGCCACCGGCGCTCTAGCCGTCTCACCTCCTGTTTCAGAGCTCGTAACCGCGGATTGAACCATGGTGCAGTCCGAGCCCTGTTCAGGGGGAGAGGGCGTTTCGGAGCCACCCGATCTAATGCCCCAGTGATTGCGGCATTCCAGCCACCCACCAGGGTCTCGACCGAGTGGCCGTTGGCATGCCCCAGAGAATCCCCAAGCGTGTTCAGGAATCCATTTGGATCCATAAGACTCCTGGGGCGGACCATTTTAATGGGTCCTCCACCCCTGCGGAGGGGTTGTGGAACCGAGAAGTCCAACATCACCAGATAGTGATCTGACCATGACAAGGGGGTGGTAGATATACCCCCGACTTCCAGATCACTCCCCGCTTCTCCAGAAACAAACACAAGGTCTAGTGCATGACCGGCTACATGGGTGGGCCCAGTTAGAATATGGTGCAGCTCCCAGGAGGCCATGGTCTCCATGAAGTCCCGAGGTGCTCCTGTGAGGATGGCCTCCGAATGTACGTTGAAGTCCCCCAACACCAGTAAGTTAGGGGACTGTACACGCACATCAGAGACCACCTCAAGCACCTCGGCCAGGGAGTCAGTCGTGCAGCGGGGTGGAAGGTACACGAGCAGAATCCCCAGACTGCCCTTCGGGCCCAACCTCCAGTACATGCACTCAGCAACCGTGGTCTCCCGGAGAGGGGGTCTGGTGAAGACCAAGGACTCTCGGTAGATAACAGCCACTCCCCCCCCCCCGATCCCCAGCCCTCGGCTGCTGTGCATACGAAAATCCAGCTGGACACATGGCTGCAAGGGTTGGAGCAGCAGCCTCGGCCAGCCAGGTCTCCGTAATACATGCCAGGTCTGCACCCTCATCCAGGATCATGTCATGGATGAGGGAGGTTTTCTGGGTAACAGACCTGGCATTGCAGAGCAGCAAACGAAGGCCAGAAGATGGGGTCCCGCCTCCCCCAGCCATCCTTTGGCTCTGGACAGGCCCGGAGCAGGGGACAGATACTACACATCTCTCCCTTGTTCCCCTTACCTGGCATGGCCTGCCCCTAGCGCTCCGCCAGCGCCTGCCGCCCAGCCACGGTATGTTCTGGCCCCCAACACTCCCCCCACTGCCTCCATCAGGTGGACACATGCCCCCTCGCTCCCACCTATCAGGCAGGCTACCCACCCCTAAAAACACAACAAAATCCCCCCCAACAAAATAAAACAAAACAAAACAATTAAGATCCCCTTAAAAATGCCAGGCAGGAGTCCACAGGGAAGGCCTGGCGGCGGCGGCGGCGGCGGCAGCGGCGGCAGCGGCGGCAGCGGCGGCAGCGGCGGCAGCGGCGGCAGCGGCGGCAGCGGCGGCAGCAAGCACGCCTCTTCCCCGGTGGTGGTGGTGGCTTCTCCTGCAGGCCCTGGCTCTCCCAGGCCACCTCAGCCAGCCAGCTTATGTAGCCTCTCCAGGGAGGGGGAGGTGGAGCAGCACAGCTGGCTCGGTACCTGGGGGCCTGGTCCTGCAGGGACTGGCGGTCCACCAGGCAGAAGTCCACAGGGAAGGCCTGGTGGTGGTGGCAGCGTGTAATGCTGTACCTGCATTACATGAGTAAAGCTGTTTTTCTTTCTTCACTAAAAGAAAGGTGTGGTCTCTATTTTTTTTAGCCTTTGATGTGCATGTGGGACTGGTAAATGCTCATTCTGTTTTGCCCTTTTCCTCTGCTAGCTGCTTTTCTAACAAGAGGCAGTAATACCAAGTAATTCCCATCAGTTCCAACATTAAATCAGTGATGAAGGGTGATTGTAAATGCACCATCTATTTGAACCCAAATACCAGGATGCTAGATAGGCCTCACATGAATTGCCTTTCACTCTTGATTCTCCCAGGAAAATGCTGCTCCAGATGTCCCTGCCTTGGAGTTTAGGTCAGAGGCAGAGCATTTTCTTCTGTTGGGGAGCCACAGGAGTTTTGTGTGGTGCGATCTTTGGTACTCTTCCAGAAAGAACGTGAAAACTTTTTCTTTCAGAAAGCATTTTGTGTGGTGATGTCACTTTTAATGGTACCGTAGTCATTGTAGCTTAGGATAGTTTTATTGGAACAAGTTTTTGTTTTATTGATGTGTAAACCACTAGGCTTTAGAGATGTGGTGGGTGAGAAATGTCAGTGCTAATAATAAAAATGTACCATAAAAATATTTGGTGCCTCAGAGCAGGCAAAGTACATTTCACACACACCGGGGGATGGGGAAGCTTTGTTCCACATGTTAGTTTTCTGACAGCAATAACACTCCATGCTTTAAACATATTTCCCCTGAAATAAGTCCTATTGAATTTGATGGAGTTAGCTTTCAAGTAAGCATGCTTAAGTTTGCAGTTTCATTTCAATTTCCATTTGATGGCTCAATTATAATTTGGATGTGAAAAGTGACTTTCTTTCAAGTACCAGAGGGAGCCAGCAACTGTGTGCGTATGTGTGTGAGCTACCTGTCTAGAGTGGTGCCTTCCCCCCTCTCACCCCCTTCTGCTACTGCCTATGCGCACGTATGTAGTAAAATAGTACCTACTTTTTGGCTTTGGACCTGCCTCACCCACTCACAGTTCATAGCACCCTGGAAATAGGCTGAGGTATAAGTTGAGGAACTGTGGCCTTAATCTAGTGAAGCAACTGCACAACTACGTCACCATCTGGTCAAATCTCAAATTTTCAATGTGGTGGTCGGCACCATTGGCAGCCAGCTCTTAGACGCCTCGGTGAAGACATGGTAAAAAGGTCTAACAGCATTGGGAAAAATGACTATGTGGTAAAGCTACATGAGCCCTTCCTTATATGCTCAGATTTACCCTTTATTTTCTCCAAATGCCTTATTTTTGCTCATTTTGGGAGGGCATGTGAGCCAGCCTTATTCTGCTCTTTTGAAAGTAATTTGCTATAGTTTTCTCATTCAGATGCCTGCAAAGCTGCACAACACACACACACACACACACACACACACACACGGATGTGATTCAATCTGGCATTACTTGTTACAGGAGACAAATGCAGCTTTATGCGTTGGAAAGAAAACAAAACTAACAGATAAGGATTTATGCATCAATCTGTAGGCTGCCTAATACTTAGCAGTCACTCAACTTATCTAGATCATTGTTTAAAAGAGTGTTAGGCTATTCATCTTTCTGTCAACCAGCAGTAGATCATTTGGTAGTAGCACTGAAGGAAACAAATGTTCCTTGCTTTTCAAAATAAAGTTTGCCTTGTTCCCATTTGTGACATAAGTTAGAGCTCTTAGGTTACAACTACAATGTTTTATGTGCACAAAACAGATTTCACTGTAGCAAAATCCCCTTCATCACATATCCATAAGATGCATATTTTTCATAGTAGTTTTTCCCAAAACAAAGGGGCATAAACAGGGCTGTGTGTGTGGTATGGTTCTGAGTAGGTGTAGAAAGGCTGTAGAATTCAACTTCTTTAAAATCTCAGATCTCATAGCTTTTTCCAAGTTTCTAGCCCATAGGTTTGCAGAAGTATGTGGGCAAAGATATGCAAATCTGGCTATTTCCAGTCTGTGTCACCTTTGCATATTTTTACCTATCATTTTGTTTTGTTCCTACATTAATTTGTGAATATTTTGAACATCCTCTCAAAATATTATTTAAATCTGTATTTTGTTTCAAAAATACTGACCACCCCCTCCTTTGGTCACCTTTGCTGATACTGAGTGGGAACACTTGCTGGGAAGCCTGCTCACCGAGGCAGGACTCTCTCTCTCTCTCTTGCTCAGCCACTGGACATCCCCGGGCCGCCAAGAGAGCTAAAGGCAGCCTGTGGGGTAGTGGGGTGGCCCCAAAGGGGGCATGCCCCTTTGGTCTGTGGGGTGGTGGGGTGGCCCCAAAGGGGGCATGCCCCTTTGGTCTGCCCCTTCAGGATACCACAAGGGCAGGGGCACCCCACCTTTTTTGGTTGCTTGTTATCTCTGTCTACTTGTGCAGTGTAATATCTGTTGTGCATGGGAGGAGGTTCCCAGGGCCTTCTGTAATAGAAGCTACTTTCAGCAGTTGCCCACCCAGGATGAGAGACGGGATTAGGGAGTTTGTGTGTCATAAATGCTTCCTCTGCCCAGGGTGAGAGCCTGTGATGGCTAGAAGTTGGTCCCCCTCTGGGTGAGAGACGGGGGGAGAAGTGACTGTAATACTCCAGGTGAGAGACGGAGTGTGCGTGAGCCTGCAGAAGTAGCCCTGAATGAATGACAGATAGTTTGCTGGTGGGTTGGCAAGCCTGATGCCCTTTATGTGACCAGTGGCTGGTTATTTCCACTAACTATTATCTGAGTTTTGAAAGGTTGTGGGTATGTTTGAGTTGTGAGTGGGTGCTGAGTGTGTGTGGGAAGCTCAATTGTGGCAAAGATGTGCTTAAAGAATACAGGAATGCATGGAGATGGTGCCTCTGTCCCAGTGACTTGGGGCAGAAGGAAATACGATAGGAGGAGGGGGTTGGGACATCACAGTAGAATGGGTCACAGATGTTTATACAGTGTTCCCCTTCTACCGCCCCCCCCCCCGCTCTCATGTACCCGGTAGTTTATCCACTGTGCCCTCCTGTCTTGTGGTGCTGTTATTTAATGCCAGGTCAGTCCACAATAAGACCACACTCATCCATGACTTAATTGTGGATGAAAAGGCCAATCTGGTGTGTATTACTGAGACCTGGGTGGGTGAGCTGGGTTAGCTTGACCTGACTCAGCTCTGCCCACCTGGGTACTTGGTGCAGCACCAATATAGGTTGGAGGGCGGGGGTGCGGGGGGGGGGAGAGTCGCTTTGGTTCATAAAACCTCCATCTCTATCACCAGGAAACCACTCCACCTTGGAGCTGGCCTTGAGGGGCTGCACCTGGAGTTGGGCCATACAGACAGATTGGAGATGCTGCTGGTGTACTGCCCACCCTGCTGCCCAGCAGCCTCCCTGACCAAGCTGGCGGAGGCGGTCTCAAGTGTGGTGTTGGAGGAACCCAGGGCAGTAGTTCTGGGTGACTTCCACTTCCATGCTGAGGCTGTCTCTGGAGCTCCAGCTCGGGACTGCATGGGCTGCATGACAACCATGGGGCTGTCTCAGTTTGTCATTGGCCCACATACCCTTGATTTGGTTCTTGCTCCAAGCTGTGAGATGAGTAATCTGAAAATGGGCAGGGGGTGGGGTTCCAAGTAACCCCATTGTCATGGTCAGATCATTGGCATTTGTTCAGTTGTTAAGTCGTGTCCAACTCTTCGTCACCCCATGGACCATAGCATGCCAGTGTGCTCAAGTTCATATTCATTGCATCGGTGATGCTATCTAGCCATCTCATCCTCTGCCGTCCCCTTCTCCTTTTGCCTTCAATCTTTCCCAGCATCAGGGTCTTTTCCAGTGAGTTTTCTCTTCGCATTAGGTGGCCAAAATATTTGAGCTTCAGCTTCAGTATCTGTCCTTCCAATGAGCACTCAGGGTTGATTTCCTTTAGGATTCACTGATTTGACCTCCTTGCAGTCCAGGGGACTCGTAAGAGTCTTCTCCAGCACCACAGTTTGAAGGCATCAGTTCTTCTGCGCTTAGGCTTCCTTATAGTCCAGCTCTCACAGCCATACGTTGCTACTGGGAAAACCATAGCTTTGATTATACGAACCTTTGTCGGCAAGGTGATGTCTCTGCTTCTTTCTATGCTGTCTAGCTGTGCCATAGCTTTCCTCCCAAGGAGCAAGCATCTTTTAATTTCATGGCTACAGTCACTGTCTGCAGTGATCTTGGAGCCCAAGAAAGTAAAATCTCTCACTGCTAGGGATGTACGAAAGTTCTGCCACGGATCTCGGGGAGGCCGAATGCCAGCGCATTCGGCCCCCTGAAATCAGTGGCGGAATGGCCCGCCACCCCCCTGCCACCCCCCCCGGAACGGGACTTACCTGGGGCGGATCTTCCTGGCGGCGGCGGCGGCTCCGGCGGTGGTTCGGCGGCAGCCAGTCTTTCGACCGGCTGCTACCGCCGCCATTTCCAGGTTTAAAAACAAAACAAAACAAAGAAACATGATAGGTTACGTAAATGTTTACGTAGCCTATCATGGCTGATTAAAAAATATATATATATATGAGCGTACGCAAATGGCGGTGCCCATGGGTGCCGCCATTTGCGTTCCTTATTTTGGCACGTCTTAGTCTACGTAAACGTTTACGTAGACTAAGATGGCGAAAATAAGGGGAACGCAAATAGCGTAGACGCTACACTATTTGCGTTCCCCTTATTTTCGCTGTCTTAGTCTACGTAAATGTTTACATAGACTAAGACGTGCCAAAATAAGGAACGCAAATGGCGGCGCCCATGGGTGCCGCCATTTGCGTACACGTGTTTTTTTATTTTTTAATCAGCTGTGATAGGCTACTTAAACATTTACGTAGCCTATCACGGCTGACTGCAGGGACGCAAATGGAGGCAGCTACGGCCGCCGCCATTTGCGTCCCTGCTAGCCAGCGGCCGGATGTCCGGCTGGTGGCAGTGCTGGCCAGCGGCTCTGCGGAATCCCCGCGGAGCGGAGCCGGCCATTGAGGTTTCCTGGGGGGAGGGATGGAGCATCTCCCCCCCCCCGGCGAGGATTCCGGTGGGAGGGACGGAACGCCTCCCCCCGCACCATCAGCATAATCACCGAAAGGCAAGTGATTTTCGGACATCCCTAGTCACTGCTTCCATTTCTTCCCCTTCTATATGCCAGGAAGTTATGGGGCCCGATGCCATGATCTGAGGTTTTTTTAATGTTGAGTTTCAAACCAGCTTTTGCACTCTCCACTTTCACCCTCATCAAGAGGCTCTTTAGATCCTCTTCACTTTCTGCCATTAGGGTGGCGACTGCGTATCTGAGGTTGTTGATAATTCTCCCAGCAATCTTAATTCCGACCTGTGATTCATCCAACCCGGCGTTTCTCATGATGTACTCTGCATATAAGTTAAATAAGCAGGGTGACAATATGCAGCCTTGTCGTGCTTCTTTCCCAATTTTGAACCAATCGGTTGTTCCATGTCTGGTTCTTACTGTTGCTTCTTGGCCCTTGTACAGGTTTCTCAGGAGACAGGTAAGGTGGTCTGGTACTCCCATCTCTTTCAGAATTTGCCACAGTTTGTTGTGATCCACACAATCAAAGGCTTTAGCGTAGTCAATGAAACAGAAATAGACGTTTTTCTGGAATTCTCTTGCTTTCTCCATGATGCAGCGAATGTTGGCGATTTGATCTCTTGTTCCTCTGCCTCTTCGGAACCCAGCTTGTACTTCTGGTAGTTCTCGGTTCACATGCTGCTGAAGCCTAGCTTGTAGGATTTTGAGCATCACCTTGCTGGCATGTGAAATGAGCGCAACTGTACGGTAGTTTGAACACTCTTTGGCATTGCCCTTCTTTGGAATTGGAATGTAAAATGACCTTTTCCAGTCTTGTGGCCACTGTTGAGTGTTCCAAATTTGTTGACATATTGAGTGCAGCACTTTAACAGCATCATCTTTTAGGATTTTAAATAGCTCAGCTGGAAGACTGTCATCTCCGCTAGCTTTGTTGTTAGTAATGCTTCCCAAGGCCCACTTGACTTTACTCTCGAGGATGTCCGGCTCAAGTTCAGTGACCGCACTATCATGGCTATCAGGGACATTCAGATCTTTCCTGTATAGTTCTTCTGTGTATTCTTTCCACCTCTTCTTAATCTCATCTGCTTCTGTTAGGTCCCTGCCTTCTTTGTCCTTTATCATGCCCATCTTTGCACAAAACGTTCCCCTGATATCTCCGATTTTCTTGAGAAAATCTCTACTCTTTCCCATTCTATTGTTTTCCTCAATTTCTTTGCATTGTTCATTTAAGAAGGCCGTCTTGTCTCTCCTTGCTATTCTCTGGAACTCTGCATTCAGGTGGATATATCTTCCCCTTTCTCCCTTGCTTTTCGCTTCCCTTCTTTCCTCAGCTACTTGTAAAGCCTCCTCAGACAGCCACTTTGCTTTCTTGCATTTCTTTTTCTTTGGGATGGATTTAGGTGCTGCCTCCTGAACAATGTTACGGACCTCCGTCCATAGTTCCTCAGGCACTCTGTCTATCAGGTCTAATCCCTGAAATCTATTCCTCACCTCCACTGTATATTCTTAAGGGATATGATTTAGGTCATACCTGAATGGTTTAGTGGTTTTCCCTACATTTTTCAATTTCAGCCGAAATTTTGCAAGAAGCAGCTCATGATCTGAGCCACAGTCAAGTCCAGGTCTTGCTTTTTACTGACTATATAGAGCTTCTCCATCTTTGGCTGCAAAGTAGATAATCAATCTGATTTCAATACTGACCATCTGGTAATGTCCATGTGTAGAGTCGCCTCTTGTGCTGTTGGAAAAGAGTGTTTGCTATGATCAGCGTGTTCTCTTGGCAAAACTCTATTAGCCTTTGTCCTGCTTCATTTTGTACACCAAGGCCATGCTTCCCTGTTATCCCGGTGATTTCTTGACTTCCTACTTTAGCATTCCAATCCCCTATGATGAAGAGGACATCTTTTTTTGGTGTTAGTTCTAGAAGGTGTTGTAGGTCTTCATAGAACCGATCAACCTCAGCTTCTTCGGCCTCAGTGATTGGGGATAGAGTTGAATTACTGTGATGTTGAATGGTTTGCCTTGGATTTGTACTGAGATCATTCTATCATTTTTGAGATTGTACCCCAGTACTGCTTTTCCCACCCTTTTGTTGACTATGACTATCTCTTGGGCAGGGATAGCTTGGCCACAGTGGTACAAGCACTAGTAACCTCAAGACTGGATTACTGCAATGTGCTGTATGTGGGGCTGCCCTTAAGACTGCTCTGGAAGCTGGAGCTAGTGCAGAACGCAGCAGCGCAGCTGTTGTCAGGAGCTGCCCCTTTCCAGCATGTAACTCCTTTGCTGAGGGAACTGCACTGGCTGCCTATTCGCTACCAGACCAGGTTTAAGGTTTTAGTACTCGTGTACAAAGCCCTAAACAACTTGGGACCAGGATACTTGAGACAGTGCCTTCTCCCTTACCAACCTGCCTGTCACTGAGGTCATCAGAGGACATGCTCCTGGTGGTTCCACATGGACCTATGGCCTAGTTGGAATCCACCAGGAGAAGAGCCTTCAGTGTGGCGACCCCCTTTCTTTGGAACTCCCTGCCCCTGGAGGTCAGGCAGGCACCAACACTGTGTTGTTTCTGGCGCCTCCTGGAAACAGCACTCTTCCAGGAGGTATTCCTCAATTGACCAGTTATGGTTTTTATTGGCATTGTGTTTTTAAACAAATGTAATTGTAATGTGGTGTTTTAATCTTTTTATGCTCTTGCTGTTTTATCTTTTGTGTTCACTGCTCCAAAATCTGTTCTAGATATGGGGCGGTATATAAATGTTGTAAAAAAAGGGGGGGGGGCGGTAATTATTGAACTGCATATGTGTCACAACATTTAGAAACATACAAAATAAGAACAGAACAGCCTTGTTGGACCAGAAAAAAGACCTATCTAATCCAGCACTCTGTTCCCACAGTGACCAAGCAGATGACCATGGGAAATCCATAAGCAATAGTGCCCTCTCGCTCATGTTCCCCAGCAACTGGTATTTAGAGACATACAGCCTCATGACTAGTAGCCATTGATAGCCTTATCCTCAATGAATTTTTAAAGCTGTCCAAGATGGCGGCCATCACTATATCTTGTGGTAACAAATTCCATAGTTTATGCATTGTGTGAAGAAGGACTTCCTTTTAGCTATTCTGAATCTTGCACCTTTCAGCTTCATTGGATGACCCTGGATTCTAGTATTATGAGAGGTGGAGAAAACCTTCTCGTTATCCACTTTCTCCAAACTGTAATTGTATATAAACCTCTACTATGTCCTTATCTTTTTCTAAGCTAAAAAATACCAAACATTATAATCTTCCCCAAGCCTCTTGATCATTTTGGTTGCCATTGTCTGGTAGATGGCTAAGTTCCAATCCCACATTAGTTTGAGAGATCTGGATCAGGTCGCTTTATGCTAGAATTCACAAAAATCAAATTCTTCAACCATCCATATGTGTTGGCAATGCCTGGTGAAATCATGGAAATCAGAGAAGGTACCAACTAAGATTTCCCATGGTCTTAGGTTTGGGTTCCATGTCCTGGATAGGTCTTTGCCCCTCCCCATGACTGTGTGTGGAGCTGGCAAGAAACAGTAATTTGGTCAAAAATTCATGAAATTGATCCAGTAATAAAAGGAAAAAGAGTTTCATGAAATACCCTCCCAACTTAATTTCACTGATTCATTTTGCTGATTCATTAGCATCTTTACTTGGGAGTACACCCTATTGAATGGGGCCACAGTGGCTTAGTGGTTAAGACACTGAACTGCAGACCAGAAGGTCGGCAGGACAGCAGTTCGAGACCCGAGTGCCACGTGATGGAGTGAGCTCCCATCTTCAGTCCCAGCTCCTGCCAACCTAGCAGTTCGAAAGCAAGGAAGTACAAATAGATAAATAGGAACCGCTTCGGCGGGAAAGGTAACAGCGTTCCGTGCACCTCGGTGTTCAGTCATGCCAGCCACATGACCATGGAAGCGTCTTCGGACAGCGCTGGCTCTTCGGCTTAGAAATGGAGATGAGCTCCACACCCTAGAGTCGGACACGACTGGTTGGGGACATCTTTACCTTTTTACATCCTATTGAATGTAATGGATCTTAGGGTATAATCCTATGTGTGTTGAGACAGAAAAAATCCTACAACTCCCCGCATTCTCCAGCCAGCATGCTTTTTAATGTCTAAATATGCATGGGTTTATGCCCTTAGCATCTTTCCATTTTTGCAAGACATTCTTATTTATTTTGCCATTTCACCTCCTCCTCCCATAAAAAGACAAATCAAAACAACCCATTTTGATGTGAGTGAAACAGCTTCAAAACACTCATTGTCATTTCAAGCCAGGCCTAATAGAGAGAGTAGAATATATTATGCAAAATAATAAAAATTGCATTGAGCTGGTGATGCTGGTGTAGCAAATCGTGTCAATTTCCCTGCCTGCCAACACAATCATTTCCTGCAGGCATTAGTGGAACAATGTGGAAGAAGCTACACTACAACAGTCTCAAGCTACTGCTGGTAGCATATGAATTGGGCCCGAGGCAAATGGGAAAAAAAATACTTAGAAATATACCACACAATACAAAGATACTCAGTATAGAGGAGGGTTAGAGGGTGAATATCAATGACTGTTAGCCAATTGATAACTTCAAACAGTGTTCATATGACCACTTGGTAAGTTAGTTGTCGGTATGGTCCTGCCATGTAGTGAGGACAAGATTATTGCTTTGATTCCCCAGATTTTTGAAATGTAGAAAATTGTACTTGCTTCTTAGCAGGACAATACAGATGGCCAGCTGAAAAAAGTGGTTACACTCATTATGCTGAGTTACTAAGATGGCACTTGGTAAGCCATCGTGTAGAGTTCCGTACCCAGATGTTCAACTAGGAATAATGAACATGTGTAGGGAGAGGTGGCATCATAGTGGTAGGCACTGGCTCCAACCTCTGCAGTTCATTATACTCAGTCTGTGTGCAGGAAGCCTCAACAGACATTATAATGAAAATAGTTAGGTTAAGGGTGCCACCATGATGGCACTCACCTTCTCTCCCTACCCCCCTGCTGCACATTCATTATACCTAGCTGAATGACTGTGAAGAAATTAATATCCACCCATAATAAAGAATATGTGCACCTATCCAGAACACCTTATAACAATATTAAATGCTAATGAGGAGTATTTATATCACTACAGCCTCAAGTAGCTAATATTTATTGCATTTCTCACAAATCCAGATTTTGTTCTTCAAGTAGATCATAGGTTTCTATACCCATTATCTAAGAACATAAGTAGAGCCCTGCTGGATCAGATCAAAGGCTTATCTATCTAGATAGGTCTATCTAGTTCTCACAGTGACCAACCAGAGGCCTATGGGGTGCCCACAACCAGAACATGAGGGCAACAGCACTCTCCTACTTGTGTTCCTCAGCAACTGGTATCCAGAGACATTGTGCCTCTGATACTGGTGATAATATACAGTCATCATAACTAACAGCCATCAATAGCCTTGTCCTCCATGGGTATAAAACCTTTTGTTTATCAGCAACTGTAATTAAAAAAACAAGAACAATGGGATGTGTTTAGAAGAGTACATGCTTAGCACTAGGTGTCATTTTGCTGTTACCCCAGGGCTATCCCACTTTGTGAGCAGGCCCTGTGTCAGGTCTGGAGGGGCCTTAGTTGGGGCCTTAGCGGCAGGGAATGGTGTGGAATGGTGAAATGAGCAGGGCTATTAACACGATTGCTCCTGAGCGCCCTCTCCATTGCTGTGGTGGCAGGGCAGGTCCCTCATTTTCCAGAGAGCTGGGGGCAATGAAGCAGTCTGGATGATGGCTGGAGCACAGATGGTGGATGACTAAAATGTTTGAGTGTATAATTGTGGGCACTGGGTAGTGGTGGCGAAGCGAGCTCACTTCTCCACCGCTGTTGCATCCCAAGAAACCCTTCAGCTGAGCTATTTATGGTTGTGAGGGAGCTGTTTGGTTCCAACCTCTCATCTGGCTCATCAGAGCCCCCCTGAGGCCAGCTATGACAATTTTGCTCATAGGTGGGCCCATGGTCAATACTCAGGGAGCAGTGAACCAAGCGAGGGCCTTCTTGGTTCTTGTGACCTTGTTATGGAACTCCCAAAGCTATTTTCAGTAGCTTTGTTTTGTCGGTTACTTAAGACACACATCAAGGCCTTTGGATCTTTTTGATGAGATCTTTCAGTCTTCTCTCTGTTGAGCAGTCTTTGTATGTACTATCTCACTGCTGGTTGGTTTTGATGAATCTTTTATAGTTTCATAGTATTATTAGTGCTTGTGTTTTGTATTGTTACTTTTTATTTGTAAATATAAACCACTCTGTAATTTGATATGAAGAGTGGTTATATACTATATACATTAAGTAAGTAAGTAAGTAAAGATATGGCTACAATGCCCAGTGGAAAGGTATTTGGTAATTTGCTACCAATTTTGGTAGAGCCCCAGCACCTTTAACAGATGTGTAATGGGCAGACATTCAGCCATGCTGTTGAAAGCTGCAACTGCTTAATTTATGCTTGTCATATATCTCTTACAGGAAACCCAATTGAGAAAAGGTTGACAACCGTACTGTTCCAAATATATAGAATGGGAATAACTGTGTCACACATAGGCGAAGATGAGTAATAACTGCAAATCACTGTACTATGAGAATAATAATCACTCCACTCACACAAACATACTTGTGGAGGGGATGTTGAGTATACTGCGGTTTATATTATAAAAGGCACACAGTAAAATGAAGCTGCAAGTAATAAAATTAAAATGTTCATCGGTTTAAGGGGCATTTGTATCCCTTCACAAGCTGATTTTCTGGTCATCTTATTACAAGTTGTTGTGACTGATGCTCTAGAAACACGAAAAGCAAGTAATGACCATCTGCCTCTTTCCTCCCTTGAATCCTGGGAGGATTAATAGCCTTGGTAATTATGTCCTGCTGTGTAGAGAGGCCTTAATGTAGGAGGCAGTTATCAAAGATCCATGGCCTAAGTTATGAACTATAAAAGTTGTGATCGATGGTTGAAGAAGCAATTGCTGCATCTGATGTACACTTTATGTAAACTGTTTTGTATCACCTTTCAGTAATAGTGGCCATACAGAAAGAGCTACTGAGACGCAGGAGGGCTCATGTAACCTATGTTTAGCAGCACTACCTACTCTGCATGACCTTGGCAAGTTGCTTCAATTCCATGCTTCCAGTTTTAAAATGGATGTAATAACAATATTCATCTATGCACCATGCGTTTTAATGAAGATTCATAGATCCTCACAGAATCACATTAGAACAGTGAGCTGAAAAGTGTTGTCAAAAGGAAGAGCGTTAATTACAAAACAAGAAAAATAGTAATACACCAGAGAAAAGCCACTTATTTTGCTAAGCTGACTGTTTTATACAGTTGCTAACATTATTCTAATAGTTTAGGCTGCAATCTTACACTCATGTAACATTGGGAGTAATGTTGAAGGGTGTCAACTGCTTCCTCAGAGTCAGGTAACAAAGAGCAATAGAGGTGAGTGTCATTAGCATATAGCTCCAGATGACCTCTCCCAATGGTTTCATGTATTATTATTTATTACATTTCTATACTGCCCCATAGCTGAGGCTCTCTAAGCAGTTTACAAAGATTAAAAACACTAAAATATAATGTACAAAGTTTAAAAGATTATTACATAAAACACACATACAAACAATATACACGACGACAACATATATCTAAAAACAACTTTAAGCAAACAGCCGTAACCATAAAACAAATCCAGGACCGATTAAAACCTCCTGATACACTGCCAAATGCCTGAAAAAAGAGATAGGTTTTAACCTGGCACCGAAAAGATAACAATGTTGGTGTCAGGCAGGCCTCATTGGGGAGAGTATTTCACAGTTGGGGGGCCACCACTGAAAAGGCCCTCTCCCTTCTTGCCACCTTCCGAGCTTCCTTCAGAGGAGGCACCTGGAGGAGGACCTTAGATGCTGAGCATAGAGTACAGGTAGGTTCATGTTGGGAGAGGGGCTCCATCAGGTATTGCAGTCCCAAGCCATGTACATGTTAAACAACATAGGAGACAAGACAGAACCCTGTGGGACACCATAGGCTGACAGCCATGGTACGGAACAGTAGTTCCCCAACAGCACCTTCTAGATATGACCTGACAGGAAGGACCAAAACCACTGCACTACAGCATCCTTAAGGCCCTGACCCACTTGGTGGTCCACAAGAATATCATGGTCAAAAGCCACTAAGAAAGCCACTAAGGGGCTCAGGAGAACTAAGGGGGCTGCACTCCTCCACATCCAGTTCCTGGCATAGGCCATCCGCCAAGGCGACCAAAGCACTCTCTGTCCCATATTCCAGTCTTGGCTTGATTGAAATGGGTTGAGATAATCAGTATCATCCAAATGCATCTGGAGTTGTGAGGCTACCAACTTTTTGATCACCTTGGCCAAGAATGCAATAATTGCAACTGACCTATAGATTCCCAAATCTGTTGGGTCAAGGGAAGTTTTCTTTAATAAAGTTCTTATTATTGTCTCATTTAAGCAAAAGGGAACACACAAGGAAGCATTAATCGCTTCCCTTAGCTGTGTGGTCATTTAATTAGCCAGGAAGGACAAGACAAGTTGATCAGACAAGTGGTAACCTTCACTTCTCTAGACACTCTGTCCACCTCCTCAAAATCCACAAGCTGAAAAGAAACAAAACCAACTGGACAAGTAATTGCCAAGGTTGCATCCACCTGAACTCCCCCAATGCTGAAGTCCAATTCAAGCCAAATCTGAGTGATTTTATCCCCAAAGAATGATACAAATTGTTCACAGGGAGCCTCTGACTGTTCCAGCTCCCTTTCTGTTGCATCCTGGTGAAAAAAGTATCACAGACTGCAGAAAAGCGGTGTTGGTCTATTCTGTGTAGATGCGATAGTGACAGAAATGAAGGCTTTTTTTGCTGCCTTCACCACCACAGAGAATTAGATTCTAGTCTATGTTTGATCAGATTTGTCCTGAGTTTTCTCCCAATAGCTCCAGCATTCATCCTGCTGTTTCATTGCCCTTAGCTCCCTGCCAAACCAGGAAGCTCACCTGGCCCTTAGGACCAATAGTGCCAGTGGCCCAGGGCATTTACATATTCCACAGATCAGCCATGGTTTTGACAGTATCACCAATAGATGAGGTAGGAAATTCCCCAAGCACATCCAGGAGACCATTTAGATCTATCAGCCATCTGGGATGGACCATTTTAACCAGTCCACCACCCCTGCCAACAGGGCTTAAGGCAGCAGCCAGTCTAAAACTAATCGGAAAGTGATCTGACCATGACAATGGCATCACATGTAGCTTCTTTACTTTTGGAGCACCAATTCCTACTGAATATCAAATAAAGAGTGTGCCATGCTGCATACATGCATCCAGACACTAACTGGGGCAGGTCCATGGTTATCATGATGGACATGAAACCTTGTGCCACTCTTGACTAGGGATGTCAGAGAAATCTGCAACGGAATCAAATTAGTTTCGATTTCTATGAATCGAACCTGTGGATTCCACAGTGGACTGGTTTTCCCGAGTCACACAGATTCAGCAGACTTGTGGACCATTTTTTTTTTAATGTTCTGGAATTTTATGCAAATTTAGTCATACAAAAATATGTAAAATGAAAAATAACAGCTGAAAATGTGCATTTCCCTCATAGGCTAAAGCATGAAAATGTGCATGAGGGGGGACTTGCGCAAATTTGGGAAATTGGAAAAAAATCCGATTCTGCCAATGAGCAAACAATGGAATGAAAGGCAACTGGCAATCTGCGAAATACAGATGGAATGGATTTTCCAAAATCTGTACATCCTTCCTCCCCACTGAGTGACCTCAGCATGAATGTTGAAATCCTGCAACACAAGAGGCCTAGGGGAATCTAACACCGCTCCTGAGAATACCCCAGCTAGCTCAGGAAGGGAGGCTGTTGGGCAGTAGGGTGGACAGTATGCCAACCAAATCTTTACACATTCCTGGCCACCCAACTGCAGCAGCATGCATTCAGAATTGACAGATGGAGCATCTGGTTAATGAGATAATGTTTTTATTGACTGTTCCCACTCTACTTCTGTCCCCCCCAGCCCTAGCTTACTGTACTACAGAATAACCCGGCAGACAGAGCTGGGTGAGAAACTCCCCCTACTTCTCTTGTACAGGGCTCCGTTACGCAAACCAGGTCAGCATTTTCATCCAGAATCCAATCCTGTAAAACTGATGTTTTCCCTATAACTCAACTGGCATTAAAAAGCAGGCCTTTTAGGATGGAAGGTCTACCTTCATTGTCACCATAGCTTCCTTATTTATTTTATTTTAAAATTTTCTTGGCTGCCTTTCAGGGCAGAAGCCCTCCCAAGGCAGCTCACAGCAATAAAATACATAAAACAGTTAAAATATTTAAAGTGATAAAACATAAACATAATAAAATAGCAATACAAACAATAAAAGGCAACAATAAAACCAGCAAGAACAGCAACTACAGCAGTCATATCAAGAGAAGGCCATGGTAAAATAATATGTTTTCAAGGCCTTCTTAAAAGCCTGCAATGATGGAGCATGGCGGATCCCCGATGGCAACTTGTTCCAAAGGTTCTCTGCCACTGCAGAAAAGGCCCTCTCATGTGTGGCCACCTAACTGCTCTCACGGGTGGACAAATGAGAAGGGCCTCTCTTTCTGATCTTAAAGTCCTCGGTTAGACTGCAACCTGAAAGGATGGAAGGACAACCATCATCAAAGGTCCTTTTCCTTTGCCGCCCCTCAGTTGTGGAATGACCTGCTGGTTGAAAAGTGCCTGCTGGCTTCTTTGAAGGTTTTAAGGCAGGAATTAAAGACTCTATTATTCTGGCAGGCCTTCCCTTTTTAGAACTCTCATTACTCTTTGGTGACTTTTATATACTGTTTTTATGCTGTGTTGTTTTTATTGTTGGATTTTGTTAAACTGTTTTTAACTTTGTACTCCACCTAGAGTATTTGTATATAGAAAGGTTATAAATTGAACAAATAAACAAAATAATAAATCATACCCCAATATCCTCGAAGACATGCACAGCACACATGATAAATTGTTTCAAAGGAGAAATCTAGTTTGATAAAGAAATCTGTAAGCAACAAATTATTATTGCCATCCAATCCACACATACACACGCACACCCGCCCCACCAATGCATTTTCAAGGAGAGGTGATCTTTGGATTTACTCTTGTATCAGGACAGAGTCAGAAAGTCACAGATGTCATGCTGGCCAGTACGCACATTCGTTTAGGAAGCATTCCAGAAAGTGACTACAGAACAGTCTGTGATAAAATCAGTGCATGGCTTTGGGTGCTTCTATGAAATTATCCAGTCTTGCCTGGTATTTCAGGGTGATCACAAGCTCTGGCTGACTCCCCTGCTACACAGATGTGATCCAATGACATATAATGATTTCCAACCATCAATTTCTGCTTTTCATTGGAAATTGGCAATTCTGACTCCTGTACTTAGTACAGTAGAAAAGACCTGGCAGTATGTAGCATCACGTTAATGCATTTCATTGCAGCCCGGGTGCCATTGCTCTTCCGTAACCTTAAGGAAGCAACTGTAGGTAGCCCAAATCAGGCTCAAACATTTCTCAACCTAACCCAGCTTGTGCTTGCTTCATCAATGCTTAACATATGTAATTATATTTTTCTACTTATGCTGGAATTAGAGTAACTCAAGAGCCAATTCTCATATTCGTTGGGGGATTAACAGGCCAGCTGAGGAGAAGAGGGGCTAGACACCTTACAGCTGTCCCCTCTTCTGGTTCTTCCCCCAACCTGATGGTTCCTGGCAGCCTTACCAGTCTGCCCTCGGGTCTGGTGGTGCTGCTGCTGAATGCCAGGTCGGCCCAAAATAAAATCTCCCTCATCCATGATTTGATTGTGGATGAGGGGGCTGACCTGGCATGTATTACTGAGACCTGGGTGGGGGAACTGGGAGGGGTCACTCTCTCCTAGCTGTGCCCTCCTGGGTACTCAGTGCAGCACCAACACCGACTTGAGGGTCGGGGAGGGGGGGTTGCCGTGGTCTATAGGAATTCAATCTCCCTCTCCAGGCTTCCTGCTCATTCGAGTGCAGATCTTGAGTGTTTGTACCTTGTGTTGGGTACCTGGGACAGATTAGGGATTCTGTTGGTGTACCACCCACCCCGCTGCCCATCAGACTTCCTGCCTGAGCTGATGGAGGTGGTCTCGGATTTGGTGTTGAGGACTCCCAGGATGATGGTCCTGGGGGATCTCAACTTCCATGCTGAGGCCGCTGTATCCGGGGTGGCTCAGGACTTCATGGCCGCCATGATAACCATGGGGCTGTCCCAACATGTCATCGGCCCAACGCATATAAAGGGACACACGCTTGATCTGGTTTTCTCGACTGGGCAGGAGGATGGTGATCTGAAAGTGGAGGAATTAACATCTGTCCCTTTGTCATGGTCAGATCACTTCCTGCTGAGGTTTAGACTCCTGGCAGCCTTTCCCCTCTGCAAGGGTGGGGGACCTATTAAAATGGTCCGCCCCCGGAGATTAATGGATTCCGATGGATTCCAGAGGGCTCTGGGGGATTTTCCTGCTGGTATGGCTGGTGCTCCTGTCGAAGCCCAGGTCGCTCTGTGGAATGCAGAGATGACTTGGGCGGTTGACACGATCGCGCCCAAGCGCCCTCTCCCTCTGAGCAGAGCCCGGCCAGCTCCTTGGTATACACCTGAGCTGTGGGCAATGAAGCAAGAGGGGAGACGGCTAGAACACAGGTGGAGGAAAACTCATGCTGAGTCTGACCGAACACAGGTAAGAGCCCACTATCGAGCCTACTCTGTGGCAGTGAGGGTGGCAAAGAGACAGTTCTTTTCCACCAGCATTGCATCTTCTCAGTGTCGTCCAGTGGAGCTTTTCCGAGTGGTTTGCAGCCTGTTACATTCTGGGCCAGTGATGGTGGAACCCTCGGTAGCACGCTGTGACAAGTTTGCACAGCACTTTGAGAATAAAGTCACTCAGATTCGTCATGAATTGGACACCACCATTAATGTAGTTCCATTGGTAGAGGCATTCAGAGCACCGTCTGGTCCAGTTTTATTGGATGAGTTTCAGTTACTGAGGCCTGAGGATGCGGACAAGGTGCTTGGCCAAGTCCGATCGACCACTTGTGTGCTTGACCCTTGCCCTTCATGGCTTATTAAATCAAACAAGGAGGGGTTGTCCGGCTGGGTCCAGGAGGTTATAAATTCCTCCTTGAGAGAGGGAGTGGTGCCTGCTGCTTTAAAAGAGGCAGTAATTAGACCACTCCTGAAAAAGCCTAACGTGGACCCAGAGGATGTTAACAATTATAGGCCAGTGGCCAACATGACATCCCCTTCCTGGGCAAGGTGCTTGAGTGGGTGGTTGTAGGACAGCTCCAGGCACTCTTGAATGAAACGGATTATCTAGATCCATTTCAATCGGGCTTCAGGCCTGGTTTTGGAATGGAAACTGCCTTGGTCGCCCTGTGGGATGACCTCTGCTGGGAGAGGGACAGGGGGAGTGCGACCCTGTTGATTCTCCTGGACCTCTCAGCGGCTTTCGATACCATCGACCATGGTATCCTTCTGGATAGGTTGTCTGGGTTAGGAGTTGGAGGCACTGCACTACAGTGGTTCTGCTCCTACTTGGATGGCCGATTCCAGAAGGTGGTGCTGGGGGATTATTGCTCTGTGCCATGGCAATTGTGCCATGGGGTTCCTCAGGGCTCTATTTTATCCCCCATGCTGTTTAACATCTACATGAAACCGCTGGGGGAGGTTATCCGGAGGTGTGGGCTGAGGTGCCATCAATATGCAGATGACACCCAGCTCTACCTGTCTTTCTCATCAAACCCAGGTGAGGCAGTGGCTGTTCTGAATCAGTGCCTGGGCATGGTAATGGACTGGATGAGGGCTAATAAACTGAAACTCAATCCAGACAAGACGGAGGTACTGTTAGTGGGTGGTTCGTCTGCCCGGCTAGGTGATATTCAACCTGTTCTGGAGGGGGTTGCACTCCCCCTAAAGGATCAGGTTCGTAGTTTGGGGGTGCTCTTGGATCCAGAACTGTCACTTGAGGCACAGGTGAATTCAGTGGCATGGAGCACTTTTTATCAGCTTAGGCTGGTATACCAACTACGCCCTTATCTGGACAGAGATAGCCTAGCTACAGTTATCCATGCTCTGATAACTTCTCGTCTGGATTACTGCAATGCGTTATACGTGGGGCTGCCTTTGAAAACGGTCCGGAAACGTCAGCTGGTCCAAAATAGGGCAGCAAGATTGTTAACAGGGACTGGCCTGCAAGCTCATATTACGCCAGTACTTTTCCAGCTGCACTGGCTGCCAGTCCATTTCTGGGCCCGATTCAAAGTGCTGGTGTTAACATTCAAAGCCCTTAATGGCTTGGGGCCAGGTTACCTGAAGGATCGCCTCCTCCCATATGTGCCTGCCCGGACCTTAAGATCATCATCAGCGGCCCTTCTCCGTGAGTCCCTGCCAAAGGAAGTGAGGCGGGTGGTTACTAGGAGGAGGGCTTTTTCTGTTGTGGCACCCCGGCTCTGGAATGAGCTCCCTAGTGAGGTTCGCCTGGCGCCTACATTGTATTCCTTTCAGCGCCAGGGGAAGACCTTTTTATTTTCCCAGGCATTTTAGCATTTTAGCTTTCTAAATTTTTATCTTTGCTGTTTTAAATCTGTATTTTAAACTCCTGCACTGCTGCTAGGTTTTATTGTGGGTGTATTGTTATATTGTGGTTTTAATGTTCTATATATTTTAAATTGTTTTATTGTGTGTTGTTTGGTTTTAATTTTTGTGAACCGCCCAGAGAGCTTCGGCTATTGGGCGGTATAGAAATGAAATGAATGAATGAATGAATGAATAAATAAATAAATAAATAAATATTATTTTGGAATGATATGAGAATTCTCTGCGAATGGGCCTCCACAGCTTTTGACCAGTAAATGCCAAACAAGGCCTTGATGAACCTCTTATTTTTGCTGCCTACTTGGAATTGCAAAAAACCAATTTATTGTATTGTACCTGGCAGGCCACAATATATGGCTGTCAGGCTGCTTTCTGCTTAGTGTGTCAAAAGTTCCAGGCAAGACCAGTTAAAATGAACAAGGCGAAATGCAGCAGCATTGCCTAGCAGTACCTTGTGCCACATTATTCCTCATCCTAATCATGTATTTGAATGACACAGTTGTTTTATTTAAATAGTCATAGTTCTTTTCTTTTTTTTTAAATTGTGACACTAGCATGAATATTCAATTCCCTGCATCCTTCACAAGGTTCTATTTAGTAGAACTGAAATTTCTGCACTTCATGATAATAAAAAGTAACTGCATGGTAATAAACAGACTGCGCTGATACCACAACGTGCTGCAAAGAAAGTAAATCGCATTCAGGTTCATGCTGGTTCATAAAACACATACAAAATATAAACCTACGGCGCATGAAATTTATGGAAGGTATTACCAAGGTATAATCAACAATCATTTTCAATTCCAACTTCACATAAATTGACCTAGTTGGAAAATCCACCATTTATTATTAAGGAAGGATCCATACTTCCACTTTTTAAAGAAAATTGTCTGTGCTCATTGCATTCTGAAGATATTGGTGCAAATTCCAGTATAGCAAGAAGATGATCTATAGCTTACTTTGATTTATAACTCACCATATTTCAAGAAATCATGGCAAGTAACCATTCACAAAGCTATATAAACCAATTATAAAATTATGAATCCCACAACCTAAATGGCTCATAGCCTAATTCATGGGGGGAAATTAAGGGGAAGCCAGACTATCCCACCCCACATACTCAATTGTTGTTCAGTCGTTCACTCGTGTCTGACTCTTCATGACCCCATGGACCATAGCACGCCAGGCCTTCCTGTCCTGCGCTCTCTCCCGGAGCGTGCTCAAGTTCATATTCATTGCATCGGTGATGCTATCTAGCCATCTCATCCTCTGCCGTCCCCTTCTCCTTTTGCCTTCAGTCTTTCCCAGCATCAGGGTCTTTTCCAGAGAGTTTTCTCTTCGCATTAGGTGGCCAAAATATTGGAGCTTCAGCTTCAGTATCTGTCCTTCCAATGAGCACTCAGGCTTGATTTCCTTTAGGATTAACTGATTTGACCTCCTTGCAGTCCAGGGGACTCGTAAGAGTCTTCTCCAGCACCACAGTTCAAAAGCATCAATTCTTCGGCGCTCAGCCTTCCTTATAGTCCAGCTCTCACAGCCATACATTACTACAGGGAAAACCATAGCTTTGATTAGATGGACCTTTGTCAGCAAGGTGATGTCTCTGCTTCTTACTATGCTGTCTAGGTTTGCCATAGGTTTCCTCCCAAGGAGCAAGCGTCTTTTAATTTCATGGCTACAGTCACTGTCTTCGGTGATCTTGGAGCCCAAGAAAGTAAAATCTGTCACTGCTTCCATTTCTTCCCCTTCTATATGCCAGGAAGTGATAGGGCCAGATGCCATGATCTGAGTTTTTTTAATGTTGAGTTTCAAACCAGCTTTTGCACTCTCCTCTTTCACCCTCAACAAGAGGCTCCTGAGATCCTCTTCGCTTTCTGCCATTAGGGTGGTATCGTCTGCATATCGGAGGTTGTTGATAATTCTCCCGGCAATCTTAATTCCGACCTGTGATTCATTCAACCCAGTGTTTCTCATGATGTACTCTGCATATAAGTTAAATAAGCAGGGTGACAATATGCAGCCTTGTCATACTCCTTTCCCAATTTTGAACCACTCGGTTGTTCCATGTCTGGTTCTGACTGTTGCTTCTTGACCCTCGTACAGGTTTCTCAGGAGACAGGTAAGGTGGTCTGGTACTCCCATCACTTTCAGAATTTGCCACAGTTTGTTGTGATCCACACAATCAAAGGCTTTAGCGTAGTCAATGAAGCAGAAATAGACACTTTTCTGGAATTCTCTGGCTTTCTCCATGATCCAGCGAATGTTGGCGATTTGATCTCTAGTTCCTCTGCCTCTTCGAAACCCAGCTTGTACTTCTGGTAGTTCTCGGTTCACATACTGCTGAAGCCTGGCTTGTAGGATTTTGAGCATCACCTTGCTGGCATATGAAATGAGCGCAATTGTACGGTAGTTTGAACACTCTTTGGCTTTGCCCTTCTTTGGAATTGGAATGTAAACTGACGTTTTCCAGTCTTGCGGCCATTGTTGAGTGTTCCAGATTTGTTGGCATATTGAATGCAGCACTTTAACAGCATCATCTTTTAGGATTTTAAATAGCTCAGCTGGAATACTGTCATCTCTGCTAGCTTTGTTGTTACTAATGCTTCCTAACGCCCACTTGACTTCACTCTCGAGGATGTCCGGCTCAAGTTCAGTGACCGCGCTATCATGGCTATCAGGGACATTCAGATCTTTCCTGTATAGTTCTTCTGTGTATTCTCTCCACCTCTTCTTAATCTCATCTGCTTCTGTTAGGTCCCTGCCTTCTTTGTCCTTTATCATGCCCGTCTGTGCACAAAACATTCCCTTGAGATCTCCGATTTTCTTGAAGAGATCTCTAGTCTTTCCCATTCTGTTGTTTTCCTCGATTTCTTTGCATTGTTCATTTAAGAAGGCCTTCTTGTCTCTCCTTGCTATTCTCTGGAACTCTGCATTCAGTTGGATATATCTTCTCCTTTCTCCCTTGCTTTTCGCTTCCCTCAGCTACTTGGAAAGCCTCATCAGACAGCCACTTGGCTTTCTTGCATTTCTTTTTCTTTGGGATGGATTTCATTGCTGCCTCCTGAACAATGTTACGGACCTCCGTCCATAGTTCCTCAGGCACTCTGTCTATCAGGTGTAATCCCTGAAATCTATTCCTCACCTCCACTGTATATTCATAAGGGATAGGATTTAGGTCATACCTGAATGGTTTAGTGGTTTTCCCTACGTTCTTCAATTTCAGCCGAAATTTTGCAACAAGAAGCTCATGATCTGAGCCACAGTCAGCTCCAGGTCTTGTTTTTACTGACTGTATAGAGCTTCTCCATCTTTGGCTGCAAAGGACATCATCAATCTGATTTCGATATTGACCATCTGGTGATGTCCATGTGTAGAGTCGTCTCTTGTGCTGTTGAAAAAGAGTGTTTGCTATGATCAGCGTGTTCTCTTGGCAAAACACTATTAGCTTTTGTCCTGCTTCATTTTGTACACCAAGGCCATGCCTGCCTGTTATCCCGGTGATTTCTTGACTTCCTACTTTAGCATTCCAATCCCCTATGATGAAGAGGATATCTTTGTTTGGTGTTAGTTCTAGAAGGTGTTGTAGGTCTTCATAGAACCGATCAACCTCAGCTTCTTCGGCATCAGTGGTTGGGGCATAGACTTGAATTACTGTGATGTTGAATGGGTTGCCTTGGATTCGTACTGAGATCATTCTATCATTTTTAAGATTGTACCCCAGTACTGCTTTTCCCACCCTTTTGTTGACTATGAGTGCTACTCCATTTCTTCTAAGGGATTCTTGCCCACAATAGTAGATATGATGGTCACCTGAATTAAATTCGCCCATGCCTGTCCATTTTAGTTTGCTGATTCCCAAGATGTCGATGTTCAGTCTTGCCATCTCATGTTTGACCACCTCCAGCTTACCTTGATTCATTGATCTGACATTCCAGGTTCCTAAACAATATTGTTCTTTACAGCATCGTCACCACCAGACACATCCACAGCTGAGTGTCCTTTCGGCTTTGGCCCAGCCGCTTCACTCTTTCTGGTGCTACTTGGTAATACCCTCTGCTCTTCCCCAGTAGCATATTGGACACCTTCCGACCTGAGGGGCTCATCTTCCGGCGTCATCTCTTTTAGCCTTGTGATACGTTGCATGGGGTTTTCTTGGCAAGAATACTGGAGTGGGTTGCCATTTCCTTCTCCAATGGACCACATTTTGTCAGAACTCTCTGCCATGACCTGTCCGTCTTGGGTGGCCCTGCACGGCATAGCTTATGGCTTCACTGAGTTACGCAAGCCCCTTCACCACAACAAGGCAGTGATCCATGAAGGGGACATACTAAATACTATATATAAAAATTAAAAGAACTTGCCCCACTTATCTCTATATTCTTATTAGTATTCCCCTACATGAGTAGATCTCCATTCAGCTTTCTTTTGGAGCTGAAATCATCCAATAGAACAATCCTTCACACCCTTCCTGAACCCAAATGCAGCCCAAATATTCTCCCAGAAAGATTGGAAAGTAGGCTCTGTCTGTCACAAACTCTAGGCCAACTTTTGCTATTTTCTAATAGATTGGTACCTAATAATTGCCATGTAACGCATTAAGTCTAAACACTCCAATTAATCATTGCCATCTAGGGAAATGGTGGCTGTTTTTGTCCATGTTTAGCATAACTGTACAATAATGACAGATCCATCCATCCCCACTCCCATGTTGGCTATGCTTGCCCAGTTAGTCAGTTCATGTCTCTGGAGTTTGTAAAACCAAATTCTGATTATGATCTGATTAAAACCAAAGTGATGCATAACATGTGTCCAAAACAGTGAAATTGCAGAACTGAGCAAAAAGCAGCTATCTCATATGGATGCAAAGGCCTCCCTATAATATATTAGGTTAATGTGGTCAATATTGGCACCATAAATTATATACAACACATGCTCCAAAGTTCATATGACAGTCCAAATCAGGTATCTGAGCATCCATCTATCATCTAGTGATGATAGAGAGGTACATGATACTGACAAAGCATTTCTCTCCTTCTCTTTGCCACAGCAAGCACTTATACTTATAGCACAACTAACCTTGCCTGTCAACAGTTTCCACATCATCAGGCTTAACTGACTCTGACATTTCTGTATTAGCCTTTGTATATTGACATGCCTATCTTTCTCTAAATTTAAATCCTTGTCAATGTATTTACTGTGAATTAGAGTGGTCTGTAACAAGGCAGAAGCCAAATGCCATCCAGCTTGCTGACCCTTTCCTACCCACTAGCTAGGGAGTTGGAAATAAGAAGTGAATGTTGAGCCCTGTAAGCTGAGCCAGGTTTCAACAACTTTCTCAAATGCATTGTTAACTGGGTTACTCTTAATCTGTTCAGCAACAATTAGCTCTCAAAGCTGCAACAGCTGCATGATGCTGAGGCTTTCCAGATGCAAGCAAAGGAGGAATTAAATCAAGAGCTAATTCAATTGGAAAATTGGGTGTAATTATGGAGAATGCAGAGTCTGTTAGGCTCCTTGTGGTGATTGCTCACTATTTTAAAAATAGCATAGTGGTCTTCTGCACAGTACCCACTGCATACAGATAGGTAGCTATGTTTGGGGAAATCTCATTTGGTTTCATGGAGATAAAGATTGAATGTCATTAGAAATGTACTTGACGACATGAATATGAACCTCTGCTCACTACTCGTTTATTGGCAAGAAAGAGGATAATCCAATATCACTTGCTCATAGCATAATAATACTTTGCACTTATAGCACCTTCCATCTGGAGAATCTCAAATTACTTTGCTTACAACAACAGAGCAATTCTCTGAAATCAGCAATGGAAACATGGGTTGTGTCTGTTCTTAAACTGATCAGCTCCTTCTATCAGTCCTTAGCAATACTGAGTAACCGAACTATTTTTTGCTCATGTTAATTCTGCAAAGTCAAATCAACATAGTAAGATCCTAAGCATATCCAGATAGGTTCCACAGAAAATTATTTTATTTACAAGGACATGTGTTTAGTATCGAAGTGCAAGAGAAATGACCAAATTGTAGTTTGCCACTGCTCAGTGCATTTTAATGTTAAGAAATAAAAAGGGCAGGAGGATGTATGAGTAAACATGATGGCTCCAATCGGAAAAAAGTTAGTTGCACTTACATTTTACTGAATTAAAGATTAAAATAAAAGTGGATATGATTATTTGTTAAAATCTTTTAAGGGGTTGGATCCAGACTTACATGCATGCAACTGAGCTGGCATAAGCAGACTCCTCTACCCTTTCTTCCCCGCTACAGGCAGCCCCCTGCAGATGCTACACAGATGGTGGGGGGCACTGCTGAATGGGGTGAGCTGCAGGCGTAAGGAGGGGATCCCTGAAAATCCAGTAGCGATGTTTCTATGAGCCATCCACAGAAGGCGGATCCTGGATCCAACCCAAGTATCTCTTGGGTGGGGGGAGAAAAGGATATTAAGCATCCAACCTGCCCACAAGAAGCAATGGGTTTGAACCACCGCAAGGTATAGTTGGATAAATATTGGAAAGGTGGAGATCATAGCTATAAGAACAGCTAAAGAGAATAAATGTGCTAGGTAAGCTGCAGTATGGCTAGAAAGGCATCAGTCAAGGATACTTCATGTTATCTTTCCACTTTGAAATCCTATGATTCTGCAAAGTGCTAGTTGACTACCAAACTAAAGAAGTCCCAACTCTTTTCCTTTGAACCATCACTGTGGAGTGCTATCTATGTTAATAATAATAATAAAAAATTCATTACAAAGCAGACCAGCTGGTCAAGTAACAGAAAATAAAGAAACATATTCTGACAATACTATTTAAAATCTTAGTGGCATATGGAGAAATCTCATTGTAGCCACCACTTATACACAACAGGGTTGAACAATGGGATGGGAAGAAGCAATCCTTTGGCTTATTTCCTCAATTTTCCATTAGACAAATTCCTGAAATCTGTAAAATTCGCATTAAAAAAGTTAATTGTTTTAAAAACAATTCAGTAACTTAATCCAATTCCCAAGAAAAATTAGAGAACCTCTGGAAAAACTATTTTAATCCATTGTAGAACTCCACAGAGCAGTATACTGCTTATTAAACATCTATCTAAGATTTATACAGATTATATTAGATGTGGTTGCAGTCCTGCTAAAAGACCAAGTGCGTAGTCTGGGAGTCCTCCTGGATTCTACGCTAACTGGGGAAATTAGGAATGTGTTTTACCAGCTTAGAGCCACAGCTGGCGTACCAGCCTAACTGGAGAAGATGGACCTTGCCTCCATTATCCATGCACTTGACATCCAGGCTGGACTACTGCAGTGTGCTGTATGTGGGGCTGCCTTTGAAGACAATTCTGAAGCTTCAGCTGGTACAGCATGCGGCCACCCAAGTGCTGGGCAAGGCACTTCGATAATATAACACCTGACTGCACCAGCTGCACTGTTTACCAGTGTGTTTCCAAGACAATTTGAAGTGCTAATTTAGTTCTTTAAAGCCTTAAATGGTTTGGGACCAAATTATATGAAGGGTCACCTTCACCAATATCAGCCTGCCTGCACTTTAAGATTAGCAAGAGAGGCCCTTCTCATTTGACCACCTGTACAAGCATTTAGGTGGGTGACCACTGGAGAGAAGGCCTTTTCCACAGTGGCCCCACACCTCTGGAATAAGTTGCCATCAGGGGTCCTCTAGGCCCATCATTGCAGGCTTTCAAGGAGGCCCTGAAAACGTACTGTTTTACTCTGGCTTTCCCCTGATTTGTTTGCTGTTGTTGCTGTTTTTTTTGTGCTTTTGTAATTTTTAGTACTGTATCAGTTTTTATTATGTGTTTTATTGTTGTAAACCCTTTTGTACACCCTGAAAGGCAGCCAAAAAATATTTTTAAATAAATAAATAAAGTGATGTGAGTATTGAGTGTGTTGTTGAGGAACTCAAGGTTTTTGGTTTTGGTAGACTTGAGCCCTCAAAAGTTTACTGCAATAAATTTAGTGGACATTTTGTAGATAAAGTAGCTTGTATCCATGCTGATTTAGAATTGATTGTTTTAATAGAGTCAGAGATGGATATAACCAGAGAGCCATCTAGTCATGTTACATGGATATTTTCCACTTTGTATAGCCTGAGGATATGGACAAAGTGCTTGGAGGATTTAGGCTCACCACTTGCTCTCTGGATCCTTTGCCCATCCTAGCTTGTGAAATCAAATCGAGCTGTGGTGCGTATTTGGACCTCAGAGGTGATTAATGCCTCCTCGAGGAAAGAGGTGGTCCCCGCTTGCTTAAAGGAAACAGTGGTAAGACCATGATTGAAAAAAACTAACTTAGATCAATTAGTTTCTGTTAATTACTGCCCAGTGTTAAATCTACCATTTGGGGGAAAGCTGTTAGAATATGTGGTGGCTTCTCAACTCCAGGTAATGTCTTTTTTTATGGAACTTCTATTCAATATATATATTGATTTTACTGTATTCCTTTTGTATGGTTTTTTAACTTGTAGGCTATCTTGAGGGGGTTCCACCCTTAAGAACAGCCTAAAAATAATTTGTAAATGTGGGAAAGGAGGGGCGGGGGAGAACAAAACTAAGAAGCTTGCTGATTAGCATGTTTTGGCAGGGGAGCTCACCTAAGCTGGGCCTTTCTGAACACTGGAGAATTCTCAGACCCCCCCCCCTTCTATGGAGAATTTTCTTTAAAGAAAACATCCAGAAAGACCTACCCAGTGATGGGTTCTGCTCATTTCTGCATGTTAGTAGATAGATGTGAAGGTTATTAGAGATCAAAGGTGCTGCAAGTAAAAGAAAAGGATAGCATACTTTTAAAAGTGGGGGAGGAAGAGGAATAAGTATTAAGGTCATTTCAGCCAGAGAAAATAACAGAAGAGACTTGTTGTCTGCTACACTTACCACAGTGTGTACTGTGACTAATAAGGTTATTTTAGCTACAGAGAAGTGTTCAATAACTCAGCACCATCATGAGAAACTGGCCAGGGTGATAAAAGTGGCTTATTATCAATTACGCAGCAAGTTAATTAAGTTTTGCCAGTCAACCTTCTCATCAAGTCATTCTCACTATAATGCGCATTTGTTTTTCAATTAACTGAGAATCTAGGGGGTACTGTTTCTTCTTAGACCACCCACTAGGATGACAATAAGCAGTTATTTGAAGGACATTCCATTAGCATTGAACACCAAGTACAGCCAGGTCCAGCCTTAGTCATTCTCCTACCCAAATTCAAAAGCAGCACCATGTGCTAGCCCTTTTCACCCATTTGCAGAGGGGCAGGTTGCACCACAGTAGCTAAGAGAGGTATGGGCCTTGCTCTTGATGTAGAACCAACGAGGAGTGGAATTCCAACTCAAGAAGATGGTAGGTCCCCAGAGCTTTGCTTGCTTGCTCTTTATCAAAGTGAATGTGCTGCCAATTCAGAAATGTAATCCTACACATTATGTTAAATTGTGACTTCTTGTTGTTCATTCAGTGTTAAGCAGCCAGGTCAGGAGTCCAATCAGTCTGGGGCATTCTGGAGTCTGCTGTAGTTTAAGTGTCCATGCCTGCATGTGTAATCTTCTGATTTAAATAAAATAAATAAAATAAAATTTAAAAACTCAATTTTGGAAATATTTCTGTTTTCTGTTGACCTAACTTATGTAAAAGATCCCAAGATGACAATAACCTGGTAGGTGGAGCCCACTCTTTAAAATATCTTGGATTCAGGGGACAAGGATTGTGTGTATAGAGTGTATACAACAAATATATATATATATATATATATATATATATATATATTTAAATTTTAAAAATAACTAGGTAAGCTGGGCCCACTCTCTGGTACCATTGATCAATGGCACAAAGGAGGGTCAAGCAAAAATGCCATGCCTGTGCAGTGTCCTCCAGAAACCAGGATGGATGCAAACAGATAATGTCATTAGCTTGTTTTGGTTTCTGGAGCCTAATATACAGGCACCACAACACAGCAGGACCAAGTTCTTGATTACTTTGTAAGAGCAAAAGCTCTCCACTTCCCACCAGTGAACTGGCCACCCCAAAGTATATACATGGCAATTGAAAAGGACTCTTGCAAGAACATTTGACCACTGTGGAGGAAGGTTGGAGTACAACAGCATGTCTACACAGTGGCCTCCATCAATCAACTTTAGTTACTAAAGGCGCAAAAGGAGACTTGGTACTCCTCCATCACTGGAAAGCATTAGGGATGCTGAGATACTTTTTTATTGCTTGATCCTGGAACAAAATTTCCTCTTGTCTCAAATTAAGTGTCCTGGATAAAGGAATATGCCTTCTAATAGTATACAGAATTGCAGAGGGGGAAAGACAAAAAAAGCAATGCCTTGTTCTGAATTAAACTCAAGTGTACAGAATACACAAGAATGTGCAATTGTCCGACCTGTTGTGAAATAGCCTTGGGTCATGCAGAATAGAAGTTGGCCACTAGTTAGAATGGGAAACCATGCATAATAAAATGCATGGCTCTCATCACTGGGACAGTCTTCATTAACTTTTATTTTATAAGATAAGGACGTGCGCCAATTAGTCAAAATAATATAATATGTCAAAAATAATATTTCTTAATGTACATGGCTCTGCATTCACTTCCAAAATGGGAATCATGTGCAAAAGTGAGGTCTCTGGGACTTGAACTGGGGAACAATGCACAATAATGCTAGGAAATGAAATCACATGCAAAATAACAATTTGGAAAATCCTACTCTTGAACAATCTACAAATAAGAACATAAGAGCCATGCTGGATCAGACCAAGAGTCCATCTAGTCCAGCATTCTGTTCACACAGTGGCCAGTTGTCAACCAGGAACACAAAAGCAGGGCATGAGTGCAAAAGCACCCTCCCACCCATGTTCCCCAGTAGTGTACTACTGGGGAACATGGTTCTGGTACTGGAGGTAGCACATAGCCATCAAGACTAGTAGCCATTGATAGCCTTTTCCTCCAGGAATTTGCCCAACCCCTTTTTAATGCCATCCAAATTGGTGGCCATCACTACTTCCTGTGGTAGCGAATTCCATAGTTTAACTATGCACTGTGTGAATTAGTACTTCCTTTTATCAGCTTCATAGGATGACCCCTTTGGGTTCTAGTATTTTGAGAGAGGAAGAAAAATGTCTCCCTATCCACATTCTCCACACCATGCATAATTTTGTATACCTCTATCATGGCCCCCTTACCCTCCTTTTTTTCCAAGCTAAACTATCACAGTTGTTGTAACCTTCTCTCGTAGGGGAGATGCTCTAGACCCATGATAATTTTAGTTGCCCTTTTCTGCACTTTTTCCAGCTCTACAATATCTTTTAAAGTGTGGTGACCAGACTGTACACAGTATTCCAAGTGTGGCTGCACCATAGTTCCTTTTCTAATTATGCCTAACATGGAGTTCGCCTCTTTTACAGTGGCTGCACACTGGGTTGACATCTTCATTGAGCTGTCCACCACAATGCCAAGATCTCTTTCCTGGTCAGTCACCGCTAGCTCAGATCCCATCAGGTTATACGTGAAGTTGGGATTTTTTGCCCCACCGTGCATCACTTTACACTTGCTTACATTGATCTGCATTTGCCATTTAGATGCCCATTCTCCTAGTTTGGAGAGATCCTTTTGGAGCTCTTCACAATCCTTTTTTGTTTTCACTACCCTAAATAATTTGGTATTATCCACAAACTTGGCCACTTCACTACTTACTCCTAATTCCAGATCATTTATGAACAGGTTGAAAAGCACTGGTCCTAACACAGATCCCTGTGGGACCCACACAGGGAAATCTATCTTTGTGGATAAGTGCCTTAGATAAAAAGGGACACTTTTAAATATAGCAGAAATAATTTGGAAGGTTGCATATAAGTGTCATGAGAACAAGTGCCATCCTTGTCCCCTTTTGCTGTCCTGAGCAAGATTTAAGGAAAGGCAAAAATTGGACAGTCCATTAAACTGCAGCATAACCCAATGCACAAAGTAGAACTTCCATTCCACTTTATCATAGGGCCAGCCTTGAGTACTGTGCTTCTCAATGGCAGATCCCAAAAACAGTTTGCAAAAAGCCAATGCCATCTTTGAAATGCTCCACCTTACACAGAAATAATTCATCACATCCATCCATCTCATTGAAATGAATCTGAGGTTGGGTCTACATGGCAGCAGAATGATGTGGGAATCAGGTGGTACACTCTTGAGGTGCTAGAATGGAGAATACCAGTAATCTCACCCCCTTTGCTGTCCAAAGATCTCCTGCTCTCTTAAATGGTTTCATCCTTCCTGCCCTTATGTAGAACACTCTCTCAGAACACATATGTAATGCTGTCTTTCCCTCTTCCTTCAAATCCCTCAGAAAACCCTCACATTCTCGATGAAGCTCTTGGCACAAACCTTTAGTTTTCATCCACCACTGAAAGTAAGCTGAGCTAAACATCTATTCCTGTCTGATTTACCTCCTCCCCTCTGTCTTTCTCTCCTCCCTCAGTTGCCTCCTCTATCTCTGTTTTAGATAACAGGCTCCTCAGGGCAGGGGCTTGGTATTTTGTTGTAACTCTGTAAGGTGCCACTATACGTGTGGCACCATACATAACAACATTCCAGACTGCAGGGAAAGAACACATTTTTAAATGTTCTCCTACATTTAAAAACAAAACAAAACACCTCCTTGAAAGTAGAAAGCATGGAGATGGATGGGCTAGAACATTAATCCAACACTTTTGTTCTTAGAGGGAGCTGTTTGGTTTTGTTTAATTTGGAGGAGCATTACCCCACCCCTAGCAGGCTAAAACAGTTACAGGTGCCATTCCAGAAGTGCCTTGAGAACTCTTGGGGCAATGGCTTAGCACTGCCACCCAAAGGCACTGTTAATGAGACTTGGGTCTCCAAGTGGGAGCTGTCCATTTGGCCTCTATGATTTGTATGAATGCTATATCTGTTTTTTGAGCCACTGCAAGCTGCGCAGCAGCAGTTATGTGAAAGCACATGCAGGAACTGGTTCTAAGCTCTGAATGAGCATTACTGCATGCACCCTGGCCATTAATGTAAACTGAACTAAAGCAGGGCTCATAAAAACACACACCCTTTTATGAAGACAGTTGTGCATTAATATTCCTGCAGATCTTGGCATTTGTTTATAAATGGCATCAATTATCATGTGCATTTACTAAGCAGTTTTTAAATAGGACCTCTGGCCTTGTTTAACAGACACTTACTTTATTACACAAGCCAAAAAGGAAAGTCATTAATTTTTAAGGAAGCCACAGCTTCTAAATGGAAACATCTGGGAACTCATTGTACTTGCTTAGTCCATTCCTTGTGATCATCAGAGTCTGACGGAAAAAACACACTAAAAAACTTGTTAAACCTCTTGCAGAGAGAACATGAACTTGCAGTAAATGTTAGAGGCAGCTTTGAGTGGACTATTTTGGGGTTTACTGTGCTTCTGTTTAACTTTGGAATTTGATACCAAAGTCGGCCCAGATTATCCTTTGTTCTCCAAACCATAGAAGCTTCATATGGAAAATTCCAGATCGTGTGTGTCATAGCATATGACATGCAGGACAAAATGATTTCATTTAGAAGAGCAAAAGCTGCTACAGCATGCCCTGTCCAGAAACTCTAAAAGCCAAAATCATCAATACAAAAGCAGCAAGATCCTGTTACCATGGTGGTCCCATGGAATAAAGAGAGTAGATTGATTCACTTATACATGTATGTTATGTGATGCCTATAGCCCCCTTCCAGTGTTCAAAATGAATGTGTGAAAATGGTCATAGAGTTAGGCATGCAAGTCCCCCACCCAAGGTCTTATTACTCTCTGAGGAAGTTTCGGACATTCACCCTGAATGTGCAAACATCTAAAGCTCCCTCCATGAGAAAAGGGATATCAAAGGCAGGACTAACATGTGTGATCCTATTCTTTCCTTTATGTGTTCATTTTGAATGCCTGAAGGGGGTTTATCAGTTGATGACTTGCAACTAAGTGTGCTTGAAACAAGCCTGGAATCAGCACCCAGTACTACAGGTTTCCAGCAGGGCCAACATACACTGATGCCATCCCTGGGTCCATTGTGTCTGGCAGCTATGAGCCACAATTTTAAATTTCCCACAGTGCTCTGGAGTGATGCTATGTTGGACATTCTAGGAAATTTAAAATGGCAGCTTGTTGCTGTCCACTGATACTACCTGGTAAACACAGTCAGGGCTCCCCACCAACATAAAAAGAAGCTCCTGGGCTTGGAGGGTCTTTTAGCAAGGCCTTCCAAGGTACCAGACAACCCGATATTTCAATGGCTGCCCAGAAAATCATCTGGTTCACATATGCCAAGTACCAGACATATAAGAGATGAGACGAGGTAGTGGTTGGCAACACCAATTCTGGTCCTCTCCATCCTTTTTTTTCCTATGGATTAACAAGAAAAAGAAAGATGCTGTGCGGGTGTGGGCCATGCACTGCACACTGGGAACTGGAGTTCTCTCCCCCCTCCCTCTATCTTTCTCTCTCACTTCTAAACAGAAAATCCCAGCAATCACTGTGATGAGGAGAGCATGTTAAAGAATGGAAGAGAACTTCACAGGGAAGAGAAGTGGAGATATAGTTGTTGCTTCTTTGCTTGCAACAGCAGGGGAGGTGGCAAAGCCCACAAATCTTGCACCTCTCTGCCTGCCCTGGTGCTGCTCATGCAGGGAGTGGTGAGCAAGTGTGTGTAATTGATAGGGATGTATGAGAATGTTGTTCCTGTTCACAAATCATGCAAACATGTTTTGTTCACAATCCCAAATATGAACACAATCAGGGACATTCTTGGAAAATTCTTGGAAAATTTTCGCAATTTCCTGAAAGTGTATACTTCCGGAAGTGCACACTTTTACGTGTGCACTTGCATATATGCACAAATGTGCACTTGTACACATGCAAGTGTACACATGAGCACATGTGCAAATGCATATCCCACACAACCCACATTTTCACACTTTAGCCTGGGTGTGGAGGAGGAGAATGCACATTTTCAATTGGAGGAAATGTGCATTTTAAAAAATGTATTTTTTTTCAATTGGGAAAATGCACATTTTTAAAATTGTGCATTTTCCTGATGAAGAATGTTCAATTTCCCAATCAGAAAAAGAAGCTTGTGTTCAGGAACATGAAGAATTCATGTTGCAAAACAAGCTTCAAGGAAGAATTCAGAGAACCTCAATGGCCTTGAACATCACATGTTTGCCCATCCCTAGTAAGCATATAGAGTTTATAGATGAATGGTGTGTGCGTATGTGCGGGAGACAAAGGAGTCAGAGAGTAAGTATATGGAGAGAGAAAGAGTAAGGGAGGCTGTTGAGATAACAATAGGAAGGAAGCATATTCAAATTCTATGCACAGTTGTGTTTTCTTTTGTCCAGTTTTTCGGTGGCACATGGCATCTATTTTGGCAATCCACTAGTGGGCTCCCTAGTAAGGCAATTTTAAAGCTAACTGTGAAGTCATCAAGTGAGCAAATTGTATCGGGGGGGGGGGCGTTGTGGTGTTTCTTTTAAATCTTCTGGAAGGACCCATAGAGAGAGGGGCTAAAGAAGTATACAGAGTTAAAAATACCTATCTGTAAGGATAGTTTGAGTCTCACCACAACTTATTAAGGGGATAGGCGGCCGCCTCCAAACTCGGAGGCGACTGCCTATCCAATGCAGGGCAGGAGAAGCATGGAGGGGATCGTTTCCTCCATGCTTCTCCTGCCCTGCATTTGTGGCTAGACAGCCGATTTCAGCTGTCTAGCCACGGGAAGGCGGCGTGGGGGAGGAGGCTGCCAGACAACACATAGGATGCATCGTACTGGCATTTCTGCTTTCTCCACCCCAGAACGCCCCATGGAACACCCTGTTTTGGCCACTCCATGCTCCTCTTCTGAGGAAGGTGAGTTCTCCGGGAACCAACCTCGGAGCATGGGCTCTGAGGTCAGTTCCTGGAAAACCACATATCCTATGGCCATCTAGCCGCTGACTAGCAGCCATAGGATTGCTCCCTAAATGACATTCCAGGATTGGGTTGCATCCTGAATGATCCTAATGGCAGGAAATGGCAATGTTCAACTCTCAGTTAAACAAAAACACTGCAAAAACACTGTGCGGTATATTTGTCTTCACAGCAATGAGAGCTAGTAGGGGTCTTCCATGGTCAAGTATCCTGGAAAACCAGTGTTTATGTGGCTGAGAAATCCAGGAGCATAAGTCTACTTCAGATGAAAAGCAGATATTTATTTATTTTAAAAAATGCATTTTTATGATCCAATTTCAAATACACTTAAGCTCAATCCTATGCACGCTTACCTGAGGTAAGCCCTATTGAATATTGTGGGTCTTATTTTGGAGCATACATGTGTAGGATTTCACTACTATTGTATTATATCCAAAACACAGTCTGTTCTAACAGAAGCATGGATTTTATTTTTCCAGTACCCAATGCAACCCCTTCATGGATCACTGCCTTGTTGTGGCGAAGGGGCTTGCGTAACTCAGTGAAGCCATAAGCTATGCCGTGCAGGGCCACCCAAGACGGACAGGTCATGGCAGAGAGTTCTGACAAAATGTGGTCCACTGGAGAAGGAAATGGCAACCCACTCCAGTATTCTTGCCAAGAAAACCCCATGCAACGTATCACAAGGCTAAAAGAGATGACGCCGGAAGATGAGCCCCTCAGGTCGGAAGGTGTCCAATATGCTACTGGGGAAGAGCAGAGGGTATTTCCAAGTAGCGCCAGAAAGAGTGAAGCGGCTGGGCCAAACCCGAAAGGACACTCAGCTGTGGATGTGTCTGGTGGTGAAAAGAAAATCCGATGCTGTAAAGAACAATATTGTTTAGGAACCTGGAATGTCAGATCAATGAATCAAGGTAAGCTGGAGGTGGTCAAACATGAGATGGCAAGATTGAACATCGACATCTTGGGAATCAGCGAACTCAAATGGACAGGCATGGGCGAATTTAATTCAGGTGACCATCATATCTACTATTGTGGGCAAGAATCCCTTAGAAGAAATGGAGTAGCACTCATAGTCAACAAAAGGGTGGGAAAAGCAGTACTGGGGTACAATCTTAAAAATGATAGAATGATCTCAGTACGAATCCAAGGCAACCCATTCAACATCACAGTAATTCAAGTCTATGCCCCAACCACTGAGGCCGAAGAAGCTGAGGTTGATCGGTTCTATGAAGACCTACAACACCTTCTAGAACTAACACCAAAAAAAGATGTCCTCTTCATCATAGGGGATTGGAATGCTAAAGTAGGAAGTCAAGAAATCACCGGGATAACAGGCAGGCATGGCCTTGGTGTACAAAATGAAGCAGGACAAAAGCTAATAGAGTTTTGCCAAGAGAACATGCTGATCATAGCAAACACTCTTTTCCAACAGCACAAGAGGCGACTCTACACATGGACGTCACCAGATGGTCAATATCGAAATCAGATTGATTATGTCCTTTGCAGCCAAAGATGGAGAAGCTCCATACAGTCAGTAAAAACAAGACCTGGAGCTGACTGTGGCTCAGATCATGAGCTGCTTCTTGCAAAATTTCGGCTTAAATTGAAGAACGTCGGGAAAACCACTAAACCGTTCAGGTATGACCTAAATCATATCCCTTATGAATATACAGTGGAGGTGAGGAATAGATTTCAGGGCTTAGACCTGATAGACAGAGTGCCTGAGGAACTATGGACGGAGGTCTGTAACATTGTTCAGGAGGCAGCAACTCAATCCATCCCAAAGAAAAAGAAATGCAAGAAAGCAAAGTGGCTGTCTGATGAGGCTTTACAAGTAGCTCACGAAAGAAGGGAAGCGAAAAGCAAGGGAGAAAGGGGAAGATATACCCAACTGAACGCAGAGTTCCAGAGAATAGCAAGGAGAGACAAGAAGGCCTTCTTAAATGAACAATGCAAAGAAATCGAGGAAAACAACAGAATGGGAAAGACTAGAGATCTCTTCAAGAAAATCGGAGATCTCAAGGGAACGTTTTGTGCAAAGATGGGCATGATAAAGGACAAAGAAGGCAGGGACCTAACAGAAGCAGATGAGATTAAGAAGAGGTGGCAAGAATACACAGAAGAACTATACAGGAAAGATCTGAATGTCCCTGATAGCCATGACAGTGCGGTCACTGAACTTGAGCCGGACATCCTAGAGAGTGAAGTCAAGTGGGCCTTAGGAAGCATTAGTAACAACAAAGCTAGCGGAGATGACAGTATTCCAGCCGAACTATTTAAAATCCTAAAAGATGATGCTGTTAAAGTGCTGCATTCAATATGTCAACAAATCTGGAACACTCAACAGTGGCCACAAGACTGGAAAAGGTCAGTTTACATTCCAATTCCAAAGAAGGGCAACGCCAAAGAGTGTTCAAACTACCGCACAATTGCGCTCATTTCACATGCCAGCAAGGTGATGCTCAAAATCCTACAAGCTAGGCTTCAGTAGTATGCGAACCGAGAACTACCGGAAGTACAAGCTGGGTTTCGAAGAGGCAGAGGAACTAGAGATCAAATCGCCAACATTCGCTGCATCATGGAGAAAGCAAGAGAATTCCAGAAAAACGTCTATTTCTGCTTCATTGACTACGCTAAAGCCTTTGATTGTGTGGATCACAACAAACTGTGGCAAATTCTTAAAGTGATGGGAGTACCAGACCACCTTACCTGTCTCCTGAGAAACCTGTACGAGGGTCAAGAAGCAACAGTCAGAACCAGACATGGAACAACTGATTGGTTCAAAATTGGGAAAGGAGTACGACAAGGCTGCATATTGTCACCCTGCTTATTTAACTTATATGCAGAGTACATCATGAGAAATGCCGGGTTGGATGAATCAGAGGTCGGAATTAAGATTGCTGGGAGAATTATCAACAACCTCCGATATGCAGACGATACCACCCTAATGGCAGAAAGCGAAGAGGATCTCAAGAGCCTCTTGTTGAGGGTGAAAGAGGAGAGTGCAAAAGCTGGTTTGAAACTCAACATTAAAAAAACTAAGATCATGGCATCTGGCCCCATCACTTCCTGGCATATAGAAGGGGAAGAAATGGAAGCAGTGACAGATTTTACTTTCTTGGGCTCCAAGATCACCGCAGACGGTGACTGTAGCCATGAAATTAAAAGACGCTTGCTCCTGGGGAGGAAAGCTATGGCCAACCTAGACAGCATAGTAAGAAGCAGAGACATCACCTTGCCGACAAAGGTCCATCTAATCAAAGCTATGGTTTTCCCAGTAGTAATGTATGGCTGTGAGAGCTGGACTATAAGGAAGGCTGAGCGCCGAACAATTGATGCTTTCGAACTGTGGTGCTGGAGAAGACTCTTACGAGTCCCCTGGATTGCAAGGAGGTCAAATCAGTCCATCCTAAAGGAAATCAACCCTGAGTGCTCATTGGAAGGACAGATACTGAAGCTGAAGCTCCAATATTTTGGCCACCTAATGCGAAGAGAAAACTCTCTGGAAAAGACCCTGATGCTGGGAAAGACTGAAGGCAAAAGGAGAAGGGGACGGCAGAGGATGAGATGGCTAGATAGCATCACGGATGCAATGAATATGAACTTGAGCACGCTCCGGGAGAGAGCGCAGGACAGGAAGGCCTGGCGTGCTATGGTCCGTGGGGTCACGAAGAGTCGGACACGAGTGAATGACTGAACAACAACAACAACCCAATGCAAACCCTCCAGTTGTCCATAAAATGATTATATTTTATCTTTCTTCCTTTTATTTGAATGTAGCTAGCTAACTTTGCAGCAAAAGTGACATCATGAATCTTATATAATCATTTACAAGGTTTCTAGACTGTAACTGATGAGAGTCAGATGGCTCCAACATGTTCTTAGTCCACCTCCGACTGCCTCCTTCAGCTACCTGCCACCAGGTCTTAGTTCTGAAATGGAATAGTGACATTTAAACCAGCCAATCACAGCAGAGCTTTGAGAGTCAGGCTCAGTCAGACCCACATATTGTTTTATTATTTTAGCCAGATTCATCCCTCGATAACTCACCAGTAAAATTAATAACTCACCAGATTAGTTTGATTCATCAGAGTCTGATGAATAAAAACTAAGCTTGGCCCACTGCCTACATAAACTTCAATCTGCTAGTGCTTTCTTAAACAAGACCAGCCAGCACCATTTCTAAAGCATAATTTTCATGCTAATTGTAGCCTTAAGATCCCATGGAAATGACTCAATGATGCAGCACGGCATATACCTCTCATGGCATTAAAGTGAAACACAAAGTTATCCAAGAAAATGTATGCAGATGTCTTAATTATGCTAAAACACAGTTTCTTGTCATTATACTTGATGGTCACTTTAACTGGATTTAATCTAACATTCTCAGCTTTAAAAAAAAATAAAAGAACTGAATATTGGGATGGTTTCCCTCCTATTTTCTTAAATTAGAAGGCTGCTGAACTGGTGATGTCAGCCATTAGTGCATTACCAGTTCCCCTGCGGATGCTTTAACTACAACAAGAGTTTCATGATGACACAGTGCCTTTCAGACGCACTTCCAATGTATCTTTCTGCATAAATCATAAGCATTATGCGGCATCAATATATGTTTTATAGAGGCATTGTGTGTGTGTGTTTAGTTGCACTTACTCACTTGCTAACTCTAAATGTAGCCCATCAGAATATTCAGAAATGCATCTCATGTGTTCCAGTTTTAGGAACATTTCAAAAACACCATCTGAAGTCCATGGATCCTATCAATAACTTTTTTTAAAAAAAACCCCTTTCCCTGTGGTATAAGTTAACATTACAGATTACTTGGCACAGACCTCAGAAGTCGGAACAGTCATGGAACCTAACCAATGTGGTACATAGTAAGAAGGTGTATCAGGTGTTTGTTTTTGGAACAAAGCTAGAAAGAGGCACAGTCTTCTGCACAAAGCCTTAATGGGAATAGCTTCCATACTTTTATTTCCTTGTTTGTTCTCACTATCAGTCTTTTACTTCTCAGCTCATGATAGATTAGTACTCTAATATGATTTTGGGGGAGTTCTGGAAAACACAATAAGGGTGCTTCCAGAGGGAGGGCTTCTAGCACTCCCAGAAGGCATTGTCTTTTTTTCCTTAATGGGTTTTCTGCAGTAACGACAAAGATGGGGCAAGAGGTGGGAAAACATGGGAGAGCTATGGGTCAAAGACATCATCATTTGGACTTCCCATAAACTTCCATGAATGAAGTACAGCGATGACATCATAAAAGCCTTGACTGGAAGCACCCTAAAAGACATGGATATGGAGCATGGAAATGCCTTTCTAATCTGGGTATGCTGATTTACCACATCCATCCATCCTAATTAGGGATGGCGTGGGATCCCAATTCCTTTCAGGAATCTGGCAGAACACCCCCCTGCCCGTGACCCTGAGCTGTGCTTGCCAAGCTCCTGCCCCCACCTGCCCTGTGTCCATGCTGGCCAAGCCACCTGCACTCACCTGGGTGGCCTTGTTGAGCTCCATGATCACCGGGGGGGGGGGGATGGCTATCGCAAAAATGCACATATTTGTGTGTATGCAAAATGGGGCCATTACTCATCCATATACGCAAGACTACAGGTGTTTGCTTGCCTGTAATCTTGTGTCCATGGGCCATTCATGGTCCCATTTTGCATATATGTGAATGTGCGCATTTTTGCAAATGCACATATTTGCATATACATGCACATGCACTTTTTTTTCAAATGTGCATATTCGTGAATATGCAAACTGGGGGCATGAATAGCCCATATAGGCAAGATTACAGGCAAGTAAACACCTGTAATCTTGCATATATAGGTGATTCACAGTCCCATTTTGCATATATGCAAATATGTGCATTTTTGTGATTGCCATTTTTTTTTAAAAAAATCAGCGAATGCAGAGCTTGACGAGGTCACCCCAGTGAGTGTGAGTGGCTCAGCAAGTGGCAGAGAGCTTGAGCATGGGTCTTGGTGCACGTGAATGGGGGCAGGGGCTCAGCGGATGCCCAGAGAACCTGGAAGGGGGGGGGGTCTCCCACCCATCTCTAATCCTAATCATTAATTGGATTTTTAAAATATTGCAAATTTTTACCCTAGCATCCTATGTGGTTCAGGTTTCCAATCCTTTTTAAAATATTTGGCTTGGATCCTAATTTGCTCCCTCATTTTCGTAACGGTGTGTGTGTGATTTCTGCCAGCTGCCCTCTCCATCTGTAGTCCTCTGCACCATTCCTCATACTATTCCCAAAGGTTCCCCAGGAGCAGATTTTTAGGGGCATAGGACCTGCTCTGGGAAGTGGGAGGTTGGAAAGATCTGTTTTGTGAATGCGAACCCTGTTCGAGATAGGGACGTACAAGAATTTCATTTAAGTTTGCAAATCATGTGACCAGGTCATGTTCACAGCCTCGAACATGAGCAAGAGAACATGTTCTCCGAAAATGTTTGCACATTCCCAAACTTGCATTTGGAAAACTTGCATTTGGAAAATTCCCAAACTTGCATTTGGGATTATACCTCTAATATTGCGCATATTTAGCTTTCCCAGCTCCAAACTGCGCATATTTGAATATGCACATTTTTTAAACTTCCTGTTTTACGCAGAAATCAAAGGTGCGAAAATGGCGGCACTCATCGAACAGGTTCGTGGTGAGTACTGGGGAGTGCGAGCGGGCACAAGTGGGGGGCGAACAAGGACAGCGTCTTGGCGGGCGCAGTTCGGGGGTCATGGGCTGGGGTTGCTTGATGAATTCTCGCGACATCCCTAACTGCACTACACATAAATGAAAACTCAGAGTCAGATGTTTAAAATCTCACAACAAGAAAGAAGAAACTGCATGTGTGTCAGGTACCACCAGCACAGAGAACCCAACAGCCGAATTATACATTATAATAAATATGTGGCCACATTTGACATGGCTTTTGGTTTAGATAGCAGCTGCACAGGTGTGTGTGTGTGTGGGGGGGACTATTGGGATTAGGACTGTGATACACAGGGAGGCTGAGCAAAATCACCACCCCAAGCTGTTATTTGGGCTGCTCTAATACCAGTTTGGGGAGATGGATTTTTTGTCAGGACCACAGAACAGGGGAGAAGAGCTAAGCCACTGCTCTGTACGTCATGGTCCCAGTCTTGATTAGGCTGCCCAGCTCCTGCTATTTTAAAAAAGAACTGACACGTTTTATCTGATCATACATATACACTAATCATTACATTGTGATGTTTAGTTTGCTCCTGAATCAGAAATGACATCCTCATAGGAGGAGGCTGAGGTTCTGGAAACCTTGTAACCTTGTAGCTCTGCAGAAATCAGAACAAAGGTATCAGATTGGTCTAGAAGGAGTTGTCACACATCAGTGAGGACTTTGGGGAACCAGCCCTACAAGATACCCCAGTCTCCCACCATGCTGAATCCTGTAAACCGGCTGTATGATCATTACCCAATGTTTTGGTTTACCCCCAATGATAGGATCACCACCTTGTTACTAGGAACAACTCTGATATCCCTGCATGGAAGCAAGCATTAGAAGGTGACACATCGATCTTGCAACATGGGGCTTTTTTGTTGCTAGCACAGCATCCAAGGAAAGGCCTTAGATTTAAATGTAAGCAGGATCAGCCCTACAAATGAACCAGGAAGATATGAAGCTTCAGGGCCAGCTATAAAGGCCTTCAGTAGGTGACTGGCTGGTGAAACACCTTTTCTGACCAGATTTGCATCTTCAGTCTCAAACTCTATTATCATTATCATTATTTATTACATTTCTAAACCACCCCATAGTCATAGCTCTCTGAGCAGTTTACGAAGTTTAAAAACTATTAAAAATACAGTATACAAAGTTTAAACACCATTTATGTAAAACACAGAGGCAGTAGATACATAGACAACATATATCTAAGACAACTTTAAGCAATCAATCACGACCATAACACAAATCTAGGACCTGATTCAATTTATCGTATGCTGCTAAATGCCTGAGAAAATAGAAAGGTGTTGACCTGGCACTGAAAAGTTAACAATGTTGGCACCAAGTGGGCCTCACTGGGGACAGCATTCCATAATTTGGGGGGCCACCAGCACAAAGGCCCTCTTCCTTATTGCCATCTTCTGAGCCTCCCTCAGAGGAGGCACTTGGAAGAGGACCTTAGATGCTGAGCATAGTATATGGGTAGGTTTATGTTGGGAAAGGCGCTCTGTCAGGTATTGCAGTCCCAAGCTGTGTAAGGCTTTATAGGTTAAAACCAGCACCCTGAACCAGGCTCGGAAACATATAGGCAGCCAGTGCAAATGAACTAGATTCAGTCTTATGTGTTTGGACCATCTGGTCCCCAATACCAATCTGGTTGCCACATTTTGCATGAGCTGCAGCTTCTGAACCGTCTTCAAAGGCAGCCCCAGATAGAGCGCATTGCTCAATCTAATCTGGAGGTTACCACAGCATAGACAACTGAAACCAGGTTATCCCTGTCCAGACAGGGGCATAGCTGAGCCACCAAATGAAGCTGGTAGAAGGCACTCCATGCCACTGAGGCCTCCTGAGCCTCAAGTGACAAAGATGAGTGTAACCTGACAGCTATGAACCTGCTCCTTCAGAGGGAGTGCAGCCCCATCCAGAACAGGTTTTGCACTCTTCATCTGGTCAAAAGAACCACCCACTAACAGCATCTCAGTCTTGTCTGGGTTCAGTTTCAGTTTATTAGCCTTCATCCAGTCTGTTGTCACAGCCAGGCACCAATCTAGCACATCCACAGCGTCACCTGATGAAGATGAAAAGGAGAAGTTGAGCTGCATGTCATCAGCATACTGATGTCAATGCACACCAGAACTCCAGATGACTGCACTCAGTGGTTTCATGTAGATGTTGAACAGCATGGGGGACAGAACTGACAGAACTCCATACTGGAGAATCCACAGGAACAAGCAATGTTCCCCAAGCACCATCTTCTGGAGCGGACCCCCTAAGTAGGAGCAAAACCACTGCAATGCAGTACCTTGCACTCCCAACTCAGACAGTCATCCCAGAAGGATACCATGGTCAATAGTATTGAAAGCCACCAGGAAATCAAGGAGAAGCAACAAGGTCACACTCCTCCTGTCTCTCATGACATAGGTCATCATACAGGGTGACCAAGGCTTTTTTCATGCCAAAACCCAGCCTGAACCCAGACTGAAATGGATCTAGTCTATGGAAAGTGGAACCCTAGTTTTGTGTCAGCAAACTTGTTCTGGAATCTGGTCCTTGCTCTGCTATATAGTTCCTCTGCCCCACCCATAGATAAGGAATCCAAACCACACAGTTCCAGTGTTGTTAGGAAAAGGGGGCTCTGCGGTGCTTATGTCTCACTTAGGTTTTGTGGACAATAACATCTGTAGTCAAGAGCTTTTTACTAACCCAACCCATAGGGCAAATCATTACGAAAATACTGAACTGCTACTACTGTCTAGAATGGGCTGCAGGTTTTGATCTAAAATATGTCCTTCTTTGCAGTTCCTTTTCCTTCTCTAAAATATGGCAGCAGTTTTTCCACCAAGTCCCATGGAAGAGGCTTACAGGGTTACACATTAGGAATACAACTGAGTTGGATATGAGACCTGCCTCCATTGAAACTAGTGCCCTGAATCCCTGGAGAGTCACTGACATTTATGAGAGAAAGTAAAAGTGCTACAATTTCTGATGCTGCTGAGGTGAGACTATATGGGCAGTTTCTCCACATAAAGAAAATTGCTCATCTTCAGTTTTTGAGCAAGAAGCGTTCATCCTTAGGTCCTAATTGCAGGATAGAGGGTATCAAACAGGAGGTCCTGATACAGCAAGAAACAGGGCTTCTTTGAAGAATAGATGATCTGCAGTTTTACCTTTGACCATGTCAATAAAAGTCTGCATTGGAGTATCAAAAAATATTGGCATTTATTAAAAGATATTCCAGGTTGTGAACATAAGCCTTTAATCACTTTTAAATGTACAAAAAACCTAAAGGATTGGCTTGTCCATAGTAATACTTGCCCCAGACCATCATCCCAACTATTAATTTTAATGGGTGCAACCACACCTAAGCGTCATCACCCCTGCAGGCACTGCATTTTCTATAAACACACTCACAAGCATAAGTCTTTCATCAATCTTGTAGACATTCAGGTGAATTTTCTCCACCAGTTCTCAACTTGTAGCAGCTCTAATGTTATGTATGCTATAGAATGCCCTTGCAAAAAAATTGTATGTTGCCAAAACGAAAAGACCCCTTAAAACTGTATAAGTGAACAACTGAGTCACATTAAAAGTAACAAAATAAGTGCTTCCCTAGTGGGTTCTTCTCAGAAACACACACACTCACACACACACACACACACAACTAAGGATCTTGCCTTTTGGGTTATTGAAAAGCTGCACATGCCTAATGACAGGTTTTTGCTCGAAAGGAAGATGTTTTGGATATTTCAGCTCGAGAGTTTGTCACCTCTTGAGATGAATGAAGATGTTGAGTATTTAACCTGTAAATTAAAGTGCTTGGAGAATATGGATATAATCTCATAAATTCATATGGATATAATCTCATAAATTCTCATACATCCCCACTCAAGGGATGCATGAGAATTTAGTTCCTGTCTGCAAATCATGCAACGTGTCCCATTTGCAAGCCCGAACATGAACATGAACAGAAATGCAATTCTTGGAAAATTTTTGCAATTTCCCAAACTTACATTTGTGTTCAAAAGTGTGCACTTCCAAAAATGCACAAATCTCCCAAAATGCATATCTTCGCATTTTAGCCTATTGGGGAAAATGCACATTTTTGGTCAGGGAAAAAGTGCATTTTTAAAAAATGCGTATTTTTCAAATTGGGAAAATTGTGCACTTTTAAAGATGCATATTTTTCCCAGTTCAAAATACACATTTTTCCTGATTGGCGGGGGGGGGGGGGGAGATGCTTGCATTCAGGAACGCAAATGATGCAAAATAAGCTTTGAGGCAGAATTCGCAGGACCTCAATGAACTCAAACAGTGCATGTTTACCCATACTTAAATGTGTCTTCTGTTATCTGCATGAGCAAGTTGTTATTTACAAGAAAAGCTCTGATCATATACTTGGGAGCAAAGTGTTACTCATGAGTTTACTTCCTAACAACATAAAGTTTTCTCTCATTAACATACATTGTTTAAGTGTCACCTGAAGCTCATTAACAGCAATATAAGGAACACTTCTCTTTCACACAGCTGCCTTGATGGTGTATGAAGGAGAATCATCAGCATTGTAAGATGGCGGGGAGAACAATCTTTTCGCTACTAGACACCATCTAGACAGCCATTGGATTTTTTGGTTTCTGGAAACCAAGATTGTCCGACTTTCTACACTGCCACTGCCTCTGTGCTCTTAAGCAGAGCACAAAGAGGGCAAAAAGGGGGGTAGTCACCTAGGAAGGACACCACAGAAGCCACTTGAGACAGCTTCTTATTGGGCTTCTGGGCCCATTCCCTCCCCTTCCCCGAAAATGCATGTCGTGCTCCATCCGTCCTGCATTGGATAGGCGTCAGCCTCCAAGTTCAGAGGCTAACGTCTATCTTGATAGGATTGCGTTCTTAGTCTGCTTTAGGCATTTGCATTTTATAAGGTATCTATTTTAACACATTTCTGTTGATTTTCTATGCAGGGGAAAAAAAGATTTATGTGAATGGAAACCTTTCAGGCCATAATTTTTCAAAGAAAAGGTTTTTTGGTCATACTCTTGTATACCACCCTGATACCTGCAAGGATTAAAGGCAGTTTAAACATATTTTTATAATAATCATTCTAGTAATATAAATTGCCAGTCTAAGTTCTGGCTCTGATAGTACATAGATCCACTGCTAAAGAGAAAAATCTAGAGAGCAGTGATTCTTGAACTGAGTTCTGCAGATCACTGGTAGTCCACAGTGAACTTTCAGGTGGTTCTCAAGAACATGAGGAAATCATTGAAAGGCTTTTCCTGGCTGAATAGTGAAAATTGCCAAATTAAAACTCAACTTTTCTGCTCTCTGATGTAGCTGTTCTAGCAGTATTGGTATGAAGATAAACTGTAAGTGTTCAGTTCTAAATAGTAATATCTTGATTGTCATCTCAGTGACATAGCACCAATCTAACAATGTTTCCTCTTTTCCTGGTCCCCAGGCATTCAAGATAACTACATCGGAGTGTAAAAGAAAGAGAGTTTTAACTTAGAAGCCTTTCAAGTACTTACGATGTTGTCACTAGGGTTGGGTGAGCTCCCCCACACCCTGCTAGCATGCTGCTTGCTGGACTCCCACTGCTTCCCTGACTCTGGCAGGTACACAGGCAAGCCACCAAACAGTCCACGGGCACCTGATGAGTCTCATGGTCTCCCATTTTTCTGCAAGCCCCCATTTTGCGCAACATCATGGATAAACTACTTATGGAAATTGCAATTTTGCACAAAATGGTGGCCATAAATAGTGCGATTTGCGGAAAAGTGGGAAACCACGAACTTGCCTGGCTCAGTGCGTGCCAAGTCAGGAAAGCTCAGGGATCCGTGAGCTGGCATCTGGGGGCCCGAGCTGATGAAAACTCGCTGAGCACCACCCCCAAACTGGATTCCTCTGACATCCCTAGTTGTGACTATAATGCAAGAAAATGTGGTGCTCTGCAGAGATCAAGACAGATGTCTGCATATGGCAAACAAGCAAGACCTGCAACAAAATACTGCAGTGTGAGTGTTCTTGTTCAGTGCTTTCCTCCAGGATACCCCTTCTCAACCAAATTTCCATCTCCCCTGCAACATGCAGCCAGTATTCAGTGGCCACCTAAGCATACACAGTCTTCACTGTGCTGGGTTTCTTCCCTAAAGCTTTTGTGTAATTCCACCAACCTTGGAGTTCCCTCAAGCCTGTTGATACCTCCCTCTTCTGCATGGATGTCACAATTTTGGCTACATAAGCAATGGAGGTCACACCTGAAAACTGGAAACTGAGGAATCTATTTTTAAGAATTGCTGAGCTAAAGCCCAAACAAGTATGCCCCAATCCTGCAGGGCAGACCAATACACAGCAACACATTCTATGTGTGGATTCCCTTGCTAGGTTGGGAATGGCTTGGGCAGATGAACTGCAGGTGTGTGTGACAATCCTGCCTGAAGTTCCACCTTTCTCCAACCTCCTCCTCAGAAACTGAGAACCAAACCCCTCAGGAACACCTGCTTTCACTTTGGGACAGCTGTACCTGCTGTCCCACAAACTTCAGCCCTTTTACCCTCTCTGGGTTCCAGAGAAACTCAATATGCTCAATTGGTTCTCTCAACCCACTACAGGAGAGCTAACAAGGATATAGACATAATAAAGGTAGTGTAAAATCAATCAACACATGGGAATTTGGATTTTAAAAAACAAATATTTATTTAAAACATGAAAAGTTATAAGTTTTTATTAATCAATGCTTGTTCCTAACTTCTCTACCTGTTCTACCCCTCCTAAACTCCCACACACAAACCCCACTACGTAGATGCTGCTTCTTCAATCCTTAAGCCTTATCTGACCTCTGTCAGTTCATTCCTTATATAACCTCAGAATCCTCACACACATTCAGGTCCTTCCCACCTTTCACTCACTCTCTGGCATACTATTTACCCTATCTTACCTGGGTTAAATTTAAGAATATAAAAACATACATAATAAAGCAGGCAGATGTTACATTGTGCATCATGATTTGGGTCCAGAGGCATGCCATCCATTGCTTGTTTTGCTGCCCCACAACTCTTCTCATGAGAGGTGCTAAATCTGTTTCTGTATAATGGCATGAGAACAGTCAGGAGAGTGACATCTGAAATTGTAATGTGGATTACACATAACTGGCTCTCAAAAATGTGGCTACTTGATGACATTTCCCACCTCCACATGAATTAGAAGACTCTTAAATAATGACAAATAACTAATTATGCACAAGGTCAGCTCAGGTAGTAACACTGCCACCACTCCCTATTTGCCATAGCCTTCTAGCTAGACCAGGAGCACCTTTGATCTTTATAGATCTGGACACAGTAAGCAGGGTCGAGGATAAGGTGTCATGGGAGAGGATTGCGAGGATGGTGGTGTAGCAATCCTATGGTGTGATCTTGAGAGAGAGAAACTGTATTTTTGTTCAGGCTGCAGCCAAAAGATAGGCCTCCCTCCCTCCCTCTTAGTGTTCTAGAATGTTGCCACTGTTGGGAATGTGGAAATGTATTGTTATAAGCAGATAAGGAAGATGTGCTGGGATGTTGTAAAAGCTGGAATGTTGTAAGCAGATAAGAAAACTGTGCTGGAAAGCTTTGTTCCCTGTATGTACGTGCTTCAACTGCAGTAGCCGCCACTAGCATGTCAGTGTCTGACTGGCTGACAGCTGTGGCGCAGTAAGAAATTCACGAGTATATAAAGTTTTGTTGATCTGCTTTAGGGGTGTGGTCCTCCCGTGTGTGCGCGACCCACTAATACTAGTATGCTCTGCTCAGAATCTGCTTAATAAATACTTATAGTGTCAGAAGGCCACCAGCCTGCCGTGTTCCTTGGGAAGGTCTGAAAACTTTCGTCTTCAGTATCTGCAATCACACCACAGGATTCACTGAATATTCGAAATGGGGCTTATTTATTCATAGGCAAAAGGGCAGGGTTTACAGAGGAAAACAAAGATCAACATGTGGAACATATACTCAAGAGAAACAGAAACAAGCTAGCACCAATCTCTAGCTACACTAACTTTAATCCTGGGGTCATTTAAAGGATAGTAGATTGAAAAACATGTCTGACAAACAGGCTTAGATTGAATTCACTGCCTTCTCTCTCAAGTTAACTACCTGCTCCCAAAGGACAAGTTTCAACCGTCAAATCTCAACTGCCAATGAGGCTGTGCTCTCTCCCCCTGCCATCCCTGATTCTATCATGGAAGGAGGGTCTCCCTCTTGAAAGACATCTCCTCAGGCCCAGCTGCCAAATCACTGTGTTATAGGGAGACTTTAGCAATGTTCAGTGCCAGCCCTATCATTGGGTAGAGTGAGGCAACCGCATCAGGCAGCAGACGCTGGAGGGGGTGTGGCAATGGTAGTCCCCCAGCCTTTCCTCCTGAATCCCCCCCCCCCGTCATTCCACTCCCTTGGAGAACAAAGCTGTGTGCACCACACAACCTGTCCTGCAGTCCCTAAACTATTCTGCTCCCCTGAGGTGTGATGGAGGACCCTATATTGTTGCCGGTCTTGGTCAGGTTCAGCCATCAGTCCAGTTGGCTTTGGTACATGGAATGGAAGGGAGTGCCATCTTGTCCTTTGCCCCAGGCAGTAAAATGTCTTGGGCTGGCCCTGGAATGTTCCTTTTCTTTGAATTTAATAGAATGGATGCTGCTTATCTGGCATGAACTTTTTGACTTCTATGTACACTTTTATCTTTCTATCTGGGTATTTCTCATTGTATTCAAATAGGAAGCTCTATGTTCCTTTGTTACTTATTTCTTGTGAGCACATGCCTTGATTTATCCTCTCTGGTTGTGTTAATGTATAATATTTTGTTCAGGATTATCGCTTTATTATCCTGTAGTGTCTCCTCATCCCTCTCTGTCAAAAGGACCATAAATTAAAGTCAGCAAGCATTTACAGTCCAATAATTCATTGTCTCCGAATGCTAATATTCTCACTGCCTAGATCCCAGTACATTCCGTCTTGTGACCTTTGTATCTCAATACTTCTATAAGAAAAAAAGGAAGCATCCAGAGCATGCAATTCTTTACATTTTAAATTCTTCAGAATTGGGAAACTAAACCCACAAAATCCACTTACAAGTTTATCAGAGTATACTTGTCCCTCAGAGGTATGAGGCAGTCAGTTTGGAGGAAGCTTTTGAGGTACTTTTTCAGTACTACATAAAATCTAAGAGCCACTGCTATTCATAACAACAACCTCTCTCAAAGATATTTGTATTATACAGCTCCATTTGTTCAGATGACTTAGGGAACACCCAAATCATTTGACTAATAAGGTTACCAATGCATCCAGCATGACAAGCAAGGGCAAATGATAACACAGATCAGCACACATGGGGGAGGCACCATAACTTCCTTCCAAACTAAGTTCAGTTAAGTATCTCTACAACAATGTTATCACCCTTAATTTATCTGACTTCTAAAGATATACTTTATCATCTTCTTCATAAGCAAACCCCAAGGGAACAGAAAGTATATTCAGAACCTCTGGTGGTTTTTCATATGCAAACACATGTGTTTAAACAGGAATTTCCAGCCATCAAAGCATGGCACCAAAAATACCCAGACTGTAAAAAATCAGTTAGATAATACAAAGCAGAATATGCAGAAGCCACAACCAGTTGGAAACACTGGATCAGTGGTAGAACTGGCAGAAACAGTAAATTAACCTATATATGTGCTGGCCCACCAAGAAGCCAAATGAAAACCAACAAAGTTTTATATTTCTTTCTTGAGATCAGCAAGGTTAGCCATTTAGAATCCTTATTGGGAAGTATACCCCAGGGCCTTTAGGTCACAGCAAAACAAGTCCTCCTCTACCAAACAGCTTTTCTTTTGATGAAGGGGTTTGAGGAGGATCTCAATAGGTGAGGGAGATATTCTCTGAGATATACACCACCCAGTCCCTGAAGGGTTTCTCTGTGGTTGCCCTGGCTTTATACAATCACCTCTCCCAACAGGTTTGTTAAGTATTCTTTCCTCTGACTTTTAGAAGCTCCTATAAGGCCCATCTGTTTTGAAGGACATTTGTTTCAATAAGGAGAGGAATGCCCATTGGTTCTTGACTTGGTGCTGGGAAAAGCAAGATACACATGCTTCCAAACAACCAATGGTGAAAGAAATGCACTCTGTATCTGCTCAGGGACTCGGTCATGTTTCATGGCAAAAACTAAACTCTGAGGTAAGGGAGTACTCTGTACTTGCTCATAGGCTTGCTCATGTCTCATTGCACAAATTAAGCCACAAGGGATCATTGTTCAGAAGATCTTAATAACTGATAACACAATATTAAATCTTCTGTAACTATGACTCTGTGTATCAACTCCCATGCTGAAAGAAGTTCAACCTGGAAATTTAAAAATTGCTTCCAGAAATCTCAAAATGCCTTTAAAGGCTTCATAACTGCTGATGTTCCTTGATTCACTGGTTATGAATATGTTCTGAGTAACGCAGTTGGCAGATGCACCTAGAAGTCAAGATGCTCTCTGAAGGTGGCTCCATGCTCCACTTATTTATTCCTCTTACTCACCATCTATGAATGGAACTGGAATGAGAGGCAGCTAATTGGAATCGCATTTGCAGGAAACAAACAGTAGGGTTTGAAATTACTGCACCTAATTATTCCAGATTGAAGTAGGCCACACACAATATTTCTGTGCCAAGCAGCTGTGATTAAAATGATTTAAAATCGAATAGGCAATGGTAGCTGAAAGAGCAAAAATTTGAAGTGATTATTTAAAGAGACCAAAGGAAACAGCCAGCTGTGAATCACAGGACTGCAGCTCCACTAAAGGGGCGTCTGTTAGGGTTCACCTCACTAGATAGGAATTATGATTGGCTGCTCCCAATTTGCTTGTTTGAGTCCAGAGTCTGCATGCAGTTCTCCCAATTCAGCCAGAAACATACTGTTCCCCCTCTTAAAGCAAAGTTAATGATTTGAAACCACAACCTGCCATTGAACTATTTTCAAGGGCAATCTTTGACCATCTTCTAATTATTTAAACCGGTCTTTCCCATCCCGGTGCCCTCCTGGTCACTTAAATCTTAAAGGTGGTTCACAAATGCCACATCACCATGAAATACATCCACATGATCAAACATAAACTTGCATGTGATGTGACTATGTGGAGATAGTCCTGCATGTGACTCAAAAGCATACACATAGGTTTTGGAGAAATGCATGTGCTTCAGTTCACATAGGATATGTGCAAGCCCAACAACTGCAGCACGGTGAGGCTGTAAAGTGACACTTAAAAGGATGGTTAACAGTTTTATTAATGAGTTTCCTTTAGAAACCACAAGAAGCTTCAATGTCTTTTCTTGAACGTTTATGGAAAGACAAGGTTCCTGATATATCACAAACCAGTAGGGTGGATTCAAATGTCCATACTGTTATTTGGTAATTGCCAAATGTGGTAATTATTACATAATTACCTTGCTTGAAGCGCCATCTCACTTTCCACAGGTTGTTAACAGGAACAAAGCTCTCACATGATGTCAACTTGTTAAGAGATTGCCTGAATTCACCATAAATGTAGTCATTCTGGTTTGGGTTGGATTATCTTGCTGGGGGGAACTCTTTCAGAGACTGTACTCAGATTCAGAATGTCATACATTAAATTGCATGCTATTATTATTAGTGTACAGTTTACGTTTTCTTGCAACTTTTCATAGCAAACATATTGTATTGGCCCCAACATCTGTTGAGAAGCAGACTGTAAAATCACAACAATATTGCAGAAGACAATTGTGGTTGAAAATCCTATCCCCATTGAAATCAATAATACTTCCATCATTGTGTTAATTAGATACAGATTTTCACTTTGTTACGCTCACCTTTTGCTGAATCTTCAGAGTAATCCCTTTCTGGACCATCCAAAACATGAAGGTGTGAGAGGTCATCTGCATTCACTCTGTACCAGGATCTGTTATGGCCCTCTCTCATTGGGGGGAAATATTCTAGATCACAGGGCAATTCAAAATTGCAGTCAAAAACTGGAAAAAGAAAATAGAAAGCAATTATAATATATCTATCTCTGCCAACAGACAAGAACTATTCTATTTCATTCCCATTTTTCTATTTGTTTTTTTGCCCATTCCACATTAGGAAAACAGATCATATCATCAGATCTAATGGTATGTGTTTTCTCACTATGATTCAACTTCAGCCTGTACTGAGAAAGAAAATATATCTGTACAGCTATAAATAAGATTTAGGAATGATTTTGTCTTTTATCCACAAGAGGCAGTGAAGCAGTAGTCAATATAGGAAACATTTATGGGTATAACTGTAGTATCAGAGCCCCCCCCCCCAGTTCTCTCATTTTTGTTTTACCCCTCCATGACATGAGTAGCACAAAGAATAGCACAGGAACAAAAAAAGAGGAGCAACGGGTAAGAGACCATGAAGGGCAAACCTAGCTAATTATGCCATTTCAAGCACAGCATGTTCCTGTCTTTACCAATGAGGAAATTTATTCAAGAATAGATGTGATGGGTTTTTGTTTGAAATGTTACGTGTGCAGTGAGACTTTAATTTTACTTAAGGTGCTTGGGGTTTTTTTTTTGGTGGATCAGTTATGTTTGCCTTTAGTCTGTTGCTGGCCTAGAAATTTCAGACCCGGACGGGGGGACTGCTGCTCTTTGGAGATTTTCATTAACATCTATTATTCTGGTCCTGGGATGAGATTAACCCAAATAATTGAAGTTGACACTAGCCAAACCAGCAAAGACATTTTTAAAACTTCAATTAAATTCTCTATTAAACATCTCATTTCTTTCCATCCTGCATAGATTTATGATCTTCACCCCCTTCTCTTGGAGGCAACATACCTTTTAATCCTAAGGTTAATACCCTTGCCCTTTCTCTGATCTATTTCAGATAATTCACCTGTTTAATGACAAAGTGAAATGAATTAGCCTTTTACACTTTTCATTCTACTTTCTTTACCATATATACTACCACGTTCATGACATTGCTAGCACCTTGTTCACATCATGTGTCTGGAGATAATAACAAACTCACAGCATATTATTAGCCAGGGAAGACATTAGCGCCTTTCATATGTTCAGAAATCATGTCAGCTGAATGTGTGGCATGGGAGTGGGATCACATCCACAACCCCACTGCCAATCTTCATGTCTACATCAGCTTTGTGTACGTGTAGGCTCTCTCCACATGAATGGGGAAAGCAGGGTCCTTGGTTATTTATGGAGAACTTTCATGTGTACAAATAGTACATTCAGGCTCTGTGTACGCAGACTTAATGAATATGCAGGTCACCACTGGGGACAGCAGGTACAATACCCCTCTCCCTCCATGCATTTAGCCTACACAGTTTCCAACCATATGAAAAGAACTCTTGTATCATATGTACTACATCTGACACTACTTTGTTCATTATTGCATTTATAGCAGAATGGGGGTACAGAGAATGCTAATTGGATGACTGTTTAACAACATGCATGTAAAACAGGAATTTATTTTGTAGAGTTTGGAAAATTAGTCAGCCACATCCCTTTTTTCAAAAATGATTTATTGTGCTTATTCAGCAATGGTATGATGCTCATATCTGTTTCTTTAATCTGGGATATGGAGAAAACAGTCATGGGGTGGACTACATGACCTTTCAGCACCTGATTGGATGATAGATTGATATTCAAAAGAAGAGTTGCTCAGATTAAGAAGCCAGAGCAAACTCAAAGGCTTTATAGCAAGGGTGTTGAAACTCTTTCAGGCCAAGGGCCAAATTAAAATTAGAAGAAACGGGTTGGGGGGGGGGAATGTTTCACTGGGAGAAGGGGCTAAAGCCAAAAGGGGTGGAGCCAAAGGCCAAGGGGAAGGCCCAAATTCCAAACATGCAAGCCCATTTTAGTTTAAACTAGAGCTGTGCACAAACGGCCTATCAAAATTCTCCAGCCTATTTGTGGGCAGATAAATGGTGGCGGGGGGGGGGGGGCAATTTCACCACATTTCTCATAGGGGAGGAGAAATTCTCCAACAGTTTCTCATGGATAGGACTCACTATTGGCAGGGCTTGTAGCACAGGTCCTTTCTTTTTTCCTAAGGGTTTTTGGTTTATTGCACTGCTCCTTCAAGTGGCAACAGCATCAACTGTGTTGAGGCTTCCACTTTTCTGAGGCAGAATGTTGAATTTCTTTTGGTGGTATTTTTGAGCTTAAATAATCTCTGCGAATTCAAACTACTGCACAATTGCACTTATTTCACATGCCAGTAAGGTGATGCTCAAAATCCTACAAGCCAGGCTTCAGCAGTATGCGAACCGAGAACTACCGGAAGTACAAGCTGGGTTTCGAAGAGGCAGAGGAACTAGAGATCAAATCGCCAACATTCGCTGCATCATGGAGAAAGCCAGAGAATTCCAGAAAAGTGTCTATTTCTGCTTCATTGACTACGCTAAAGCCTTTGATTGTGTGGATCACAACAAACTGTGGCAAATTCTGAAAGTGATGGGAGTACCAGACCACCTTACCTGTCTCCTGAGAAACCTGTATGAGGGTCAAGAAGCAACAGTAAGAACTAGACATGGAACAACCAATTGATTCAAAATTGGGAAAGGAGTACGACAAGACTGCATATTGTCGCCCTGCTTATTTAACTTATATGCAGGGTACGTCATGAGAAACGCTGGGTTGGATGAATCACAGGTCGGAATTAAGATTGCCAGGAGAATTATCAACAACCTCCGATATGCAGATGATACTGTCAGGGTGGACACTGAGCCCATAGACTCCCAGAGTAGTTCTGATTCTGAGGAAGAGCAGTCGCTCCTAGGAGAGGAACGCACTCCTCTTTCCCAGGACCAACAGCTGACGGAGATTCCTCCCACCAGCATTCCTAGTTTAGTTAGCAGTCCAGGGAGTGACCATGCACAGATAGCAGACTTGGTGGATGCGCAACGCAGACGCAGAGAGCGGTGCCAGATGGAGGCGCGGAAAGGAGGCGAAGTGCCAGGTTGGCGCACAAACAACGGCTGCGCCCAGAGGCTCCAAGGGAAAAGGGGAGGGACTCTCCCTAGTCCTTAAGTTCAGGGGTCTGCCAGTAATTCCCTTTCAAACGGGGACCAACTGTTCCAACTTAGGGCATAGGTAGTGTGCTGCTCAGATCTAGTTGCAATCGGTATAGTTGTTAAGTTGTAAAAGAAGAATAAAGCTTTGAAAGGAATTCCTTTGTCAGTGTCTGGACTTGGCTACTGGTTTAGACAGAGAGAGACCTCCAAGGAGCCCTTGACAGATACCAACCTAATGGCAGAAAGTGAAGAGGTTCTAAAGAGCCTCTTGTTGAGGGTGAAAGAGGAGAGTGCAAAAGCTGGTTTGAAACTCAACATTAAAAAAACTCAGATCATGGCATCTGGCCCCATCACTTCCTGGCATATAGAAAGGGAAGAAATGGAAGCAGTGACAGATTTTATTTTCTTGGGCTCCAAGATCACCACAGATGGTGACTGTAGCCATGAAATTAAAAGACGCTTGCTCCTTGGGAGGAAAGCTATGGCACACCTAGACAGCATCGTAAGAAGCAGAGACATCACCTTGCCAACAAAGGTTCGTATAATCAAAGCTATGGTTTTCCCAGTAGCAACGTATGGCTGTGAGAGCTGGACTGTAAGGAAGGCTGAGCGCCGAAGAATGGATGCTTTCGAACTGTGGTGCTGGAGAAGACTCTTACGAGTCCCCTGGACTGCAAGGAGGTCAAATCAGTCCATCCTAAAGGAAATCAACCCTGACTGCTCATTGGAAGGACAGATACTGAAGCTGAAGCTGAAATATTTTGGCCACCTAATGCGAAGAGAAAACTCTCTGGAAAAGACCCTGATGCTGGGAAAGACTGAAGGCAAAAGGAGAAGGGGACGGCAGAGGATGAGATGGCTAGATAGCATCACCGATGCAATGAATATGGACTTGAGCATGCTCCGGGAGAGAGCGCAAGACAGGAAGGCCTGGCGTGCTATGGTCCATGGGGTCATGAAGAGTCGGACACGAATGAACAACAACAATCTCTGCGAGGTGGCCGACGGTGCTGTGTGTGTTTTCTCTCCCAGTTACACATCTTCCCATTGCTTTGCAGCCTCCCAGGCCACCTGCACTTTCTGAACTGATAAAGCCCAGTGGGAGGAATGGCCTCATGATGTCTTCCTCGTGATGGCTTTTTCTGAAGTGCGGGAAGCTAAGGAGGCTACAGGCTGCCAGAAATTATTGTACAAATACAGACAGGACACTCATGCACATTCCTCAGCCACCTCCTAAGTAAAGTAAACACAAGAGCCCCAAAGCCAACCCATGAGAATTTCTCCAAAATTTCTCCTCCTCTGAATTTCTTTTCGAAAGCAATTTCTTTTCTATCAAATTGATGAGAATGGACAAAAAAAATGTGGCAAAAGTTTTCAGGACAGCACTAGCTTAAACCTCTTACTGCCAGTAACTAAACCTTAGGAGAGGCATTTCAACTGTTTACAGGTGGAGGGGGCATTCAAAAGCAAGGAAACAACCAAACTACTAGACGATGGGGGAAAGGTGTGGGGCCAAGGGCAGGGGCCCTGGAGGGCCAGATTGAAACCCCAGATGGGCCAGATTTGACCCACAATCCTGAGGTTCAACATCCCAGGTGGAACCTCATTGGACTTTTACACTGGGCTAGTAGCTGCTATACTGCCATCTGCAGGGATGGCACCTAAGTGCAGCACAGGGCAGATGAGATGCACACTCTTCTGGGAAGCTGCTACAATGGCACAGAGTAAGGGGCAAAGAAGATGTGGAATTACCAGCCTCACTGCCAAGCCTATCAATTGAAAAATAAAAATTAATTGTAGGTGAGGGAGATTTTCATTGGGACCACAGCACAGAGGGAGGGGAGATTTAACCCTTTTCTCCCCTACCATGGTCATGAAAATCAGCATCCCAATACACACACACACACACACACACACCTGCAATTAGTCCCAGGAAGGAAGCCTTCATTGCCTTCTCATAAAAGTTATAGACACTTAAGTTGTACTTGGTATCCATAAAACTAATGTTACTGGACAGGCTGCAGTAAGACAGAGTTTACTTTACTCAGTTTAGTCTTTCGCCATCGTCATTTCAATAAACAGTTTGGCCCTGTGCTGGAAATCAAAAGAAGGAATGATAAAGCACTACTGCCTGGCCTTGGCTTCTCATTATTACCATAAGATTTCATGAATGAGATACTGTATCCAAATTCCTAGTCTATCCTCGGCAAAAGGAACTCCCTTTGGGAGATGTTTTATTCACCTTATGTAACTTAAAATGACACTCTTAATTAAAAGCTCAAATAAAGATAAGCTTAGGGATCCAAGGCAATGTAAATGCACAACATACATATAGTATATAACCCCATTTATAAGATGCCTAGGACTTTCTTGTGCTGTTTATTGACTGCTGCAAACAATGAGCCCTGGCAAACTTATAATTTCTTCTAGCATTTGTCAATGGTTACCCACTAACAATTAGTACTACTGCAGATACACATTTAAGGGCATTTCTAATACGACACCACCAGTTTTTTTCCTTTTATTTTTTCAGGGTTGTTTTTTTTTTAGTATAGATACATGGAAACACATATATATGGAAATACAACTTTCCAGCAATTATACATAAGCTTCAACAAAAGCAGACCAAATATCCAAGTAAGTATCCATTCAAAGTGGTGTATATAATGCCACCCATTAAATACTGACAGTGTTGTAAGGTCCTTAATCCATTGCATTATAGGAAGTGAGCATTTATTCTTCCAGTGTTGTAACATGAGCAGTCAAAAGGGCACAGATAATCACTTTACGCTGAGCATTTGTTTGTTTTCATGAAGCAGGTAAATAACTTGAAACGGTGAATATTAAAGACTGTTCCAGGACAAAATTTATCAATATAATAACCTTCTCCCCCCAAAAAAGCAACTACCGGACATTGCCAAAACATATATTTAAAAGAGGAATTAGCTGCGTTACACCACCAGAAATTAGCTGAATTAGATAATCCCTTAATGAAGAGACATTACAGTGTCCAATAGACATAAAACAAACATTTTTATTGAATAAGACACAGCCTAAGATGTGACAAATATAGACACCAAAGCAAAGATCCACTGATTAGGCAAAATGGGACAATCCAGTTACCTATTGCATTCCTGCTTAAAACCTCGTATATCACATTTATTCACCGCTAACAAGTATTTATAGACATGGATCATGCATCAGTTTGCCTGACCAGCCTCAATAAGTGCTTCCAGTAATGACGGAGACTCTGATGCTGTAAAAGCAGCCAGGCCAAACCTAAGATATTAACAGATGCTGCAGTTGCAAGTATTGCCATTCAGCCATAGCTGGCAAGTCATATTTAGCATACAGGAAAGAAAACAAGAACTCATCATTGGCACCCACCAGTTGATCCAAAGTAAAATCACTTTATCTGTCCGTGTCTGCCACAAAAATATTTTCTTACCAATTTCTAGACCTGGATTGCCCCATAAAGTCAATTTTGCATGAGAAAATGGATGAAAATGTAATTGACATGACATTATACACCACACATCTCTAACAGTATGTGGGAGGAACCCTATCCTTTCTTGTATGCCTAGAACCTAATGCCATCTATTTAGAGAGAGTAACCAGACAAAAATATTCCCAAACTGACCAAGGTAGAGGATCCAATGGAGATAGGAAAGACCAAAATTCAGTACAAGTCAACAGATATGCCTGATGATAAAAAGCAAGATCTGGAAAACCAAATCCACCTTCTTTAACTAGAAGTTGCATCCTTTTCAGGGATAATCATGGTGAAGCAGAACCACCCCACCCTACCCCCATTTATGAAACAAAGCACTGATTTTCTGGAAATATTTGCCAGGTATAGATAAAGGAATCCCACATATAACATAACAAACCAAGGCATAGTATTCATCTTATTTACTTTACCCTACAAACTCAGCTTTAAAGATGGCCATCTATCTAAATCCTGAGAAATCTCATTTATCTGTTTATTCAAATTATGTTTAATCTATATCAAATGTTTACTATTTAGTATGGTAAACAGTGCCATCAGCTATTACTTTTGGAACTTTTTATATTTAAATAATAGTCAACTTTTCCTCCTGACTTAAAAAAAAAATCTGTAGGGGAATGTTCAGGTTAATAGAACCTGGAAATAATTCCTTTTTATGCCACAACCAAAACACATGACTAGATATGGAACTTTAGGAGGCACCTACTGTGCATACTCAGTCGCTTTTTGTAGGGAGATTTTAAAAAGATTTATATCTGTATATGTTTACGTAGCAGCTGTACATAATCCACAGATTATAAAGGCTTGGAAGAAGTCGCTAAGTTCCAGTGAATCACAAATCCACCTTTTACATGTACACTAGAAACTAAAGGCATTTGCTGTTCAAATCCTTTTGCAAACAAAGACAGTGAGAGATTAGGAAACCAACTAGAGAGAACCAACATAATTTTATCACAAATCACTTTTTGTCATCATTAGAATTGTTCTTAGAAATAACTCTACGTTTGTTTTGATCTAACTGAGGCTGCAAGCCTAAACATAATTTCTAAGACTTACAAACCTTTTGAAGTCTGTCACACTTACTAAACATGTTCAGGATTGGGCCATCAAGGTAAAAGTGTGCATAAGACATTGGTAATACTTACCTTTGCCATTTCCTGGACTGGGAAGAAAAGGACAATCTCTCAAATGTGCAATGGATGATAAGATTAGATAACACTGTGTAATACAGAGAACAAAGGGGGAAGTGACACACTCACAAAGCTCAAATAACATGGTCCTTCAAATCCTCTAGTCCCTGGGTGGCAAGATTTGAGACTTTAATCCAGATCTGAGTATATGGGCATGCCCATGTTCTGGTATGCTTGTGGTCACTATGTCTAGACTCTAAACCATAGGCTGAGATTTTATTTTTATCGACTGTTCTTGGGTATAAAAAGTCTGCTGGGAAAGAAGCTGGTGACTCATGATCAGCCCTGTGCCATCTTTCCTGGTAAATTCATATATTCTTTTTTTAAAAAATATGGCACATTGGAATTCACAAGCAGTAAAACTAGATCTATAATTCACATTGGGTCCTGCAACTGCAACTCCGCAAATGTTTGTATAAATACAAGTACTATGGACAATGCTAAGACATTTTTTTACTACAGTTAAGACCTTCTAAATAAATATTCATAGATATGCATTAGGGAGGAGATACTGTTTAAATTGCTTTCTTGGGAGAAGTACTCTGCTCAGTGAGCCTTGGGACCTCTATTAACACCAGCTAACCTCTATATACTTAATTTATAATGCCTATAAGCTTTTAATTCATGACAGGGAAGTGACACATTGATTTTTCAGTTACTAATTTCAAAAGCAAAGGCAGTTTCAAAAGGTTTCCCAGTTGCCTTTGTGAGTTACTATAGTACTCACATCTCCTAAAAGGTGCAATAACTTTCTAGCAGAGGTGCATCCTGCTCTTTGACCCTTCCCATCCCAGAACGTATATGCATTTCCAAAGACTCACAATGGAAAGGGCTAGTTTGCTCTTCCTAGACTATTAGCATAAGCACAAACCAGATGTGTGGAAATGGAATGAAGCAGCAGGTACCAGTTTGAGAACCAGAATTGTTCCAGAGAGCTTGCCCTAGACCAACAACTCCTGCCCCCCTAGCTGCAGCATGGGCAAGTGGGGATGTGCTGATCACCTCTCAGGACCTTACCCGTAAGAGACATCATTATCAGAGGAGACCGAGTCACCCTTGCACCTCAGCATCAAGACTAGAGTCTCAGTTGGGGATGATCCAACTGGTGGCCTCAATCATGCTAGGGCCAGGAAGAGTTAACACCACCCCACCACCCCGATATGGGCCCTGGAAGAGGATGCCCCCATCCCTACTGAATCTTGGGATGCATCTGGGCACTCATTACCTCATGCTTTGGCTTGCACCCTAATGCAGGTTGCCCCAGGATCACCACTTGACCCAGAAATAAAGACGTCAATTATTCCAAGTTAAAGCCAGTGCTAGAAGTTGGAGCTTCCATCTCACAGTGTGGGATCTGTCAGGTTATTTCAGAAAAGCCAGGCCAAAACAGATGCATAACAGAACAAGACAGTTATTGCCAAGAACAGTCTAGAACAGCAGCATAGCTGACTACCTCAGTCTGGACACAGTGCTATGTGTTTCAAGTCTCTATCATGACCATAGGATTGTGCCCTCGCTGCTTGGAAGCCACTAAACTCAGAAGCTTCTGCAATTCCTGTGCCCTGCTGGGCTGAAGCCAGCAGGGTGGGAGGAACAGTGGAGGCGATCTTTGCCTCGCTGTCCTCCAGTCTCCTATATATTTGCCAGACGGGCTTTTCAGTCTGTCTAACGAGGGCGCTGTGGAGGAAGAGGGAAGGGGGCTGGAGGAGGCTCAGCATAAATTGTATCCTGGCCTCTTCAGTCCTTTCCTACCCACTGGAATGACCCCTTTTCCCTCTGTCCAAGGTCGATTTTCCTTTGGTTCTTGTTATGAGTTCTTTCACCTCTTGGAAAGTTTTGCCATAGTATTTATTCCAAACCCATTCCGTGTCCTCCCAGAGCTCAGTGGTACAATCACTTCTGCCAATCTTGGGGCAAATCTGGTTAATTAGTTGAACATGCCCATTAGAGTTTTCACTTTCAGCTCTGATCTGGACTTCGGAATTTCCTGAATCTTTATTGCTGTACTCTTGTCTGGAACTGGTTTCATTCTTTAAGCAGTCACTGTGTGACCAAAGTAAGTGACACTGTTGACTCCAATCTGAATTTAATTTGGATTTAATGTCAAGTTTTTCTCTCTGCACCTTTCCAATAGTGGTTTCACTTGTCTCAGGCATTTATTCTCTGCAGTGAATAAATTTTGCAAACTGTTTTCTCTTTTTGCAGTTGTGTGCAGGGGTGGGGGGTCTCACCGAGACAAAAACCTGGGACTTTTTTTGGAGCCAGGTCTCATCTGGGTCCCTCCCACTCCCAGCCTACTGCTGTGGGGCAGTTAGCTGGAACAGCCTGAGGTGCTGTTGTGAGCGGGCGCTGCTGCTGGCGATGGCAGCCAGAGCAGCTCCCTGTGGCTGTGGGTGCCAGGTTACAAGGCGAGGGAGCCGTAGTTGCTGTGGGAAGAAGGGGAGTTGGGGGCTTGCGTGGTACATTTCCCTCCTTCGTCTTGGCTGTCTGCATGGAGAGCATGCCTGACTCTGTACACTCCCCTTCCTCTGTTCCTTTCCTTCCCCTCCTCTTGATCCTGCTTGCCTGCCTGCCTGCCTGCCTCTCTCCCCCCCCCCCCCAGCCTCCCATGGAAATAGAGAGCTGGGAAGAAAAACAAAAGCTCCAGCAGGAGGAAGAAGAAAGGGAGGGGGAAGAGAAAGGAGGAGGAGGCTGGGTCTAAGAAAGCTCCTGCAGCCTTTCTGTGTTTTTCCTTCTGCTTTTCCCTGTGTGCTTAGTGGGAGGGAAACTGGGGAAGGTGGAGTCTGTGTTGTGCCACTGCACACAGTACATGGTCTTGAGGAGGTTACATTAAAAAAAAGGCAGGTGCAGGCCCCTAGAAGTTAATGGATTATAAACAATCATGGATTCCTGACAGGCCTCTTTGATTTCTTTATAATAACAAAACAGCCTGTTTGGCTGTTGCATCTGAAAGAGGCAGTGAGTCAGTTTGTCTCTTTCTTGAGTGTGTGTGTGTATGAGAGAGTGCATCCATGTGTGTTTATGTTTTCTGTGTCTGTGCACTGTATTTTGTAAAAGGAGAAGCTTGTGTTTGTATCTGAGTTTTCTACCATGGAAGAGATAGAAGTCTTTTGCTTCCAGGAAAGCATGGAAGATGATTTCCACTAAAGCATGTAGTGAAAAATGTTTTTGCATTATTATTGTACATTGTTGACTCTCTCTCTCTGTGTATATGTGTGCGTGTATGTTTTATGTGAGTTCAGTACTGGGGGCAGAATAGGAGGCTTGCTAGGGACAGCTACTCTGGGGCCCATCATGGCCTTGAGCTGGCCCTTGCTGTGTGGCTTTGAGGATATCATCATTAGCAGTGGCAGTAGCCGTTGTTTCTTGAACAAGAGAATGTGGGTCCAGAGAAGTGCTTTTGTGTACTGTGATTTCCCCAAGGTTGAGACATTGCTCAGAAGGCCACATAAAGGGTTGGATCCAGACTTAGTCTTGCTTAGAGTCGACTCACTGAAATCAATGGGAAAAGTTAGTCACGACTTATGACTATCTTAAGGTCCTCTGATTTCAGTGAGTCTTCTCTAAACATGAGTAAGTCTGGATCCAACTACAACACCATAAGAGATGACTGAACTATGGATTCTGGACTCATAAAAAAAAAAAAATCCTATGAAGTCAGTGGTCGCAAAGGCCACAGAATGTTGAAAGAACCCGAAACAGTGATCAACAATCCAGCCTGCTGCCCTAGGGAGAATAAAACAAGATGTGTTTCTGACACTGTGCATGATCAATTGGAACTTCTGGAAGCTATTATTGCCCCCTTCTTGCTGAATCTCAAAAAGTGATGCCCTCATCCTGCATTCATCGCTCAACAGAACTCCAAAATGACTGAAAGCTCATTGTTACTGTATAATCTTACAATCGCCGTGGAGCAGATTCCGTGGGGAGGGACAGATCGCCTCCCCCTGTGGGTAGATTCCCAATACTCAGCCTTTGAAAATACAGCCTTGGGGTCTAAACAGGAAATCACCCCTTTAAAACCTGCACTTGAATTTTGGGTGCTGAGTAATTGAAAATTCAGCTTTGTAGCTGTGGGCTACCTGCATACATGAGGCAAACTTTTAAGTGTGTTTATATAACAGGAACATTAGAATATATGTTAGCTGGACATATGAAACCATTAGGTGAGGTCATATTTGGTATCATGGTTTCTTTGGAAAGACAACAAGTTTTCAAACGCAGGGCATTAAAGACGCATTAAATACTTTTCTCTTTTGTTAAATTTCACAAACCTGTGAGGGACAATTTGTTGGTGTATGAAGACTTGATTTTTCAGCTTATAATTCTTCTTATTGAGATATAGAAAATCTATAGCCCTCTTCAGGCATTCGTGCATATTGATGCTGCTCCCTACATCCCTGTGTGTGCCAGCTCACAGCCCCCTAGTCTCCCCACGTTCAGCAGAGAGGTCTGAAGGAGTATTTTACTCGCATTTGCTAGAACTCTCCATATGATCAGGAACCCTGATAAAGCAGAGTCTCTGACAGAATGAAAAATTCTATTCTGGTTCAAGCAAACACGAGTAGAACATCCCTTCAAACCTTGCTGCTCAATATGGCATTTTGACATTGTCAAAAGAGGGTGAGGGCAGGTGCGTATGGGGATGTTTAAGTGAACACCTGAACAGGGCCTGAGTCATATAACCATGATGTGTAGATCTTTTTATGTTTTAACATTTGAGTAACTCATCATGTAAATGATTATTTGCAAAGCATGGATACCAGAGTTACAACTGGTAAACTTTAAATGAATAAAATTATTATCCCTATTTCTCCAGGTTTAATCTAATGCTTCAAATAATGCAAACTCAGATTTCAGAATTCACTATCTAAGGAATTTACTGTGGATTTTTTAATCTTAGAATTTTAAATAAAGGAGAAGTTGGGGCATATTGGGGGCTAGAAATTTGGGAAAGGGGACTTTTGTGGATTACAAAGGGATGAACTGGGAAACTATTTGCAAAGGGGTAACAAAGACTAATTATGAGGACCTGTGATCTAGGAGTGTTATCCAGAGCTTTAACATTTAATACTCCAACCTGTATTAAATTACTGCTAAATTGGATTGCAAAGGACTTAATGCTTCAGTGGGCAAACAGTCTCGAACTGTTAAGAATCAAGATGAGATGTTCAGCTCCACATCTGCCTAACACCAAGATGTTTCTTGCATCACCTTTGAAGGGATTGATATGCAGTAGAAACAGAGAATTAGATTAGATATGCAAAGGGGCGTATCCAGCATGTCAAGTGTGTGATAGACCATACGAATCTGCTACAATCAAACAGCCATACAATATATTGCTGACCAGCAGATGTACTGCTGACCAGGCAAAAAGGTGAAAGCCACTCACAAGGGATGGAACAGCCCATGCGAACTGGTTATGCTACAGCTGAGGCCACATCACATCAGCCCCCAATACAGCTGTAATCCTCTGACATGTGATACAATTTCATTACGCAATGGCTTTGAAAGAGAGTGGGTCTACCTTTGCTGCCATAATCACTGATGGTTTGGGCTGCAAATAGGGATAGGTAAAAAAAGGTAAAGGTGTCCCCAACCAGTCATGTCCGACTCTAGGGTGTGGTGCTCATCTCCATTTCTAAGCCGAAGAGCCAGCGCTGTCCGAAGACGCTTCCGTGGTCATGTGGCCGGCATGACTGAACACCGAGGTGCGTGGAATGCTGTTACCTTTCCCGCCAAAGTGGTACTTATTTATCTACTTGCAATTTCTTGCTTTCAAACTGCTAGGTTGACAGGAGCTGGGACTGAAGACGGGAGCTCACTCCGTCACGCAGCACTCGGGTCTCGAACTGCTGTCCTGCCGACCTATCCCTTTATTTCTATGGATATTTTGGCCTTTCCACTTACTGGCATTTATTTATTTATTGTATTTATTAATCACCCATCTGGCCAGTCACCCAGCCACTCTGGGCGATGTACAACAATAAAAACAGTTTATACAATAAATTTCAACATTAAAAACATCACATTTCTAAACTTACCCTAGCCCACCCCAAATGCCTGCCTGAACAACCATGTTTTTAATGCATGACGGAAGCTCATTAAAGAGGGGGCATGGCAGAGTTCCCTAGGGAGGGAGTTCCACAGAGTGGGGGCCACCACAGAGAAGGCCCTCTCCCTTGTCCTCACCAGCCTAGCAGTCCTGGCTGATGGGACAGAGAGAAGGCCATTACATGAAACAAGCATTACATGTTTCGAACTCCTATCTGCAAAATGAAGTATGGTATTAGCCATGGCTCACTTGTTTGTGCATTTTGTTGCCCTTTCAAAAGCTCAGACAGATTTACGCAGTTCTTCTGAACCACTGTTGCACACTGAATGAGTATTATTTTCTGCAACTGGCTTAACAGCACAGCAGTTGCACATCATGTTGCTGCTTTTTTTGGGAATCAGATAATATTTTTCTTAAATGTATTGGCTGCATGTTTAAGACACTTATTCACAATAGTGAATATGCATGTTTCACATGGGATGTGGGAAATCATGTTTAATAGTGGCATCTGTTGCTGCAAGTTCAGTCAGACATGTGTGTTCCAGGTGAGCAAGTTTGCTGCAGTTTTCATTCCTTCAGGTCATTTGCTTCCTTATTCACTTCCGTATTACTGATGTCCACATGCACATTGATAAAATATTTCAAAAATAAATCTTGATGTTATAGAATGTACGACTGCATCAATATTTGTTTTATTTTTGGTACAGCATTTTTCTAATGTACCCACACACTCCTGCACATTGATGAAATGCACAAAAAGAGAACCTTATTACAACCATATGTACAATCATATAAACACTGCTTTTTGCAATGTCAGTCAATGCTCAATTGAACATCATTAACACAGAAGGATGACAATCACAAAAGGTACAAGTTTGGAAATGAAAACATACAAAAAGGGAAGTTTCTCAAGGCACCTGTTTTACTTAGGTAACAAACAAAAAATCCACCATGAAATTGGATGGAGAGGATTTCAGAACTGTCCCTAGTATTAATATCTATATATGACTGACTGTTTTTCTCTTTCCATCATCCATTGTACATTACTTCTCCCAGAAGATACCACTGAGTGTCAGTCCTGCAGAAGTTGTTGTTTTTACAGTTGATGCTTACATGCAGGGGCGGCCCTCCCATGATGAGGCAAAACAAACCACATGGTTCAGGTGGCAGATTGGGGCCAGTGTGGGAGGGCAGTGGAGAAAATGCTCACCCCTACCTCTCACCCACCCCGTTCCAAGGTGAAGAAAACCAGTGTGGCTGTCTTTTAATTCTGACTGACAAGAAGAGGAGGTGGACCAAGTGGTAGCCCTCTGCATCTCTCCCAAAACCCTTCTGTTAGAAGTAGCTCTCTTTTGAGTGAACAGTACTGACTCCATTTTGAGATACAGCCAAAAAGCCAGGCATCTTCACCCCCAGCCTCAGCAAAGGTGGGAGAAAGGCACAGGAATGGGGTTGAGAGCATCATGCAAGACTAGATCAAGCAATTCAGTTTCTGATGGACTTCTTAAAATGCATTCCCCAAAGGCAAAGGCGGGGGTCAAAATTCAGCCAAACATGAATGTGCTGGACAGCAAGACTGATACCTGGTAAGTTACCTAGTCAACCACCTGCAATATGCTCCTATTGTTGAACTCCAGCCTTGACACCTGTCATTAGGACAGTCATTACCATACAAGGTCCTCTTTTGTTAAAATAATAGGAGATAGTAAGTAGGACTTTTGTTTTTGGCAAGTACAGCCATCATCCTCAAGCACCCTCTTTTATTACATGGGACGGAAGGCCAACTCCGTCTTTACCCCATAGCAAGCAGCACCATTTCCAGTGCCTAAGTCTGGCTCATCAGAGTTGTGATGTCACTGCCTGCCTACAGTTCTCTGAACTGTATAAGAAGCCTCAGGTTGGGGCAGTCCCGAGTTGGGGGGCTATGCTGCTGAAATCACTAGGTGCCTCACCCCTCCAGGGATATGGTGCCACACTGCTGCTGAAATCACTCAGAGTCTCTCCTCCCAGAGGAAAGGCTCCATGCTGAAATTGCTAAGCTCCTTGCTTGCCAGACCATGGTGTCAACAGTGGGTGCTTTGCCTCCCTTAGTCAAGGCTGCTTGCTTGCCTTCATCTTCACTTGAGACCAGGAACTGCAACGTGCACGAGTTCTTGTCTGCAGGAAATAGGGATGGACGAAAGTCCCTTACCTGGTCCCGCAGCTTGCTTCGCGGTAGGGGGGAGGCGCTCCGTCCCTCCCCCCAAAATTCTGGGCAGGGGGGAGGCACCCCATCCCTCCCCACCAAAATTCTGGCCAGGGGGGAGGCGCCCCGTCCCTCCGGCCGAAATTCTGGCTAGGGGGGAGGCGCCCCGTCCCTCCGGCCGCGAATCCTCCTGGCCGGCCGGGAAGCAAATGCAAATAGCGTTGCCCTTATTTTCACCGTAGTCTACGTAAATGTTTACATAGACTACACGTGCCCAAATAAGGAACGCAAATGGCGGCGCCCATGGGCGCCGCCATTTGCGTACGTGCTTTTTTTTTCCCCCCAAAGTCAGCCGTGATAGGCTACGTAAACATTTGCGTAGCCTATCACGGTGTTTTTTGAAAATTTAGCCGTGATAGGCTACGTAAATCTTTACGTAGCCTATCATGTTTGTTGTTGTTGTTGTTGTTTTACTTGGAAATGGCGGCGGCAGCAGCCGGTCGGAAGACCGGCCGCCGCTGCTGCCGCCGCCGCCGAACCACCACCGGGAGCCACTGCCGCCAGGGACATTCGCGCAAGGTAAGTCCCATCCTGGGGGGGGGGGCGGGGGGGCGGACCATTTCTCCACCAATTTCGGGGGGCCAAATGCGTTGGCATTCGGCCTCCCAGAGATTCATGGAGAAATTCTCCAACATCCCTAGCAGGAAAGGGCTTCAGCCCATGGAAAGGTATATTGCTTTTAGAGGTTCTTTCTAGAAATTGTAGCCTCCACCCCCTCTTTCCCGTCTCCCTCCCTTCCTGTGCTTCAAACTTCGGGAAGACTCCTTCCCACAGTCTTGAAAACTACTCTTAGGCCCGGAGCTCAGCTTCACCAAGAATGCAGCTAATTTCCCCGCCAAAGCATAACTTGGTGAAGGCTGGAGCATCCGCAATTGGTCTTAAGTGTTAAATCCAGTTGCTCAGCTAATTCCCCCAAAACTAGCTTGTGCATTTGAATCTTTATAAACCCTAATAAATGTGCCATTGTGGTGTTATCCTCTCCAACAGTGTCCGACTGTGAATCTCTTTGGGTGGGAATCGCAGTCATAGATGCTCTATTGCCAATGTCTAAAGATCCTTTAGAAGCGGTGTGTGAGTCTAATTGTAAATCGCCCAGAGAGCTTAGGGTATTGGGTTGTATAGAAATGTAAATAAATTAATAATGATGATGATGATGATGTGCAAGTTTGTACATGGGTGGGTCTAACTAAAGCACATCACATAACACTTCCCTAAAGTGAAGATCTGTGAGCTGTGCAACTGTCATCACTGCACTGGCTGCACAGTGAGATGAAGGAAGGGCAGATGCTACAAATTTTTGTGCTGCACCAGTGATGAGCCTCCTCCTCTGTGGCCTCCTGCCACCTCAGTCCAGCTTGAAATGGTGCTGCCCAAGACTTGCCTCACCACTCTGGCCAGGACCACAGGGCAGGCAATGCAGCAGGACAACACTGCCCTGGCTTGGCCAGTAGCAGCTGCAGCACTTGCCTTGTGAGGCTCAGAGGGTCCTCCCTCCCTCCAGCCTGCCTGCCATGTATTTTTTCACCACAGCTGCTCCCAAAAAAGCCAAGTGTGGAGACTGTGGACTGGAGTCAGACTGGAGCTCTGAGGAATAGGACAGGAGGCAGTTTGCAGTGGTGGTGTGGAGAAATAAAAACAGACAATAAAAACAGATAATTCACATTAATATAGCACATTTCAAACAATCTGCATGCTACATCTACAGTATCTTAGTAAAGCTTACAACAGTCCTTCATGGTAGGACAGTATTATTATCCACATAAGCAGTTAGGGTTCAGGTTCAGGGCTCAGTCCAAATACAGTGTACTGGCCCAGATAATTCCATTAACAACTAGGCCACTGTTTCTTTAACAGCCAGCAGCAGCAGTTTCCCAATGAGTCTCAGGGTGCGAGACGGGGCAGGGGGGTGGGGAGAGGCTTTGGAAAAACTTGCTCCTTTTTCTGGAGTGTGTGGGGCAAGAGAGGCTTGGGAATAAAGAAGTGTCCTGATGGGTGCTGTTGTTTGCATTGCATTTTTTGGCAAGCATAGCAGGCAGGGTTCCTGTGAGCGCTCAGCAATTGCAGAGGAGGAGATAGGAGGTGGGCCTGATATATATATGTCAGTGCTAGGGCTGGACCTTAGGGCCAATATCCAGGTCCCCACAGTCCCCCCCCCCCACGTCAACCCAGAGAGCAGCAACAGCAAACAGGCCTGACATCAGCACTTGAGCTGGCATGAACATGCTGGGACCCATCAAAGCTGACACTGTTCACCTACGGCAACTTTTCTTTCTACTTTTTTTTTTTTAATATCCTCAATGAGCAGCCAGCTGGGCATTTTCATGCATACAGATGTTGATTTCATTATGTTTATTTTAAAAATATCTTATTCTTTTCTAAAACAGAATTGTTCTTCCCAAGTGAATGTGTTTAGCATCAGGACAGCTGAAGCAAGCTACATGTTATTCCTGCAGTTATGATAGAGCTACAATTTAAGTGAGTTTAAAATGCAAAACTGTTCTTGTTCAGAGCCTTGCTTGCTTCCTTCTTTCTAGCAGAGATGGCAAAGAATTTCTCTCCCTCCCGCCCTTAATATATCAGAAATGTAGAAGCAGTTGCGAAGCATAGGATGGCAGTTCTGGGGAGAAATGTTTATTGTGTGCTTCATGCCTGAAGTAATGCATGTGGCCATCTAAAGGATGGTTGGATGGATGCAAGGTCATTGAATCCAGGGTCTACAATTATCTGGCTGCACTGTTACTGAGATGAGGGATGAATGGGATGCATGCTTGTGTGTGTTAATTGATGCATGGACAGTGGTGTGTGTGTGTGTGTGTGTGAGAGAGAGAGAGAGGGAGAGAGAGAGAGAAAGAGAGAGAGAATGACGGGTGGGTGAGGTAGTGACATGTATTAAAGGGAGAAACTTGGAGGGACACTACTATTGCCTTCACTAGCTCAGGCAGCAAAATGGGCTGACCCTGCTTACATCTGTTTGCTAACATGTAGCATTTGAATCTTCAGCAAAGGAGATTGTTACCTTGTCGTGGTGCTGAAGCTTGAGCACCTCAATGATGTCATGAGCTAAACCGTGAAGGGACACCCAAGACAGGAAGGTCATGGCAGAGAGGTCAGACTAAATATGATCTCTGGGGAAGGAAACAGCAACCCACCCCAGTATTCTTGCCATGAAAACTAAATGGATCAGTACAACCAGAGATATGTCGGTATACCATCGGAAGATGGGACTCCCAGGCCGGAAGATGGTCAAAATGCTACTGGGGAGGAATAGAGGATAAGTTCAACTAGCCCCAGATGTGATGACACAGCTAGCTCAAAGCCGAAAGGATGGCTAGCAGCTGACGGTGCTGGTGGTGAATGACGAATCCGATGTTCTAAAGATCAACACACCATAGGAACCTGGAATGTAAGGTCTATGAGCCAGGGCAAATTGGATGTGGTTACTGGGAGATGTCAAGATTAAATATAGACATTTTGGGTGTCAGTGAACTGAAATGGACTGGAATGGGCCACTTCACATCGAATGACCACCAGATCTACTACTGTGGACAAGAGGACCACAGAAGAAATGAAGTAGCCTTCATAATTAATAATAAAGTGGCTAAAGCAGTGCTTGGATACAATCCAAAAAATGACAGAATGATCTCAATTCGAATTCAGGGTAAGCCATTTAACATCACAGTGATCCAAATATATGCCCCAACCACAGATGCTGAAGAAGCAGAAGTAGATCAGTTCTATGAGGATCTGCAGCACCTACTGAATAGTACGCCAAAAAAAGATGTTATTTTCATTACAGGAGACTGGAATGCTAAGGTGGGTAGTCAAACGACACCTGGAATTACAGGCAAGCATGATCTGGGAGAACAAACTAAAGCAGGACATAGGCCGATAGAATTTTGCCAAGACAACTCACTGTGCATAACAAACACTCTCTTCCAACAACCTAAGAGACGACTTTAGACATGGACCTCACCAGATGGTCGACACCGAAATCAGATTGACTACATCCTTTGTAGCCAAAGGTGGCAGACATCTATGCAGTTGGTAAAAACAAGATCTGGAGATGATTGTAGTTCAGATCACGAACTTCTTATTGCACAATTTAGAATCAGACTAAAGAGAATAGGGAAGACCCACAGATCAGTCAGATATGAGCTCACGAATATTCCCAATGAATATGCAGTGGAGGTAAAGAATAGATTTAAGGGACTAGATTTAGTAGATAGGGTTCTATGGACAGAAGTTCGCAACATTGTTCGCAAAGATGGCAGGGACCTAACAGAAGCAGAAGAGATCAAGAAAAGGTGGCAAGAATATATGGAAGATCTGTATAGGAAGGATAATAATCTCGGGGGTAGATTTGACGGTGTGGTCAGTGAGCTAGAGCCAGACATCCTGAAGAGTGAGGTTGAATGGGACTTAAGAAGCATTGCTAATAACAAGGCAGCAGGTAGGGATGTACGAAAGTGACTTACCTTTCACGGATTATGTTGATGGTGAGGGAGGAGGCATTCCGTCCCTCCCCGCGGAATCCTGGCCGGGGGGGAGGCGCTCCGTGCCTCCCCCCCGGAATCCTCCAATGGCCGGCTGTGCTCCGCGGCAGCTCCGCGGAGCAGCCGGCCAGGCCCGGCCCGGCCAGGCCAGAGCCGTCCGCAGCCGGATTTCCGGCCGCAGAGGGCTCTGGGTAAAAAAAACACAAAACCACATACGCAAATGGCGGCAGCTACGGCCGCCGCCATTTGCGTTCCTTCTTTTTACCGTCTTAATCTACATAAATATTTACGTAGACTATGACAGCGAAAATAAAGGGGAACACAAATAGCGTAGCGGGCACTATTTGCATCCCTTTTTGATTCCCCGTTTTAGCCTACGTAAATCTTTACGTAGGCTAAAACGGTGAATCAAAAGGGGATGCAAATAGGGCCCGCTACGCTATTTGCGTTCCCCTTTATTTTCGCCGTCATAGTCTACGTAAATATTTATGTAGATTAAGACGGTAAAAAGAAGGAATGCAAATGGTGGCGGCCGTAGCCGCCGCCATTTGCGTACGCGGCTTGTTGTATTTTTTAACCCACCCAACCATGATAGGCTACGTAAAGATTTATGTAGCCTATCACAACTTTTTTTTTTTTTACACAAGCCTGGAAATGGCGGCAGTGGCAGCCGGTTGGAAGACCGGCCGCCGGCGGAGCCGCCGACGGAGCCGCTGCCACCCGGAAGATCCGCCCCAGGTGAGTCTCGTCCCGGGGGCAATCTGCGGGGGGGCGGGGGGGTGGCAGGCTGTTCCGCCACACAGTTCGGGGGGCCGAATGCACTGGCATTCAGCCTCACCAAGATCCGTGGCGGAATTCTCTGACATCCCTAGCAGCAGGAGATGATGGTATTCCAGCTGAACTGTTTAAAATCTTGCAAGATGATGCTGTCAAGGTGATGCATGCCATATGCCAGCAAATTTGGAAAACACAAGAATGGCCAACAGATTGGAAAAAATCAACTTATATCCCCATACCAAAAAAGGGAAGCACCAAAGAATGTTCAAACTATCCAATAGTGGCACTTATTTCACATGCCAGTAAGGTAATGCTCAAGATCTTGCAAGGTAGAGTCCAGCAATTCAGATGTATTGCCAGATGTACAAGCTGGGTTTAGAAAAGGCAGAGGAACTAGAGACCAAATTGCCAATATCCACTGGATAATGGAGAAAGCCAGGGAGTTTCAGAAAAACATCTATTTCTGTTTTATTGACTATTCTAAAGCCTTTGACTGTGTGGTTCATCACAAATTGTGGCAAGTTCTTGAAGGTATGGGGATACCAAGTCATCTTGTCTGCCTCCTGAGGAATCTGTATAATGACCAAGTAGCAACGGTAAGAACAGACCAGGGAACAACAGACTGGTTTAAGATTGGGAAAGAAGTACAGCAGGGCTGTATACTCTCACCCTACCTATTCAACCTGTACGCAGAACACATCATGCGATGTGCTGGGCTTGATGAAGCCAAGGCTGGAGTTAAAATAGCTGGAAGAAACATTAACAATCTCAGATATGCAGATGATACCACTTTGATGGCTGAAAGCGAGGAGGAGCTGAGGAACCTCATGACGAAGGTGAAAGAAGAAAGTGCAAAAGCTGGGTTGCAGTTAAACCTCAAAAAAACCAAGATTATGTCAACTAGCTTGATTGATAACTGGCAAATAAAGGGAGAAAACGTGGAGGCAGTGACAGATTTTGTCTTTCTAGGCGCAAAGTTACTGCAGATGCTGCCTGCAGCCAGGAAATCAGAAGACGTTTACTTCTTGGGAGGGGAGCAATGACAAATGTTGATAAAATAGTTAAGAGCAGAGACATCACACTGACAACAAAGGTCCGCATAGTTAAAGCAATGGTATTCCCCGTAGTAACCTATGGCTGCGAGAGCTGGACCATAAGGAAGGCTGAGCGAAGGAAGATAGATGCTTTGGAACTGTGGTGCTGGAGGAAAATTCTGAGAGTGCCTTGGACTGCAAGAAGATCAAACCAGTTCATACTCCAGGAAATAAAGCCAGACTGCTCACTTGAGGGAATGATCTTAAAGGCAAAACTGAAGTACTTTGGCCACATCATGAGAAGACAGGATACCCTGGAGAAGATGCTGATGCTAGGGAAAATGGAAGGCAACAGGAAGAGGGGCTGACCATGGGCAAGATGGATGGATGATATTCTGGAGGTGACAGACTTGACTTGGGGGAGCTGGGGGTGGCAATGGCCGACAGGAAGCTCTGGCATGGGTTGGTTCATGAAGTCACGAAGAGTCGGAAGTGACTGACCGAATAAACAACAACAAGCATTTGAATGCTCTGCTCTTTACTACAAACATTCGCGACACCACAAGGGACAGGTGAAGCCAATATTTCTAGGAGGAAGAATCACTCAGGTATTTTACTAAAAAAAAAAGTCAATTTAAGCTAGGAGTGTTATATATAATCTTCACTACAAATGTATTATAACAATGCAATTCTGTTTTAGGTTGTCCTTTGAATATTGGTAGAAATTGTTACATTTCAGGAACTGATTGGATATTGCTATGAGCACCGCTGCTTTACTGTATGAATCTAGTGTGAATGAGTTCACGCAGCTATGATTATGAAACAGCTGAATTGACTGGCTCACAGTAGAATTCAGAGGAAATGCCATATGTGACAAGAAGGATTATGATATATCCACTGTTGGACTCTGTGATAACCAAGTATATTAGTGTTGTGTGACAGAGTACTTCCTTTTATCTATTCTGAAAAACAGCTAAGTAAAAAGGAGAGAATCGATGGGATATGGTCATCTCCAGATATAAACTGCTTAGGAAGGACAGGAAACGGCATACTGGCAAACAAACAGATTTGTTTGTTTGACACTTTGGTTTCTAAAGGGGTACAGAATCACCATGGGTGACAATACCAGGCTCCAAATATAATTCATTACTGGGGACATGCTACCACCCCCCTGATCAAAATGCTTACGCTGATCTTGAGAAGAGGAATGAAACCAAGGAGGCATTCAAAGGAGAAGGTGTAAGATGTGATTTAAATTATCCTCACATAGGCTGGATAAATGCCTCTGAAGTTGCTGGGGAACATGACTAGGAGAGTGCTATTGTGCTCACTGTAATGCTGGACTAGATAGGCCTTTGGTCTGATCCAGCATGACTCTTCTTTGTCCTTATGTAGATCTTTCATACGGGGCAGTACAGAGAAAAAAAATACTATTTCTGTGTGCCTAGGTGAGACATGAGCATACAGCCACTGAGTCAATAGCCCTGTTCATACGTTCAAAATTGAATTAGTTCAACCTGAGAAGGGAGAAGCAGAATTGTGCCCAATGTTGCCACTCGCCACCTGCGAGCTTTCAGTCGAAATTATGAACAGAGCCCTACATACATACAAGTGCACATGAATCGGCACATCTGTGCAACTGAAATCCTACAAATGGGAGGGTGCCTAGTTGTATTGACTGAGCTCATTCACATACCACTGTATAGTTGTTTAGCTTCAGCATGTGATTCAATCAACATAACCCTGAATAATAATAAACACAAGCCATATCCTTTAATCCAGCACTGGTTCCTTCCAATTACCTTTTTTTTTTTTAGGTAGGTGTGGTGTAGTTGACAGATGTTGCTGTTGGACTGGGGAGGGCCTGCCTGATCCAAAACTCTTGCTCAGCCATGAAACTCCTGGCTGGCCTTGGGCCAGCCACGAACTCTCAGACTTAACCTACCATTTTGAGATGATAAACTGTGATATCTTATGTGTGCCTCACTCAGCTCTTTCAAGGAAGGATGGTATACAAACCTAAATAATAACAACAAATAAACCAGAAGAACAACAATAACAAATGATTAATAATACATTTTAAAACAAATTGAGTGGTCATTTAACTTGTGTCATACAATGTAAAGCTAACCAAAGAAGCAAATTATAGACAGAGACATATCAAGAAATATAAAAAATGTGAAGGATGTATTGGAAATAAATCAAAGAAACACATCTTACAGACTTCTGAAAACATTCATATTCACTACTGGGCATTCGTTCACATGTAGAAATAGCTGAACTTGGACTGCAGATATGGAATGGTCAATTTATCCTAGCTATGCTAAGCACTAGCATAGGGTTGCATCATTTATAATTTTGTGGAAAGCTTCACAGCAGAGTGGATTAATAATTATTTCAGCTGAGCCAAAAAAACACAAAATACATGGCTGGATGTTGAGTGTCATGTAAGCCTCAAATTAGAGTACTATCAGCAGTGGAAACTGGAGACTGCTATGCATAGGGATGGCGGAGAATTTCTCCCTGAATCTTCGGGGGGCCGAGCGCCAACGCATTCGGCCCCCCGAAATCAGCGGTGAAATTCTCCGGCCACTCCCGCCCCCCCTGGGATGGGACTTACCTTTGGTGAATGTCCCTCCCAGCGGCGGGTCCTGGCGGCGGTTCATCGGCCTTTCGTTGGTGGTGGGGGTGGCAGCCGGTCTTCTGACCAGCTGCCGCCGCCGCCATTACAAAGTGTAAAAACAAACCAAAACCCCGTGATAGGCTACGTAACGATTAACGTAGCCTATCACGGCTAGATTTCCAAAGTCAGCTGTGATAGGCTATGTAAATCGTTATGTAGCCTATCACGGGTGACTTTGAAAAAAAAAAAAGCGCGTACGCAAATGGCGGCGCCCTATGGGCGCCGCCATTTGTGTTCCTTATTTGGTCCCGGTAGTCTACGTAAAGATTTACGTAGACTATGCTGTAGGTGAACACCAGAGGTAAACAGCTCTGGCCGGCAGGCGGCAAGGTAAGTGGCCCCCAAGCTGGGCTCCCCCCCCCCAGAATCCTCGCAGAGCGGAGCTGCTCCAGAGGATTCCGGGAGGGGAGGAATGGATCGCCTCCCCCCCCCCCCCAGATTCCCCACCGGAACAGACAATGGGGAATCCGTACATCCCTAGGTAGAGCTCAATTTGATCAGTACCAATAGTGCCATCACATCTCACATCATGAGTACACTGATACAGGTAAGTGAGGTGTAACTATATAAAGCACCCTATACAAAGCACTTAATGCTAGGAGTTAACTTTTTAATGGATGGGAGTACTGATGTCACTGAAGTCTGCATTTACCTAGCTTTACCTGCATTTACCTACCTAGTTTGCATGAAGAATACACTATACAATGTAGAGTGTGCATGTGGGGCAGGGAGAGACATGCTACTTGAACACCAGTTTCCCTTGTATGGCTGGCTCTGTGATGACATCCCAGTGCAGACAGGAAAGATTGCAGGTGTGGGAAGAGAGACCAGGACAAACCAAGGAGCACAGTTATACGAACACCATTTCCAAACCGGCTCTTATTGCACTGGGATGACTGCAGTGACTTACGCCGTACACCAGTCCCATGAAACCTCTGTCAGAAGGTGTACAGTTTAACATTCTCAAGCAGAGGTATTGCTTGCTAGGTGTAGAAAAGGAAAGGCACCTCTTCCACTCAGACACAGCAGAGTGCACCTAAATCAGTCCCCTCCCCACTGCCAGGCATGTGAATCTGACTGACCATAGTCGATAGACATTCAGTTATATCCCCAGGCAGTCAGCTAAAGAAAATGAATGAGGTACTCAGTCACCTGTCCGGCCTGTCCTTTATCATGGAAATGCATTCTTAAAACAAGGGAGAGGTGATTTTGCTTGTTTCCCTCAGTTACCAGATGAACAGTATTGCTGATTTCTGAGCAAGTGGGTCTTCCCACGTTCAACCCTGTGAGGTCGGTTGGGCTGAGAGTCTGTGACTGGCCCAAACCAAAGTCACCCAGTAAGCTTCCATGGCCAAGTGGAGACTAGAAGTTCTAGAACCTGGGTCTCCTGACTCCTAATCCAGCACTCTAGCCACTACACCACACTGGCTGTCCAAGTGATTGAGAGGAGCATGGACATGGTGGAGGAGGCTGTGCCAGGTGAACCCAGATGAATCAGCTCTTGGTGCTGCTGCTGCCCCAGGCAACCTGAGAGATGATCGAGGCCAACTGCACCCTGAGTTTGGAAAGGGACAAAATGAGCCCATAGTTATTGCAGGCCAGGAGACCTCCTCCCCTTAGTAAAGGTCATCTCTCTCTCTGCATCATCAACATCATTTCTACCGGAGATCAGCTTTTAATTTCAGTAAGCCTCCTCCTAGCCAATGGCTTCACAAAAAGCTTAGAGATGACCTGAAAACAAAAAAGGACACATATAGGAAGTGGAAGGAAGGCCAAGCAACAAAGGAAGAGTATGGGCAGGTAGCACAGAATTGCAGGGATGGCGTCAGGAAGGCTAGCACTGAGAACGAGCTGAGGTTTTCGTTTTTGTGAATGGCAGCCCAGACATTTTCGGCTATTGGGCGGAATAGAAATGAAATACCTAAATAAATAAATTTTTAAAAGGGTAGTGTGGTCTTCATCTCTTGGTTGCGGTGGCACTTTTTGTGTTTTGGCTTGGCCAAGGTGAGAGAACCAAAAAGGACAGCCCAAGAAATATGCTAGGAGCAGACCGACATACCTATGTAATTCTTTCCTCCAGTGCCTCCTTCCCAGTCATGCAGACTACAAATGTGCACAAACCTCATTTTCTGCAATTATGCTTCCTGCCTTTCTGTGTGTCTGTCGCACTGAACCCCACCCCCCCAAAACAAGGGTCCAGATGTCTCATAGGAAACAGCTGGAAGACTTTCATGAGTAGGAAGAATCAGTCCCCTGCCCCCACAGCCACACATGAATGAAAATCTGGACGTGAGTGTGACTGACCATAGTCATAGAGATTCAGTTATCCCCAGGCAATAAGCAAAAGAGAATGAATGAGGTACTCCTGCCCCGGACCGGCCTTTATCATGGAAATGCATTCTTAAAACAAGGGAAAGAGGTGATTTTGCTTATTGCCCTACGTTAGCAGATGAACAGTACTGCTGATTTCTGAGTGAGTGGGCCTTCCCACGTTCTATTAAATGAACCAAAAAACCTGTACTGATTGAGAGAAGTGGTCAAACAGTTAGTTCGGAATTGTAGGGATGAAGTCAGGAAGGCTATAGCTGAGAACTAGTTGAGGTTAGCAAGGGATGCTAAAAGCAACAAAAAAGCTTTCTTCAGCAATGGGAATAGTAAAAGACAGATGAAAGAAATGGTGGTTCAGCTATTAAATCAGGATGGCAAAATGATAACAAATGACAGAAAAGGCAGAAGCGCTCAATTCCTACTTTGGCTCAGTCTTCTCCCAAAAGAGGGTCTATGCTCCCCCTGGCAAAGGCGAAGTACAGGCTGAAGGGGCAGGACTGCAGCTTCAGATTGATAGGCATATGGTCAAGGAACATCTAATGACCTTGAATGAGTTCAAAGGCCAGATGAACTGCACCCTAGAGTAATAAAGGGACTGGCAGAGGAATTCTCAGAACCACTGTCTCTTATCTTTGAGAAATCCTGGAGGATGGGGAAATGCTGATCAAATTTGCAGATGACACAAAATTGGGTGGGATAGCTAATACTTTGGAAGACAGAAAACAACAGAATGAAATTTAATAGGGATAAAAAGCCAAGTTCTGTAGCCTGAAGCCTACACACACACACACACACACACACACACACACACAGAAGGAGAAGTAGGGGTGGGTGGAGTGGAAGCAACAGTTTGTAAGATCCTCCTCCCAACAAACAAAAGCAATATATTTTCTTGGCTGAAACCCTCTTGTGCAGACAGGAGCTAGTGCACATTGCAACCCGCACATCTTCTGGACCAGAAGTATTCCATTTTCAGACACACCAGCGCCAGTATGCACCTAAATCAGTCCCCCTCCCCCCTGCCCTTTCCACAGCCAGGCATGTGAATGAATATCTGACTGACCATAGTTGATAGACATTCAGTTATATCCCCAGACAGTCAGCTAAATAGAATGAATGAGATACTCAGTCACCTGTTCTGGCCCCTCCTTTATCATGGAAATGCATTCTTAAAACAAGGGAGAGGTGATTTTGCTTATTGTCCTCAGTTAGCAGATGAACAATATTTCTGATTTCTGAGTGAGTGGGTCTTCCCCAGTTCTACCTAATGAACCTCCTCCTCTCCATTTTATCTATGTAAATCTCCATTTTATCTCCATTTTATCTCCATTTTATCCTCACAACAATAACCCTGTGAGGTCAGTTGGGCTGAGAGTCTGTGACTGGCCCTAAGTCACCCAGTGAGCTTCATTCCAAAAGTTCCCATGTCTGCCAATCTGCGATAGCACTGAACTGAACTGACCCCTGCCCCCCACCCCCCGCAGCATATAATTGTGCATATTCTCAGACAACAAAAGACTGAAGTGCCCAGCGCCCCGGAGGCTCCTTGTCAAATGTCAGTGCATTAGCAAAACAAAGGAGAGGAGAGGTGCAGCAGGAAGAATCAATGAGTGAGTCATAGAGATAACTCAGCATGCGAATGGCTTACAGAATGAATAATGGTCGGATTCATTCACTACATGGAAAGATCATTGTTCAACTGGGAAACACAGGGACCTGCCTCACATCATCCATCCAATCGGGGAAAAACATTAGCACATCGCAGCAACAACTCAACACTCCTCATGTTCCCTCCTCCCCAAAATCACTGCAATGGCAAACGGATGATTGAGCAATACTGTATACAAATGTTGCGCAGATGTAGCTGAAAGTGCGCATTGCAGAGATTTAAAAGTGCTCAAATTCAAGGCTTTGTGTGCGAACATCCCCTTTTTTGCGCATAATAATCACCGAGTTAAAAAAAAAGTCAGTGAAGTCGCAATTAGTTTGTGGGGCGATCAATGGTGATTGTCAATCACTTGAGTGCTTTGATGAACAGGAGGAGAGGCGAGCAGCGGGGAGTTCTCACATCCCTACCGGTAAGTTATTCTCCAATTCAGAAAGTAAACCAACCTTCTGGGCATACACAGATCACCAAGAGGCCATGGGACATGTAATTCTACAGGATACCTGAGTACTCAGTAGGGACATTAAAACTACATATCCCAGCACTCCCTGCACCTTAGATGCTTTTTTGCTTGCTTGCTTGCTTGTTTGTTTATTTCTATACTGGCTAACAGCTCAAGTTCTCTGGGCGGTTCACAAAAATTAAAACCAAAAAGCACAGGATAAAACAATATAAAATATCAAAGCATTAAAACCACAATATAAAAATACAACCAGAATAAAACCTAGCAGCAATGCAGATTTAAAAAACAGATTTAAAACAGCAAAGCTAAAAGACTACAAAGCTAAAATGCTAAAATGCCTGGGACAATAAAAAGGTATTCACCTGGGCCTGGAAGGTTAGGGATGTCAGAGAATTTCTCCACGAATCTCCGGGAGCCGAATGCCAATGCATTCGGCCCCCCGAAATTGGTGGGGAAATTCTTCAACATCCCTCCGCCCCCGCCCTGGGATGGGACTTACCTTGTGCGAATGGCCCTCTCAGCGGCGGGTCCCGGTGGCGGTTTGGCAGCGGTTCAGTGGTGGTGCGGCAGCGGTGCGGCGGCGGCGGCTGGTCTTCCGACCAGCCGCCGCCATTTCCCAGTAAAGTTAAAAAAAAAAAACACGTGATAGGCTACGTAATGATTTACGTAGCCTATCACAGCTGACTTTGAAAATCTAGCCGTGATAGGCTATGTAAATCGTTACGTAGCCTATCACTTTTTTTTTTTTTTACAATTTACTTTTTTCTTTCACGGCCGAGGAGACGGGGTGCTCCCCCCCGTCCAGAATTTCGGCGGGGAGGGATGGGGTGCCTCCCCCCCAGCCACAATTTCGGTCGGGAGGGGCGGGGCGCCTCCCCACCCACCAAGAATTTCGGGGGGAGAACCGGAGGGCCTCCCCCCCCCACCGAAAACAGCTGTGGGACCAGGTAAGGGACTTTCGTCCATCCTTAGAAGTAATACAATGTAGGTGCCAGGCGAATCTTTGTAGGGAGCTCATTCCAGAGCAGGGGTGCCACAGCAGAAAAGGCCCTCTTCCTGGTAGCCACCCACTTCACTTCCTTTGGTAGGGGTTCACAGAGAGGGGCTGCTGAGGATGTTCTTAGGGTCTGGGCAGGCACATATGGGAGGAGATGATCCTTCAGATAACCTGGCCCCACGCCATTAAGGACTTTGAATGTTAATACCAGCACTCTGAATCTGAATCGGGTAGGGATGTACGAAAATTCCTCCACGGATCTTGGGGAGGCCGAATGCCAGCGCATTCGGCCCCCAGGAATCGGTGGCGGAATGGCCGCCCCCCCCACACCCTCCCGGGACGAGACGTACCTTGGGCTGATCTTCCTGGTGGCGGTGGCTCTGGTGGCGGCTCTGGCGGCGGTTTGGCAGGGGCAGCGGCTGCAGCGGCCAGTCTTCTGACTGGCTGCTGCTGCCGCCATTTCTAGTTAAAAAAAAAACAAAACGTGATAGGCTACGTAAAGATTTACGTAGCCTATGACGGCTAGGTTTTTTTAAAAAAACCGTGATAGGCTACGTAAATGTTTATGTAGCCTATCACGGCTGACTTTAAGCAAAAAACAAAAAACGCGCTGCGCTCCGCAGAATCCCTGCGGAGCACAGCCGGCCAGCCAGAATTCTGGGGGGGGGGAGGAATGGAGCGCCTCCCCCCCCGGTGAGGATTCCGGGTGGAGGGACAGAACGCCTCCCCCCCAACCATAAACATAATCCGCGAAAGGTAAGTACCTTTCGTACATCCCTAGAATTGGGCCTGGAAATGGACTGGCAGCCAGTGCAGCTGGAAAAGTACTGGCATAATGTGATCTCATTAGCCAGTCCCTGTTAACAATCTTGCTGCCCTATTTTGGACTAGCAGAAGTTTCCAGACTATTTTCAAAGGTAGCCCCACACATATAACACATTGCAGTAATCCAGACGAGAGGTTATCAGAGCATGGATAACTGTAGCTAGGCTATCTCTGTCCAGATAAGGGCGTGGTTAGTATACCAGCCTAAGCTGATAAAAAGTGCTCTGTGCCACTGAGTTCACCTGTGCCTCAAGTGACAGTTCTGGGTCCAAGAGCACCCCCAAACTATGAACCTAATACTTTAGGGGGAGTGCAACCCCCTCTAGAACAGGTTGAATATTACCTAGCCAGGCAAACTAACCACCCAGTAACAATACCTCCATCTTGTCTGGATTGAGTTTCAGTTTATTGGCCCTCATCCAGTCCATTACCGTGCCCAGGCACTGATTCAGAACAGCCACTGCCTCACCTGGTTTTGATGAGAAAAAGAGGTAAAGCTGGGTGTCATCTGCATATTGATAGCACCTCAGCCCACACCTCTGGATAACCTCCTCCAGCTGGTTTGTGTAGATGTTGAAAAGCATGGGGGATAAAATAGAGCCCTGTGAAACTCCATGGCATAATTGCCATGGCACAGAGCAATAATCCCCCAGCACCACCTTCTGGAATGGGCAATCCAAGCAGGAGAGGAACCACTGCAGTGCAGTGCTTCCAACTCCCAATCCAGACAACCTATCCAGAAGGATACCAGGGTTGATGGTATTGAAAGCCACTGAGAGTTCCAGGAGAATCAACAGGGTTGCACTCCCCCTGTCCCTCTCCCAGCAGAGGTCATCCCACAGGGGACCAAGGCATTTTCTGTTCTAAAACCAGACCTGAAGCCCGATTGAAATGAATCTAGATAATCCGTTTCATTCAAGGGTGCCTGGAGTTGTCCTGCAACTACCCACTCAAGCACCTTGTCCAGGAAGGGGATGTTGGCCACCAGCCTATAATTGTTAACGTCCTCCAGGTCTGGGTTAGGCTTTTTCAGGAGTGGCCTGATTACCACCTCTTTTAAAGAGGCCTGCACCATTCCCTCTCTCAAGGATGAATCTACAACCTCCTGGACCCAGCCAGACATTCCCTCCTTGTTTGAGGTAATAAGCGATGAAGGGGAAGGGTCAAGCACACAAGTGGTCAACTGGACTTGTCCACATCCTCAGGCCTCTGAAACTCACCCAATAAAACTGGACTAGACTGTGCTCTGAATGCCTGTACCAATGGAACTAATGCATGGTGTCCAATTCATGATGAATCTGAGTGACTTTATCTTCAAGTGCCATGCAAAGTCGTCACACCGTGCTATCGAGGGTTCCAAAGTCTCTCTCCGTGGCCCAGAATGTAACAGGCCTCAAACCACCCAGAAAAGCTCCACTGGACGACACTGAGAAGATGCAATGCTGGTGGGAAAGAACTGTCTCTTTGCCACTCTCACCGCCACAGAGTAGGCTCGATAATGAGCTCTAACCTGTGTTCGGTCAGACTCAGCATTAGCTTTCCTCCACCTGAGTTCTAGCTGTCTCCCCTCTTGCTTCATTGCCCTCTCTTCGGGTGTATACCAAGGAGCTGGCGGGACTCTGCTCAGAGGGAGAGGGCACTTGGGCATGATCGTCGAATCATCTCTGCATTCCACAGAGCAACCTGGGCTTTGACAGGAGCACCAACCATACCAGCAGGAAAATCCCCCAGAGCCCTCTGGGATCCATCAGAATCCATTAGCCTCTAGGGGGTGGTCCATTTCAATAGGTCCTCCTCCTTTGCAGAAGAGAAAGGCTGCTGAGGGTCTAAACCTCATCAGGAAGTGATCTGACCATGACAAGGGGTCAGATGTTAATTCCTCCACTTTCAGATCACTATCCTCCTGCCCAGTCGAGAAACCCAGATCAAGCGTGTGTCCTTTTACATGTGCTGGGCCATGTTGGGACAGCCCCACGGTTGTCATGGCAGCCATGAAGTCCCGAGCTGCCCTGGATACAGTGGACTTTGCATGGAAGTTGAGATCCCCAAGACCACCATCCCAGGGGTCCTCAACACCAAGTCTGAGACCACCTCCATCAGCTCAGGCAGGGAGTCTGATGGGCAGCAAGGTGGGCAGTACACCAGCAGAATCCCTAATCTGTCCCAAGGTACAGACATTCAAGATCTGCATTCAAATGAACAAGAAGCCTAGAGAGGAAGATTGAACTCCTTAGATCACAGCAACCCCCCCCCGCCCGACCCTCGAGTCGGTTTTGGTGCTGCACTGAGGACCTAGGAGGGCACAGCTGGGAGACAGTAACACTTCCCAATTCCCCCACCCAGGTCAGCCCCCTCATCCGCAATCAAATCATGGGTGAGGGAGATTTTATTTTGGACTGACCTGGCATTCAGCAGCAGCACTATCAGACCCAAGAGCAAGCTGGTAATGCTGCCAGGAACCATCTGGTTGGGGGAAGAACCAGAAGAGTGGATAGCCATAAAGTATCTAGCCCATCTCCGCCTCAGCTGGCCTGTTAGTCCCGCAATGCCATACCTCCCCCTACCTGTGACCACAGTTATGGTGGCACCCCCTCTGACCCCATGAGTTACTCAATGGACTTCCCAGGCATATATTAAAAATGTTAAATGCTCTGATGCTGCTGACCATGCTTATGAAAGACAGGAGCGTGTCAGAATTGAGGTGGTGGTAGTGGGAAACTGAGCTATTCTGCAGTGAGCTTATTTGCTGATGCCAATTCCAAAGGAAAGTGAGGGGAATTAACCCATCACCAGAGGAGTAAAGCAAGTAGCAATCCATGTGGGAGGGGCCTTTCTTCTCCTCAGTTTGACAGGGCCAGTGGAGGCAGGTGGCTGCAATTTTGGCGGGGCTGTGGATCCACTTCATTTTTCTATCAGAACCAGACAGAACAATAAACGAGCTATCCAAGGTGCTGAACCCTATCCCCCAAACAGGTTCAGAACCTTGGATAGCTCCTTTAGAGTTCTGGCTGGTTCTGACTGAAATCTGGACTGAAAAAATAGCCCCATCAAAATCAGAGCCACCAGCCTCCAGTGGATGTATGGCTATACTTTTATTTTTTATTATATTTATGCTTAAACAGAGGTGCCATAAAGTTTTGCATCACTACTGATCCTTCCTGAAAATTGTGTCCATATGTTCTCCTTCCAGTTCTAAACTTAATTACATGTTATTTACCCACTGACTGTGTGTAGGAGGTACCTTTCCAATTATATATAAAACATTTAAATCCATTAGCCTCTGAGAGCTAAAACACTACATAATTGTCGCCCTGCCCCAGTGGAAGTTGTTACCTTCCATTGAAGGAAAAAAATATATAAATTTATGACTATAGTGCAGAAGATTTAGAACAGGGGTGGGTAACCTATGCCATGTGAGGAGCCACATTAAAGCATCAGGGCATTTATTAGGGGTGGGGTCACTGCTGGGGAGGGAGGATCCGCCCCATCCCACTGCAGTGAGGCTTCTAAAACCCTCATTGCAGTGTGGGAGGCTTTTTTGGGAGGCGGTCATTGCTGGGGAGGGAAGGACTAGCCCTCCCTCCCCAACTCTGTGATCCTCTCCTAATTCACCTCTCCTTACCTTCGCTGCTATCAAGCACCAATGGAGGATTTTTAAAAGCCTGATTACAGGGGGGAAGGAGTACTATGGGTGTGATTGTGAGTCTGTATGTGGGTGTGTGTCTCTGTGTGGGAATGTGTGAGTGAGTGAGTGAGTGAGTGAGTGGGGTTTGGGCAAACAAGTTGGGGCTGCATGCTAGCATTGGGTTGGCCTTTTCTGCTACTGGCATGCGGCCCTCAATGTGCTTCCCCAGAACCCGTTTGGCCCTCTGGGGGGAAAGGGCCTCCACCCCTGATTTAGAACATGAGAACATTGCCAAATGCACCAGTCCAATGGTCCATCTAGTTCAGAATGTATCTGTACTGTCAACTGACCAAGGTGCCTCAGTGAATTTTTCAAGTAGGATGAGACGGTATCATCTAGCTCTTTTATGGTGTCATCTAGCTCCTGTCCCAAGAAATTGGTCTTAACCTTTAAAAGCCTAAACAGAATGGGAGCCAGATTTCTTAATGAACACCTGCTCCTGAATGAATCCAGCAGAACATTTAAGAACATCTTCAGAGGCCCTTCAGAGACTCATCCTCCTTTTCAGTTGCACTGTAGAGCACCCCAACTATAGAATGTCCTCCTAAGAGAGATGCTTGTCTAATATCAAGGTTTAGATCTTTTAGGGTGCAATCCTATCGATTACACCCTCACTGCTCAGAAGCCCCCCAAATCAGCGGCTTCCGAGTTTCCTCTGCCCTGCTAGCCTGAAGCCAGAGGGGGGGAGGAACAGCAGAGGCGATCTTCGCCTCCCCATCCTCTGATGTCCTCTGATGTATTTTTGCTAGATGGGCTGAAAACCCTGTCTAGCAAGTGTGCTTCAAAGGGGGAGAGAAGGAGGCTGGAGGAGGCTCAGGATAACTCATATGCTGGCCTCTCCAGTCTCCTCCCCTCCCTTCCCACTGAAATGCCCCCTTTCCTGAGGCTCCGAGGTCACTTTTCTGACCTTGGAGAGGGAGCTGGCATGCCAGTTGCAAGGGGTCTGGGCCTGGGGTCAGATCTCTGACTCCCCTTCCAATGTCAGAGCACTGTTTACAGGCCATTTTGTGATCCCTGGGATGCTCTTTTAATTGTTAAGTTTCTGTTTTTTAACTAATGCTACTCTGCTATGTCTCTATGGAGCTGTATTATTTTCAAGGTTTTCCTTCTATGTAAGCCACTCTGGGACACCTTCAGGCCTGAGTTTCAGGATAGAAATATATAATAAATAGCTAAAATAGCTAATAAATATTAGATTTATTTATTAATCTAATAAATACATTTAATCTAATAAATAAAGTTTCTAGGCTAGCTGCTAGCCCACAACCTCAGCCCTTCAGAGCTATATGACAGCCCAGAGAGGCAGGAAGACTTCTAGAATAAGACAAAAACGTTTTTATTTTTTCCTCCTGAAACTGCAAAGAGCCCCAAGCAATGTTACAATGATTATGAAATGCTCTCCCACTGAGGTCCGCCTGGCACCAGCACTGTCATCTTTTCTGCGCCAGCTTAAGACTGTCCTCTACTCCCAGGCATTTGATGGCATATGATGGGACATTTATGTCAGTTGTTTCTAACAGGTTCAGTATCTTAATGTATATGTTTTAGCTGTTTAAATTGTTTTAAATTTTGTATGTTAGAGATTTGTATGTTTTTATTATCTTGTATTGTGATGTGTATTTTTTGTGAACCACACAGAGAGCTTCAGCTATTGGGCAGAAAAGAAATGAGGAGGAGGAGGAGGAGGAGGAGGAGGAGGAGGAGGAGAAGGAGAAGGAGAAGAAGTTGTTTCAGGCTCCTGTTCCAGGAATAGCGCACATCCCCCTGACCCCAATCCCTGCTCCAGGGTACTAAAACCCAGGGGTGGGGCACCTCTTTCAGCCCAAGGGCCAAATTCAATTTTGGAGAAGCTCTTGGGGGCTTCTCGGGTGTGAGTGGGGCTGAAGGTAAAAGGAGTGGGGCCACAGTACAAAATAATACAAAAAATACCAGCATGTTGTAGCTTAACGCTCTTAGCCAGTAACTAAACCTTAGGAAAGGCATTTAAAACTTGTAGAATGGGGAAAAACTGTGCAAACACCAGGAAACCACCAAATGATTGGTGGCTGGGGAAAGGGGAAGGGGCCAGGGGAATGGGAAGGGGGCATAGGCACTGGGAAACCTAGGAGGGCCAGATTTAGCCTTTGGGACTGAGGTTCCCCATCCCTGCTATAACCTATTTAGGGCTGAAGCAGGCCAATTCCCTCCTTCCTCCATTCCTTTCTCCTCCCCACAAACGAACTCCTCCCAACATTCCAGAGTGCAACTGTCGTCAATGTTCTGTACATCCCAGAAGTCACCAAACATAAGTCCTTGTCAAGCTGTGTTTTGGCTTCCCCCACCCAATTTCCCCTTTTTTTCACTTACAAAGTGATATACTTCTACAGACCTCAAGAGTCCCCAAAGTATGAAGAAACCACTACCTTATTTTTTATATAGCCCCATTTCACTTTTAAATTGATAGCAAGAGACCACCCAAGTTTGGCATTACAGGAATGATGATACTGTTTCTGAATACAGAGGCTGTATTTCTGACAAGCATGGCTAACAATAATGAACAATTATATTGTCTATTAATGTATTATGTTGTCCATTAATGTGCATAAACACCTGGTACTAAAGTATTTCTTCTGAAGCCTAAAAAATCTGATGGCTTTCTCTTGGGACCATAATATACAGTTCTAGAAATGTGATCAGGGCTTGAGCACTCAACATTTATCCCGCCTCTTGTAGAAATTAATTTGGGGGGGGGTCCTCTAAAAAATTAAATTATTCTGTCTTTCAATCAAAGACATCGATCAATTAAGAGAACAAGGAAAAAAAGTAATTAAAAAGACTAATATTTCCTCACTTCAGCAGTGCCAGTCACTTAATTAGAAGGGTCCCATTAGACTGTTAGGCAAACAAAGTTTTAATAGAATTTTTATTAAACACTCTCTTGTAATTTTAATCGGGTAACAAGGCTGTGAACTGCCAGAAAATGATTGGTTCATCCCTTATATGGGAATAGAGAGGTCTTTAGTAAAAGAGACCCAGTAGGTTCAAGAGGCCTTGAACAAATTGTTTATTCACACTTTACTCAGTTTTAACATCTCCAAAATGGTGACGATGTATGTGCATGTTAGTGGGGCAATATTCACTTGCCTTCATGCTATGACCACAAATGAAGCTATGAGAGGGTCTTCTTTAGACTTTTAGAGCATGTGTTTCCCCCAGAAACTATGTTTCTGAGGAAACCAAAGAAGCTGAAGACAAATAATGAAAGGATAAAAGAAAAACCATCCTTGGAGAAGCCACAAGGAAAAGAAAAATCTGTTATCCTAAGATGAAGCTAGAGTGTCCACATCATTCAAGCAGATACAAAAGCGGGGTAACAGATACTCTGTGCCATCCCAAAGAATATGTACTGCACAATATAAAAGGCTAAGACATAAATTTAGAGAAATATGTGATGCCTTCACACAGGTAGGTCAAACTTTTCCCTCAAGCAGATAATTAGAGGCTTGGGGTGAGTAAATCTTATTAGCCTCTTTCCACCTCATCTGTTCTCACAAGAGGCTAGCAATAGATTCATCCTCTTTCATGTTCCAAAAGGAATGCTGAATTTAGCCCTCCTTGCTGTTGCAAGGACTGCAAGAATACCTAGGCCGGGCCACTAGTATGGCTGATTTTTAAAGAAGCAATTAATGAAGTCCAGATTGACTTCTTCATTAGTGAAGCCAACTACCAAATTGCAGTTGCAAATGACATCACTAACTTGCATGACCTGTTGCAGTTTGGTGACCAGAGTGGTGTGGTGGGACGTTGCTTTCCACATGACGATTGTGAATTTGCAATAACTGCATCATAATAATGTAATGTTCCAAATGTCTATAATTTTTGCCTTCTCTCTCTCTCTCTGTGGTAATAATTTCAACACAGAGAAGATCTACTCACCAATAAGAGGAAAATTTGGCTACAGTTAGAATAGACAGATAATTAGGATTGTCCATGCAAAAACAAGATGGTGACAATAATGATATGATATAGTGTCAAGCCTGGCTTTCTGACAACCTCTGGCAAGTCAACACACACCAGTGATTACAATGAAACTCTTTATTGCAGTATACCAGGTTACACAAATCAAGCTTACATGGTTGATGGAATCAAGCTTACATGGTTATGCTATCCAGTAAATCAGACAGCATAGGCAAAAAGCTATCTGCACATTGCTTTGTTCAAGAGAAAGTCCCAAGGCTATAAGTCATGCAGAGTCACAGTTATAGTCCAAAGCCCACAATACTTTGCCAGACAGAGGCTTAAAAGTCCAAGATTCATGATAAGTCCAATGAAGAAAGCATATTGAACATTTTAGACATTGTTTTCAGCAAAGGCTCTTCAGTCTGTACACCAACTTAAATACAGGGGAGGGAGTGCTAAAGCTCCTCTTCTGATGATCTATCCTGACAGGGGAATCTGGACAATAAACAAGCACTATGTCTGAGGGGGCATCTCTATTCCACCCGTTTCAGTTGGTGCTATAACCTGGGTGACACCCCTGAGCCCCCCTCCCTTGCAGAGTCTTCCTCCTGTATGGTTCTCACATTCCCAGGTTGTAAATCAGAGGTCTCATTCAAGGTCGATTCCTGCAGCTGTGGCTGAAAGGGAGTATCACCCTCCTTCAGCCTGCAATCAGATGGGAAGCCAGGCAGAGCCAGGCTCGCAGACTCCAAGCTTCCTGCAACTGGACTGGATTCTAAATCATTCTACTCTAAGTCTGAATCAGATTCTGATTAAGGATCACAGCAGTGCTGGAGCTAGGCCCAACATATAGTGCCTTCTATGTATATGGTGCTTTATAAAGAGCAGTTTTGACAGGTCCCTTGTCCAATGGACTTACAGTCTAAAATAGAGATAAGACAGTTAAGAAAGGAAGATGAAAGAAATGGAGGTGGGGTAATCAGGGAAAGGATATGCAATTATTTTAGTTATACATACTTTGTTGGGCTTAGTTACAGTAGAACTTAGGGACTGGGGGTTTCTTCCATTGATTTGACAATAGGATTTTAAGGTGGCTGCCAAGCAACAAAAAATAAGCATAATAAGATATTGTAAGCCATTCTGAGTACCATTTTTCTTAGTAGAAAGGTGGGGTATAAATCAAATAAATAAATATTTTAAGGCACTGAATACTGATGAATATTCTAGAAGGAATGATTATGTGAAATGTCCACTTCCAACACTGCCATATGGAAAGCCCAAGAAACTTCTCAAAACAGTGAGTGAAAAGGGCATTAGGAAGATAACGGGCACGTAGATCTATTTGCTGATTGCTGGTAGTCCAAATAGTATATCAGGATAAGCACAGTGGCTCAGTCCAGATTAGTCATCAAACCACTACGCTAGTTAATACCTCTTTAGTTGAGGATGTTTCCCCCCAGCATAACAATTCCTGTGTGACCTAATTTGGGGCAGCCTGTGAAGCAATATGACCTTTTCCAAATCTTGACACCTGGTCTTCCTTCCACAATGTGCCAATGAAGCAAGAGCACTTCTCAAAGGGGATCTGCTCATTGAGGCAAAGGGGGTGCAGCCCTACTTCCTGTACCACTTGTGTCCCCCTCCTGACACCCACAAAAACAATTTAAATCTCCACTACTTTGTTCTTATCCAGCACAGCATCTGCAGACTCAGAGCAGTCCCTATCAGCAATTCTGTTCTGCATGTGTGTGAAGGAGACAGAATCGTGCACATGTTCCATTCTCCTGGCTTTTTTTCAACTCAGAGCAGGTCAGCAGGGCCTGCCTGAGTCTCTGTGTCTGCTCAGAAGGCACCAGGGAGGGAGGGTTTCAAAACACCAAACTCTCTGGAGCTATGTATAGCACTAATCGGGGGCCCTCCCACAAGCTCTACGGGAACACAGCAGAAGTGGAAGAGAACTGGGCAGCGGGGCAATTGCTCCCAGCCAATCCCAAATGTTTCTTGATGGGCATGCTCAGAGGAGCAGCGAATGGAAGCTGTTGTGGCCATTTCCTGTTCTTGTAAGAGAACATTAAGGACTGAAATTGTGATCAACACAGCAGCAGCAGAGCAATGAGCACAATAAATGAATTTCAAATAATTAAAGGAGAGAGACAGTGTGTGTGTGACAGAGTGACGCACTGTGTGTTACTTAATTAAAATAACTAAGGGTGCAATCCTATGCATGTTTAGACAGAAGAACATCCTACTACAACTCCAGGATTCACCACTGGGTGGAGAATGCTGGGAGTTGTAGGGCTTTCTTATTTCTAGGTTTGTGGGTGTGAGAGTGTGTGAGTGAGCACACCCAGCAGCACAGTGGCCACCTCATCAAGATAATCCAGACCTTAGTTAAAAGGTAGGTCTTGCTTTCAGGGGGGCGGGGGCTCCTTTGGGGAAGGGGTTGGGGGGCACTGTTTTACAGACCTTGCCTCTCCTAGCCCACACAGTCTGCTTAGCTTGGCAATTTAAACTTTCCATTCACTTACCTTGTTCCCCTTTCTCTCCTTGCTCTCCTCGAGCCTTTGCCTCATCCTCCCTTTCGCCTGATCCTTCACTGATTGCTGAAGCCACCGGTTCCTTCAGACTTGAGGCCAAACTACACGTTCTAATGGTTGGGTTAGTGTAGTTGAGACGGCTATTTTTCTTTACTTTTGTGTAAGTGTGTGTTGCCCTGATCCATATTGAGATCATGGTGCTTTGAGGGAGGGGGGTTTAAGCTTCTCTCCCCGACCTTGGTTTTGTCCTGAAATTCCACCCCCCACCCCCCATGGGAAAAGCTTTGTTGTTAACTTGCTTGCTGTGGCCCTTTTTTCTCTCAGGTTTTAACGTCTAGCTAGCTAGTCTGGTGGGTGTCTGGGTCTGAAAAACACAGCTAGCATCACCACCACTTCCCCTGCTGTGTAATGTGGTTTTACAACTGCTTTGTTGACTTTTACACTGTGATGTGGGCTCTGCCTGTTGTGATCTCTGGCTCCACCTACCTATGGCTTACCCTGCTGTTAACTGCCCTGCCCTTTGCCCCACCAGTCTCAAGGGGCACTAGCCACCTCCGGTGCATCTCCCAAGTAGAAGCTGCAGTGAAATTAAATCAACTTGTAAAGGAAAGGAAAGAAGGCTGCATTCAGTGGCACAGCAGAGCACAGTAAGTGCTTCGCTAACATCATTCCTTCTCTTAATGCATCCACATTCAGGTTAAGTAGTAGGCAGCAGCACTGATGTTAACTAATGCATGAGCAGAGGTTGTTCATCTCGCATCAAGGCTCCCATTCTTGAATTGTGTTGAGCTGATAGCTGAAATGGTTCAGGCTGACTCATCATGTGATCAGCTTGACCCATATAAATCTCTGTGCCTTAAGAACTGAAAATGTAGGGATGGGTGATTCTGTCACGTTCACTTTTGCTCAGCTCGGAAAATTTCCACAGTAACATTCATTCCACCCTGTTTCATTGGAAGTTGCTAATTTTGTCCTTAAAAATCCACAGAACAGTGTGTACATTTTTTGTGTATATTAGGAGAAATGCACACATTTTTGTGCACACTTTTCAGATGTACATATTCCTTCCCCGTATTATGTAGTGATTTTGTGCACATTTTTCCCTAATATGCACATTTTGCACACAATTTTTCCTAATACGTACATTTTAAAATAGAAAAACATGTTCACAACATTCAGAAAAGTGTGGATTTTGGAATGTGACTGCATTTGGGTTTGTGTAAAAGGTTTGGGGAGTATAAATTATGCAAGATTTATCATATTGTAAACTGAACAAAATTCTCACCCAGCCCTAGGTAAATGAAGCCCTGCTCATTTATTGATTTGTTAGGTAAAATCACTGTTGTGTGGGTAGGGCACTCTCATTTTGTGGATCATCTTTCCCCAAAGGTGCCCAATAAGTACAATCAGTACTTGCTTTTTACTGGATAGGTAAGACTTTTCTATACACCTAGGCATTTTTAACATTTTACTCTGTGACTAATTCCATTGAAGCTGCTATTCTCATACTGCTATGAGAATGGGTTTTAAAAAAATAGATTTTAAATAAATATTTAGCTGTTCCTTTATTACTGGGATTATGTCTTAATTGTTAAAGTTTTAATACTTAGTTTCTATACATTGCCTTGCAAAAATATTTTAAGTGTCTAATAAATGCTATCAAACAGACAAATAAGTAGTTTTTCACATGCATGTCATTAAGTAATTGCTACAGTTATTATGGGTTGGAATGAGATTTAGGGACGTGAAAGTAGGCTGGTTGGAGCAGTTTTACCTGTGCCCTCCTTCCCACGGCAGCACTTCCAGCACCCTGAAAATGCTACACAGAGAGTCAGGGGATCATGCTGAATGTGGTTAAGGGGGGAAAGGGGTATCCCTGAAAATTGGGTAGAGGTACCTTCCATAAACAGAGTCTTTCCACAAGGCACATCCTGGATCAAACCCTACATGTATATAGTAAAGTGTGAGTGAGCTCACTTGAAATCATTAATGGTGTGACATTATTTTGGAAAAATGCCGTCTTTTATTTCTATCTTTTCTAGGTGGTCATTCGTTTTAAAATTGGACCCTTTCCAAATTATTGGGTAGAAAGAATGGATGTACTTACAGTGTCGCCCTCTGGGAGCGAAGGAAGGGGAGGAATCTTTCATGACCCAAGACAAATTCCAAGCAGAAAAATCCAGAAAACGTGGAGGAATATTTGTTGGAGAATCTGGAATGCTGAGACCTGTCAGATGCAAAAACAATTAGTATGAGGAAAGCACCTTTCAATCCTGATAATGTGAAAATACCTTCTGGATAGAACATTTACTGTAAATGGTCATTGCAAATGAACATTACTACCAATTAACCAACATTATCCAGTGATTCCAGTTCAGGGATCGTGACATGCAACTGTGTGCAAATCAACAAAGAAGAACAAATTATTAGTACTGTCAGTGCTCAGCATTTGTGGGAAGAGAGGTGAACAGTGCTGTTTCAACTGACAGCAGCATCCTACTCTTCAGCGGAGCTCCAGACACACTTGGTAGTGGTTACAGGCTTGTCTCATACAAAATCTTCCCATGCATGAAAGGCAGCTCCAGGAGTGAGATCTGTATAAAGAAATCTGTTACCATTGGCGGTGGGGAGAATCATGCTTGCTGTTACAACTGTATAAAACTAGGTCAGCTTTGCAAATACAAGTTTAATTAGCAACATAAACTTTTCAACTATTGTAAGTGTAAATGTGAAGCCATATCTAAAGTAGACCATATTCCAACCCACAATTCCATACACAGTCATTTCAGTGGGTTACAATTAGGGCTGAGTCAATTTTTCCCACCTGACTAGGAAGCGTTACTCTAAATAGGCTTCATTCCCTTTAACTTCCCAATTTGTTAGGACTAACTATATGACTGGTTGAAGCAGCTTTACTCTCACTCTAAATAAGCATGTTCTCAGTAACAACAGTGCATAACCAAATCTGACTGGCTACAAAGCATTGTTACATCATCACATTCATTCAAGTTGTAGAAGGGGATAAGGGATGCCCACCAGCTCTCCCTCAACCATTGGGCTCACCTTCAATGTTTGCACATTTGGCATGATGTCTGAAGAGGGGCACCTATGCTGCACGTACAGCTGTGCACACATAGGCTCTCCACACAATCCGGAAGTCATTAAATGGTCACTTATCCCATTCAGTAATCCTGAGTATGCATCTAATTAGGGTTGCCAGCTCTACTAATGGGCTAAAGGAGAAGCCCTCTTGTCTTTTCTCACTACCAGATATATACCTACCAGTGGCTGGTAGGTATATATTTCATATTGCACCAAGCTTCATCTGTTCGGCTGGTAGCTTATCAGCTCTTGTGCACTATGGATTTATTTATTTGTTACATTTATATCTTGCCTTTTTTCCTCTTGCAAGGAACCCAAGGCAGCTTATATAATCCTCCTCCTCTCCATATTATCCTCACAACAACCCTGTGAAATGGATTAGGCTGAAAGACAGTGACTGGCCCAAAGTTACCCAGTGAGCTTCATTGCCAAGTAGGGACTAGAACCTGGATCTCCTGAGTCCCAGTCCAACACTCTAACCATTGCACCATACTGCCTCTCATGGTTCTGTTCTTGCTAATATGTACTTAGTCCCACTGAAGTCAGTATGACTTCAGCTGCATTTAGATTATCTATATCGATATATCAGAAGATCAGTTATAGATCTTTCAGGGTAATGTGTGCTAATATATTTTGCTAATACATGCAGAATAGTTTTTTTTTTAATTCTTCAGTTTTGGTGCTCTTATCAATTCATAATACTGTATGGATAGCTATACTGTAAGAGTTTTGCTCTCTACCCACTGTGAGCATTATCATCTTAGGCACACAAACCAAGTGTATTGATTTTCATCTAAAAAGGGCTGAAACATACATCAGTACTGAAATACAGTTGCCGATTTGGGGTAGAAGACACACAGCAATCAATATAATTCACATGTGTGCACGCACACACCTGTAGAAATGTTTGGTGATGAATACAATTCGCAGTGGAAACCTGTAATTCATACTAATCATTTAAATACCAAAAATCCAGATTTGCCTTATCTAGCTGCCACCATCAATATAATAGATATAGGTATAGCCATAGATATAGATATATAGATAAATATACATAAATTTGGAGAATACAATATAATTGCCAGTGTCTAAAAGAATGTTCCTCTTCTCCCTCCCCATACGCACCCAGGAGTGTAAAGTACAAAGTATAACATTACTTTTAATGGGGAAAAACACTGACTTCTTCTGTACAAAACTGTAAGCAATACCCCCCTGTCAGAAATGGCAGATTATTGGTGTAAGGTCTGACCTCAGAGCATTTCTCACTTGTTACTTTATTTTTAGCCTCTGGAGAGCTGGCACATAGAACAGGTACCTTCACACCCTGCTGCATTTCAGTGTCACAAATTAGAATGTTCGATGCAAGCCTCTAGGGATTATCCTGTCCTGATGACCCCCACATCAGCTGTGGTGGTCTGTTTTCATCTATATCCACTATAAACACCTGCCAGGCCAGCATGATTCTGAAAGAGTGAGATTAGCACGTCTGCTGTTCTGATCAGGGATGCAAGCGAGCCAAAGGCACAGCAAGCTGGCCATGTCACGGGCACTTTTAATTCTTTGTGTCTGCATTTAAATAACTCGAGTCGTTTGACAGCATAATTTTTTCCAAGCATAGGTAGGAAATTGAAACTGGGACAAAAACAGTTTGATAACAGCAGATGTCCAGTCCTTATATTCACAGATAACTCTTATTGGCTCATGAGCAGAATGATAGCAGTATGCCGTCAGAACAGTTCCACTAAAATGGAGTCTTTTGCTTCTAATCGCTTGTGTTGCCTGCCAAGCTGTTCTCTTTGCTTAGAACAACCCCTATCAAAACTGTTCTCCCTTTATATTGACTGAGCCAGTCACCCATGTACACCCCCCCCAAACACACACACACACACACATCCCTGTCAGCAAGTCAGACATGTACACCCAGAGACATAACACACAGCAAGGCCAACCAACTACACACAACATACAGACACACTCTGTTAGACCCTGCTCATGACTATTGGCTTGGCCAGCAAGCAAGCAGTCATAGCACAGAGTGGTATGCATGGAATGCATGGAATCAGATGTCTAACTAGCAACAATTCTTCCCCAACCACCAGTATGTTCCCTGGTCATGTTCCCGCTGTGCAGTTTCCATCACACACACACACACACACACACACTCACACAAATCCACTGCTACCAACCCCCTTTTCCTTCTACAATCATAGGAGCTGAAGGATGGCTGTTGGACTGGCTAGCCAAGTGGGCAGTGAGACATACAAGCATGTGGAAGCTGGATTGGCTGGGCTGATGAGTGAATGGCTGGATCAGATAACAGGCAGGCACAGCAGTACTGGTGATGGCTTTGGTAGTGGCTGAGTAACATCTGAAAATGGTGCCAGCCAGCTGCCCCGTTGTTCTGCATAGAGCTTCTCTGGCAGTGACCATTCTGAAGACAGTAAGAGGAAGGAAACCACTGGGTCCGGGTGCTTGCACCAGCACACCTGCTCTGCTGCACCGAGTTCTGAACTTGTTGTTTAGCAGTGGCATGGGGAAGAAATTCTGCTGCCACCTCTCCCACTGTGAATACCAGGAACACAGAAGTCGTGGCCATATGAATCCCTTTCTCTCAGTGCTGCAGCAAAAAATTAAATAAAAGTGCATGATGGTGTCTTGCAAAATTAAATTTTGTTGTAGAGCAACTCTGATGTTTTGAAATAAAAGAGAAAATCTAATGGAGGGAAAACAGGGACTCTCTGGGCTCAGTCCTCGTATTAAAAATAGATGCCCAGCCTGAGCCCTGGGGGGGGAGGCAAAGAATAGAGAGTTTGTCATGAGGCCAGAACTCAGGAGGAGCACTTTTGTGAGGAGATACTAAAAAAGAGGGGGCGGGGCAGGGCTTGTGTGGATTCTAGGAACACCTTAAGCTGGCATAGGAGGTGCAGACAGGAGAATTCATGAGAATCACTAATGTCTACCCCAGCATTCTCCAACCTGGTGCCCTTCAGATTTGTTGTACTTGTTGTCCAATCCTGGAACATTGGTCATGCTGGCTGGGGATGTTGGGAATTGCAGTCCAACACATCTGGCGGGTCCCAGGTTAAGGAAGGTTGATCTTGCCTGTAATGTGCAAAGGGATTCTATGGTGGCGATGGAAGCCCCTGGCAGTGCTTGGTTCAGCTTCGTTGTTATCATAGAGAGGCTGGACATCAGCATGGTCTCTTTACCTAGTATATTATTAAGTATAAGATATTCTCTAAGAGTTTGTATAACTCCTTTCTTTAGGTTTTTTTTCTTTTTTACAATAAACACAATAACAAAAAGAAGTTATTCTTCTATTTCAAAATGTATGTGATGAGTTATGTAAAGACCATTCTCAATTTAGAGAGTAAAGACTCTGCTGCTTGAACAGAGACCCTGTTGTATTATCCTGAAAATTAAAAGTTATTCTAAAAAGTTCATTTCTCTCTGTCTCTCTCTGCTGGTAGAGCATTCTTTTGCTGTATGTTTCATGGGTGTATAGTACTGTAGCTTCATCACAAAGTATTTATTCAGGTAATTTGCACTTCTACAGGGAGTGAAGATTATATCCGAAGATATGAAGTCTTCCCAATTAATCTATCTTCAGAGAAAGATACTAGATAAAATGTTTGCATATATCTACAATGGGAGATGCCACAATGAAGAATTAGGGAAGAAAAAAGAAAAGTCATTTATTTGCTACAGCTTTAATTGGTTTCCCAAATAGTGCTGAGCTAAAATTTCACCCTCTGAGAAATAGAGTCCAGTTTTGTTTGCACCCCTTCATGAAAGGGTAGGAAACTGGAAGCAGGTGCTGATATATGTGTGTGTGGGGCGGGGGGAGGAGACAGACCACAATCCCCCTGCCAGGCAACTGGGCTGACATTCCCTTACATTAGGTTGTACATTCAGATCCACATCCCATTGAAAATAATGCAATGCAGAATGGCAACATTAGCATTTTTATCTACATTTGAATATGCATCCTGGTGTGGATGTCATTCCTCTGGACTATGCTCCTTTCAATGGAATATAATTATGTAGACACATATGTGAGGGAGCAAGCTCTTGCTTGCCTTGAAAAATGGAGGAGTTCCATCTCCCTCCTCCCAGATAGCAACATATAGGGTTAACAATGGCTGTGAATAAGCATGAAAGAATGTGCAAAAGAGTGTAAGACAGAGTATTTTTGCAAACATTTAAATGCTCCCTGGAATGGTAACGATCACAGCAAAAACCAAACTTCATGAAAATTTGGTGCAGCACAACTTCCAGATACTCCAGATCTTCCAAGATAATTACAATATTCCTCCAAGTCAAAGGAAGAGTATCTGTTCTTTAAATGGGACTGCTGCCTCCAGTACCACAGGCAGTGAGCCTATGAACACTACTTGCTGGGGAACATGGGTGGCAGGGTGCTGTTGCAATGATGTCTTGCTGGTGGGTTCCTGGTTGACAGATGGTTGGCCACTGTGTGAACAGAATGCTGGATTAGATGGACCCGTGGTCTGATCCAGCATGGCTCTTCTTATGACCTTCTGACAAGAAATCATTTTCTAGGCATTTCACGGGGGGGGGGGGTCTTTCTTTTTCTGCATCCTTGGAATATACAGTATTTAAATTCAAAATATATTGAGGAATTTTAACTCTAGCCTGAACATGCCAACCATGCTTTCTGGCTCCCTGGACCAGGGTGGTTTATCACTTTCCTGCAGCCACACTAACCTTTTAAATAAATGAATGAATGAAGAACTGGAGGCTGACAGCTCCATTTTTAGAAGCCAGGAGTCCGGCAGGGCACAATAAACCATGGAGAGGATGTAGGTTGATGGTCTCCAAGATTTTAATTTAAAGTCTTCTTTTATACCTATAGTCATTCTCAACATTTCTGCCTAAAGGAAAACTTAAAGCCAAATACTGCCTTCAGGTACTCAAAAGCCTAGCACTATGAATCTGAGGAAAACATTTTCTTGGTATGCTTATACAGGTACAATGCAAGCTCAGAAGTCCAATACAAGCAAAGACGTGTTATTCAGGAATGGCTGCAGGATTATGTAGGTCCTTGTGTGTCTGTGCCCCCTCACTGTAGTTCCTTTTTTCTGCCGCATCATGGCTCCCTTAACCCCCCACCCCACCTCAATCCTCAAAATCAGAGGGAGCATGAAAGAAGCATGAAAAAAATCACTGCTCTGCTCTATCCACTGCTTTCACCACCAGTGAATGGGAGATAAAGGCCCTTGTGAGGTCACAGGGGCCTCTCATCTTGAGCACTGTCCCCTTTCTCAATGGGAGAGGTAACTCAGAGGGTGACTCTCCTGCAGTTTGATTCCTCGAGTGCTGCTTCTCCACACTTCTCCCCTTGAGAAATGGGGCACTGGCCTAAATGAACATATGAAACTGCCTTATACAAAGTCAGACCATTGGTTCGTCTAGCTCAGTATTGTCTTCACTGACTGGCGGCACATCTCTAGAGTTTCAGAAACACTTTAGGCTTCAGAATGCTTAACATACAACATCTCAGTAATCCTTATAACATTTCTGTATTGTAGATCAGTATTATTGACCTCCATATTGCAGATAGGAGCTGCATCTCAGATGTAGGTGCTTTACCATGGAGTTCCTGCAAAACCAAGATCTGAATGTTGTAGACCGGGGCTGGGAAACCTATGGCCCTCCAGATGTTGTTGGACTATAGCTTCCATCAACCCTCACCATTGGCTATGCTGGCTGGAGCTGATGGGAATTGGAGTCCAACAGCATCTGGAGAGCCACAGGTTCCACACATTGTAGAAATGTTGAGAGTCAATATTTCTAGCTATTACAGAAAAAATACAAAATTTTGGTAAAATGAATTTAGCCACAGCTAGAGTTTAACTTATTTCAAAGCACTGCTGTAGATCCATCCTTTGGATAATGAATTTGTACCAGGTGGGGTATTTAGGAAGTAGCTATTTTTAAAAGTTCTAAAGTGCTATAATTGAATTGTAGTTTTAAGATCTTAGGTCAAATTCCATTCAGTTACATGGTGAGCCTGGGAATATATTGCAAAAATTGCTCACAAACAGTTGTTTGAATAAAAGCCAGGAATTCACCTTAGTAGTAATTTGGGGCCTCTTTATTCATTTTCCAGATGAGTGATTCCAAGAATGGCTGCTGAAAGGAGAACTCTTACAAGTACACTACAGAAAGTCAAATTACAACCACAAGTCTTTCTAACTAGGTCAGGGGTACACAACTTTTGCCTGTGTAATAAATATTACATAACATAAAATGAAAACCTCTTATCATTTCCATGTGGACCTTACAAAAACCCCATGGGCCATATTTCAACCACCATGATTTTAGTGTGGCCCAGACCTGTTATGCCAAATCCACAGGAGTGACCCTTTCTCTGAATTTCCACAAGACCCTTGATTCAGTAGCTGCCCCATGCTTTCCCAAATAGCCTGCTGAAAGGGGGAAATTCTGCTTCTGCTTCAGCAGGAAGAAGGGGCTATTCCTAGCTTGCTATTCTACTTTATCCTGCCAGAGGGAAAAGGACAGAACTATCTTCTCTGTTCTGTTTTATCATTCCTTGTTAAAAGAGAACTCTGTAAGTGTCCTTTACAGTAAGTGTGCACCTCTGTGCATGCAGCTGAGAAATGTCCGTGTGTGTACCTGGAGATATAGATAGATAGATAGATAGATAGATAGATAGATAGATAGATGAGAGAGAGAGAGAGAGAGATGACTGAGTACTCAAGTGTATGTGAATATGTGTATGACAAGTTTTCAAGTGGCCCTCAAATGGAAAAAGGTTCTCCTTTTCCATCCCTGATCTGAATAGACTCTTATCTTTCCAAGACACACAGTAATAACTGGTCTCTCACTTCTCATATTTAGAAGAAGAGTCCAACCCTTTTCAAATAATAGATGCAGCAGTGGTGTAGTTGTAAACTTTTAAAGTGCAGGCAATCACCATGACTGTCCCCATAGACACTTCCCCAAGGAGGCTCCAAAAATTCAGACAGCTGTACTGTGATCCATATCAACAAGCCAGTTCTTGCAGTTTATTCTCCACCAGGAGCAGGTCTTTTGTAAAGCTAATGGGTCTTAATTGCCCATGCAAGACCATCCATTACAAAATACTTTGTATTACAACAGGGAACATTTTCCCCCAGCTAAGAACTGCAGCTAAGCTCAGAGGGAACAGTGAAGCCTGATGCAGTCAGCATCCCAGCTAAGAAAAAAGTGTCTGTGCTGTGTCCCTATGAGCCCTGGACCCACTACACCATTGCCATGCAGAGTGATGAAAAGTACATGGGGAGGGGGGAACAGGATTAGAGTGGCTGGCCCCCACAACCTACATACATTCAGTAGACTATGGAAACAGACCCTACACATTGACAAACTCTACACATGTAAGCGCTGCATGCATGATCAGGAACCATACAAACAGCATGCTCTTTGACTGCACACAAAGACCCTGTGTTTGCACCCTATCCACATATGGTCTCTTCTCACAGTCTTCTCTGAGAATGTAGGAGAGGATACCCACCCCCTGTACATGACCCTTAGGGCATGAGGGTCCTCCATGGTAAATGGCTTCCCACCGTCATTTTTGCCCCTGCAAATGCTGCAGACTGAGGGTGTGTGTGTCATTTTTCCAAGCTTTGGATTGGCTCTGAAAAATGATTCAGACTCACCTGGTCTTTTCAGAATATGTTGGATTTTTTTTTTTTGTTAATCTGAGGGAAGCTTGGGGGAGCTCACCCATTTCTAATGGTCCACCTGCAGTTAGCATTCCGACAAAAGGTTGGCTACCTATTAGCCCTACATACTGGGCCATGCACAGGAATAATCTCTAACTCACAAGGCAAAGTAAAATCCAACATTAATTATTCAGGCCACAATACAACTAAAATTAAGCACTTTTAAGCCCTGTTGATTTCAAATGAGAGAGTTCAGCACATGCTTAAATCTCTTCTGCTGAAATCAGTGGGGCAGAAAAGTGCTCAGCTTTGTCTGGATTCCCCCTCTGTTTTGTAAGGTGCCTGTACTAAATAGTTTGGTCTGATCCACCTATGCCAGCAGGGTGTACAACTTTAGTCCAAATTTCCTCTTTTCCAAAATGCTCAGTGACAACCCGTCACTTCATCTTTTCCAGTTGGAAAACATGTTAAATAATGTATTAAGTTACAATAATTTTATGTCACACTCTGAAAGCTTGATGAGTGCAAATAAACAGTATTATGGGTGTCAGAAAATCTGTACTGAGCTCTTGCTGAGAAGTTAGCATATACAGATAGCAATTAATAGGTGGTAGCAGATGACAAGACATTTCTGATGCTTAAATGGAACATGCTTTGGGAAACATTTATAGTGACTGACAATGCTGACTGCCTATGATCAGCTTGAAAAAATCATTTAGTTAAGTGCAATACTTAAGTACATGCTTCCCACCCCCCATGCCAGCTAAACATAAACTCTAGCTGTCTGTAATTTCTGACTGTAAATGCTCCAGCATTCCACTTGTCTAAACCCTAGCCCTTGTTAAAGACCCTCTCTTGCATTATTTATGCTGCATTCATGTTCTTAATAATGGCAAAAACTACATGTAAGATTAATCTAAGTTACATTCTCATCAATGTAGGTTTTATATCCATGACAGGTCAGTTCATGGAAAAGCCAGATTAAGGGCTGAACAAGATATTTAAATAAAAGGTGGGAACTGACGTGGTCTGCACATGGGATAAGGGCAACAGTGCAGTGGGAGGAGGGGTAACACTTTCCCCAATGCAATTTTTTCCAATCTAAATCCCCTCCCCCCACAAAGCTGCTACCTGACAAAGGAAAAATATGGGTACCTGTATGCTTTTCCCAGAGGGCAAACAGGAGCTGGGGGGGGGGGCACCATTTAGTGTGGGGAAATGGTGCAAGGCAAAAGGATTCGTCTGGAATCACAGCCCCAATCCAATTTGAGCCCCCACATCCGCTTTACTTTTTAGGGGAAATGTTGGGAGATTGAATCATAGATCTCCTGCATCTTAAACTGCATTTCAGTTTGTGAAAATGTTCTCCAGCTTGTTAGCCAGAATCGGCTCTGGTTGAGGCATATAGGTGGGTTCCCATGGGGACAAAAGTTGATGGAAGGCTGGGAGTGGCTGATGATTCTACAAGCATCTCAGTTACTGAACCCAGTGATCTGGAGAAGAGAAGAGGTTCAAGAGCTGCATCAACAGATATGTGCCAGGAAATGCTAGCTCTAGACAGACTGGAGCACTCAGCTGGCTCCAGTCTCTTCTAGATAGAAGTCAATGACTCTCTCCGTGAGTCATTACTTGGTGCAGTGTTCTTCACTGCAAAGCTTGAGGGCCACTGGTGGCTCCCAGTCACCTCTCTGCCTGCCTGCCTGCCTGCCTGCCTGCCTCCTCTCTCTCTTTCTGCAGCAGTTGCTCACTCTCAGCAGGAGCTCTCTAGTTTTGCCTTGTTGATTGCTTTAGTGGTGGGCCAGTTGCTGTGATCTGGGCTAGGGGAGGAAGCTTTGTGGGTGGGGAGTTAGGAGACCTGCCACTCATCAGCTGAAAGGTGGCGGGGTGGGAAAGAGAAGAACACAGGAGCAATCAGCCTATTAGCTATAGTTTGGGACGAACCCAAGAGGCAAAGAGCAACGTGACTGGCTAGCTGAAGTGGTGCACTGTGCAGGCTCCCAAGTGGCCTTGGTGGTTGTGCTTGGAGCCAACATGAACCCTGTTTGAAAAATAGTGAGGAAAGGAAAGGTTCCTCCTGTGCAAGCACCGAGTCATTGCTGACTCCTAGAGTCTGCAAAACATTTTTGCTGGTGTTTTCATGGCAGACTATAGTGGGTTGGTTTGCCATTGCCTTCCCCAGTCGTGACTACCTTTCCCCCAGCAAGCTGGGTGCTCATTTTACCAACCTCAGAAGGATGAAGGGCTGAGTCGACCTGAGCCAGCTACCTGGGACTCAGGTCATGGGGAGAGTTTCGGTTGCAATACTGCCGCCTACCACTTTACGCCACACAAGGCTCTGAAAAATAGTGATAACATTTAATATCTGGTACTCCTAGACCAAGGAATTGGAAGAAAAGTCCTTAAGCAAAGTGCTGTGTGTTTCTTCTTCTCTGAATAGTTTCATCCCTACCCATTGGACAACACCATTCCCTAGAGTTGGGAGGTGAAGCCAGAGGGTGGGAAACATCTGAAGACTGCCATTCTTCAGGACCACTGAAGCCAATTTAGTCTAGGATGATGGCTCCACCCTGAAAATAATGTTAAGTAATATGACAGAATCACTTTTGGTGAGTTCTGGGGACTTTAGTTATTGTCCTAAACTGGTGATGGAGCCTCCCTTTTGACTTCTGAGGAGGTCTCTTTACTCCCAGGATCACGGTTCATCCTCATCTGGACAAGGAAGGTAAGGTAAGAAGGAATGCTGGAATAGTAAGGCAGTGGTCTGTGGTATTATTTATTTTACAAAGCAGCATGTACAACATTTTTTAAAAAAGAACTTTTCTATTGCTTCAAAGGAAAATGAAGGAAGAAGAAAAGCTTTAGTGGACCAAGCTCACAGCTGAAACTCACAATCAGGGGAATCTTGTGTTGCATGTCTGAATGCCCCCTGATTTAAAATTTATCCCTGCACATACAAAACTAGTTTGTCATGGGGAAGGGTTTTAGCTGAACCTCCTTCCTAACTGTTAGTGCTTTCAAAATTTATTTTAAAGTTCAGGGAGTTGTTTTTAATATAGGTGGCCATTCCAGCCTCTGACTTTTCATCGTTTCCCAAATCATGTGTTTTAGCATTCAGTGATATACTCACTGGAGAATAAGTGGCTAAGGGAAAAAGGTATTCAGTCTAACTTAGCTAAGGGCCATGCTTTTATTAATTAACACAATGGATTCACAGCAACACAAGCAGTGCAGGATGAGGCCAAGGCTGGAGTTGCTTATGGGGTCTCCCCCTCTTACGCCATCTTACTGAGTGATCCTACCCTGCCTCAATCTGGAGCTAGTATCATACCAGTGTATTATCATGAAAGCCAGTGTGGTGTAGTGGTTAGAGTGTTGGACTGGGACTTAAGAGATCTGGGCTCTAATCCACTCTCAGCCATGAAGCTCACTGGATGACTTCAGGCCAGTCACTGACTATCAGCCTAACCTACCGCACAGGGTTGTTGTGAGAATAAAATGGAGAAGATCATGTACACTGCCCTGGGCTCCTGGAAGCAAGGGCAGGATATAAATGTAACAAACAAAGAATAAATACCTGACTTCAGTCCCTCAGGCCACACTTTTATGTGAGGAAGGAGGCCCTCCTGAATTACTACCCTGCCCTCAGCCCAAAGCTTTAGATGTGTGATTCAGTTAAGCCTCACAGAGAGTCCTTCCCTTGCCCCTAAAGCCCCACAGCTCTTAGGGGCCAATCTAGGAAAACCCCAGTGGCCATAAAGGTGACTGACTCAAGGGACTGATCATTGACTCGCCTATTGATCTTTCATCCTACTTTGGTCTGCTACCAGCCCAGACAATTTTAATGGTTGCCTCTCCAGGCAATATCCTTTCCTGTTAGGTGCTGTTGAGAGTAAGCAAAAAACCCTGGCAGCCACGGCCAGTCAGGCTGCTGGAGAAAAATCCTACTCAGGCCTGAAGAGATGAGTCTGACCTATACAGCCACTATGCCAGATCAGAGAACTGAGAGAAAGGCAGGGCAGTGTTATAAAGTCTCTTGCCCTACCTCTCAGCTGACACACAGGTATAGTATGCATGTGTATGATTGAAGTGTCATGCTTCTCTTCTGGGATGGCCTCAGTGCCACCGCTCACCCCCACTTGCTCATCAAGGGTAGGGGGAAATTCATGAAAAGGAGGATAGGCACTGCACCTTCAGAAATTGGAATGGAAATGTCTCAAGCATGAACTCATTATATACTTGTGTACAGCCCCACAAGAAAAAGCCAAACTTAAAAAAAAACCTCCTGTAGACCTATTAAACTTAGTGGAAAGTTTAAAATGACCACCATATATATTTATCTCATATGTGAGAGAGATTTCTTCTTTATTAGCTCTGTTCCAACACAGATCCAAAGGGGGATTTCAAAAGATTCAGACCTAATCTGAGTCAGTTTATTGAAAGAGGCTTTTTATTGCACTATAATACATTCATTATGTCCCTGTGCAGATGTGGATTGATGTTTTTGTCTCTTTCATTTTCTTCTTCTAACTCATGTGCAGCATTTTCCATGCTATTCTTAAGATTTTTTAAAAATCTTAAGTAGTCAAAATAACTACCGTATTTCCCCCTTCCCCCATAGCTCATTCTTTTCCCAATAATATGTGAAAAGTTTTACAATCCACAAAGACTGCAGTCTATCAAGCATTATAATAGTTGGTGAAACTCTTTGGATTTCAATCAGCCTTGTGCAGGGACTGCATGCATGTGGAAATGTCATGAATGGAACTTGCTGAGAAGCCATACTTGGTGGGCTGGAATCCAAAGTATTTCTTATTCCTATGCTGTGGAACTGTAATCAGAAAAGGGTATCAGGCAGTTTTCCAGGAACCTACAATCTTTCTATTTACTACAGTGTTCATGTGTATACTTAAACAATCACATCTGCAAAAGCTGGACAGGTGGAGAAATACAGGGAATTCTCATAGGAAGTGTGTGGGGGGGAACTCCAGGGAGATTAGTGCACCAGTGATGATGATGACCTTGAGAAGTGGAAATGGTTATTTGCAGCATCTCCTCCCCTATCAGTGTGGGCAGAGAAGTTGTGATATCGCCTTTATCCCAGCATACACAGGAGATGATGTAGTGACACTTTGCAAAACCATTTACACCTTGTTTCTCTGTTTAAAAACACTAGCAGGAGACTGGGCAAAAAACATGACAGGAAAATTAACATTCCAAATTTGCAAGCAACTGAACATAAGAAGAGCCCTGCTGGATCAGACCAAGGGTTCATCTAGTCCAACATTCTGTTTTCATAGTGGCCAACCAGATGCTCATGGGAAGCCCACAAGCAGGACATGAGCTCAATAGCCCTCTCCCACTATTATTCCTCTGCAACTGGTATTCAGAGACATACTGACTGGGTTCGCACAATCACTGCAGCCCACCGTGGCTTATTCAAGTCACAGTGGGTTATGGTGCGTGCCAGCAGTCATTTTGAATATCCAACCCCCGACGGGGGATTGCCATGGTTTGTTGTGTCATCTGAACCTGGGCAGCAGAGGTTTTTTGTGGGGGAAACAACCCTCAAATAACCCTGCAACAAGCCAATCCCCCATATCTGGAGGGGACCGGGTTGGGGAAGGCTGCTCTGTGCACTGCTGCTGTGTTCTGTCATTACTTTGTTTACAGAACTAAATCTGTTCCCCCACTGCTTAAATAATTATTCATTCTGATAATGATGTTGGCAATTAAAATATTTCCCTCTCTTGTAGGATTTATTTTCTTAGGAACATTTTCTATCTTTTTCAAAAGAGTGTGTTGCTTTTAAACCTGTGACTTTCTCTATTGTGTGGGGAGGTGCAACTCGGTAGGAAAGCACATGCGTCGCACACAGAAGATGACAGCTTTAACCCCTAGCATCTCCAAACAAAAGGAACAGGTAGCAGATAAAAGGAAAGATCCCTGCCTAAGACCATGGAGGGTCACTGCAGCCAAACCAAACAACACTGGGCTAGATAAGCCAATAATCTGGACTAACATAAAGCAGATTCATATATTGCTTTTAAGTAGGGATGAGTGGGTCCTTCCAACAAAATGTTGCACTGTATAGTGCTCCTGTTCAGAGCTCCAGTCAGCAGCTATGCTCTTTTCCAGGATATTCCATTCCATTGCTCTCTCTCCCTGGTCAGGCACAGCATCAGCACCCAACAGGGTGGGGCAAACCCATGGCCCCCTGAGGGCTACGGATGCTTCAGGGTTTTGTTTGGCCCACATCTTTAAGCGAACCGAAGCTGTACCACTTGATAAAGACCCCCAACCTCTTGCAACCTTTTTCAGTCAGATCCAAAGCTCGAATCTGCTTTCCCTGGCCAAACTACAAAAACTGTCCTTGCAGCTCTGCTTCTCAAAGTGGTCTCATTTAACTCCCCTACTGGCAGAAGAGTGTGACATATTCCACAAGTCTTGAGTAGCTGCCTAATGGCCAGCGTAATGAGCCATTGTTGCCACTGTGAATGATCAGGCTGCCAAGGCTATCTACTGAGGGGGCTACTTCGCTAAGACAGCATGTCTGGAATGCTATCTACAACCTGTTTAATTTCTAAAACCCGAAAAAGTCTAGGCCATTAAAGCTAATGCTACAGAATGCTCCGAAGCATTACATTTGCACAATGAAAGCAAATTATGATGGCTGTAGGGTACTGTACTTTTGAATTTCTTGCCTTTTGTGTGTTTTAATACCATTTATTAGTAGCATTAAGCTTTGGGGCTGACAAATACCTTAGCAAAAAGATAATGAACTCACAAGATGTTTCTAATGCAGAAAGAACACTAGCCATTTGTTATGGGCAGGAAACTTGTATTACCCCAAGAAACAGCAAAAGGATGAGATTACTATTTCCATCTAAAATCCAGCTGTCTTGGCAGTAACAATAAAACCTTGTTCATATTCCCTTGACTGGGAAGGATGCCAGTGTACTTATGTTGTCTGTTTTCACTGCAATATTTCTGCTTTGCTTAAGGTAAAGGATATAGTCTCTGGCTACAACTGTAGGAAATTTAAATACATAGAAGCATTTGTCATCAAAGTTTTGTAAGTGTTCCTGAAATGAAGGTCATAAAACACCTGAGTAAAACATGAAAAGCTCTTATCTTCACCCAGATAGGCACCTCCGAACTGACTGCAAATGGAAGCTGTAGACGAGAAAATTACAGTACCTCATCATTTTGTTTTCAGGCTGAAAAGGCGGGGGGGGGGGTATAGGAGAGAGATAGGAAGTGCCTGGAGATCTCTGTTAGATATAGCAAAATGCAGTCTATAACCTTCCTTTTCTCAGCTTTTAGGCTGCTGCCACCAGCCTATTCTTCGTCTCTCCAATGGTAAATCTCTGCACAGGGAGATCTGATAGTGTCACTTGTTCATCCAGTTCTCACACTTCATATACCTGGTCTCTCACCATTGTGGCCAGTGTATCCATTGTTAGAGTAGAGCCATTGAAATGAATGGGAATTGAGTTAGACTAACTGTGGATACAACCATTTGGATACAACCCCATGTGTTCCACTGACAGTCCTCTATTGGACATCATCCTCTGTTTGAAGGACTGTCCAATTCTCATCTGGTTTAAAGATAAAGAACCATAACAAGGGAGTGCAGGAGGCTTGAAGTTGCCCATCAGGTTAGCACCTGGACAGAAGAGTGAACAGGCACACAGGTGACCTGGTCACAGTCTTTGCCACTATGTTGAGAAGTACTGTATTTCTACTTAAATTATATTAATATTTCTAAATTTACATCTATACATAGAAATTAGCATGTGCAAATTTTATGCAAATATCTTTTTTTGGTGATGCATAAGCTACCACCTTATCTCTCACCTATAGACACAGCAGATGAGGCTAGTGAGGCTTATCTGCTATGTGAGGCCAGTTTTAGCCAGTGGAAGCTGGTGGCTCCAATGTCAGTGGGGCAGAGAATCCAGTCTGAGTTTCAGTCATAACCAGTCAGAAATTAAAAGGACCTCATAATTCATAGGATTGTTTCTTTTCAGCTATTGTCTTTTTTGATGTAACTCTGGCAGACTTAACTTGGTGCTGGAAATGGAAAAGACTGCTGTTTAGAGGTGCCCTAAGTGTGAGATCACAAACTGTGCAATGTGTGTGTACAATTGTATGAAGCATGCTTGTGCCCATCCCACTCCAATGGAGAGCACTGAGGGCTCTTTTCAGGGGTAGCCTACTAGATATGATTCTGCACCATGTCAGATAGTTCTATTTGATTTCACTGGCACCTATAGTTATCATGTAAGACCACCAGAATTTCAGGATGCCATTAAAAAAAGAGAAGATCCTGAACATATCCACTTAAGTCCAAAGGCTGTGGGGACAAGGTGCCTCTATGCCCTCACCAACTGCTATACAAATGCTGGTGTTACTTGAGGCAATGCAGTCAGATGAAATAAAGGTTACAAGGCAGGCATATGATCTAGTATGATGTTGGGCTCTCTTTTGAGCACCAAATGTCCAGTGTAGCACTAGAATCTAATGCTAATAGCAGAGGAATGGGACCTCTGGGGCATACACAGAGACCAGACTATGCACACTTCCCTCCCATATGGTAACAAGAATATGGGTTTGTTTCTTTCAGTAGAATTTCTGAGTAACTTGGAAAACAATGATTTTTCAGAGACTAATTGTACAGGCAGATACAATATCAATGCAAGCAAGATCTGAGTAAGTCTGAAGCAATTGATGCCAGAGTTGAATATGGAACCATCTCCCATATTCTGTGGCCTAGCCACTTGACTCCTCTCAGAAAAGGCAGAGAGTGTTATTGCCAAGGTGTCTAATTAGCCAATTCCTCTTCCAAAACATGACGTCCTGAGATGTGTAACTCATTCTTGTTCCATCTGACTAGTTTGTTTCCCGAACTTGAATGGGTGTATCTGAGATTCACCTGATCAAGAGAGAATACTTTAAGGATGGACCCTACTCAGTGATAGATTTACAAATGCTGAGTGTTTGGGGCTTCAAGAATTAATATATGGGTAGTGGTCCCAAAATTTCACTCAAACCAGACAACACAAATTTGGTTCTAAAGAATATATATTTATTGTTCAAACAGTCTAAGAGAATAACATGCTTTTGTTATGATAAGGCAGATGACAACCATCTCTAAATACACACAAGTTATAATCACTAAGGGCGCAATCCTGTGCATGTTTAGACAGAGAAAAGGCCTACAACTCCCAGCATCCCCTGCCTGCATTGCTGACTGGGGCATGCTGGGAGTTGTAGGCCTTTTCTCTGTCTAAACATGCATAGGATCGCACCCTAAAAATATAATGAAAATAGTAGCAACCATATAGTTAACATAGTAACACCTAAGTTCCTCTAAATCTAACAGTTAATATCAGAATTTCATATTTACCTAAATGGAAGTCATGGTGGGCAAAGCCTCGTTCTCCCAGGATCTCTCTCCTAAACAGATCAAACTCTTGTCTCTTATAACCCCCATGATGTTGATGGCCTCATCCTTAGTTTTGGACCTGGTCATACCACTATTCCTATTTCTCCCAATGTAGCCAGGTTTGCCATTGACACCAGTAACACCTAGATGAAGGTATCTCTGCTAAACTAAGCACCTTTCTGTTTCCAATCCTTGACCACTTGTGGCAACCTTCTTCCATTTCCAAGAATATATTCTATTACAGTTGTCTCACAACATACAGAGAACTAATCACATCTACACAATACAATAAATTCTTATCAATTTCACACGCTATAATGCATATTCCGCTACAGTCCAATGGGTGATGGATCTGTCACCACCTACAATCTGGGTTCCTAAGACATATTTACTTCCTAACAAAAGGACATTCACACCCCATAGTATAGTTTGTGGGATAATGTTCCCCATTGTTTATTGAGTTTCTGATTTCAAGTTAGTGGGATTCTGGGAGAAAGTTGCCAATACTGCCTATCAGGAACTTGAGCTGAACCAGTAAATATTCCTTGCAGCTACTGGTTGTCATGGCCCCATCCTTCGGCCAGAATATCAGCCAAATTATTAGTCTTCCTGGGGGTTTGGAGAAGCATGAAGAAAAGAATTAATGAACTATATATTTATTATATTTGAAGGTCAAACAGGATAAGAGCTAACCTCTCCACTGAAGTTAATGGGCACATGAGGCAAACCCAAAGTACAGAAATTACTCCTGGTCCTGGGGGCAAAGTTTTCACTGATCCAAGTTACTGCCTTGGAAGGGAAAGGATCAAATCATTTCAACCACTGAAACATAATACTTCTTGCTAAGGTTGATATGTACCCCTCCACTTGTGAAGCCTGGAGTAATTTCCCTCGTTGCCTTCCCCTAAAAAAGACCCTGCATCCAAAAGCTTGCTTTAGAAAGAATGCATCCATGATCCCAAATTTTGTATTTGATAGTGATATCTGGTGCAGAATTTAGCACACTGAGATTATTAAATTGTGTGTGTGTGTGTGTGTGTGTATCTTTTAACCCTTATGATTGTGGCAATAATCTTGAAAATGTGTGCAATAATGGTGCGATCTCATAAGCTAAGGGGTGACTGAGCAGGACATGCAGTGGTTGGGTGTGAAGCTACTAGAAGCAGTATATGTTTTTTGCAAAAAGACATTGGTAAATGTGCTTAGTTACCATAACTAAGCAGAGCCTTCTTTGCTGTGGCACCCTGGTTGTGAAATGCCCTCCCCTTGGATGCCTGATTGGTGCATACATTGGTTTCATTTTGGCACCAAGTAAAAACATGGCTTTTTACCAAAGCCTTTGAGGGCTAAATGCTTCCCTAAAGTTGAACATTGTTTTAACTGTTTTATTGTTTTAGATTTTAACTGGTATTAGCTTGTTTAATGTTTTAACATGTTTTTAGCTGTTAAATTATTAACTGTTTAAATTGATTTTATCTGTACACCTCCCTGAGATCTTAATGACATAGGGTGAGATACAAATGTTTTAAATAAAATAAATAAATAAAAACTGCTTAGTTACCATAACTGCTATTCAGCTAAAATAATTTCTGAGTGTAGAATTTAGTGTAGAATATGCATAACAATTGTAATTCTTAGTGCCTTACATTTACTCATTGTTACTTGTTTTGCTGGAAAGTAAGGGCTCTATTTGGTTAGCAAAAGCGACATGAGTAGAAAGGCAATTTTTCTTTCATATTACTAGTGACAAAAAAATGAACATGGAGCCCAGATAGTATGAACAGATAAAGCTCAAAAATCTATTCCTATCGATTCTTTTTTCTGCAGGTATATACTCTTTAACTACTTTCATCAAGGTAGCTTGATGCACAAAGCTGTTGGTCCTACTGAAGGCAAGAGGATAATTGGGTTTGTGAATCTGGGTGGCAGATCTCTAAGCCTTATAAAAGGGCCAACAGCTAAGCTGTGAACCCAGTGGGTAGCTTGGCCAAAGTCCTCCTCACATAATGTGTACACAGAATGCATGGAAAGGGGCAGGATCATGCCCACTGAACCTGCCCCCAACTTCTGTGCATACAGCCACAGGTCTGAATACAGTCTATGTATGTACAATGTGTACACTTATGCGCTCTCTCTCTCTCTCTCTCTCTCTCGCTCTCTCTCTCTCTCTCTCTCTCTCTCTCACACACACACACAAACACATACGTACATTCTCCATCTGAAAAATGGGAGCAGTAATCTACTCAAGTAAATGTTGTGTTTAATTAAAGAGGGGAAGAAAAAAAATTCTCGGACTAAATTCTCTTTGACTTTGTTAAACAAAATGTGGTAAAAACTTTGCCCAGAGTTTTTACTCATTAAATAACATACATTTCAGCACCCAGATCACATACAGAAGTTGGCCATCTGTGTGGTACAGTGTTTGGTTTTGAGCTGAGGCTCCAGGTTCAAAGCCCCACTCAGCCATAAAGCTCATCTGATAGCCTTTGGCATGTAGCTATTTCTCACCCTAAGCAACCTCACAGTTATGAGGCTAAACGAGATAAGCACTGTAATGCACTTTGTACTATAGAAATGATTAATGACACTTTGGGAATGTATTAGGCATGGAGTTAAGCCAATGGAATTATCTCCACTTTATAGGTCAGCGAGGCCAAATGCAATTGATTGACCATGCAACTCAATTCTGTACCTGTCAATTCAGCAGCCATACTTCACATTTGGGTGCCTCCAATCCATTCATTTGAAAAAGATTTTTTTTTTAAAGGAATCACCACAGAAGTGCTTTGATGATGAGAAGCAGGAAGTAAACAGCCTCCAGCATTTGAAAACTCTGTTTCTGCTTAGGAAAACAACTAACTGGTATACAGTTGGCAGCTGACAGAGATTTCCTTGTAATTATTGCTTAAAAACGGTTATTTGCAAGCACCTTTTCTCATGGGGGTTGGGTAGAAGAACAGCCAAGGGAGGAAGTCTCCTTTAAGAGGTGTCATCTGTCATGACAAGTTACCTGTCCTGAAGAGACTTGTGCTGAGCCCACATTATGATGACTGATGAGGCCGTCTGGAGCAGTTAACTCAGCCATTTGTAATCATTTCTCTTTCAGGCCTTTCTGTAATCACTTTGGGAAATTCTTTTCAAACAGCACAGAATCTGGGCAGCGGAAATGGAAGTGAAGTTATTTCACTTTAGCAGGAAGGGATTTAGACAGTCATAAACTCAAGGGAGTGGGAAAAGCAAGTTGGTATAAAACTTCTAGATATTTTGGCAAGGCCATTTATTTTCAGACTAAGTGAAAGCTCTTTCCATACCAGGGGTAGATAAAGTTGTTGCACAAATTTAACTCTTCTTGAAGCTACCCTAAAGCCATAAATTAGAACCACAGACAGATGGCTTAAGTGCTGGATTGCTGAACAGGCTGTCTTCTCTGCCACTGTCTTGCTGCAATGCTGTGGCATTTTGGACTAGTATTTTAACTATGTACTTCATATTCACCCTCTGCACCTGACTGTCACTGTCAACATTTTCCTTACATCTTCCCTTGGCTAGTGCTGAGGGAAGATTCCACTCTTACTTCCATGGCCATAACCCTGTTATTCCCAGTTCCTTTTCCACTCATCTTGCTCTTGCTCCCTGTCTATGAAACATCCCAGGTAGATCCGACACAGAAATTTAGCTTTGCATTGGTTGCATGGCAGAAAGAAGACCTGTGATCTAAGGAAGCAATGCACATATACTCAGATGGAGCTCTGTCTGGTGTTGGGACCATGAAGTGTTATGCTGCCAAGGCACCCAGCTCATCACTGAAAATACTCTAATTTCTTTTTTGCTCAAATTGAAAAATGCCTGTTTTTCAGGTTGTTTTGTAGCATCTTGACATTTTTGAATGGCATTATCTCTAGGGTACTAGAAGCAGTGTTCCAACAGAATTTATTGAGTAGATGCAGGAAATAGTTTAAGACAACACACATCTCAGCTTTCAACAGAACGCCATCTTCACCAGAATGACTTCCTCAGAGACAATGTTTTAGAATTACTCTTCCGTTGGCTTCAAAGGAACTATATACCCTACTTTCTGCAATGGCTTCATTCTAAGACTATCTCTATTCTACTCTACGGAAAATGTATATATTGGAGACAAAAACATAACATTGTAAATCTGGCTCAGTCTTAGCACCAAAGAAAGAAAGATTTGTCTGAAGGCATGGTATAACCCTAGGTGCAATGTACAGTTAGCACTTCCTCAGATAACTGATGAGGTTTCATAGAATCATAGAATAGTAGAGTTGGAAGGGGCCTACAAGACCATTGAGTCCAACCCCTTGCTATAAAACAAGAAAAAAAATTCTTGTTTTATAGCAAGAAATGGGTAGTGGAGAGAAGAGGCCACATCAACCCCATTTGAACAATGTCAGTGTAAAATATTACACTTCATATTGTGAAAATATGAGTTACTGAACTGAAAACAAGTTCTGGCCCTAAGGCCTGTGTTACAGACCGGGTTCTCAGAATGTGTGTACACACGCTCGCTACTGGGAATCAAACCAAACTGAACTCAAAACTCTACTGAACCCTGGAACAAAACATGGTCCATTATTTGAAAGTCTCTAATGCACTAGAATGGGAAGAGACCCAACACTAGCAAAAATCAAGTTATTTGTTCAGAATAAGGTTTATGCTGGAAATAACTTAACCAGTGGTAAACTCATGACCCAAACAGAAGGAATAAGATCACATAAAACAAATAACTGGGTAGATTAAACACACACACACACACTGTACTCTCTATCTTTAAGGCTAGAAAGAAGCAGATAGGGCTGGTCTATAGCAGGGGAAGGTGGTAGAGTCCTGAGCTGGCAGAATGGAGCGTTCCACTTCAGAATGAAGGTGCAAGCTGCTATTTTTGAATGTTTGGCTACATAAAATACTCCCTGCAAACAACGAACTAGCATAGCAGGAAGAAATATTCTAACCCAGCTCTCTCTTTGCTGTACTCATTTTCTATTTGCTAGGATTTTTATGTAGGGGAGTGAAAAGTAGTATCCCCACCTGTAGTATGATGAGGTAGAACAGTTCTACTGTCTTACCATTCTACCACCTCATCCATATACATGTATAGACCCATCCTTAGAAAATGCATATAATTAGTAGCACATGCTATATAACTAACTTTTACTTCACATTTTTTCCAGGAAGTGGTTACCACAGTTATATACAACTTCTGACCTAGTCTACATATTGTTGTTGTTTTCCAATTATCTATTTAATAAGCATGTGTGCTGCCAATTCAAACTTGCTATATTGGTTTGCAGCAAAATAATACATTGGGTTACATGTCATGATGTTCTCACTGAAGGTCATCATATACCTGCTGGGGAGATAATTGTAACAACTGTAAATGTGGTTTTTTTAAATCTAAATCCTTTCAGTTATGATCAACTAACATCAGGTAATGTAATTCTAAGAAAGTAAAGAATCCCTTTTACTGAAGAACCCCACCCCCTCCACACCTTATTCCAAATAAGTAATTAAATGAGATCTCAACAGAGGAAAATATTATGTAGCACATCTGATCCTAATGATAATTTGATGACAGAAAGAAGGAACTTTGTTTTTCCTAACAGGCTTTACAAGCCTTTTTATAAAAACTGAAGAAACGCAGAAACAAACTAAAGACACTCTAATGTATAGGCTTCAGCACACCTGTTGCTTGTTAAAAAAAAGAACTAGATTCTTTGAGGAAGCTTTTAAGTTATAGCTATGAAAAACCAGGTCACCCTGAAGAATACTTACTAGGTTATTCAGTATTCCCCCCACCCATTCTGACTGACTTCTTGTTGAGACTGACTTAGACAATCATGTTTCTTAATTTGGTGCTGTCAGTACTTTCAAATCCTTTTGATATCTAGCAACATCTATTTTTACTTGAGACTAATTTAACTTCATGAGAGCATTAACTTCATGAAATTAACTTTAAAATCTTTGGAACTTTCCATAAATATTCAAATTCGGTTGATACAATTTAGCTCATTCCCTAATCTCAAGTGGGAAAAGAACACTGAAAGTTTGCATTTTACTTGAGCAGCAGGCATATCAGTTCCATAAAAGGGAAAGCCATCCTACATTATGTGTTGGAGACATGTTTAATTTTAGCTGAGGTTGCAAGTGGTTATAGCATTCAGACTACCAAAAATATATGTTCAGTCATGAATCTGGTGACTCCTAGCAAGCTACTTATTGGACCTGCTTGCTGTTCCTGCCAAATATCCTTGCAAGTTTTGTGAGGGTTAATAAATTATTTGGAGACAGGGAGTGGGAAGGAGCTTGCAAATGTTTTGAGACGGCGGTTTGACATGCTGTTCTTCTCACTAAAAATCTCCCCCTCCCCCCAAACAGAGGGAATATTATGATATTACATGTAGTAGGCCCTTAGTCTGTGTAATGACTTTGTAGACTACTTGATGTCCATATGTTTGGACTGTAGATCAAGAGCCTTGCTTTACTTCTGATGACAGCTCTTTGACCATTTAGCCTGCCCACAACTGCAAATGAAATCAAAGGGCTGCCACTACAGCCCTCCAATAACTCTCTCTGGGTAAACATATTGCAAGAGCTTTGCCAAGTAAGGAACCCTTCTGGTATTAACGGCAATGTTTGGAGGACATACCTCCTACCAGAGTGCCCACTTACTAGAGGTGTGCACTAACCAGAACATTCAGTTCTGACCTTGATCCAGTGCTTCAGAAAACAGAATGATTCAACTTAGACTGATCTGGAGACTGCCTTATTCAACTTGGGCCCAAATTCCAAATCAGAATCTTGATTTGGAAATCCAAATCTGTATGCTTTCCGATTATCATTGGAAATCAACAAATGGCTATAACCTTTGTTCCGATGCAATTTGTAGGCATAGTAGTAGTAGGCATAGTAGTAGTAGGCATAGAGCAGAGTATGCTACGGGGGTTTGTTTTGTTTTTTATCTTGCATCGACATCACTTTTGGCTAGTTTTTGGCTTGCATGCTAGTTTGACAGGTCTTCAGATTTGGCTTTTATGCTTTTTGGAAATCTATACCATCAAGTACACAGAGACATCACCTGGAGAAGGCAAAGCAAGCCAGAGAGGTGAGCTGGCACGTTGTCATGCTGGTGAGCAGATAGTGAAAATCTGATGACTGCTTGCTTTTCAACACAAAGACAAACTCCTCAGGCTTAGGAGTGAGACCAGAGTCAGGGGCTTTATAGGGGCAATTTGAGTGGTCCCTTGTGTCACGTGACCACTGCTAAGTTAGAGGCTGCAGTGATGCTCTCTGGCCATCTGCCTAAGTTGTTGTGCTAGGAGAGAACATGCTGGTAGGTTTCTGTATTCTCTACAGAGAATAACGTGCCTGGGTCTAGCTTCCAAGATCCCTGGCACCTTACAGTTCTGGCTATTTGCCCCACAAAATAAAACCTATATTCATGGCATCTCTGCTTCTGTCTACATGATGAGCAATCAGCTACACAACTGTAAACACTGAACTTTTTTCTGGTCTTTTCAAATTGTGATCTTTCCAAAACTGAATGAGCACAGAAGAAAAACTCAAGACTGAAGTGGATGGTAGGGAAAGCTGGCACTTATACCGTTATACTAGAGCTATTCCACGGAATAATAGAAACCATCAGTCTGCAGTATCTATCAACCACACACCTATCAACATGGTTAAATTTAGTGTGAAACGTTTCCAGGCAATGAGATGCTTTCAAGGAAGATGCAGCTCAGAGATGGTAGCTTTTAATCTCAAACTGTGCAATAGTGAGCAAGTCATAGGAGATTTGAGCTCATGAGAGAGAATAAAAATCCACCCACTTCTTCCTCAAATGTCCCCTGTATCAACTATTTCAGCTCTATCAACAGTAATAGTGAAGGCTAGTCCAATTTCTTCCCATGTCACCCTGAAATATATATATATATATATATATATATATACGCGCACACACACGCACACACACACACACACACACACACACAGAGACCTAGTTTTTCATTTGTTACTATCTCAGAAGCACACCTGCTAACCAAGGATATGTTGATCAAAAATCCAGTTCAGTGGTCTTAAGAATTTACCTTTTATCAGTAGCCACAGCTTGCTTGAATCACAGAATCAACTTAGAGCTTAATCCTGCAGTCATTAGTATTTGCTTCCCCATCACCACCCAGTTACTTTGAAATATGTGTTTTAGGGGAAGGATAATATTATTTTTTTCTCCTGAGACATCCTATTAGTTTACCAGCCCAGCTCCACTACATATCAATGTTCTACCCGAAGTACTTTCTAATGTGAACACATTGTTTGTGCTTATATCAATACCAGCTTTAAATGCTCTATAGGTGGTTATGTAAGATGAGCATCAAGTTGAACCCATGGCTGTAAACACTGCTAAATTACAAGATCAGGAAACAGATCCATTGACAGCTTGCAAACAATGATCATGTGGGTCATTATCTAGAGCAGAGGTGGGTGGCAGTGAAATATATATATTTTTAAAAGGCATCCATAGCATTTTGGAGCACTAGAAGAGTCAGATTAAGCTTGTTCGCAAGATAAATGTGACTGTTTTAGCTGAAGGGCAAGTTTGCCTGCAAATTTTGGTGGTGAACCACCATTTTTTAAAATTTTAATATTAAAATTAGGGGTGGGGTGCAGCCCATGGAGGGCCCAGGGGGCAAAAATGCCCCCTTGACCTCCCACAGTTGCCCACCTCTGATCTCTGATAGAGGGGTATCTAACCTGGCATCCTCCCTAACTTGACTCTTGTTTTCTGTTCTCCAGCCTTGATCTCTCCTATGGCTCAGAAGACTCAGAGGCAGAGAAAGTTTCATCACATAAATCCATCATCTGTTACTCAGGGACCTTTGAGGCCAGAGGGCATAGCTTTACCAGACTCCTCAGATTCAGAGGATACCTCTCTGATGCAGCCCTCACCACCTCCATGCTGTAGGAACCAGCAGCTGCGAAATCAGACAATGGTTCTTTAAGATGTAGCCAGCTTCTCAGAGGGGGTGGACTTAATAATACCTCCAGACCTGCCAGGCTTCTGCATGTTGCTGAGAGAACAGCTCTTCCTGAGTGAGTTCCAGCCAGCATAGATCTGTCCAGGGTCCTGAAAGTACTGGCCTTTTGTTCTGCATAGCTGGACTTGACTCTGCTTTGCCCTTCTAGTAAGTACAGGAGCTTCAGATTGGCTCCCCTGGGAACCTTGAGCTGACCTAGACAAAACACTATTTCTGGGTCTCATTCTCCAGCCCATGCTTCTGGCAGCCATTCTACAAAGTACTCAGAAGAGTCGTATGGTGTGCTGGTAGAATCTTAGTCTGTACCACTCCAAACTGAAATTGGAGGATTGCATTTCTCAATATTCCTCCACAAAATCCTCAGCATCCTCACCGTATATATAAAAAAACCCTAGCACATCAGGCAGAAAGATTTAGCATAATCCTCTTCCCAATATGCTACATTTACTCCATGCAAGGAATTTTTTATGCCCCCCAACCTGCAGGCTGAAGTGCCACAATTCATCTCATTCTATGCACTCTAGATCTCGAGGAAGGGAGCTGTGAAAGAAGCCTGCAGCAGCCCCTGCCCGCAGGAATGATGTTACATTGTGGATAGATATTAACCAGCAGGCAAGTATTGTTCCTGTTCCCACAAAAGAAGGAACAGAAAGATGTAAAGGGTGTGAATGGGTCTCCTTGAAAAGAGATCACTGAAAACATTTACAGCAACCTCAGACAAAGAGAGGCCCAAAGAGTCTATGTCCAAAATGCTGCTCCAAATATAGCTTTGTAGTTTCTTTAAAGTTGCTATTTTCACATCTAGTTCTGCAAAAAGATAATAGCTCTATTGTATTTCTAATAAAGCCATATAAAATTAGCTTAATGAATTCTAGTTTTAATAAACAACAACAACCCAGCTCCACCATATGCTGTCATTCATGACTCCACAGTTCTCTCCAAAATTTGTACCCAAACCTGAAAAACAGAATTAAAATCTTCTGGATCAAGCTCACAGATTCAGAAGAACATCCTTCCTGTATAAGACTCCAAGCCCATATGAACCAATTCTTTCAAACAGAGTGTTCCTGGAAAGGGTGTGTGTGTACACATTGCATCATTGGATTGGATATATCTCCATTTTAGCTCATTTCAAAGGATTGGGTAGCAGGTGATGTGAAAGACTTTTGCCTGAGACTCTGGGAAGCTGCTACCACTCAGAATGATCAATACTGGGACAGATGGACAAATAGCCTGATCTGATAGTACGACGTCCTAGGATAGATCCTTTAGAGTTCTGGCTGGTTCTTACTGAAACCTAGAATGGATTCACAGCCCCATCAAAATCGGAGCCACCGGCCTCTACTGCTCTAATCTGTATGGAGGGCCAGCCCAAGACAGTTTGCTGACTGAGGCAAAGGACAAGATGGCACCCTCTTCCCAAAGCAATATACAGATGCCAATTGGACTGTCAGTGGAATTGTATTTCAACACTGGCAAGGGCACTGAATTCTTCATCATATTAACATTATTCTCTATACATACTTTTATTGTTTATTGTTTAACTCAAAAATTCAGTCACCTGTTCCAGCTTTGATGGAGTTGAGTAATACTTTTGGTAACTTGTCTGGCTATTCAGTTAACTCATCAAGGTTTGAATTCATGCCGATTGGAGATACTATATCTCATAGTGTATTAGCCAATTGACAATTTCAATGGTGCCCAGATGGCAATACTTATTCCCAGAGACATATCTCAAAGGATCAAGCTCAATTTGAATGAGGTGATTAATGAGATCTCACAGGATTTAGATAGATGGGCATCTTTAAAGTTGTGGGGTAAGGTAAATACACTCAAGATGAATACTTTACTTCAGATTGTTTATGTTATACATGGGATTCCTTTAGCTACACCTGGCAAATACTTTCAAAAACTTGATGCTTTGTTTTGTAAATTGGGGGGGGTGCTTCCTCCCCACCATCAAAGTCCTTGAAAAGGATGCAACTTTCAGTTTAAAAAGGTGGGTTTGGCTTCCTGGATCTTGCTTTATGTCATTCAGCGTATTTGTTGACCTGCACTACATTTTGGTCTTTTTCACTTAGATCATGTTTTCCAGCTTGGTCAGTTCTGGAATCTTCTTGTCTGGATCCACTTTCTAAATAGATGGCATTAGGTTTTCAGCAAATTAAAATGGATAGGGTTCCTCCCAGTGCTACAGATGTTAGAGATATGTGGTGTGTAATGTCACACTGATTACATTTCAAACCATTTTCTCATGCTAAATTGACTCTATGAGGAAACCCAGATTTAAAGACTGGTAAGAAAATGTTTTTGTGGCAGACCTAGGGATCATCTACACCAGGCTTTTACTCTGGTTCTGCTCCACTCCAAAGTCAATCATGTCAGATGATGCATGTCCCTCCCAATAGCTAATGCACCGTTTCTTGCCCTCAATCTCCATTTTTTTTGAAACTCTATTTGTGGTGGCTTTTCCAGTCATAGTGGCCTCAGTGCAGTTTGGGAGTCCATGTGACCTCAGCTGGCTTCAGCACGGGCTGGTGGAAGTGGCGCTGATTTGTGGAAGGGAAGAGTTGCATGGGGTGGGTTCCTATGTCTACCTGGAAATAAATCATTGTCTTGGGAATGGGAGTCAGCTCTGCTGCTTTGAAAGGACACTGTTTCGACCCTGCACTCAATCGCTGCCTGTCCCTTTAAATATTCACTGAGTAGGTGTAGGTGTACATGAAACCGCTGGGGGAGGTTATCCGGAGGTGTGGGCTGAGGTGCCATCAATATGCGGATGACACCCAGCTCTACCTCTCTTTCTCATCAAAACCAGGTGAGGCAGTGGCTGTTCTGAACCAGTGCCTCGGCACGGTAATGGACTGGATGAGGGCCAATAAACTGAAACTCAATCCAGACAAGACGGAGGTACTGTTAGTGGGTGGTTCGTCTGCCCGGCTAGGTGATAATCAACCTGTTCTGGAGGGGGTTGCACTCCCCCTAAAGGATCAGGTTCGTAGTTTGGGGGTGCTCTTGGATCCAGAACTGTCACTTGAGGCACAGGTGAACTCAGTGGCACGGAGCACTTTTTATCAGCTTAGGCTGGTATACCAACTACGCCCTTATCTGGACAGAGATAGCCTAGCTACAGTTATCCATGCTCTGATAACTTCTCGTCTGGATTACTGCAATGCGTTATACGTGGGGCTGCCTTTGAAAACGGTCCGGAAACTTCAGCTGGTCCAAAATAGGGCAGCAAGATTGTTAACAGGGACTGGCCTGCGAGCTCATATTACGCCAGTACTTTTCCAGCTGCACTGGCTGCCGGTCCATTTCCGGGCCCGATTCAAAGTGCTGGTGTTAACATTCAAAGCCCTTAACGGCTTGGGGCCAGGTTACCTGAAGGATCGCCTCCTCCCATATGTGCCTGCCCGGACCTTAAGATCATCAGCAGCAGCCCTTCTCCGTGAGCCCCTGCCAAAGGAAGTGAGGCGGGTGGCTACTAGGAGGAGGGCTTTTTCTGTTGTGGCACCCCGGCTCTGGAATGAGCTCCCTAGTGAGGTTCGCCTGGCGCCTACATTGTACTCCTTTCGGCGCCAGGTGAAGACCTTTTTATTTTCCCAGGCATTTTAGCTTTCTAAATTTTTATCTTTGCTGTTTTAAATCTGTATTTTAAACTCCTGTACTGCTGCTAGGTTTTATTGTGGTTGTATTGTTATATTGTGGTTTTAATGTTCTATATATTTTAAATTGTTTTATTGTGTGTTGTTTGGTTTTAGTTTTTGTGAACCGCCCAGAGAGCTTCGGCTATTGGGCGGTATAGAAATAAATAAATAAATAAAAATAAATAAATAAAAATAGGTGTAGGGAGGGGAGCATAATGAGGCTATGGAGGTGCAAAGGTATGCAGAGTCTTACTAATTTTAAAAGCTTCACTGGGGGGAGTGGAAGGAGAGCAAGCCTCCTTGCTTCCCTGCACCTACCCATTTGATGATGTTCAGTTCTACACATTTGCCCCATGCAAACAGAGTTTTTTAAATGCATACTAGCTACTGTTGCCCCAGGAGGAGCTAGCCCAATTTCATAAAAATCTGTATTTAAATGGAACCGCCTCAAAACCCATTTCCATGTAGATTGGCTCCTGGACGAATAAGTTGATTCTTACCTTGGATCAACTAGTGGTTGCTGATGATGAGTTTTTGTCATTCCTGGCTTCATGTGCCAAATATGACTTGCCTGCTACAGCTGAATGGCAGTACTTGTAATTGCAGCACTTATTATAATCTAGGTTTTGCCCTGCCTCTTTTACAGCTTCAGAGTCTCCTTTACTATTGGAAGCACTTATTGAGACCAATCAGTTATATCAACCTACGAAGTTATATCAAGGCTACGAAGGTGGTGCCGACGAGAGAGATTTGGATTCTGGGACCACGGGCTATACTTCCTGGAAGATGGGCTGTTGGCTAGGGATGGGTTGCACCTCACAAAGGCTGGGAAGAATGTGTTTGGCCACAGCATGAAGAACTTCATCAGGAGGGCTTTAAACTGAATCCTACGGGGAAGGGAGATGTAATGTTGGGGGTAACAATGGATGTAGGCGCATGCACTCCAATGGAGAGAACAGCGCTGATAGCGCCCAATAATAGTCTTCAGACACATGTAGGAAGAAAGCCAGACTATGAAGCACATGGTCTTCGATGTCTATATACTAATGCCCAGAGTATGGGAAACAAACAGAACGAACTTGAACTCTTAATACAGGAGGGAAATTATGACTTGATAGGTATAACTGAGACTTGGTGGGATGACTCTCATGACTGGAATACAGCAGTTGAAGGATATAACTTGTTCAAAAAGAACAGGAGGAACAGAAAGGGAGGCGGGGTTGCACTGTATGTGAAAAATACATATCTCTGCACAGAAATACAGGAGGAGGAGCTTGGTAGCCCCATCGAGAGCATCTGGGTTGAAATAAATGGAGCAAAGAATAAAAGGAACCTGGTGGTCGGAGTCTACTACCGGCCACCCAATCAAGGAGAAGCCAAGGATGAAACTTTTGAAAAGCAAATAGCCAATGTTTTAAGGAAGCATGATGTAGTAGTAATGGGGGACTTCAATTTCCCCGATATTTGTTGGGAGACAAATTCTGCAAAACATGGCCCCTCCAGGAAATTCCTGACTTGTGTGGCGGATAACTTCCTCCTACAGAAAGTAGAGGAAGGAACTAGAGGATCGGCTATCCTTGACTTGATCCTAACCAACAGAGATGACTTAGTGGATAAAGTAGCAGTTACAGGAACTCTGGGGGAAAGCGACCATGTTGTACTTGAGTTCTTGGTTCTAAGGGAAGCAAAAGCCGAGTGTACTCAAACGCGTACCCTGGATTTTAGGAAAGCTGATTTTAATAAACTCAGAACAATGATCAGTAAGGTCCCATGGCAAACAATGCTAGCGAGAAAAGGAGTCCAAGATGGGTGGGAACTTTTAAAAAAGGAAATTCTCAAGGCACAATCACAAACAATTCCAACAAGAAGAAAAGGTGGAAGACAACAGAAGAAGCCAATGTGGCTTCACAAAAAGCTTAGGGATGACCTGAAAACAAAAAAGGACACATATAGGAAGTGGAAAGAAGGCCAAGTAACAAAGGAAGAGTACAGGCAGGTAGCACAGAATTGCAGGGATGGCGTCAGGAAGGCTAAAGCGGAGAACGAGGTGAGGTTAGCAAGGGATGCTAAAAACAACAAAAAGGCTTTCTTCAGCTACGTGCATAGTAAAAGGCAGAGGAAAGAAATGGTTGTTCAGCTATTAAATAAGGATGGCAAAATGATAACAGATGACAAAGAAAAGGCAGAGGTGCTCAATTCCTACTTTGGCTCAGTCTTCTCCCAAAAGAGGGTCTATGACCCCCCTGGCAAAGGCGAAGTACAGGCTGAAGGGGCAGGATTGCAGCTTGAGATCGACAGGCATATGGTCAAGGAACACCTCATTACTTTGAATGAGTTAAAATCTCCAGGGCCAGATGAACTGCATCCTAGAGTAATAAAGGAACTGGCAGAAGAACTCTCAGAACCGCTGTCTATTCTCTTTGAGAAATCATGGAGGACCGGGGAAGTGCCAGATGACTGGAGGAGGGCTAACGTTGTCCCTATCTTCAAAAAGGGTAAAAAGGAGGAACCTGGGAACTACAGACCAGTCAGTCTGACATCAATCCCTGGGAAAATTCTGGAGCAGATCATAAAGCAATCCATCTGGAAGCACCTTGACAACAATGCCGTGATTACTCGAAGCCAACATGGATTTGTCAAAAACAAGTCCTGCCAGACAAATCTGATCTCATTTTTTGATCAAGTAACCTCCCTTGTAGACCGTGGGAATGCTGTAGACATCATATACCTCGACTTCAGCAAAGCTTTCGACAAAGTGCCCCATGATCTCCTGATGAGCAAACTAGCTCAAAGTGGGCTAGATGAAACAACGATCATGTGGATCCACAGTTGGCTACAGAATCGGACTCAAAGAGTGCTTATCAATGGGACCTTCTCAAGCTGGGGAGAGGTAACGAGTGGGGTACCGCAGGGCTCAGTCCTGGGCCCAGTGCTCTTCAACATTTTTATTAATGACTTGGAGGAGGAGGTGCAGGGAATGCTGATCAAATTTGCAGATGACACAAAATTGGGAGGGATAGCTAATACTTTGGAAGACAGAAACAAAATTCAAAGTGATCTGGATAGACTGGAGTGCTGGGCAGAAAACAACAGAATGGCATTTAATAGGGACAAATGCCAAGTTCTGCACCTAGGAAAAAGAAACCAAATGCACAGTTACAAGATGGGGGATACGTGGCTCAACCACACTACGAGCGAGAAGGATCTTGGAATTGTCGTTGATCACAAGCTGAATATGAGCCAACAATGTGATGTGGCTGCAAAAAAGGCAAATGCGATTTTGGGCTGCATTCATAGAAGCATCGCTTCCAAATCCTGGGAAGTACTAGTTCCCCTCTACTCAGCACTGGTTAGGCCTCATCTGGAGTACTGTGTCCAGTTCTGGGCACCACACTTTAAGAAGGATGCAGACAAGCTGGAGAGGGTTCAAAGGAGGGCAACAAAGATGATCAGGGGACTGGAAACAAAGCCCTATGAAGAGAGACTGAAAGAACTGGGCATGTTTAGCCTTGAGAAGAGAAGACTGAGGGGAGATATGATAGCACTCTTCAAGTACTTGAAAGGTTGTCACAGAGAAGAAGGCCAGGATCTCTTCTTGATCATCCCAGAGTGCAGGACACGGAATAATGGGCTCAAGTTACAGGAAGCCAGATTCCGGCTGAACATCAGGAAAAACTTCCTGAGTGTCAGAGCAATACGGCAATGGAACCAATTACCTGGGGAGGTGGTGGGCTCTCCCACACTGGAGGCCTTTAAGACGAGGCTGGACAGCCATTTGTCAGGGATGCTCTGACTTGGATTCCTGCATTGAGCAGGGGGTTGGACTCGGTGGCCTTGTAGGCCCCTTCCAACCCTACTATTCTATGATTCTAACCCACAATCCATGTTTATACTTATAATAAATATGATACACAGGGTCTTAAGCAGGAATGGAATATGGAATTGGATTGACCCATTTTGCCTCATCAGTGGATTGCTAACTGTATCTGAAGTGTCTGTGGATCTCAGGTTATGCCTTATTCAGCAAAAACTCTTATTCCGTGTCTATTGGATCCCACAATGTTACTTTAATAAGGGTTTATCTAACTCGGCTAATTGCTGGAGGTCTAACACAGTGAATGCTTCTTTTAACCATATGTTTTGGCAATGCCCAATAGTTGCCACTTTTTGGAAGTAGGTTATTATACATATAAACTTTGTATTGGAACACTCTTTAATATTTACTGAGGTACATGTCCTTTTAAATTATTTACCTGCTTCCTGGAAGTTAACATATGGTCATATGGATTCTCTGTGCCCTTTTGACAGCTGCAGCATTGGAAGGATAAATGGTCACTTCCTATAATGCAGTGGACTGCAGACCTTAGAATGCTTTCAACATTTGAACTGGTGGTGTATAGACGCCACCTGTGAATGGACACTTATTTGGATATTTGATCTGCTTTTGTTGAAGTTTATGTATAATTTTTAGAAAGCTGTATTCTCTCTCTCTCTCTCTCTCTCTCTCACACACACACACACACACACACACAATTCATATATATGCATTTACACTGATCTATTTAAATTTATGTAGCTACATTTTTTTTTCTTTTCCACTTTTTGTTTGTTTTGTTTTGCTTTATTGTTGACATTCCACAATAAAAGCATTAATTATAAAAATATCTCCATTGTATTTGCAAGTAGCAGGCTAGTTTAGAGCATGCAGGACAGGCTTAGTGGCATACATAGCTATCTCCTCCAACAGATGGCCAAGGGATTAGGAGGGATGGCCAGGAAGGTTAGGAACTGCTGCCCCACACATCCTCTAGTATCCACCACCCAAGGTGGTTGCCTCACTCTGCCTAATGGTAGGGCTGGCCCTGTCTCTCTGTTCCACACGGGGCATGCTCTTTTCAGGATGGCACTTTTCAACCCTGAAGCTTATCTTTGAATTATTGATTGTCTTTGTAGACACATTTTCCATTGTTGGGAACCATGGAAAGGGTTGAAACCCATTTAAAACTGTAGTAAAGACATTCCTGATTGCTCTCCTCCTGTACTAGGTTCTTCTAAAAACCTCAAGAACATGACTGTTTCTTTATCTCATGATGTATTGTGAACTGCACAGAAATAGCCTGTTCTTTCTGCAGAAAGAGCAGAAAGACCGAGGACTTTCTACCCTGGTGAATTTCAGCACAGATTGCTAGTCAAACAGGAATACAAAATCACACTGTACCACACGTATCTTGAACCTGCTACAAATAAATAAATGAAATAGGATTCCTTCCATCTTCCCAGCGGAGTTAAACCAGTAAGTTATAATGGCCACAATTACTGCTACCTAGAACAACTAGAGGGAAGTAAGCCAAAAACCTTTCTAATGAATAAAAGTCTTAATGGTTTGGCAAAACTTCAGAAAGATACTTTGCTAAATAAATAAATAAAAATCCTAGGTAATTTAAGTAACATTTCTGCCAGTATAACATTGGTGGCTGGGTTCCAGGAAATATTGATTAAGTATAAAAAACCATATTATGGAGATATACTCCAATACTTTAATCTCCTAGCAGATTCAGAAAAGGGTAATTTCTGTGTTCCATATTGACTTTCAGACTCCGGGTTTTGGTTAGACCTAAAAATTAATGGCAAAAAATTCATTTCAGCTTTTAAAATTCCTTAATGTTCCAGCACTACTTACTCTGAAACTTACTTCAGCAACTGTGAAACTCAAAACTTTTCCTTAACTTCCTTCAACCTGGAAAAACATGTATTATTACTTAAAATAGGGCAGGTAACAATATCCAAAGGAGGATAGGATTCCTGGACCCCTCCTTGTTATTTGAAACAAGTCATTTCAGCAAATGCAGCTTCCCTCACGCCTGCAGGATAAACTACCTGCTAAAATTCTCTCTGCTTCAGCAACTAGTAAAGGTACAGGAATTTTGTATTCCTTTTCATCTTGGGCATAATTTAAGAAGGACGTGGGACATGGAAAAAGACTGTATTCATGTAAACTTTTCACATGCACCCAGTGATGCACTCCACTTGTCACATGTGCTGGCCCATTTGTACGTTAACTTAGCACAGCAGCAATCAATGGTGCACCAGTGGCTTGCTAGAATTATAGGTGGCCAGCACATTTAAATATGACCAGGTGCATGTGGAAAGTTTTCATGGATAACTTCCTCTCTCATAATACTAGAACCCAGGGTCATCCCATGAAGCTGATTGATGGGAGAATCAGGATAGATAAAAGGAAGGACTTCTTCACACAGCACATATTTAAACTATGGAATTCAGTACTGCATCTCTACACCAGGCTAAAGTCGTGCATTTAAAATGGGGCTTTCTGCTTCCATTTTAAATGCAGGTTCATGACAGATGCCCTTTACACGTGCTTCCTCCCCCACCCCTTTCCCCCCCTTATCTGAGTCTTCCATATGTTTCACTGGTCTAGCTCCTTTTATTGTGGCTTTTCTTTTTTCATGGAGGGAACTCAAGTGGGGTAATTTGATAGCTCATTATCCCCAGTCCTTTAAAAAGTGGAGTAACGGTCATTGAGTACGGGAGATGCCCTGGAGGTTAACGATGCAGACATCGTTAACAGGTTAAAGGACCCGCAGACGTCTGTCAGTAACCAATCTCAATAGCAGGATTAAAGCTCCCTGTGAAGAAGCCCTACAAGACAAGACATATTGATGGCCGCCAATTTGAATGGCTTTAAAAGAGGGTTAGACAAATTCCTGGAGGATAAGGCTAGTGATGGCTATTAGGCTTGAGGGCTATATGCTGCCTCCAGTATCAGAGGCAGTATGCCTAGGTACACCAGTTGCTGGGGAACATGGGCCAGAGGGTGCTGTTGCATTCATGACCTGCTTGTGGGCAGCTGGTTGGCCACTGTGTGAACAGGATGCTTGACTAGACAGACCCTTGGTCTGATCCAGCATGGTTCTTAGGTTCTTATGATAAGGGTTGTCTGTCCTGTATAAATCAGGCAAGTAAGCCTACTCTCAAATGCCATAAGCCATTCCTTTTCTAACAAGTACTTGGTCTCCCTGTCACATCCTCACCCTCACCATTCTCAAGCCATGATATATTCATATTGGATGCAGATTTCTCTGTGTCAGTCTCCCATTCTTCCACCACTCTCATAAGTATCATCTGTTCACAAGGACAGGGATCAAAAATGGGGATGGGAAAATCACCTAGAGACAGATTGTGTGTTATCCCCTGAACCACCACTTAGGACCAAGGTCCCAATTGCTTTACTATCAACTTTTTTCATCATATACATTTTTAATTTTGTTTCCCAATACAGTCACTCATGACAGTTACAATACTGCAACTTAACACATATATAGTATATCCATAGTTGCTAAATCCCCAGCCAGAGCCTATTCCAAAAATTAATAAATAGTATTCAGCTGTTTTGGAAAGTCTGGATGGAGTTAATTCTTCTCTCCCATAGCAACTTATAACATGTTGTTTTATTCATTACCATGGTTGTCCAAATCTTCTTTTCCTATTGTACTAGAGACAGTATGCACTGTCATGAGTGGAGATCAAAGCTTGGAGATCAACAGTATGCATGTTGATCTCCAAGCTTTTGCTAAGAGGATCCTTGCAGCTATTAACATGTAACTCACCATCACCACTAAATCTCTAGGAATCTGAACCTTAATATCACCCGGGGGGATCTTCACGACAATGGAATAAGAAGCATGTTGGAGTATTACCCAGATTTTCATGGAATCGTCTCTGGTCCATCAGGGACACACGAAGCAAGCTAAGCCAAATGTACCATCTGAGTGGACTTCCAAAAGGCTTTTGACAAAATCCCTCAACAAAGACTCCTGAGCAAACTCAGCAGTCATGGACTAAGATGACAGGTCCTCTTATGGATCAGTAACTGGTTAAAGAACAGAAAGCAGAGAGCAGAAATAAATGGTGAATTCTCCCAATGAATGGAAGTAAATGGTGAGGTCCCTCAGGGATCTGTATTAGGACCAATGCTTTTCAACCTGTTCATAAATGATCTCAAATTAGGAGCGAGCAGTGAAGTGGCCAAGTTTGCAGATGACACCAAATTCTTTAGCGTGGTGAAAACAAAAAGGGATTGTGAAGAGCTCCAAAAATAATCTCTCCAAACTGGGAGAATGGGCAACTAAATGGCAAATGCGATTCAATGTAAGCAAGTGTAAAGTGATGAACGTTGGGGCAAAAAATCCCCACTTCAAGTATAGCCTGATGGGATCTGAGCTAGCGGTGACTGACCAGGAAAGAGATCTTGGGGTTGTGGTGGACAGCTCGGTGAAGATGTCAACCCAGTGTGAGGCTGCTGCTGTAAAAAAGGCAAACTCCATGTTAGGCATAATTAGAAAAGGGATTGAGAATACAACTGCCAACATCATATTGCCCCTGTACAAATCTATGGTATAGATTTGTAGATCTATGGTATAGATTCCACACTTGGAATACTGTGTACAGTTCTGATCACCACACCTAAAAAATATATTATAGAGCTGGAAAAGGTGCAGAAAAGGGAAACTAACATGATCAAGGCGCTGGAGCATCTCCCCTATGAGAGAAGGTTACAATAGCTGAGATTGTTTAGCTTGGGAAAAAGGAGGGTGAGGGGAGACATGATAGAGGTCTACAAAACTGTGCATGGTGTGGAGAATGTGGATAGGGAGACATTTTTCTCCCTCTCTCAAAATACTAGAACCTGGGGTCATTCTATGAAGCTGATTGGTGGGAGATTCAAGACAGATAAAAGGAAGTACTTCTTTTACACAGTGCATAGTTAAACTACGGAATTCATTACCATAGGAAGTAGTGATGGCCACCAGTCTGGATGGCTTTAAAAGGGGGTTAGACAGATTCCTGGAGGAGAAGGCTATTAATGGCTACTAGACTAGTCTTGATGGCTATGTGCTACCTCCAGTACCAAAGGCAGTGAGCCCATGTACACCAGTTGCTGGGGAACATGGGTGGGAGGGTGCTGTTGCACTCATGCCCTGCTTGTGGGTTCCTGGTTGACAGCTTCCACTGTTCCTGGCCACTGTGTGAACAGAATGCTGGACTAGATGTACCCTTGTTCTGATCCAGAATGGCTCTTCTTATGTTCTTACCATACTTTAAAATCTGTTTTTCAGTACTTGAAAGGAATATACTTCTGGGTGGGGAGAGTAGAACTGAATGTCATCAAACTGGCAGGGACTGCTCAACTAATGGGAGAGGCTTGTTTCCTGCCCCTGTCCAGGCTCTCTGCTGCTACTACATTATGAATGGAGAGCAACTAATTATCCCCATATGTGCAGATTTCCCTGAAGAAACCCAAATCCCCAGTTTTCCAGTGCAGCATCTGAAGGCTCCTGAGAGCTCCCCCACTCCACCCCAATTTCACCCCATTTCCCCCCATATGTGCACTTTTACCTATTGTTTCCACATACACCTTTCTCCCTTTCTCCTTCTCCCTGCTCGCAATGAGAATACCCGAAAGATCATTACTGTGATAAAGTGATAAAGTGGAGAAGAGACTTTACATAACAACAGAGAAATGACTTTACATCAGAGAAACTACAGAACATGAAAGAAGCACAGCATCCTAATGGTGATTTAAGAGAGCATCGGAGAAGCAAAAGAGCACCCTAGGGCAAGTTACTAAAGTTAGCCTTTAACCCTTTCACTGCATGGGGAGCGAGATTTATTTCTACCTTCTGAGTAAACATGCACAGAAGGGGGGGGTGGATATGTTAAAGATTAAAAGTAGGCTACCTAAGGTGACTAAGTGTCCCCACTACTGCGGTAATGTGAGGGGTTACTGCTGCACTCCTGGGGATTTTTTCAATGGGAATGGGAAAAACTACTTCCATTGGGGAAACAAGAGGGAATGGGGTGTCCCACCCCCTTGACCACATCACTGCCAAGTCACAGAGGCATGCCCAGGATTTAATGCAGGGGGGGCAGGACATGGCACACTGTGGTAAAACTGCCAGGGAGCCGCTTTCAGTAACAGTGGAGTAAAAGGGGTTTCAGAAAATCTGGCTTTTCAAGAGGGAACCGGCTGGTTGGCAGCAGATAGGTGACAATGTCATCTGTCACAAAGGGATACAGACTGCTCTAACTTTGCACTAAATCGCTCATGAAGACAGCCCTGAGGAGTATAGTTATTGAGGTTAATTGCAACTCATAGCCTGTAATTTCTCTAATGCTGTTTCTTATCTTCCAATATTCCTTAAGAAGATTACAATGCCACCATATATGGGCAAAAGTTCCTCTGTCATGACACCTCCAGCATCTATCTGTTATCTCTGGGAGTATCCTAGAGATCCTGGCTGGTGTATAATTCTACAGATAAAGATGGCATGGTTGCCCAATTCAGTTGGGGAATCTGGCAGACCTGCTCCTGCCCACACCCCCAAGCCCTGCACCCCAATCCCTGCTCACCGAGCCCCTGCCCACATCCTGTCTGTGCTCGGTGAATGGCCTGCACTCACCTTGGCAGCCTTGTCGAGCTTCATGGTCACCATTTTCTGAGAAATAAAATGGTGATCGCAAAAATGCACATATTTGCATATGTGAAAATGTGCATTTTGCAAATGCGCATATTTGCATATGCACAAAAATGCATATTTTATGAAAAATGCACATTTTCATACACACACTGTGTGTCTTCGCAAAAATGTGCATTTCACACATGAGAATATGCGCATTTGCAAAAATGTTCATTTTTGCGCATACAAAATATGCACATTTTATTTTTTTAGAAATTGTGACCATGGAGCTTGATGAGGCTGCTGGGGTGAGTGCAGGCTGTTCACTGAGGGTGGGAGGGGCTCAAGCACAGTCCAGGGACTGGCAAGTGGGGGCGGGGCCTGAGCAGGAGTCCGGAGAACCCGGATGGGGGTGAGTTCACATGTCCCTAACCACAGATATATTATTTCATAGAAGTTTTCTCTAGAAGTCACATCTAGCACATTCCTACAACTCTTTGAACAGGCATAATTCCATTGCTCTTCCAAGACTGTTATGCTAAACTCTCTTTCCCACTTTTGTTTAGTTACCTCTGTTCCATTATCATATATATCTACTCATATTTTATATACTTTGGACAATAATCCTTCCTGTATCTTTGAGCTCAATAACTTCTCAAAAAAAGTATGAGATCTAGCCATGTCTATTCCACTAGTTGTTTCTTGAATATAACTTCTAATTTACAAGTATTGGAAAAAGGGAAGGTGCAGGTTAACATTTCTATCTGCCAGTTGAGCATAAGAAAAAATAACTTCCTGGGAAATCTATGAATTTTTCCAACCCACTTATGAACCACACAGAACAGTCCCTCAGAGGAGTACCCCAGTTTAAATCCAAAACTATTAAGTACTGGGCAAAGGGGGAGATACCTGGTACCAAATGATGTCACTTCCCTTCCCCTCCACACACACATTTTGAGGATTGTGTCTCTGATTATATGTGTCTGTATTCTCCCTTTCTTCTGTCATTTATACCACATGCAAACTCCTAAGGGTATATCTATTCCTGCTTGTTCCCCAATCCAAAGTGGAGTGCCTTTGAATTGTTGGATCCACTGTACCACTGCCACTAATAAAGCTGTTTGGTAATAATACATAATATTAGAGACTGAAAGTCCTCCTCTAGCTTTCTCCTGTTGCAATATTTGTGATCTAATCCTTGCCCTTTTTGAATTTTATTTAAACACCTTTTTGAAACCTTAATTGGGAATGTAAGAAAGACAAATAAAAATCTAGGCAAATTTTTCATCCTAACGACTGTAGTTCTCCCTAGCTATGAAACAGGCAATTTTGTCCACTTCTTGAGATCCTGTACAGCTTTATGCAACGCCCTCATTATTCTCAGTGATATTACATTGTCAGAGAACATTATTCCCAAATATTTGACTCCTCTTGTTTTACATTTTGAACCTGTTATATACTCAAATTTCACTTTTCATTCCCTTTTCATATATAATGATAATATTTCCAATTTTCTTGGGTTCACTTTAATGTCCAGAAACATTACCAAATTCATTTAACTTGTTTTTGAGAATTCTAGCTGATGTTATGGGGTCTTGCAACAAAAACACAGATCAGCTGCATATAGCATTGTTTTATATTCATACTGATTTAAATTAATGCCTATCAACGTTTTAATGTACGTATTGATAAGCAGTTAGTTCATTGAAAATAATGTGAAAATAATCTAGGTGATTTTTTTTTCCTTTCCTGGTTTTAACCAACAGGCTCCTGAGTAGCTTACACATAAGTAATCCAGAGGAATAACCATGCTGTCTGTTGCAGCAAAAACAACAGAGTCTTATAGCACCTTAAATACTACCATATTTATTATGACCTAACTGCAGTAACATCATAATTACAATCCCGTGCAAATGCCACTTAAATCAGCAACTGAGAGAAAACAGGTGATCTTGATTTTGACACATTTGAGTTGAAATCCTGTATGAGCTCTGGCCCCATTTTTGTAGGTAACTGGATCCAGAATTGTAACCTTGAGTCCAATCTGATGAATGTTTACTCAGAAGTATGTCCCACTTTCAATGGAAGTTGCTCCCAAGTATGAATACAGAGGGCTGCAGCCATGAAGCCCAGACCTGCTTCCCTTTGTTGTTGTTGTTGTTGTTCAGTCGTTCAGTCGTGTCCGACTCTTCGTGACCCCATGGACCATAGCACGCCAGGCCTTCCTGTCCTGCGTTCTCTCCCGGAGCGTGCTCAAGTTCATATTCATTGCATCGGTGATGCTATCTAGCCATCTCATCCTCTGCCGTCCCCTTCTCCTTTTGCCTTCAGTCTTTCCCAGCATCAGGGTCTTTTCCAGGGAGTTTTCTCTTCGCATTAGGTGGCCAAAATATTGGAGCTTCAGCTTCATTATCTGTCCTTCCAATGAGCAGTCAGGGTTGATTTCCTTTAGGATGGACTGATTTGACCTCCTTGCAGTCCAGGGGACTCGTAAGAGTCTTCTCCAGCACCACAGTTCGAAAGCATCAATTCTTCGGCGCTCAGTCTTCCTTATAGTCCAGCTCTCACAGCCATACATTACTACTGGGAAAGCCATAGCTTTGATTAGATGGACCTTTGTCGGCAAGGTGATGTCTCTGCTTCTTACTATGCTGTCTAGGTTGGCCATAGCTTTCCTCCCAAGGAGCAAGCGACTTTTAATTTCATGGCTACAGTCACCGTCTGTGGTGATCTTGGAGCCCAAGAAAGTAAAATCTGTCACTGCTTCCATTTCTTCCCCTTCTATATGCCAGGAAGTGATAGGGCCAGATGCCATGATCTTAGTTTTTTTAATGTTGAGTTTCAAACCAGCTTTTGCACTCTCCTCTTTCACCCTCAACAAGAGGCTCTTGAGATCCTCTTCGCTTTCTGCCATTAGGGTGGTATCATCTGCATATCGGAGGTTGTTGATAATTCTCCCGGCAATCTTAATTCCGACCTGTGATTCATCCAACCCGGCATTTCTCATGATGTACTCTGCATATAAGTTAAATAAGCAGGGTGGCAATATGCAGCCTTGTCGTACTCCTTTCCCAATTTTGAACCAATCGGTTGTTCCATCTCTGGTTCTTACTGTTGCTTCTTGACCCTCGTACAGGTTTCTCAGGAGACAGGTAAGGTGGTCTGGTACTCCCATCACTTTAAGAATTTGCCACAGTTTGTTGTGATCCACACAATCAAAGGCTTTAGCGTAGTCAATGAAGCAGAAATAGACGTTTTTCTGGAATTCTCTTGCTTTCTCCATGATGCAGCGAATGTTGGCGATTTGATCTCTAGTTCCTCTGCCTCTTCTAAACGCAGCTTGTACTTCCTGGAGTTCTCGGTTCGCATACTGCTGAAGTCTAGCTTGTAGGATTTTGAGCATCACCTTGCTGGCATGTGAAATGAGCGCAATTGTGCGGTAGTTTGAACACTCTTTGGCATTGCCCTTCTTTGGAATTGGAATGTAAACTGACCTTTTCCAGTCTTGTGGCCACTGTTGAGTGTTCCAGATTTGTTGGCATATTGAAAGCAGCACTTTAACAGCATCATCTTTTAGGATTTTAAATAGCTCGGCTGGAATACTGTCATCTCCGCTAGCTTTGTTGTTACTAATGCTTCCTAAGGCCCACTTGACTTCACTCTCGAGGATGTCCGGCTCAAGTTCAGTGACCGCACTATCATGGCTATCAGGGACATTCAGATCTTTCCTGTATAGTTCTTCTGTGTATTCTTGCCACCTCTTCTTAATCTCATCTGCTTCTGTTAGGTCCCTGCCTTCTTTGTCCTTTATCATGCCCGTCTTTGCACAAAACGTTCCCTTGAGATCTCCAATTTTCTTGAAGAGATCTCTAGTCTTTCCCATTCTGTTGTTTTCCTCAATTTCTTTGCATTGTTCATTTAAGAAGGCCTTCTTGTCTCTCCTTGCTATTCTCTGGAACTCTGCATTCAGTTGGGTATATCTTCCCCTTTCTCCCTTGCTTTTCGCTTCCCTTCTTTCGTGAGCTACTTGTAAAGCCTCATCAGACAGCCACTTGGCTTTCTTGCATTTCTTTTTCTTTGGGACGGATTTCGTTGCTGCCTCCTGAACAATGTTACGGACCTCCGTCCATAGTTCCTCAGGCACTCTGTCTATCAGGTCTAATCCCTGAAATCTATTCCTCACCTCCACTGTATATTCATACGGGATATGATTTAGGTCATACCTGAACGGTTTAGTGGTTTTCCCGACGTTCTTCAATTTAAGCCGAAATTTTGCAAGAAGCAGCTCATGATCTGAGCCACAGTCAGCTCCAGGTCTTGTTTTTACTGACTGTATGGAGCTTCTCCATCTTTGGCTGCAAAGGACATAATCAATCTGATTTCGATATTGACCATCTGGTGATGTCCATGTGTAGAGTCGCCTCTTGTGCTGTTGGAAAAGAGTGTTTGCTATGATCAGCATGTTCTCTTGGCAAAACTCTATTAGCTTTTGTCCTGCTTCATTTTGTACACCAAGGTCATGCCTGTCTGTTATCCCGGTGATTTCTTGACTTCCTACTTTAGCATTCCAATCCCCTATGATAAAGAGGACATCTTTTTTTGGTGTTAGTTCTAGAAGGTGTTGTAGGTCTTCATAGAACCGATCAACCTCAGCTTCTTCGGCCTCAGTGGTTGGGGCATAGACTTGAATTACTGTGATGTTGAATGGTTTGCCTTGGATTCGTACTGAGATCATTCTATCATTTTTAAGATTGTACCCCAGTACTGCTTTTCCCACCCTTTTGTTGACTATGAGTGCTACTCCATTTCTTCTAAGGGATTCTTGCCCACAATAGTAGATATGATGGTCACCTGAATTAAATTCGCCCATGCCTGTCCATTTTAGTTCGCTGATTCCCAAGATGTCGATGTTCAATCTTGCCATCTCATGTTTGACCACCTCCAGCTTACCTTGATTCATTGATCTGACATTCCAGGTTCCTAAACAATATTGTTCTTTACAGCATCGGATTTTCTTTTCACCGCCAGACACATCCACAGCTGAGTGTCCTTTCGGGTTTGGCCCAGCCGCTTCACTCTTTCTGGCGCTGCTTGGAAATACCCTCTGCTCTTCCCCAGTAGCATATTGGACACCTTCCGACCTGAGGGGCTCATCTTCCGGCGTCGTATCTTTTAGCCTTGTGATACATTCCATGGGGTTTTCTTGGCAAGAATACTGGAGTGGGTTGCCATTTCCTTCTCCAGTGGACCACATTTTGTCAGAACTCTCTGCCATGACCTGTCCGTCTTGGGTGGCCCTGCACGGCATAGCTTATGGCTTCACTGAGTTACGCAAGCCCCTTCGCCACAACAAGGCAGTGATCCCTACATGAACTCAAAGTGTCTTACAAGTTTTCTTTAGGAAACAGTAGACAATAAAACAGTACATTAAAAGGGGAGAAAACCCAGCAAATAAGACACTCAACACTAAAATAGTGTTTCTTTTCCTCCTTAATAGTGAGATTGAATTGGCATTTTAGTGTATGCCAAGCTGGACCTATTGAGACTGTTAATCAGGATGGTATTGTTGTTGCTGGTTGCTGGCTTCTTAAGATTCCATGAAGTACTGTAGAGTTAACAAATTGCACAACTGACAGACTGCTTCTGACAGCCATGCTTCTGGATGTTACCCTTGACACCCTTGCACTTAATTTTGATTGAACTACTGTATTAGCATCATCCAATATCAATGCAGCCAAACAACGATTAGGCAGCTATAAATTAAATATGCTTGGTGCACAGGTATAAATAAAAATGCCAGTAGCTCAAGCAAACTACATTAAACACACTCTATTTTTTGTCAAAGTCAGTGTTTTGTTTTTTAAAGATGCAACTGGGAATCTGATGCCCTGCAATTCTAAACATACTTGCCAATTATGGTTGACACCTAGCCAGATTTTTAATGCCTAGGTTCTATTTTTAGTAAAGATGATGACCCTGCAGCCAGTGGCCTGATTCTTAGTCAAGTCACCTCACCACTCAGTATATCTATTTGCCACCATTTTGCAACTAGAGAATGATGCTGTTCCACCACACAGCTTTATTAGAATTATGGTGGTTTCCACCAAATCACTTTCAGAACCTAAGGTATTTATTCTTCAAATGAAGATGGGAAATAGAGCAGTGAAATATATAATCCAAACCAGAATATCACAGGAGTCCCTGAGATACATTGGTTAAATGGCTGATGGGTGGAAGCGTCTTGGTGAGCTCTACCATGGCTTCCACTTTCCATGTTACAGTAGCTCTTCAGGCACTCCAAGCAAGTGAGCCAGTTTCTGCTAAAACTTTGGTACCACTTACTCTTTTTCGAACACTGGAAATGGAGGCTGCTTATTCTCTTTCACAAAAAAGACAGGAGGAGATGGACTAACTGCTGTCCTTGCTATGGATCCAGCAGGATGTGGCTTTTGCTCCTAAAATGCCTGTACCTTTTCATGAGGTAGGGATTAGAACTCAGCTGTTGTTACTCTGGCTTCAAAACTTTCCATGTCTTGAAAAACAACAAATGAGTCTGTTTCTTCTATTACAGTTTGTCTGGAAAGCAGGTATGGGGTCTGTTGTGGGTCTTGCACTCCTCAATATTTGCTTTAATTACCTGGATGAAGAAAAAAAGTGTCCTCATTAAGTTGGAAGATAGTAGGGCAGAGGGAGGAACTGTATCCCTATGCTTATTCTCCTGCTAATTAACATTTTCTGGCACCATGCACATGTATGTACACACACACACACACAATCACTCAGGTACATCCACACACAAACAGTGTGTAGTAAGCTGTATAATGGAAGCCTTTCAGATGGAGAGCTGCATAACTGAAGCCCCCCTGGAAAGAACATTCCAGCTCTTGTCTGACTCCACCCACTCAGGCTGGCCATTGGCTCCTTCCTGGCAGAAACAATATGAGGAGCCTTTCTACCTCACTGGTTTTTTGCTGGAGCAATAACGAGCTTTTCTACACGAGATTGTTAATCCACTGCATCTACTTTTGGTTTTGTTGCAGAATTGAGATCCCAAGCACTACATGAAGAATATTTCCTTTCCTGCTTTTCCACTACATAACCTCTAAGTGACACTGTGGTATAGCAGACTAGTGCAAATACAGAAGTGAAAAGAAGGGTTTTCTTTTGCTTTTAAAATACCGCATTTTCCCTGCTCTAAAAAAAATCACCCAAAGTGCTCTTTCAACACAGAAGCGAAATCGGAGGGTTACAATGTCGTCTAAAGAAACCATAAACAACCGTGAGCAGGGAATAATGAGTGCATAATAAATACCTCGTGTAAAATGCTTCAAGGTCTCCCTGAGCTCTGGTATGTCTATGTTTGTAGTCATTCTTTGGTCCTCTGGTTTTGTCCTCTGCTCCTGACTGCTTTAGCTGGGTTCATCCTCTGATCTTGACTTAGCAGCCCAGACTCCTGGCTTCCAGCTCCTGGCTTACACCAGACTGCTGCCCGTGGTCCACTCCTGACAAATACACACTCCACACACTTCACTGATTCCGCCTCCTACCCAAGATTTCAGCATTGCCTTTTTTTTTTTTTTTTAAAGAAGATGGTCTGTGACTACATCCAAGGCAAATGAACTAATCCAGGATGTTAGCCTAAGCCTACCAATATATGTTGTCTTATGATAAAAGATGTTGTTGTTTATTCAGTCAATCACTTCCGACTCTTCGTGACTTCATGGACCAGCCCACGCCAGAGCTTCCTGTCGGCCGTCGCCACCCCCAGCTCCCCCAAGGTTGAGTCCGTCACCTCCAGGATATCATCCATCCATCTTGCCCTTGGTTGGCCCCTCTTCCTTTTGCCTTCCACTTTCCCTAGCATCAGCATCTTCTCCAGGGGATCCTGTCTTCTCATTATGTGGCCAAAGTACTTCAGTTTTGCCTTTAATATCATTCCCTCAAGTGAGTAGTCTGGCTTGATTTCCTGGAGTATGGACTGGTTTGATCTTCTTGCAGTCCAAGGCACTCTCAGAATTTTCCTCCAGCACCACAGTTCCAAAGCATCTATCTTCCTTCGCTCAGCCTTCCTTATGGTCCAGCTCTCACAGCCATAGGTTACTACGGGGAATACCATTGCTTTAACTATGCAGACCTTTGTTGTCAGTGTGATGTCTCTGCTCTTCACTATTTTATCAACATTTGTCATTGCTGTCCTCCCAAGAAGTAAACATCTTCTGATTTCCTGGCTGCAGTCAACGTCTGCAGTAATCTTTGCGCCTAGAAAGACAAAGTCTGTCACTGCCTCCACGTTTTCTCCCTCTATTTGCCAGTTCTCAATCAAGCTGGTTGCCATAATCTTGGGTTTTTTGAGGTTTAACTGCAACCCAGCTTTTGCACTTTCTTCTTTCACCTTCGTCATGAGGTTCCTCAGCTCCTCCTCGCTTTCAGCCATCAAAGTGGTATCATCTGCATATCAGAGATTGTTAATGTTTCTTCCAGCGATTTTAACTCCAGCCTTGGCTTCATCAAGCCCAGCATGTCGCATGATGTGTTCTGCATACAGGTTGAATAGGTAGGGTGAGAGTATACAACCCTGCCGTACTCCTTTCCCAATCTTAAACCAGTCCATTGTTCCGTGGTCTGTTCTTACCGTTGCTACTTGGTTGTTATACAGATTCCTCAGGAGGCAGACAAGATGACTTGGTATCCCTGTACCACCAAGAATTTGCCACAATTTGTTATGATCCACACAGTCAAAGGCTTTAGAATCAATTTAAAGGACAATAGTACTATGGATTACACCTTGGTTCAAGCCAGGCTGGAAGTTGGTAATTTAGAGAGACTAGGGTGGGGAAAACCGAAGGTGAGTAAAGCTCAAACCTTACGAGCATTTGACCAGCCTTTAATATTCTGAACCCTCTGAAATCTGGCTGTATGTGATATTCAGTTCCTTTATGTGTAAATGAATCTCAGAACTGTATGCCAAGCCAGCATAAAGGTTTTACACTGTGTTTGTTGTTCAAACCAGTTCCACTGAATACAACAGAAAACATTTCACTAGCTTCCCACAAGCCTTACCTTTCTACTCTACACAGCTTCAAATACATTCACATTTAAGCTATTATATTATCTCTAAGCACAGATTTCATGTCATTACATTATCTCCAAAGTTTTCAGATTAGCTTGGCAAAGTACAATGCAATATAAATTCATTTTTCAGGAGAAGCAACCCAGAAACTTCATAACAGAGATAGTTTAATATAAGAATCAGCTGGGTTTGTTTTGTTTTCTGTTGTTATTCCTTTCCCATTATCAGTCTGAACCCAAAAAATATAGAGTAATTCTCTACCTGGAGCTTAATCTTAAACAATAATGAGTAAACAGCTTTCATTTGATCTGTGCAAACCTGAAGAGTGTTTGAAAAAGTGCCAGGGGCCTGTGGCGTTATTGAGATATCGGCAGAGACGTTTCTCTGAGTTATAGAACGGATGGAAAAGACCCCTCTTAGCATTTGCAAAGGCTGTTACAGCAGATTAAGTTTAGATCAATGATGTGCTTGATTATCTAACTTTATTCTACAAATCCCCTTTCAGGTTCTGGTGTTGCCAACCATGAAAATTAAGACAGTTTACAAAGCTCAATAGCACTCCTTCCAGGCTTTACCTTACCTTAGGAACAAGGCAACTGATTCTCAACTATGAGTATCTCTCACTGAACAACTGTGGCTGGCAGATGGACTGATAGACAGATAGATAAAAGCTCTGTCTTCTGAGCCTGGGCAAGGATTCTCAGACAGTATCATTGGAAGCCATTGGAAATCAAGGGGGAAAGTCTGAGCATTTCTAAGCATTTCTCCCAAACAAATAGGTATTTGTTGTTGTCGTTGTTGTTGTTGTTGTCATTATTTAAGGCTTTTAATGCATAACGTCTATTAAAATTATTATATTATTTGTAGGTTTGTTAACTTTATATTCAAAAATATCGCTTTCTAAACGATAGAAACAGACCAGGAAATCCGGTATGTTAAGAAAGTTGATGGTTAGCTCAGCAACAACATGGCAGCAGCTTGCAAGGCATGAATAGAGCCTGGTGGCCTGGGGATGGAATCAAGAGCAAGAAAATTATTGCTGAACTGGCTATGATGTTTACTGGCTTTTCAGATGCCAGTGCTAAACATGGCCTTACTGGACAAACAAGTGACAACCCCAATTTTTTTTTCCTCACACCAATATTTTGAAATTGGTAAAACTAAAGTGAAATTTACAAAGGGCAGAATCCAAAGGGGCGCTTACACCCCCACCTATTCCTTTCTGCCCTGCCAATTCCTTTTTGCAAGCGGTAGCTCCCACTAATTCCTTTGCACAAGCACGATCTACCAGTTATGCAAGGAAGATTTCGCATTTCCCAGGGGAAGCCCCAAAATGAATGGAAATGCTCATTTCTGAAAGGAGGCAGGTTGGTAGAGCTCCCTTATAGCTCCCGTAGAGCACCACCAACCTGCTTCCTTTCGGAAATGAGTGTTTCCGCTGGTTTCAGGATGCCCTGGAAGCCTAAATTACCACTGCACAAGCGGGGGGGGGGACTGCTTGTGCAGCAGAATTGGTGGGGTATAGAAGAGAATTGGCACGATCATGTGTGCCCCATTGGGTTCTGCCCGTTATTGACAGATATTCAAAGAATGGCAAATGATTGTTTTTTCCTTTGAAAGTTCACTTTTAAAATTCTGAATTGAGGTATTCTTTTTTAAAATGTCAGCTTTCAGGATTCAATACTTTTACACTGTGTTTTTAAAAGGAATCCAGCAGCACTCACAATAGGGCACACTGGTGAAAAAAAAAATAAAATGCAGGGATTTTGGCAAGCACCATTGGATTAGGAACTTTCATTTTATTTAGTTTAAATCATTGCTACTCTAGAAATGTCTCAGTATTGTTTCCATTTTACAGATGGAAAATGCAGACTAAGAGTTAACGTCTCACCAAAGTCAGTCTGGGAGACCATTTATTATTTTATTTAAATTACTTGTATACCTCTTGAGATCACAAGATCTCTAAGCACTTTACATAAAAATACATAAAATCCAATATAAAAACAATAATAAATACATTAAAAACATTGCAAAAACAGTAAAGCAGAGCAGTGCAATTATAAGTCAGGGAAAACCTGAATAAACAGGTTCATCTGAAGTTCACCACAGTTTCTGTCTCCTGGACCACATGTGGGAGAGTGTTCCCGAGGGTGGGTGCCACCACCAAGAAGGCTTGTTTATGTGCCATTGCTTGGCACGTTATCAGTGCCTGGATAACAGACTGGTTGGAAACTCCATGTCTTGAGTTTTGAGTTCCATCATGGAATAAAGGCAGGATATAAATGTAATCAAATGACTAGTGAATACATTTAGAGAACAATCCTGTGGTTCCTAGGCAGGCTCCTAGGGGTCACAGGATTGTTTGAAAAACCCCATCCAAGGTCATAGATGGAGCTCTGACCTGAAAGCGTTTTTTCTGACATTGGAGCTCTGCTCCTGGCTCTTCCCAGCCACTGCAGAAGTTTAACCGTTGGTTCCCTCTACCAGGTTTATGGGCGGAGAAAGAGTGGTCGAGGACCCAAGGGATCCTAAACCCTCCCAGATCCCAACTATGCCTTTTCCTAAGGGAAAGTTAGGCCCCTCTGAGTTTTCCTTTCTGGAGGATACAGAGGCAAAAAATGCCTCCACTATTCCTTCTGACCTGCCAGCAAGAGGCTCCAAGATCAGAGTGCTCTGTCAGAGTGCTCTTCATCCATAGGAGTGTGCTGTTAAATCGTCCAAAATCCAGAGTTGGGCCTGGGTTCCATGCTAGCAAACACTGCACATGAATTACTTCCTCTGCAACCCCTTTTCTACTGCTAAACATGCACAAAAACACTTGCCATTTATTTGTTTGTTTATTTATTTAATTTACAAGATTTATATACTGTTCTACATCCAGCAGGATTTCTGAGCAGTGAACAATAAAAGTAATCAGAATCATAGTGCAAAATTTTAATCTTTAAAATCAGACTAAAACAATAAAACTGTGGCTGGTCAATCAGGGAAGGCTTGCTCAAATTAAAATGTATTCAGCAGACACTGAAAACAAAATAATGTTGGTGCGTGCCTGACATCAACAGGCAGGGAGTTCCACAGAGAGGGAGCCAGTACAGTGAAGGCTCTACTCCAAGTGGATTCTAAACAGGGGCACAGGTCCACCCAGAACCACCAGGAGCACCTCATCTGATGACCTCAGTGACTGGGAGGTCTGGGAACGGAGGAGGCGCTCTCTTAATTTTTAAAAATATATATAGTATGTATTATAATAGTGGATAATTCAGGATAACAGAATTACCAAGCTAAATTACAATCACAAGTGCCCTTTCTCAAAAGTAGCCATTACCTGTACTTTAGAGACAACTTGGTCTAAAATTGTAAGTAAAGTAAACAATTTGGCAGAGGGCAGTTTGATTTCCACATGGTGCAAATCTTCATTTCTAGCTAGATCGCTGTCTGCTTACCTCTTTAAGCATGACTCACAGTGATCTTTATTGTCCAACACAAGCCCCATTTGATTTTGGTTCAGATTCCTAATAAGAAAGCTCTGGATTATGGCTCAGGCTTGGTCCAGTTCTCTCTTCTTGTTTTAAGGATGCAATCAGCAATGGATTCTGTATCCATGTAAAAACACGACAAACAGTTCCACATATCTGTTGAACAACTCTACAAACGAAGATCATATGTTATTGCATTGTGACTAAAAGGCCATTGTTACATTCATTAGTCTTCTCTCAGGCACTGCATGCCCCTTGCTCCTCAGGGTGCAAATAAAACGTTTGCTAAGCCATTAAAAGGAATTAAAGTACAAGCAGCTGTTATCAACAGCATTTTAAAGGAATACAGAAAGTACAAGAGGAATGCTATATAACACAAGATAGAAAAGCAATATAAAAAGGTTCATATTCTGCATATTTTGCACACAAATAAGGGAACTCGGGGACAGGTAGGGATGGATGAGAAATCGGTTTCTGTTCATTTTTAAACAGAATTTACCCAATTCACGCCTCCCAGAACTGAACATTCTGAATGCAAACTGCAGTCTGAAGTCTGTAATTTCTGATCTTGAGATGCAATTTGCACAGCAAAAATGTGTTTGAAAAATATGCATAAAATTTTTTTTTGAATAATGGGCACACAAATGCTTTCATTAATGGGAGAAAAACATGTACATTTTAAAAATGTGCACAGTTGGTGCATACATTTGGAAAAATGAGCAGAAAAATACAAATGAGTTTTCATGCAGAAAAAACACAAAATCTCACAATTCGACACAGACACAAGTCAGAGTAAGCTTTGAAATCAGGGAACTTCGATGAGCTCGGCTCGGGTTTTGCTGACTCACACTGTAAGTGATCTCTCTCTCTCTCTCTCTCTCTCTCTCTCATCCTATAGTACATCTTCATGCTGCGACCCCACCTATGAATAATCTGAAGCTGGACAGAGGATCATGAGTTGGGATAGAGAGAAAAACCCCTGTAATTCCCTTGGCACATGAAATGGTAATAAGAGACTGCACTCTGAATCAGGAAATCCCCAGTTCCTGCTTGCCATGAACTCATTAGCTGTCCTTAAGGACTGCAAACAGGGTAGTTTTGCATGGGCGTTTAGTGGAAGAGGTTGTGAGGGAGTCCATGGAAATGGCAGAGTCATCTGGAATGCCTAGCTCTATGAAAATAGATGGAGTTGCTCCAGTGACTTGCAGGGCATGTGCCGTGTTCGTCTGCCTGCCTGAGGACAACAGGAACCACACCTGCTGCAAGCTAGTAGCCCTCATGGAAGAAAAAGTATGAGGCTTGAGGCATGCCTCTGTACACCTCAATTTATCAGAGTGAGAGGTTTTTAGATGAGAGGTAGGAGGCCCTCCTGAATGAGGAACAGTAGGGGGAAGTTTCCAAGGGAGAGGAAGCTAACCATCAAATTGAGGAGGAGCAGACATGTGATAGTGGTTGGAGACTCCCTACTGAGGGGGATGGAGGCAGCTGTGTGCACTCCAGATATCATCTTGGAGGGTGTGTTGCCTTCCTGGAGTATGTACAGAGAGATTACTGAGATTCATCAAACCAAATGATTAGTATCCTCTCCTTTTGATCCATGTGGGAACACATTATACAGCCAGAAGAAATGTTGAATGAATCTACAAAGACTACGAGGCACTGGGTAGAAAAGTGAAGGAACTGTGGGCACAAGTGGTGTTTTCATCAGTACTTCCTGCAGCCCAGAATAAATAAGGACATGGTTAGAGAGGACATAGCCATTTTAAATAGTTCAAGCCTCAAGGGCCAGATGAATTTATTTATTTATTTATTATTATTATTTATTATTGCATTTATATCCCGCCTTTTTTCCTCTTGCAAGGAACCCAAGGCGGCTTACATTATCCTCCTCCTCTCCATTTTATCCTCACAACAACAACCCTGTGAGGTAGGTTGGGCTGAGAGTGTGTGACTGGCCCAAATCACCCAGTGAGCTTCCATGGCCGAGTGGGGACTAGAACCCGGATCTCCCAGCTCCCAGTCCAACACTCTTGCCACTACACCACACTGGCTTAATTAATTAATTAATTAATTAAATGTAATTAATGAATTACATCCCTGGGTTCTGAAGGAGCTTGCAGATGTTATTTCAGAGCTGCTGTCTGTAATTTTTGATAACTCCTGGAGAACAGAGATGGTGACAGAAGGCCGGAGACAGACAAATGTTGTTCCCATCTTCAAGAAGGGGAAAAAGGTAGATCTGGGAAACTACAGACCAGTCGGCCTGACATCAATACCAGGCAAAAATTCTTGAACAGATCATTAAGCGGTCAGCCTGTGATCGTCTAGAAAATAATCCACAGCTGGTTGAGCAACTGTACTCAGTGAGTGATAATTAATGGCTCAGCATTAGGGATGGCAGCGAATTTCTCCCCGAAACTTCGGGGGGCCGAGCACCAACGTGTTCGGCCCCCCAAACAAGTTTCGGGGAGAAATTCTCCCCCCCCTGCACCCCGCACCCCCCCCGGGACGGGACTTACCTTTGCCGAATGTCCCTCCCGGCGGCGGGTCCGGCCAGCGGTTCGGCGGGTGTTTGTGTGGGGCGGGAGCAGCAGCCGGTCTTTCGACCAGCTGCCGCCGCCGCCATTCCAATAAAAGAAAAAAAAAACAAACACCCCCGTGATAGGCTACGTGACGATTAGCGTAGCCTATCATGGCTAGATTTGCAAAATCAGCCGTGATAGGCTACGTAAATCGTCACGTAGCCTATCACGGGTGACTTAAAAAAAAAAAAAAAGCGCTCCCATAGGGAGCCGCCATTCCCATTCCTTATTTGGTCGCTGTAGTCTACGTAAATCTTTTTTTTTTTTAAAGTCACCCGTGATAGGCTACGTGATGATTAACGTAGCCTATCATGGCTGACTTTGCAGATCTAGCCGTGATAGGCTACGTTAATCGTCACGTAGCCTATCATGGGGGCGTTTTTTTTTTTTTTTTAAACTTTGGAGTTCGCGGCCGGGCGAGGTGCCTCCTCCCCGGCCTGAATTTCGGCCGGGCGAGGCGGGAAGCCTCCCCCCCCCGGCCTGAACTTTGCGGGGGGAGCAGCGAAGCGCCTCCCCCCCACCGCGAACAAGCTTTGACGACAGGTAAGTGACTTTTGTCCACCCCTACTCAGCATCCTCCTGGAGGAAAGTCTTGAGTGGAGTGCTGCAGGGCTCTGAACTAGGCCTTGTGCTGTTCAATGTTTTATAAATGACTTGGTTGAGGGTGCAGAGGGGTTGCTTATCAGATTTGCAGATGACACACAGCTAGGAGGGATAGCCAACACCATAGAACTTAGGAGCATGATTCAAAAGGATCAAGACAGGCTGAAAGGCCAAACCTAACAAGATGAGATTCAACAGAGATAAATGTAAAGACTTGCATTTAGTTACAAAAAATCAAAGACACAAGTATAGGATGGGGAAGACTTGGCTTTACAGCAGTACATGTGAAAAGGACCTAGGTGTCTTAGTGGATCACAAGCTGAGTATAAGCCAGCAGTGCAATGTGGCAGTGAAGAAATCTAATGCAGTCTTGGGCAGCATTAACAGAAGCATAGTGTCCAGATCGTGGGAAGTAATAGTTCTACTCTGTTCTGGGTTAGTCAGGCCACATTTGAAGTACTGTGTTCAGTTCTGGGCAGCCCATTTTAAGAAGTACATTGACAAGTTGGAGCATATCCAGAGAAGGGTAACCAGGATGGTGAGGGATCTGGAAATTAAGTCCTACGAGGATTGGTTGAAAGAGCTGGGTATGTTTAGCCTGGAGAAGAGAAGATGAATGAGAGACATGATGTTGTTGTTTATTCGGTCAGTCGCTTCCGACTCTTCATGACTTCATGGACCAGCCCATGCCAGAGCTTCCTGTTGGCCGTCGCCACCCCCAGCTCCCCCAAAGTCGAGTACGTCACCTCCAGATTATCATCTATCCATCTTGCCCTTGGTCGGCCCCTCTTCCTTTTGCCTTCCACTTTCCCTACCATCAGCATCTTCTCTAGGGTATCTTGTCTTCTCATTATGTGGCCAAAGTACTTCAGTTTTGCCTTTAATATCATGCCGTCAAGTGAGCAGTCTGGCTTGATTTCCTGGAGTATGGACTGGTTTGATCTTCTTGCAGTCCAAGGCACTCTCAGAATTTTCCCCCAGCACCACAGTTCAAAAGCATCTATATTCCTTTGCTCAGCCTTCCTTATGGCCCAGCTCTCGCAGCCATAGGTTACTACGGGGAATACCATTGCTTTAACTATGCAGACCTTTGTTGTCAGTGTGAGGTCTCTGCTCTTAACTATTTTATCCAGATTTGTCATTGCTGTCCTCCCAAGAAGTAAACGTCTTCTGATTTCCTGGCTGCAGTCAGCGTCTGCAGTAATCTTTGCGCCTAGAAAGACAAAGTCTGTCACTGCCTCCACATTTTCTCCCTCTATTTGCCAGTTCTCAATCAAGCTGGTTGCCATAATCTTGGGTTTTTTGAGGTTTAACTGCAACCCAGCTTTTGCACTTTCTTCTTTCACCTTCGTCATGAGGTTCCTCAGCTCCTCCTCGCTTTCAGCCATCAAAGTGGTACCATCTGCACATCTGAGATTGTTAATGTTTCTTCTAGCGATTTTAACTCCAGCCTTGGCTTCATCAAGCCCAGCACGTCGCATGATGTGTTCTGTGTACAAGTTGAATAGGTAGGGTGAGAGTATACAACCCTGCCGTACTCCTTTCCCCATCTTAAACCAGTCCGTTGTTCCATGGTCTGTTCTTACCGTTGCTACTTGGTCGTTATACAGATTCCTCAGGAGGCAGACAAGATGACTTGGTATCCCCATACCACCAAGAACTTGCCACAATGTGTTATGATCCACACAGTCAAAGGCTTTAGAATAGTCAATAAAACAGAAATAGATGTTTTTCTGAAACTCCCTGGTTTTCTCCATTATCCAGCAGATATTGGCAATTTGGTCTCTAGTTCCTCTGCCTTTTCTAAACCCAGCTTGTACATCTGGCAATTCTCGTTCCATGAATTGCTGGAGTCTATCTTGCAAGATCTTGAGCATTACCTTGCTGGCATGTGAAATAAGTGCCACTGTTTGATAGTTTGAACGTTCTTTGGTGCTTCCCTTTTTTGGTATGGGGATATAGGTTGATTTTTTTCCAATTGTTGGCCATTCTTATGTTTTCCAAATTTGCTGGCATATGGCATGCATCACCTTGACAGCATCATCTTGCAAGATTTTAAACAGTTCAGCTGGGATACTGTCATCTCCTGCTGCCTTGTTATTAGCAATGCTTCTTAAGGCCCATTCAACCTCACTCTTCATGATGTCTGGCTCTAGCTCACTGACCACACCGTCAAATCTATCCCTGATATTATCCTTCCTATACAGATCTTCTGTATAGTCCTGCCACCTTTTCTTGATCTCTTCTGCTTCTGTTAGGTCCCTGCCATCTTTGTTTTTGATCATACCCATTTTTGCCTGGAATTTACCTCCAATGTTTCTAATTTTCTGGAAGAGGTCTCTTGCCCTTCCTATTCTATTATCTTCTTCTTCTTCTTCTTCTTCTGCGCATTGCTTGTTTAAAAATAATTCCTTATCTCTTCTGACTAACCTCTGGAATTTTGCATTTAATTGAGCATATCTCCCCCTATCATTGTTGCCTTTTGCTTTCCTTCTTTCTTGGGCTGCTTCCAGTGTCTCAGCAGACAGCCATCCTGCCTTGTTGGTTTTCTTTTTCTTTGGGATGTTTTTTGTAGGGATGTACGAAAGTCACTTACCTTTCGTGGATTATGTTGATGGTGGGGGGGAGGCATTCTGTCCCTCCCCCTGGAATCCTCGACGGGGGGGGAGGCATTCTGTCCCTCCCCCTGGAATCCTCGACGGGGGGGGGGGAGGCGCTCCGTTCCTCCCCCCCCCCGGAATCTTCCGCAGCCTGCTGTGCTCCATGGCAGCTCCGTGGAGCAGCCGGCCAGGCCCAGACAGCCCAGAGCCGTCCGCAGCTGGATTTCCAGCCACGGAGGGCTCTGGGGAAAAAAATAAACAAACCTGCATACGCAAATGGCGGCGGCTATGGCCGCCGCCATTTGCGTTCCTTATTTTTGCCATCTTAATCTACGTAAATATTTACGTAGACTAAGATGGCCCAAAATAAGGAATGCAAAAGGCGGCGGCCGTAGCCGCTGCCATTTGCGTATGCCTTTTTTTTTTTTTTACCCAGTCATTTTAGGCTATGTAAAAACTTACGTAGCCTATCACGTCTGGGTTAAAAAAAAAAAAAGCGTACGCAAATGGTGGCGGCCGTAGCTGCTGCCATTTGCGTATGCCTTTTTTTTTTTTTTACCCCATTTTAGACTACATAAAAACTTACGTAGCCTATCACGTCTCTTGAAAAAAACACACACCTGCAAATGGCGGCGGCAGCAGCCGGTTGAAAGACCAGCCGCCGCAGCTGCCGCCGCCCGGAAGATCCGCCCCAGGTAAGTCTCGTCCCAGGGGGGATCCGCGGGGTGGCAGGGGGGTGGCAGGCAGTTCCACCACAGATTTCGAATGCCAGTGCATTCGGCCTCACCGAGATCCATGGCAGAATTCTCTGCCATCCCTAGTTTTTTGTTGCCGCCTCCTGAACAATGTTGCGAACTTCTGTCCATAGTTCTTCCGGGACCCTATCTACTAAATCAAGTCCCTTAAATCTATTCTTCACCTCCACTGCATATTCATTAGGAATATTAGTGAGCTCATATCTAACTGATCTGTGGGTCTTCCCTCTTCTCTTTAGTCTGATTCTAAATTGTGCAATAAGAAGTTTGTGAACTACAATCCCACCTTTGGCTACAAAGGATGTAGTCAATCTGATTTCGGTGTCGACCGTCTGGTGAAGTCCATGTATAAAGTCGTCTCTTAGGTTGTTGGAAGAAAGTGTTTGTTATGCACAGTGAGTTGTCTTGGCAAAATTCTATCAGCCTATGTCCTGCTTCATTTTGTTCTCCCAGACCATGCTTGTCTGTAATTCCAGGTGTCGTTTGACTACCCACCTTAGCATTCCAGTCTCCTGTAATGAAAATAACATCTTTTTTTGGCATACTATCCAGTAGGTGCTGCAGATCCTCATAGAACTGATCTACTTCTGCTTCTTCAGCATCTGTGATTGGGGCGTATATTTGGATCACTGTGATGTTAAATGGCTTACCCTGAATTCAAATTGAGATCATTCTGTCATTTTTTGGATTGTATCCAAGCACTGCTTTAGCTACTTTATTATTAATTATGAAGACTCCTCCATTTCTTCTGTGGTCCTCTTGTCCACAGTAGTAGATCTGGTGGTCATTTGATGTGAAGTGGCTCATTCCAGTCCATTTCAGTTCGCTGACACTCAAAATGTCTATATTTAATCTTGACATCTCCCCAATAACCACATCCAATTTGTCCTGGCTCATAGATCTTACATTCCAGGTTCCTATGGTGTGTTGATCTTTAGAACATCATTCACCACCAGCACCATCGGCTGCTAGCCGTCCTTTCAGCTTTGAGCTAGCTGCGTCATCACATCTGGGGCTAGTTGAGCTTATCCTCTGTTCCTCCCCAGTAGCATTTTGACCATCGTCCGACCTGGGAGTCCCATCTTCCGATGGTATACCAACATATCTCTGGTTGTACTGATCCATTTAGTTTTCATGGCAAGAATACTGGGGTGGGTTGCCATTTCCTCCCCCAGGGATTGTATTTAGTCTGACCTCTCTGCCATGACCTTCTCGTCTTGGGTGTCCCTTCACAGTTTAGCTCATGATGTCATTGAGGTGCTCAAGCTCCAGCACCACGACAAGGTAACGATCTCCGAGAGACATGATAGTGGTCCTCAAATATCTGAAAGGCTGTCATGCAGAAGATGGAGCAGACTTGTTCTCTGTTGTTTCTGAGGGCAAGACTAAACCAGTGGGTGGAAATTGCAGGAAAGCAGATTTCAGCCTAATATTAGGAGAAATTTCCTAACAGTGAGGGCTGTTCTGCAGTAGAACACATTGCTTCAGGAGGTAGTGACATTTCCTTCACTGGAGGTATTAAACCAGAGGCTATCAGGGATGCTGTAGCTGCATTGTAGAACATGAAGTGAGCAGGGAGTTGGACTAGAAGATCTCCGAGGTCCCTTTGAACCCTATGATTCTATTATATCTGCATTTATGTGTACGTGCTTCTCCATGCGAATTCTGCTAGCCATGATTTATGAGTGAGAGGCATGTGGTAGATGGCTCAATGTAAGGTCTCCACACCCTTTAATTTAGTCCTGCCATTCCATATTGCACTTCACCCTCTCCTGTCTCCTCTGAAGGGCTACACATTCAGCATGTGGCATTACCTTTTTTTTTTAATTATATACCCTGTTACCATGATAAAGTATGGATTTCACCAAATAATCAAGAATTTCTCTCATTGCACTAACCACTGTATTTATGCTCAGATAATGTCCATCCACCTCCCTGTGCACAAATCAGCCCTTCTATCTGGGACAATAATATCAGATAAGATAACCATATGCAGAAAGAGCTGGATAACTTTGTCTCCCTCTGTTCACAAATACATTATTTATGAGTATATTCCTCTAGTGTATCCTCTGGTCTTAAAGATAATCTAAGAAACATATATAAAATACATTATTCACATTTTAAAAAATTCTTCATCACCAAATGTGGACTTTGTGAATATTTTTTACCCCATAAAATCAATCTATTTTTACTCAGAGCACAAAATATTTCTCACTATATTCCCTGGTCAAGATTTTATATATATATATATATATATATATACACACACACACACACACACACATACATACACACACACACACACACACACACACCACTAAATCAATGCAAGTAGGGATGTTGGAGGAATGCACAATGGATTCAAATGAGTTCAGATTTCTATGAATCAACCACTGGATTCCACAGCAGACCGGCTTTTTCTCAATCGCACAGATTCCATGGACTTGTGGATGAATTTTTTTAGGGGATTTGTGCAAATTCACACTTGAACAAATGTGCATTATGTTAATGTACATTATTCATTCATTCATTCATTCATTTCACTTCTATACCGCCCAATAGCTGAAGCTCTCTGGGCGGTTCACAAAAATTAAAACCACACGGTCCAACATAAAACAATATAAATATAAAATATGAAAGCTTAGAACCTCAATATAACAGTACAACCAGAATAAAGCCTAGCCGCAATGTGGAGATTTAAAATACAGATTTAAAACACCAGAGCTAAAAGACTAGGAAGCTAAAATGCTAAAATACTGGGAAAATAAAAAGGGTTGCCTGGTGCCAAAAGGAGTACAATGTAGGCGCCAGGCAAACCTCTCTAGGGAGCTCATTCCACAGCTGGGGTGCCACAGCACAAAAGGTGTAGCCACTCGTCCTGGTAGCCACCTGCCTCACTTCCTTTGGCAGAGGCTCATGGAGAAGGACCCCAAAAGATGACCTTAGGGTCCAGGGAGGCACATATGGCCCCAAGCCATTTAGGGCTTTGAATGTTAATACCAGCACTTTGAGTCAGGCCTGGAAATGGACTGGCAGCCAGTGCAGCGGGAAAAGTAATGTGATCTCATCTCTGTTAATACTCTTGCTGGACTATTCTGGACTAGCTGAAGTTTCCAGAACATTTTCAAAGCCAGCCCCACGTATAACACATTGCAGTAATCCAGATGAGAGGTTATCAGAGCATGGATAACTGTAGCTAGGTGTGCACTTGTGCAAAAGTGCATTTAACTCTAATGCACACTTGTGCTAATGCACAATTGCACAAGTGGTATAAAATCCTTGTACATGCATAAAAAAAATTCTGGTTCCATCAATGAGCGGATGATGGAATGAAAGATGCTTGACAATCCGTAAAATACAGATGGAACAGATTCAACCACATCCATACATCCCTAGATGTAAGTTAATCAGAGAAGATATGGGTAAACAAGTGCCCCAATCTTACTACACCTATATCTAAATCTGCAGATCTTGGCTGATTAGTAAAACAAACCCAACAACCCTGAAACTTCATAGATATAGGTGTCCTATACAGGGATACCTGTAGGCATGTGCCCACACATATTATTTAATTTAAGTGCAACTTAAAATCAACACAATAGATAAAGAGTTCCAGATTGTATGCACCAGTTTCTTTTATTGAAACAGGACTAAATGCACTGGGAATTCTACCTGTGTGAATCCTATTGAAAATACACAATTCTGCTTTTGCACAGGTTCAATTGGGGCTTGTGCAGTAGAACTCTGTAATGCTTTGTGCCCAAAGGAACCACATCAGTATGTATGTATGTATGACATTTCTAATCCGCCCAATAACTAATGTTCATTCAGAGCAAGGCTGTCCTGATGGATCAAGCATGTCTCCTATCCTACAAGTGTGAAGAAAGCTTAATTTGAGCTGGGATTTGCCAGGGCTTAGTCCAAAACCTATTTTTATTGCCAAGGATCAGCCACCAGAGATGTGAAAGACTAGTAAAGAAGAGAGTGGAAGCATCTTTTCACTTACCACTGAGGAATTACAACAGCCAGCCTCCACCCATCTGTGCAGTGGGGCATTTGCAGTCAAGCCATTGCAGTGGGCATTAGACAGTGAAACTAGATTGACTGGCTATATAATTCAAGACCAATGAAGCATAGGAAATGAGGAAACGGCATAAACATTGCTGAGAAAATGAGATTCATATGCAGTAATGTAAGATATGCATATCCCAGGCAGGAAATTCAATATAATTCTTTTGCAGCTGGCTTCTGTATCTAGGAGCAGTGGGGAACTTGCTTAGTTGTATCTGAGAAAGCCTCACTCTTCCTTGCCATTCTAGATGGGACTTACTAGATTTGCTCAGATTTCAACTATGTTTGCTGCTGTAAGACCTCTACAGAATTTCCAGTTCATTTTGTTTCTACCATGTATATGGATAAAGGGGGGAAACTACTTTGAAAATCTGAACTGAGTATAATTTACAGTAGGAATGGACAACTTCTCTGACTTCATTCCACCCCACCTCTTTCTGCTGCTCAAAGGGCACTTGAAGCAGTCATGGTTCTCACATTGTAAGCCATAACCTGCATAAAAAAAGGTAAAGGTGTCCCCAACCAGTCGGGTGTGGTGCTCATCTCCATTTCTAAGCCGAAGAGCCAGCGCTGTCCGAACACGCTTCCATGGTCATGTGGCCAGCATGACTGAACACCGAGGTGCACGGAACGCTGTTACCTTTCCTGCCGAAGCGGTACCTATTTATCTACTTGCAATTTCTTGCTTTCAAACTGCTAGGTTGGCAGAAGCTGGGACTGAAGATGGGAGCTCACGCCGTCACGCAGCACTCAGGTCTTGAACTGCTGTCCTGCTGATCTTCCAGTCTGCAATTCAGCATCTTAACCACTAAGCCATTGCAGCCCCAAAGGAAAGGTTCCTCCTGTGCAAGCACCGGGTCATTACTGACCCCTAGAGGGACGCCGCTTGTGCTAGCGTTTTTGTGGCAGATATAGCAGGGTGGTTTGCCATTGCCTTCCCCAGTCGTAACTACCTTTCCCCCCAGCAAGCTGGGTACTCATTTTACCGACCTCAGAATGATGGAAGGCTGAGTCAACCTGAGCTGGCTACCTGGGACCCAGCTTCCGCTGGGATCGAACTCAGGTCGTGGGGAGAGCTTCAGTTGCTATACAGCCGCCTACCACTCTGCGCCACATGAGGCTCTAACCTGCATGCGGACTACCAAAATGTGTACTGCCAGATGGTCCCTCACCTTGCCTTCCTACCTGGAGACTCAAAATGGTGCACTGACTAGAAGGGAGAAGCTGAATGTGTGCGTGTGTGATATATATAACCAGAATAAGAAAATTCTATCCAAACACGAGTCAATTTACATTTCCTTTAGGTAGAACTTACAGCTTCAGAATGGTATGACGAGAACAGTGCCTGCTCCAGGTTTTTGAGGGTCTTGGGCAAGATACCTTCAATGGGGCCTGTCCTCAGTGTGTCTACAGAAGTCAGAGAGACACTCTGGGAAATGAAGGTGGCAGGCACACACTGCTGCAGCTGGCTCATAGGTACTTCGCTTAGCAGTGTGCCTGCCACACTACACCATTGTAGTTTTTTTAGGATCCCTTTCACATCTGGACACTGCTTGGTAAGCAAGCGCTGGGGTCAGAGAAAAATAGAGCGACCAAAAATAGAGCATTCTTAGCATCACCCCACCATTCCCCCTCCCCAATTTCCCAGGTGTCATTGGCAGAGGAAGGGGTTTCTTTCTCTTAAGAACATCAGAGCCATGCTGAATCAGACCAAATGCCTATCTAGTCCAGCATTCTGTTCGCACAGTGGCCAACCAACCCTTCTTAAGGCAGCAACAACCAGGCGTGTGGCAGTGGATAGGCTGTTTAGGCAAGCACCTGCCCAGCCAGCTCCACTAGGCCCATGTGCCAGTTGCTTGGCTGAGCAGCATATGCAACTGCCGCCATGCACACAACTTTTAAAAAAGGAAAAGAAGGAACCTCTTTGCCACCACCTGATAAGTTGAGGCAGGGAGAGCAACCACAGTGCCAGGGAAGGGAAGAAAGTTGGGCACGGGCAAGTTGACTAAACAATGTGCGGGCAGCAGCTTTAGAGGGGACAGAACAGTACAGCATGCTCCCACCCCCACAAGAGCCACCACCCCCTGACCTAACAGTGCTACTGCATCCAACCAACTCCCTCTGCTCTGTGTAGCAACTGTGTATAAATTCATCCTGAGGAGATGGGATATATTTTCACTTCTCTCAGTGAGGGAAGGAAGGGGATGGGGGAATTATGTTGTTCATTAATGTATTTTAAAATATGCCAAATTAAAAATGCCTTTTGTATGTATGTATGTATGTATGTATGTATTTATTTATTTCCCATCTGGCTGGTCACCCAGCCACTCTGGGCAATGTACAATAATAAAAACAGTTTAAAACAATAAAGTTCTACATTAAAACATCATTTTTCTAAAAATACCCTTTGTTGTTGTTTATTCGGTCAGTCGCTTCCGACTCTTCGTGACTTCATGGACCAGCCCACGCCAGAGCTTCCTGTCGGCCGTTGCCACCCCCAGCTCCCCCAAGGTCGAGTCCGTCACCTCCAGGATATCATCCATCCATCTTGCCCTTGGTCGGTCCCTCTTCCTTTTGCCTTCCACTTTCCCTAGCATCAGCATCTTCTCCAGGGTGTCCTGTCTTCTCATTATGTGGCCAAAGTACTTCAGTTTTGCTTTTAATATCATGCCCTCAAGTGAGCAGTCTGGCTTGATTTCCTGGAGTATGGACTGGTTTGATCTTCTTGCAGTCCAACTCTCAGAATTTTCCTCCAGCATCACAGTTCAAAAGCATCTATCTTCCTTCGCTCAGCCTTCCTTATGGTCCAGCTCTTGCAGCCATAGGTTACTTCAGGGAATACCATTGCTTTAACTAACTTTGTTGTCAGTGTGATATCTCTGCTCTTCACTATTTTATCAAGATTTGTCATTGCTGTCCTCCCAAGAAGTAAACGTCTTCTGATTTCCTGGCTGCAGTCAGCGTCTGCAGTAAACTTTGCACCTAGAAAGACAGAGTCTGTCACTGCCTCCACGTTTTCTCCCTCTATTGCCAGTTTTCAATCAAGCTGGTTGCCATAATCTTGGTGTTTTTGAGGTTTAACTGCAACCCAGCTTTTGCACTTTCTTCTTTCACCTTCGTCATGAGGTTCCTCAGCTCCTCCTCGCTTTCAGCCATCAAAGTGGTATCATCTGCATATCAGAGATTGTTAATGTTTCTTCCAGCGATTTTAACTCCAGCCTTGGCTTCATCAAGCCCAGCATGTCGCATGATGTGTTCTGCATACAGGTTGAATAGGTAGGGTGAGAGTATACAACCCTGCCGTACTCCTTTCCCAATCTCAAACCAGTCTGTTGTTCCGTGGTCTGTTCTTACCGTTGCTACTTGGTCATTATACAGATTCCTCAGGAGGCAGACAAGATGACTTGGTATCCCCATACCACCAAGAACTTGCCACAATGTGTTATGATCCACACAGTCAAAGGCTTTAGAATAGTCGATAAAACAGAAATTGATGTTTTTCTGAAACTCCCTGGCTTTCTCCATTATCCAGCAGATATTGGCAATTTGGTCTCTAGTTCCTCTGCCTTTTCTAAACCCAGCTTGTACATCTGGCAATTCTCATTCCATGAATTGCTGGAGTCTATCTTGCAAGATCTTGAGCAATAACTTGCTGGCATGTGAAATAAGTGCCACTGTTCAATAGTTTGAACATTCTTTGGTGCTTCCCTTTTTTGGTATGGGGATATAGGTTGATTTTTTCCAATTGTTGGCCATTCTTGTGTTTTCCAAATTTGCTGGCATATGGCATGCATCACCTTGACAGCATCATCTTGCAAGGTTTTAAACAGTTCAGCCGGGATACCGTCGTCTGCTGCCTGCCTGCCTAAACAACCTCGTTTTTAATGCGTGGCGGAAGCTCATTAAAGAGTGGGCATGGCGGAGTTCCCTAGGGAGGGAGTTCCACAGTGTGGGGGCCACCACAGAGAAGGCCCTTTCCCTCGTCCTCAGCAGCCTAGCTGTCTTGGCTGATGGGACAGAGAGAAGGCCATCCGAGGCTGACCTTGTTGAGCAGCCTATCTGGTGTTGCTGGAGGCGCTCCTTGAGATAGGCTGGGCCAGAACCATATAGGGTTTTAAAGGTCAAAACCAACACCTTGAATTTGGCCCGGAAAACAACTGGTGTAGTTTTACAGAGTTTTACTTTTACAGAGGAATTCAGCCAAAGAAAATATGGCCAGAATTAGGAGTAGAATGCACACACATGTGTATGCATGCATGTGCACGCACACACACACTGTATGTGGTTGATTTATTTCTCTCTCTCTCTCTCTCTCCCCCCCCCCTCATTAATTTTAACTTGTCCATTCCTTTCTAAGAGGTATATTAGATTCAGAACCAGGATTTTTAAAAATCTCATTTGCAGTATCTGTTAATCAGACTCTTATTCCAAGAGGTACATTCAGATCTCCACTGTGCTCTCTGCCACATTCTGCAACAGGAGCAGGAAGTATGGGAACAGGAGACACACTTCATGTGTGCAATTTCTGATTCTCTCCTAGTGCTCAAAAGATTCATCTTTTTTGTGCTGCTGTGTTGTGACTGCTGCACACAAAGGCAAGCACAAGCTCATTGGGGAGCTACCAGTCATTGTAAAAAAAAGGAAAGGTACAATTTTCAAGGAAAACTCCATTCATATAAAAATTTAGAATACTTTGAAAACTTGTTAATTTTCAGTTTGTTTGGATTCCGTTAAAGACATTTATTATACAAATACACCTCTGTAGATCCCAGTTATCTAGCTGAATGTTGTAGAGTTAGACGGCCAGTCCAAAATGTTATGTTCATGGCCTGGAATTAGGGGTGTATAGATTTTTAACATTTTGTTCTGTCTTTGTTTTGCAGATTGTCAGGTGTCATCTGCTCATGGATGGAATTGGACTTTTTAAAACCAAAATTTAGTTCTACTTGCAATAATTTGCAAGTGCTAATGCACACTTGCATTAATCTTCATTAGTTGATGCGAATTAGCATTAATGTGTATTAACTGATGCAGAGTAATGCATTTATGCAAGTGCACATTAGTGCTAAAGCACAGATCCTGCCAAAAGTGAAAAATCACTGGAATCTGTAGGATTGACAGGACTCAGAAAAAGCCAGTGTGCTGTGGAATCTGCAGGTCAGATGCATAAAAATCTGAACTCATTTGAATCCTACAGATTTCTCCAACATCCATACCTGGAACTGAAGTATATCTATATTAATTTTAGTTATATATCTAAACAATCATATCGGCCTCAGTGCACAATAAAACATAAATTACAAAATACTCAATTGCAAGTATACAACTAAAACAGGGAGCTAAAAAGAATTTTCTAAGAGTATAGCCACAGCAGGAGGTAAACAATAAAAGCTTAACACTAACCAAAAGCTTGGCAAAATAAAATGTTTTTCCAATTTGCTGGAAAAACGTTACCAACTTATATCAGCTTTATGCAAGCTTGACTAGTGCAAAGTAGTATGGAATTGCAGTTTGGTTGGTGTAGTGTACATCTTCTGATAGAGAGCCTTCTATTTCCCTGATAGACCTACAGTTCCTAGGGTTCCCTGGAGGAAGGGAATGACTGTTATACCACTCTAAGTCTGTACTATACTGTATTTATTTAATTTATTAAAACCTAATAAAATAAATTTATCAAGGCAATTTACAATAATGATAAAATACATCTAAAATCACAATAAAATCAATAATATATAACTAATAAATGTGCCAACGCAGCATAAAATACAATATCACATTGCAGGCACAAGGATAATATTATTTATTATTTATTTATTACATTTATATCCGGCATTTTTTCCTCCTTAAGGAACCCAAGGCAGCTTACATTATCCTCCTCCTCTCCATTTTATCCTCACAACAACAACCCTGTGAGGTAGGTTGGGATGAGAGTCTGTGACTGACCCAAAGTCACCCAGCGAGCTTCCATGGCTGAGTGGGGACTAGAACCCGGATCTCCTGACTTCCAGTCCAACACTGTAGCCACTACACCACACTGGCTCTCTAATAAACAATCTTGCAAGGACAAAAGTAATAAAACACAAAAATACTAAAATGTTTTAAAATACTTTGATTTTTAATTTTTTTTTAAGCCTGGGAGAACAGGAAACTCTTAGCCCAGCACAAGAAAGATAGCAGTATGGGTGCCAGGTGAATTTCCCTTTGGAGCATTCCAGAGCTGCAGGGCCACTATCAAAAAGGCCCTTTCTCTTTTTACCACCCTTCAAGCCACAGGATGAGGGGGCACTTGAAGAACGGGTCTATGGATAACCTTAAAGTATGTATGCCCATAGTGAGAATGAGGGATGGTGGAGGATTTTATTTGGTCGACATTTTTAAGCAAACAGATCTGATTTGCAGTTCCCAGACTTATGTATAGATTGGAATGCAGTTATCCTTTGGTTTAAGTACTCATCTGAATTTTGTGAATTTCCCAGCTCAAACAAGCACCAAAAAAGGGAACAAAAATGTATATTTTTAGGATAAAATATATACAAAATATGTATTTAACGAAGTATTTACTAGGGATGTATGAAAGTCACTTACCTTATGATGAAATTGATTCGCGGTGGGGGGGAGGTGCTCCGTCCCTCCCCCCCGAAATTCTGGCTGGGGGGGAGGCGCCCCGTCCCTCCCCCCCGAAATTCTGGCCAGGGGGGAGGCGCCCCGTCCCTCCTGCCGTGAATCCTGGCCGGCCGGGTCTGCAAACGGCGGCGGCCATAGCCGCCGCCGTTTGCGTCCCTGCAGTCAGCCGTGATAGGCTACGTAAATGTTTACGTAGCCTATCACGGCTGTGTAAAGAAAAACAAAAAAAACCCATGGGCGCCGCCATTTGCGTTCCTTATTTTGGCACGTCTAGTCTACGTAAACATTTACGTAGACTACGGCGAAAATAAGGGGAACGCAAATAGTGTCTACTACGTAAATGTTTACGTAGCATATCACAGTATTTTTTAAAAATCTAGCCATGATAGGCTACGTAAATCTTTACATAGACTATCACATTTTTTTTTTCTTTTTACTGGAAATGGTAAATGGTAAATGGTAAATTTACTGGAAATGGTAAATGCCGCCGAACCGCCGCCGGAGCCACCGCCGCCAGGGAGATTCGCCCAAGGTAAGTCCTGTCCCAGTGTGGGGGTGGGGGGGCAGACCGTTTCACCACCGATTTCGGGGGGCCAAATGCGCTGGCATTCGGCCTCCCCGAGATTCGTGGCGAAATTCTCTGACATCCCTAGTATTTACATGTGATTTTTTGTATATTTTAAAACATTCACAGACTGATGTGGAAACAGGATGGAACAGATTTATGAAGCACCATTTTCTTGGTGGAAAGGCAGGGTACAAATCAAATGAAGAAATAAACACATGCAGAACTGACACAGCCTGGAATTGTAGTGGTACATCCACCCTTACTTAGAATATAAACTAATTGAACCAAATAAATTGGCATTGGCAAACAGTGTGGTCAACTAATAAACAAGCCAGCTTTTGAAGACTGTAAGGACAAGAGGAGAGGAAATTGCAAAAGAGAAAGATAAATTAAAGGATGGGGGAAATATGAGAGGGAGGGAGGGAGAGAGAGAGAGAGAGAGAGAGAGGGAGGAAAATTGATTACTCAGGAAATATGATTTCAGCTGCTTAACTTAATTTGCGCTGTTATGACACATTCTAAAGCCACGCAAGAAACCGAGCCAGTGATGAAAAAGCATGGCCTCATCATCTCTGGTGATCAATAAACCTCAGCTCTTATTGATGCTAATAGAGATGTGAATTATAGAGCTATCTATGAAATGTACAGTGTAGGATGACCTTTGAAATATGTTTTTTGTTCCTGACAGGACTAATTGAAACATATTGCATTTAGCAGGTGGGTTGAGGCTGCCTTGGTGCCACTAGCTGAAAGGTGAAATATAAATATTTTAAACAAGCAATCAAATGACTACTATGAAGGTATCCCTTTCTGTAAAATTTGAAGTGGAGATTCCCTTCAGAAGTAGCAGAAATGGCCACAGCTGGAGATTGTGCCCTGGATCGGGTAGTCTGGTAGCTTCAGATAGCAACAGTCCCTTACTGGTATGTCTTGTCTTGCTCAGCCAGAGACTAACCACAGAATCATAGAATAATAGGGTTGGAAGGGGACTATAAGACCATAAAGTCCAACCCCCTGCTCAACGCAGGAATCTAAGTCAGAGCATCCCTGACAGATGGCTATCCAGCTTCAGTGTGGGAGAACCCACTACCTCCCTAGGTAATTGGTTCCACTGTCATATTGCTCTAACCGTCAAGTAGTTTTTCCTGATGTTCAGCCAGAATCTGGCTTCCTGTAACTTGAGCCGATTATTCTGTGTCCTGAGCTCTGGGATGATGGAGAAGAGATCCTGGCCTTCCTCTCTGTGACAACCTTTCAGGTACTTGAAGAGCGCTATCCTAATGCCCCTTACAGGATGTGCTTACAGACTGATCGCTTTATAATCTGCTCCAGAATTTTCCCAGGGATTAATGTCTGGTCTGTAGTTCCCAGGTTCCTCCTTTTTGCCCTTTTGGAAGATAGGGACAATGTTAGCCCTCCTCCAGTCATCTGGCACTTCACCCGTCCTCCATGATTTCTCAAAGAGAATAGACAGCGGTTCTGAGAGTTCTTCCATCAGTTCCTTTATTACTCTAGGATGCAGTTCCCAGTAAGGTCATTAAAAATGATATATACTATCCACAAAACTTTCAGAAGAGTTTGTCCTAGCGATGAGAGAGTTTTCCCCACTCTGGTTCATTCTGCCCTGCATTCCACTCCTCCTGAATTCCATTCTTGCTCAGAGAACTTCTAAAATTAATTCCAGAATTGGAGCATGAACAGTTATGCTGCTGCTTTCAGCTGCTTTCAGCTCCTTCAGTACATTTCATCTTTTCTCCCATCTATATGCATATGCATTGATAAAACACTGCAAAAAAAGAATCACAATCACAATGTTACTGTACATATGACTATATTGAGACTATTTTTGTGCTGTTTTTTTTTTTTTACTGATGTACACTTTCATTCCTGAACATTGGTAAAACACCACACAGAAAGAATATTAATATAATCATATGTACAATTACATTGAGTAAATGCACACAAGTGGACATGTACGTATATTGGTAAAACACATCATGAAAACGATGTCATAGAGAGATTGCTTTTTTGCAGTGTTTTATCAATGCACATATTTTTGCAGTGTTTTATCAATGCATTGAGAGCTGCAGCAGACTGTGTACACACAAGTATTTCTACAAAATTTGGAAATAAAAAAACCCAGACCAATAGAAAATTCCTACTGGAATTCTATTTTCCAATTTGGAATTCCAATTTCCTTTGGAAACAATGCCAGGTAATTTGGAGCTCCAAAATCCAGAGAAAAACTTGGATGAGGATAATTTCAGAAGCATCTTTAGTCTGAACCCAGATTACTTCCTGTAATCATTCATACCTCTAAAGAGAATGTAAGCGGTATAGATGAAATTCCAGGCAGGGCTAAGAGATCTGGATACATGACTACAAAACTGTTGTGCCACATGAGGCTCTTTAATTCATTTTTCTGTTCCATAACTTTTGAAGTAGAACAAAAAGATCTCCTGAAATAAACTAAACTTCTTTGTAAAGTGATTTAAGAAAATCAATAGGTGAGGGAGTTGGTATTTGTGTTTGTACAAAAAGCTGTTAGGCACTGTAAAATTATCCTAACACATGTGCTTAGAGGAATAGTAACTCAGCGTTTGGAAATGAAATAACAATAAAACATTTTATTAGGAGGTAAAATTCAATGATACAGGCAGCTCGGCAGCTGGGGGTACACTGTCACATATTCTCCTGCCAAGGTTTTCCTTTCGCAATAATAAATTATGACTGAAGAATAAATCAGTAGGTACACAAAGGCTGCAGTCCTCCACATGCTTGCTTGCTCAAGGACAATGCCAATGTTAGGGATGGGCCGATTCCCTACCTGCTGCTCCAGGGGGAATCTGCCCGCAGGGGGGAGGCGATCCGTTCCTCCCCCCGGAATCCTGGCCAGACAGCTCTGCTCTGCGGCAATTCTGCAGAGCCGCTGGCCTCTGGCCGGCTCCGAAGTGCCAGTGATACGGCCGCCATTGCCATATCGCTGGCTGATGGGGATTGACTGTGGACGCCATTTGAGGCCATAAAGGTCTTAGTTTAAGGTAAATGCAGCCGTAAATGGAGCACCCCCAGAGGATAATGGATTCCGATGGATTCCAGAGGGCTCTGGGGTATTTTCCTGCTGGTATGGCTGGTTCTCCTGTCAAAGCCCAGGTCACTCTGTGGAATGCAGAAATGACTCATGCAGTTGACATGATTGCGCCTAAGCACGCTCTCCCTCTGAGCAAAGCCCGGCCAGCTCCTTGGTATACACCCAAGTGAGGGCAATGAAGCAAGAGGGGAGATGGCTAGAACACAGGTGGAGGAAAACTTATGCTGAGTCTGACTGAACACAGGTTAGATCTCATTATCGAGCCTACTCTGTGATGGCGAGGGTGGCAAAGAGACAGTTCTTTTCCACCAACATGGCATCTTTTCAATGTCATCCAGCTGAGCTCTTCGGAGAGGTTTGTGGCCTGTTATATTCTGGGCCAGGGAGAGCGATTTTGGAATCCTTGGCAGCACGCTGTGATGGCTTTGCACACAATTTGAAGATAAAGTTGCTCAGATTCGTCATGAATTGGACACTACGATTAATGCAGTTCCATTGGTAGAAGCGTTCAGAGCACTGTCTGGTCCAGTTTTATTGGGTGAGTTTCAGTTATTGAGGCCTGAGGATATGGACAAGGTGCTGGGCCAAGTCCATTGATCACTTGTGTGCTTGACCCTCGCCCTTCACGGCTTATTACATCAAACAAGGAAGAGCCCTCCTGGCTGGGTCCAGGAGGTTGTAAATTCCTCCTTGAGAGAGGGAGTGGTGCTGGCCTCTTTAAAAGAGGTGGTAATCAGGACACTCCTGAAAAAGCCTAACCTGGACCCAGAGGACGTTAACAATTATAGGCCGGTGGCCAATATCCCCTTCCTGGACAAGGTGCTTGAACGGGTGGTTGCAGGACAACTCCAGGCACTCTTGAATGAAACGGATTATCTAGATCCATTTCAATTGGGCTTCAGGCCTGGTTTTGAAATGGAAATTGCCTTGGTCGCCCTGTGGGATGACCTCTGCCAGGAGAGGGACAGAGGGAATGCGACCCTGTTGATTCTCCTGGACCTCTCAGCGGCTTTCAATACCATTGTCCATGGTATCCTTCTGGATAGGTTGTCTGGGGTGGGAGTTGGAGGCACTGCACTGCAGTGGTTCTGCTCTGACTTGGATGGCCCATTCCAGAAGGTGGTGCTGGGGGATTATTGCTCTGTGCCATGGCAATTATGCCATGGGATTCCACAGGGCTCTATTTTATCCCCCATGCTGTTCAACATCTACATGAAATCTCTGGGGGAGGTTATCCGGAGGTGTGGGCTGAGGTGCCATCAATATGCAGATGACATCCAGCTCTACCTCTCTTTCTTATCAAACCCAGGTGAGACAGTGGCTGTTCTGAATCAGTGCCTGGGCACAGTAATGGACTGGATGAGGGCCAATAAACTGAAACTCAATCCAGACAAGATTGAGGTACTGCTAGTGGGTGGTTCGTCTGCTTGGCTAGGTGATATTCCAACTGTTCTGGAGGGGGTTGCATTCCTCCTAAAGGATCAGGTTCATAATTTGGGGGTGCTCTTGGACCCAGAACTGTCACTTGAGGCACAGGTGAACTCAGTGGCACGGAGCACTTTTTATCAGCTTAGGCTGGTATACCAACTACGCCCTTATCTGGACAGAGATAGCCTAGCTACAGTTATCCATGCTCTGATAATCCCTTGTCACAACCACTGCAATGTGTTATACGTGGGGCTGCCTTTGAAAACAGTCTGGAAACTTCAGCTAGTCCAAAACAGGGCAGCAAGATTGTTAACAGGGACTGGCCAACGAGATCACATTATGCCAGTACTTTTCCAGCTGCACTAGCTGCCAGTCCATTTCCAGGCCCAATTCAAAATGCTGGCATTTATTTATTTATTTATTTATTTATTTATTTATTATATTTATTAATCGCCCATCTGGCTGGTCACCCTTCAAAGCCGTTAATGGCTTGGGGCCAGGTTATCTGAAGGATCGCCTCCTCCCATATGCACCTGCCCAGACCCTAAGATACCTTCAGCAGTCCTTCTCTGTGAGCCCCTGCCAAAGTAAGTGAGGCTGGCTACCAGGGAGAGGGCCTTTTCTGCTGTGGCACCCTGGCTGTGGAATGAGCTCCTTGGAGAGGTTCACGTTGTATTCCTTCTGATGCCAGGTGAAGACCTTTTTATGCTCTCAGGCATTTTAGCATTTTAGCTTCCTAGTCTTTTAACTTTGGTGTTTTAAAACTGTATTTTAAATCTCTGCATTGCTGCTAGATTTTATTCTGGTTGTATTGTTATATTGTGGTTTTAATGCTTTGATATTTTATTTTGTTTTATTTTGTGCTTTTTGATTTTAATTTCTGTGAACCACCCAGAGAGCTTCAGCTATTGGGCAGTATAGAAATGAAGTAAATAAATAAGAGTCACGATGACCGTTCCCTTTATGTTTTGAAATGGTGAAATTGTTCAATGCAAGAGACTCCATGTAGTAAGATTATCTTTACTATATCCTGGAGCATTCTCCACGATGTGATAAATATTAATCCATGTGCTCTCACATGACTATTTCATCCCTCCAAAATGGAGGGGAAGAATTAACCATGTGGTAACATTTCCAGTTCCAAATGTTTTCTTTGAATCACGCCACCAAAATCAGTGCCATTAAAAACAAATAGGATTTATTCCTAATCAAGGGTGTAGGTGATTGTAGCCAAAACAAGATTTAATTCTCATTGAAACAGTAAACCTATACCATTTCAGACTGAAGGTGCGGCTCACATAACTGAATGCTTCTATGTACAGAACAAAATTAAGTTCTCAACACATAGAAAATTAGATGTCAGAGTTAAAGGTTTTAACCTAACCTTTTTGATACTAGCTAGTTTTCTATATGCAGGGTTGTTTATAGCCTCTACCTGTACAGCTCAGGCAGAGTATTACCTCAGTGAGGGCGAGGCCCAAGGGAAAGTGAAGCAAAGTAAGTTGTCCACTAACCTCTCCACCCTTGTCTTAAAAATATCCATGTAATATTTCTACAGGCATGCTTGGGAATTAAAATTCATAACCACACTGAATGCAAGGACATTAAGTTAAACGGAAATCTTAAGAGTCTTGGGTCATTACTTGCAATTTCCTCCTGGCCAATGTATCATCCATGTTTTAAATGATAAATGTTCTTTGATCCAGCCACTAGCCCACTAAGGATATTTTTGCACTTGCATCAAACTGTGTCCTACATATTGCAGAAAGTAAACTACTACCATGCTGTTTTCTCCCCAATGAAGAGGCCTCTATGACTTGAAGACTTTCAGTTTTATACTCCCACATGGACAATAAGTTGTTGCCAAGACCTGCTTATATAGCACCATGCAAGATATGCTGACCCAATAAAAGCTATAACCTTAACTAAGGGTTTTTTCACTTCCAATGAGGTTTCACCGCCCATCTTTCACACTACACAGTACCCGCCTTGAATTGGAACCGTAATTTCTCACTTCCATGCTCCCGCTTTCAATACCCTGATATCCCGGTATTTCCCCTTAATGTGCTCTGATTTTCCGCCTTCGCTACTGTATCTGGACGTAGTCCCCTCCCCTGCCTGTCCATATATGGCAGTGTTTGTATTTCCCTCCTATCCAATCACAGCTCTCGACGGCCCCATGTCGTCTTCCGGCTACTGATCGCATAGCTTCCTCAGCATTCATTGTTTCCTCAGCAACAAGCAAAGGGCTGGATGTGCGCGCGCTTGTCTGATTGTTTCCTCCCCAATGCACCACAGGAAAAGTTCCCTAGAGGGTGTGCATGGATTGCTCTGGGAGATTATGGAGTCAGCATGGTGGGGAAGGAAACACCCCTGGCAGTATATAACCCGTGACCTTGCCTCAGCTGCGACTGCACCCAAAGGCCTCAGAGAAGCGCTATTCCTGCCGCAAAACAGGAATAATAACAACGTTGATGATGGTGGTTGCGGGCCAGCTCCTTCACAGGGCCGAGCGAGGTTTATGGCGCCAATGGATGCCCTTTGAAAGCAGCCTATAAAGGCTGAGCATTGTTATTAATTACAACATAACTGAACAAATGTCTTCCGTTGAATCAAAGGGCTCAAACGCACCTCGAGAGATTCTGTGTGCACACAACCAAATCCTGTAAATTTGGAAACTATTTAAAAACACAGTGCAGCATTTCTTCAAATCTGTAACGTTCACAGATTTTGTGGGTGGCTTCCTTTCGCTTATTTTTTAGACTTCCCATCCGGTGATTCTGCGGCTGTTTGCTTTGTGCGTTTTGCCAAGAAGAAATGGAGGAATCGCAGAATCATGTCAACACATCGACACCTCGGAAGGAGCTGTAAACACCCCCCTCCATTGCTCCTTCAAAACCACGGCGGCCTTGCCACCGCAGCACTCTTATCTCAGAAACGGCTGGAAATCTGGTCTGACTCAGTCGTCAGAGGTGCACAGCTGTAGCTGGGCTTGTTTTTTGCTGGCTTAGAATATCTATCCAGAAGAATGAGACAGGAGCACTAAACAGTGACAAAAGAACAAGGAGGGGAGAGACTGACCGCTTTGCCCCTGCTGCACCGGCCAGAAAAGAGAAATGTCAAGATGACCCCATTTTTGTTTTAATGCTCAGAGTCTTGGGTCATCCCCCGCAACTGATGCTACACAATGGCTCCCCCCCACCCCATATTCCTCATGGGAATATAGGAAGCTGTCTTATACTGACTCAGCGCATCATATTGTCAACACTGACTGGCTGCAGTGGCTCTCCAGGGTTTCAGGCAGGGATCTTTCCAGCCCTACCTGGAGCTGCTGGAGATTGAAGGAGGGACTTTCTGCATCCAAAGGAAATGTTCTACCAATGGGCTATGGTCCTTTCTCTAAAAATAAAGTAAGTTTGTGGTCCTTATGATTCTAAATAAAGGTCTGACTTAAACAGGAACATTGGAAGCTGCCTTATCCCAAGTTAGACCCTGGCTCCATCTGGCCCAATATTGGCGACATGATGGGCAGCAGTGGCTCTCCAGGGTTCCAGGCAGGATTCTTTCCCAGCCCTCCGTGGAGATGCTGCCGGGGATCGAACCTGGGACTTTTGCATGTCCTACCTCTGAACTGCACCACTCCCCCTTTGTGAGAGGCAAAAAGGCGATCAATGGCTTCTAGTCCTATTCTCCCCCCACTAGCAGAGGCAGTGTGGCTATGTACACCAGTTGCTGGGAGCATGGGCGGGAGGCTGCTGTTGCTCTCATGTCCTACTTAAGGGTTTCCCACAGGCAGCTGGTTGGCCACTGTGTGAACAGAATGCTGGACTAGATGGAACTTTGGGTCTATCTTATGTGCTTAACTTTATCAATGCCACTGTGAAGTATTAAGAGACAGTGCAGCACAGTGGTTTGAGTGCTGGACTGAGACTTGGGAGATTCAGGTTCTAGCCCCCACTCAGCCATGACGCTCACTTCAGCCAGTCTCTGACTACAAGCAGGATAGAAATGTAATCATAAAGAAAGAAATAGAAAGCATGAATACTGGGCCAGGAAGTTCTGGGTTCAAATACTCATTGAGACATCAAGCAGTACAGATAAAGAGAGCAGAGCTCTTGGGAACCATTTCAGCTGGTGTGGGGGGCGGGGGGGGGGAGGAATGAAACAACAGAAAGGTTGTTCCTTTTAATTAGGGGAGGGGAGATTCAGCAAGATCAAAATTTCTATTCTCTCCTCCTGAATCTTCCATTGTTCAAAAAGTCCAGTTTTTATGCCCCACGCAGAGAAACATGCACCCTCGTACTCAGTCCTTACTCTGGAATAATCCCAACACCCTGCTTTCATACTCGGATTAGGGTGCAATCCTATGCATATTTAGACAGAAAAAAGGCTTACAACTCCCTGCATTTCCCGGGACTTTCTTCTGTCTAAACATGCATAGGATTGCATTTGCAGGACATTAGACTCTCCACTTGACTCTTAAGAGTTGATGGAAAGGCAGTGTGGGAAGTCAGGGTGGCAGTCCATCTGGGCTGTGGGTGTTCGAAGTGTAATGAGCATGCAAGTAAGTTGAGAAAAATTGGCAAGACATGATGGTCTTATGCAGCCCCCACTGGAGATTAAAATGCAAAAATAAAGACATAAATGATAAAAACTGAGGGAGAGAAAAGCAGTAGATTTCAGAAGTGTCTGTTGCAATTATTTTTTGTAAGTATCACAATGACTGTTGCTAATTCAACACAGGACAGAGTCTCTCTCTCTCTTGCACACACACACACACAGACACACACACAGTCACTCTGTAGTTCTGCCACACCTGCCTGCACATGGCCTGCTTCATGGCTTATTTTATTTTGACCCCAGTCATCATCCAAGGAACTCAACTCATTTTATCCATGCAAGAACAAGTGAGGCAAATTAGGTGGGGAGAGAGCTACTGGCCCAGGGTCACACATGGAGCTGTTGTTGTGCTGCGATTCCCATGACTATTGGCCATGATGGATGAGGATGATGGGAGTTGAAGTCCAACAACATTTGGAAGACCACCGGTTGCCCAGCCCCTCTGCCCAACCAAGTCAATCAACATGGAGGGGCGGAGAGGAACAATGACAAGCAGTTCTGTCCCTCCTAAAGGCTATACCTGCCTAGTCTACCTCACTGAGCTGTTGTGAACAAAATGGGATAAAAATCCACATATGCTGTGCTGATCTCCTTGGGCTAGATACAAATGGGAGAATTTGGGGCAGTGCACCACCCTGGTTAAGAAACCTCGGGGGGTGGGAGGGGAATAAAACAGCAACCAGGAAGTGGATGCACATTTTTGGTGCAAAACCAATTGTGTACTTGGCATCTGCTCAGAGGTGCCCTGTCCCTTAATTCGAAGTGTATTTCTGTGCCCTGAAACCACTATGTGGCATCGGACTCTGGTTGGTGGATTTTGGGGTATTGGTAAAAAGCAAAGCCCTATGAAGAGAAACTGAAAGAACTGGGCATGTTTAGCCTTGAGAAAAGAAGACTGAGGGGAGATATGATAGCACTCTTCAAGCACTTGAAAGGCTGTCACAGAGAAGAAGGCCAGGATCTCTTCTCCATCATCCCAGAGTGCAGGACACGGAATAATGGGCTGAAGTTACAGGAAGCCAGATTCCAGCTGAACATCAGGAAAAACTTCCTGACTGTTAGAGCAATACGACAATGGAACCCATTACCTAGGGAGGTGGTGGCTCTCCCACACTGGAGGCCTTCAAGACGAGGCTGGACAGCCATCTTTCAGGGATGCTCTGACTTGGATTCCTGCATTGAGCAGGGGGTTGGACTCGATGGCCTTGTAGGCCCCTTCCAACCCTCCTACGACTATTCTATGATCTATGATCTATGATCTCGGAAGCTAAGCAGGGTCGGCCCCAGTCAGTAGTTGGATGGGCGACCGACTGGGAATCAGTCCTGGCTTCCTGCATTGAGCAGGGGGTTGTTCTATCCCTTTGGCTTTCAAAAAAAATTAAGACATTATCTTCGAAGAATCGTGGCTTCTCTGCGATGTTTGTTTTTTTCTAATTCAGGCATGATCTTGGAAGTTTCGAAGATGTGAAGCTTCACATCTTTGAATTTTCGAATCTTCCAAGATCATGCCTGAATTAGGAAAAAAAGAACATCGTGGAGAAGCCACAATTCTTTGAAGATAACGCCTTAATTTTTTTAAAGAAAAGCTGAAGGGATAGAACAACCCCCTGCTCAGTGCAGGAAGCCTGATTCCCAGGCGGTCGCCCATCCAACTACTAACTGGGCCAACGTGAAGCTTCGAATCTTCTAAGTAGGGATGTCAGAGAATTCCGCCACGGATCTCGGTGAGGCCGAATGCTATTTGCGTCTCCTTTTGATTTGATGTTTTAGCCTACGTAAAGATTTACGTAGGCTAAAACGGTGAAAGAAAAAGGGACGCAAATAGCGCCTGCTATGCTATTTGCGTTCCCCTTGATTTTTGCCATCATAGTCTACGTAAATATTTACATAGATTAAGATGGCCAAAAAGAAGGAATGCAAATGGCGGCAGCCGTAGCCGCCGCCATTTGCATACGCGGTTGTTGTTGTTTTTTTTACCCAGAGCCCTCCGCGGCCGGAAATCTGGCTGTGGATGGCTCTGGCCTGGCCTGGCTGGCTGCTCCGCAGAGCTGCCGCAGAGCACAGCTGGCTGTTCGAGGATTCCGGGGGGAGGAACGGAGCACCTCCCCCCCCAGCCAGGATTCCGGGGGGAGGGATGGAACGCCTCCCCCCCACCATCAACATAATCCGTGAAAGGTAAGTTACTTTGGTACATCCCTACTTCTAAGATGCCAGCAGTACCCCGCAAATGCGAGCACTGGGTGCCGCCGCCACTGCCCCTCTTCCTCGCGCTGGCTGTGAAGGGCTGGCACGGGGAAAAGAGCATTGGCAGACACTCCCCAGCCACTCACCCTGGCCTCCAGCAGGTGGGGGTGGAGAAGAGGATAGGTGCCTCCTTCTTCCCTCCACCCCCACCGGCTACAGCGGCAAGGGACAAGCTGGTCGTTTTCCCCAAGGCCAGGAAAACATGCAGAAAATGACAAGCCTCTCCTGTGCCACTGCCACGCGGTGGGCGTGGAATCAGCAGAAACAGGAAGAGTTTCTGATCCTCCAATGAGAGCTGCCGTCTTTAGGAACAGGAAAACAGCACAGCACTCGAACAGCGCAGCACTGAGCTCGCACATTCGATAAAGCACCGCAACGGGGAAAATGGGTAAGTGAGGATAATCACATTTTAATGCAAGAACGTTTAACCCGACAGGACACCAAATTCATTGCAATGTAGATCAGCCCTGAATTTTGTCTTGCTCTTTGGGGTTGATTTGGCAGTAGGTCTCTTCAAAGCAGTATTCAACTCATTATCTTACTCCTGGGGGCTTGTTGTAACTGAAAGGTAGCCTCTCCATTCTGGGTTTCCTACCTCCAGCCTGTTAACAGCACAGAAGTAATCTAATTGTATTGATCTGTCAACAGCTATTACTCATGATAGCACAATAAAACCTGCATGTTCAAAGGGAGCATATATTTGAGTACCAGATGAATCCATCACTGCTGCTGCCCTGGCCACTTGCTTCACCTGAAAGGAGTTCTAAAGAGGACATTCGATTTACATAAAATGTGCATGTGGTAGGTATAGATGCAAATCTATAAATAATGACTAGAATTTCAATAGAAATACAGTACATCTCACCATACTGGGGAAGACTGACTAGGTGACCTGTGTGCCTGCTCAGTCTGCTGTTAATTGTTAACTGCGTTAATGCCAAGGCTCCTGCTGCTCTCCCTCCTTATGGCTCTTTGACTTTAAACAAGATTTGGACTATGCAGCCTGATATAGGACACCTTCAAACCATGGACTGTCCTCTGGCAGCTTTTCAAACAGAGGGCTGTCCTCTGTAAAGTAGGGCACATGGCCACCCTATCCAGAGCGTTGTGGGAAATGTAAACCATGGACACCTCCCAGACGCAGCCATCCGGCAAAGCCCCCCTCCCAAGCAGATGTCAGCACAGTGGAAGGCCCCATCAGGGTGCCTGCTATCAGTTCAGCCATGGCGAGAAGAATATTAGTGACAGACAAGCTTCCCAGAAATACAGCTTGCCTACCACTATGAATTTTCCTCTGTAAGGCAGAGCGACAGCTGGGCATATTCTAAAATCAATTCTCACTTCAACCAGAGCAAGAGCATTTCAATAGGCTTGGCCAGAGCTCCCCAAGGACTGATTATGCACCCTTATATGTGCACCAGAATCTTCCATAATCACAGACTTTCAGAGCAGACAAGCCAATGTGGAAATGGTAGAGTGTCTGAAAATCATGGCTTTAGCTGAAGCAGCCTGTTATTGGAGAAACTCACACTTAGTAGTTCCAAACTCTTTAGGTCAAAATTATGATTGTTGAGTAAGGATGCAATCTACTGTGTGGTTAGACAGAAAAAAGCCCTACAACTCCTAGCATGCCCCAGCCAGCATAGGATTACACCCTGAAGCTATGTACAATAAAGATTCAGGGCATGCATGCTAGAAATTCAAAATCATATAGCAAACAGAGGGAAAAAATCTAATATTCTTGGAATTTGATCATACTATATCCTCCCCGCACCTCACCTCATATGGGATAATATTTTCCCATATGTTTGTAACTTTATTCACCCAGAAAAAAATTAATCAGTATTTCTTGGTTGGAAAATAAAGTGTTTGGTTTCACAATAGCCCATTCTTCCAATACCACCTCTTGGCACTGTTGAATAATTCCATTAAAGTGAAAGCTATTGTTGCCACGATTATTATAAGCACTGAGGGCCTCCTTTGAAATGTGTCCCATTGTTTAAATAAACCACCCTCAGCACCAATTGACCTTAACATGGCCCAGCTGTTTGACAGTCAATTATCTACTGATCTCCCTTCAATAGTGCCCTGTTGCTGAAATTACTAATCCATCAGTCAGGCAGGTGGGTTTAATAGCACTATGCAAGCATTTCTTCTGTACTTAGGAAGCATGTGTAGAGCCAGAGAATGAGTCAAAGAAATGCTTCATACTCCCTGCTATAAAATATCAGCAAATGACTAAACCTGGGAATTACTTTGATTGGATCATTTCCAGTATAACTTCTTTTTTTTCCTTGTATGAAGTTACGTTGGAAAGGTTTGGTATGGCATGCATGGGTGCTTAGTAATAGTGGGATATAAAAAAGGGACTGAGTAAGAGGGGCCGTGGTGGCTTAGTGGTTAAGATGCTGAACTGCAGATTGGAAGGTCGGCAGGTCAGCAGTTTGAGACCCGAGTGCTGCGTGACGGAGTGAGCTCCCGTCTTCAGTCCCAGTTTCTGCCAACCTAGCAGTTCGAAAGCAAGAAACTGCAAGTAGATAAATAGGTACTGCCTCAGCGGGAAAGGTAACAGCGTTCCGTGGACCTCGGTGTTCAGTCATGCTAGCCACATGACATGGAAGCGTCTTTGGACAGCGCTGGCTCTTCGGCTTAGAAATGGGGATGAGCACTGCACCCTAGAGTCGGACATGACTGGTTGGGGACACCTTTACCTTTTATACATTCTGCACAAATGCACTGACACCATTTTGTTTTGTAAAAAGCAGCTTCAGAAGAGAATTTGGAGTGGAGAAACTGCGGGGGAAGGGAGTGCTTTTAATCAAGCCTTTCCAATCTGATGCCTTCCATATGTTTTGGGCTACAACCCCAGCATTCTTAACCATTGGTCATGCTGGCTGGGGGTGATGAGTGTTGGAGTCCAAAGCATCTGGAGACCACCATGTTGAGGAAGACTGTTTTAACTATTTCCCTGTTTGTAGGTTCTCTACTCCAAATTGCCCCTCTCAAAGCTTTTCAGAAACAGAATACCACTTAATGAACATTTTAACCCTTTTGGGAAAAGGAGCTGAGGGAAGATTTGGAGTGCAGAAGCTGCAAAGAAGGAATGGTTATGCCCGCTTACCCCTTCTTGTTCCAAATCCCCCCCTTAGTTGATTTTTCTTTTTAAAAAAAAAGCAGATCCAGATATATTATATGTCCTAGTCCCCATAAAGCTCATTGAGTGACTTTGAGTCAGTCACTGGGCTGGTTCACATGATCAAAACAGGCCACCGTGGCTTGTGGTGAGCTGTGGCACATATCAGCTTGAGCTGGGTGTGACTTGCATAATCACCGTCCAGCTGCAGCTTATCATATCATCTGAACCTGGGCAGCACGGCCTGTTGGAGGGTTAAACCCTCAAATAACCCTACAACAGCCCATGGGTTGGGCAACAGCCCATGGGTTTTATGTAAAACACGCCCTGCATGTGCTGGGATGTGCCACGGCTCACAACTTGCCACTCTGACTTGTTTTGATTGTGTAAACGACATCACTGACTGGGTTTGCACAATCACTGCAGCCTGCCATGGCTTATGTAAGCCATGCTGAGCTGCAGCACATGCCGGCATGTGCTGGGAGGCTTTTGATTATTCAAGCCACCACTGTGGCTTGTCATGTCATCTGAATCCAGCAACAGTGGGTTGTTGGCATGGTTAACAAACTACCCAGAATCTATGGGCTGTTTTAGGGTTGTGGATGGTTTGTTAATCACACCAACAACCCACCTTCTCAGGGCTCAGATGCCACAACAAACTGTGGTTGCAGCAGGAATATTCAAAATGGCTGCCCACACACACAAATAAGCCATGGCAGTCTGCAGTGACTGTGCAAACGTAGTCAGTCAGTTTAAATAAGCCATGGTGGGCTGCTTGTTCTCTCAGCCTAACTTACAACCCTCAGAGGGTTGTTGAGAGGATAAAACAGAAAGGACTACATAAGCTGCTTTGGGTTCCTTGCAAGAGAATAAAAGATGGGACATAAAAGCTGCACAAAATGGTGGCCGTTCAGGCCATCTCCACAACAGTAAAGGCGTAAAAGGCCCCTTTACGTCTCTTACGTTGGGGAGATGGCCACGTACGCCCACCATTTTGCGCAACATTAAATATACAGAAATTATGGAGCCCCAATCTTCTGCAAAACTGGTGTCTCGCGGTGAGAAGCAGGCAGCTGCAGGGTGCTCCTGACCTGCTCACCGAGCCCTCCGGGGCTCACACAACCCAGCGAGCAGGGGCAGGCAGCAGCGGCGACTTGTGAGGGCCCGCACTCGGCAGGTGCAGGTGAGTCCATCCATCCCTAGTTGAGAGCCACTTGGAAATTCAGTGCTTCCCAAACACTCTCAGGAACAAGAGACAATTTTATATCTGGAGGGTGATAGCAATTATAGACAAGTTTGCAAAAGAATTGACTCAAACAGTTGGGTGGTGGATACTTCAGGTACTTTCCTGACAGTTGACCAGATTTTCATTGAGAAAAAGAGACAAATATAAAATAGCTTCTGTGCATGTGCCTATAAAGCAGCTGGCTTGTACCGGTGTCGCCTGCTGAAAGCTAACCATACCTGTACAGAATCTCATTTTCGTGATGGAAAAGAGTATCCTGAAGAAATTATGCTTAATACATAATGCACCAGAGCATTATGACCAGGACAAATCTATATTCCCAATCAAGTAATTACAAACTTCGCTGACATCAGTATGTATTAGTTGTCAGGTCATACTATTCTGATGCCACATTTTCCTGGGTATGTATATAACTTCTTCTGATTTTTGTTCCCAGCATACCATCCATATTGCGCTAATATGGCATCACTCCAGAAGAGAAGGCCTGCCAAGAGAAATGTTTTTTGTCCATTCCCTGAACAAAACTAGGTTACACTGCACTCTTTCCTGTAGGTTGAAGTGAACACAAATGTAGTTTGATGCTTTGGAGCTTGCAGAAAAAAAAAACAACCCTTCTATTTGCATCTTATTAAGATAAAACTGATGGAATCATTAAGCTCTGAAATATGTGACATCTTCCAATTTACTGTGGTTCCTAGGTCTGATTGAGAAACAGACCTTTTCTGGTGAAATGTTTGTTCATAACATAAATCTGATAGCACCTCTCTAGACATATACTTGCTTTTGGGATGAATGTTTCTTCCTTGTCAATCCAAGTACCAATTAGGAAAGTGCTGTCACTTGGGTCTCCTTAGGAATACTAGGAGTCCTGCTGTTCAGGTCTCTAGGTACCCTTGAACAAACTGGCCATCATGAAGATGCAAGAAATCTGAGAACAAAATGAAGCATCCCAGCTAGTCATTACGTATCCACATATCCAATCATCCCGTTTAGGTACTATGCATTGCACATCTTCCTTGCCATACCTTCCCTTCATGATGAAGTCCTACACTGAAAGTAATTGTGCTAAGTTAGATCCTGGTCCTGCTAACTCTAAAAAGTAAGGCTTTGTTCACGTTACAGTTCAGTGCTCTAATTCCTTTGTTTCTTGTGAAGGCTTAAAGTATAGCCAGCATGTTGTGTCAAATTAACTCTCTAACGTCACTCTCCCACTAGAGACAAGATAACATCCTACCGAATCCCCGGCAGAAAACTAGGGCTGTGTTATCACACCACACTCCAGGCTCAAAACTCCAGGTTACACCTTCAGTTCATAGGGAAAACATTTCACTAGCAAAACTGTTCTGTCTGCAAGATAGAGATACATGGGGAGAAGTGTCCCAGCTGGTTGACACCTGTATGAGCTGCAATCCACAGTGACTATTTGAAATACTGATGACACCAGATGTGAAGGTGAAAAAGGACTCTCTTCTGAACAGGCAATTTCTTTTACTCTTGGGGTGGAGCAACACTTCCTTGAACAGGCAAGCATTCATGAACATGGCTTTATTTAGGATTACATTGGATGGTAGTGGGGTTCAGAATTCTTAAAGCAATTCTCTAAAGGAAAAAAAGGTTCCATGAGTGTGAAACCACTGCAAGTTTTGCCCAAAATGAAGTTCAAAGCAAATTTGTGGGCTCCTTCTCAGATGAAACATCTGAGGAATGTCAAGGAAACCCTGAACAGATTTGATAAAACTCACAAAATATCCTGTGGCGGGGGATGGTTCTGCACTTCCCTAGGTTCTCCTGCATCTCTCCTAAAGTTTAATTCAAAGCAATGCAAAAATATTAGGAACATTTCTTGGGGTAGAGTGGGTCCTTCTTGGAAAGGTAGTGCTGGGGGACTTTACTCAGTGAGGTACAACAAGGTTCTACTCCTGTCCTCTATGTTTTTAAGCATCTACAGGAAGACTTCCTCCAGCGACATCTGGAGGGCTGGGCTAAGGGGTCGTCGATATGTTGATATGCAGCTCTAGCTTGCATTTCCACATACTGATCCCAGGGAGGCTGTAGAACTGGAATCTAGCTGATTTGGGATGGATGAAGGTGAACATGCTGAAACTTGACAAGACTAAATTCCATGGGTGGGAAAGCTTGTAAGTCTGGATAGAGATGTTCAAACTGGTCCTAGATGGGATCACAGTCCTCTGAAAAACCAAGCTCACACTTCGGGGGTTCTCATGAGCCCTGTTCAAGCATTCTATATCTGAAAATACTAAACATGCAAAGAGGGGAAGTACAGTAGCTCCACCCACTCCGTTGTTGCATTCAACGTACTCTGCTTCTGGAGGGTGACTTTGTGAAGAGGAGAACCACCTGTATCCATGGAGTCTCTCCACGCAATTAAGAACACTGGAAAATCACTTACAGAACCTCCGCGGATACAGGAGGCTCTTCTCTTCACAAAGTTGCCCTCCACAAGCAGAGAGTGCTGAACACAATGATAGAGGGAGACAGGGCCCCTCTTTGAATGTTTAGCATTTTTACTAATATTAGGATGTTTAGCCTGAATAGGGCTCTGGACTAGGGGCTAACTGTGGATGTACAGGTGACTATGGTGGTCAGGAGTGCCTTTTATCAACTGAAGGAGGTGTAACAGCAAGTGTATCTGCTGTGAGCATACCTTGAGGCAGTGGATTTTGCCTCAGTCGCTCATGTTCTGGTTACATCCAGTCTATACTACTGCAGTACACTTTATGTGGGGCTGCCTTTGAAGACAGTTCAGAAGCTTCAGCTAGTGCCAGATGCAGTGGCCTGGATACTGATGGGAGAAAGGAATTCAGAACATGTCACAACTATTTTACACTAGCTGCCTACTCCTTTCAGACTCTGTTTAGGGCTATTTAGGGTGCAGTCCTATTCAGGTAGGCGGCCACCTCCGAACTCAGAGGCGACCGCCTATCCAATCCAGGACAGGAGAAGCACAGAGGGGATCGTTCCCTCTGTGCTTCTCCTGCCCTGCACTTTCAGCTTGACAGCCAATTGCGGCTGTCTAGCCGTGGGAGGGCAGAGCGGGGGAGGAGGCTGCTGTACAACACATTGGATGTGTTGTACAGGCATTTCTGCCTTCCCGCTCCAGAACGCCCTCCAGGAACGCCCCTTTTTGGCCTCTCTGCGCTCCTCTTGTGAGTGCAGAGCACAAGGCTGTTCCGTGCTGCCTCTGAGGCAGCACAGAAGTGGGGGGGAGGTCAGTTCCCGGAAAACCAGATATCCTATGGCCGTCTAGCCACTGTCTAGTGACCATAGGATTGCTCCCTTAAAGTCCTAAATGGTCTGCAACCAAGTTACATGAAAAACCACTTGCACCCATACCAACCTGCCTGAGTTATAAGATATGTTACAGGATCCCAAATTGTTTGAAGGCCACTATGACCACTTAGGCTGGCAGGCATGAGGGACGGGACCTTCTCAGCAGTGGCCCCTTATTTGTGGAACTCCCATTCACAGCATATATATGATCTTCCCTCAACGATCTTCTGGACAAATCCTTAAGACCTTTCTTTTTCAGTCCATCTTTGGTTGAGGTTGGTTTGGGGGTTTTATGCTCATGTTGCTAGTGCTACCTTTCTTCTGGCTGGCTCTAAATACTTTTAACCTTTGAATTCTTGTGAAATTATTTTAAATGCTACATTTTATGCTGCTATTGTTGTATTTGTTTAAATATGTTTAGTTTTTCTATGTAAGTGGGTTTGTTTTGAAATGTGCCCTAAAATAAATAACAATAATACTGTAAAGTGTCTGTAATTCATGTGCGTGTGAGCCTTTAAGACATGTACCCCTGGAAGCTCCACACAGTGCTGATTCAGCACTTTAGCACTTGACTGAGGCACAGAAAACAGTACACAAAAATAGCAGTACAAAGGTGTGCATATATGAGCAAGAGAGAGTTTTGCAAAATTCCACTGTTGAGATTGCACCGTCATACCTAACCCTGTGATTCCATGGATTTGCATGAAGGTGGGTACAATCTCCATGCCACTCACATGCAAGGACTGGATGCACTTGCAGGTATCCACCCCACAAACCTCCTCTTGCAAACTTGTCCAAAGAGAGTATATTCTTTGTCATCTGTGAAGTTAGTCAAAGAACTGTCTTCAAAGCTTTCCAGTACCTCAAACATTCTTAGACTTGGTCTTACCTTTGAAGTGTGCAAGGCAGTGATGGTGCTTTATTAAAATCAACCTAGACAGTTTTTCTTTTTTTACCCTATGAAAATGAATTTGGGCAGTACATTTTCACTTTGTTCTCAGTCATGTCTTTCCTAGCCATTTGGCTTGCGACATACTTTTGACAACCTCGCACTTGATGAAAAGGAATAGGCCTCCACTTAAATATCTGTTCCATTGTAAAGGCCTGAGCTAAACTCCTCTATTATGCATGAAGCTCTGCACATGCAGCTGTGCCCAGAAAGGAAAAAGATGTCCTCCAAATGGCTTGCAACATGTTGCCAACAAATCAAAAGCAAGTTCAATAAACGTCAGCAACTCTTGCTGTTAGAAGAATATATATCTTAAAGGAATCGCAGGCACACACAGAGTTACAGTGAAGTCCTTCTGCAGTTAATTTGTTAGGCTGCCTACACTGAATTATCTCACGTAGGATTTTTCATACACAGCCAAATATACTTATAGATATAGCAGTAGTTTATTCAAAGAAATTATCTCTGTAATCTATGCCAAAACACACACACCTTACAAAACACCTTAGCACCTTACACGTCTTGATTCTATAAACGTTTGCATTATATTGTTAGTAAGAAGGAAACTGTATGTGATTCCAATGCATACAGATCAAACCCTAAAGATTCAAAAGGAACCTAAGGCCTAATCTTTGAAATTATTTCTAGTTCCTCCCTTGAGATCAGAAAGCTCTGCATTAAAACCTTGGTGAAGGCATATGAGTCAGGGGATATACAATTATTTCGTTCTTTTTTAAGGCTATTGCTTCATGTCTGCTTCAGGTTGATCAGGGCAATGTCATTGCCTTCTGGCAACATTTCTCTCTTTATAGGCACTCAGCACAACTTAGGGCACCACAAAACGGCCTATATTGTTTAGCATATGAATATATGAAGTTGCCTGAGTCAGAACATCAGCCCATCTAGGCCAGGGCCAATAACCTGTACTCCAGCCTTTCCCAGTCTGGTGCCCTCCAGAGGTGTTGGACTGCAATTCCCATCATTCCTAGCCAGCATAGTCAAATATTAAGGTGAAGTTTATAAAGCAGGGACCAGAAATCTGATGTTGTTGTACTTTAACTCCCATCAGCCTGTTAGATAAAAAGTCCTTGCTTTCGGTTTAGAAGAAAAGAATGCCAGGCAGGCAGCAGTGGATCCAACACTATTTTATTGAACGTTTTGCAAAATGGGTGCAGAGCAGTCTGGACCCCGAGACACGTGTGCAAAAGCCTTTTATATCATATCGCTTCTATTGTTCTCACCAGTAACCAATGAAACAGTTAGTACATCGGCTCACTAAGTTAATATCCAATAAACAGTCACTATCAGCTTACCAAGCCGTTAGTCATGAGTGCGTCAGTATGATTCCCTTTTTGCTCCGCCTATATTTTCCCGCCACTCGGGCTCTTACGTAACTTGAGACGCCAATGGTTATGGAGTCTCCTTTTTCTAACAATTCCCTCCTTTAAGTCTTTATTCACGTCTTAAAGCATTTAAAACGGAGTTTCTTTATCAGCACAATAAAGCAAGAGCATCTGTTTTGACAGAGCGGTTTCAATTAACCGCTGGGATAAGCCTCTAGCGCAGGGGATAATGCAACAACCAAATAACACTAAAACTCCTATCATTACTACAAGCGAAATAAGGATTGAGGCTGCTAGGTGTTTCCATTTTCCAAACCATCTCTCCAACCAGTCAGTCACGGGGTTGTTAATCCCTGAATTCTCGGCTAATTCTTCAGACAAGGCGGTGAGACCCTGCAAAGCCCTTGTTACCGTGCCATCTGGGGCAGTGTTGTTAGGGATGAAGGTGCAACACCGTCCACCTAGCATGACACAAACCCCTCCTTTTTCTGCTAACATCATATCAAGAACACGCCGATTTTCCCAAGCCATTTGGCTGGTGGCATCTAGCTGCTCAGCCAATCCTTTTACAGCATCTCGAGTATAGTTTATAAACCTCTGCTGATTATAATAAACGTAATTGATCCAATCTACATTTTTGTTAATGGTCACCCACCAAAACAGGGTAGATTCAAATCCTGCAGAAATTTGATTTCTTCCTTTGAACTCATCTGGCACTCCCCTTGGTACTCCTATGGAGTCAATATATATTTGATCATCAAAAGGGGTTACTGATCGTTTCTGCCGGGGTTGGCCAGTCTTCTCTGCTGGATGGTATGCAATTGAAAAGGGGACTGCCAACTGAACTAACCCACAAGCTCCGGACCAATTGGAGGGCAATACCTCATACAACTCTAGGCCACCACAATACCACCAGAGATCAGCTCGTGGGATTGAAAGGGAATTATTCCTAAAGCGAGTAGAATTAACACATCTTACTTTACTCGTCAGGTTCCCTATACGCCCCTCTGTGTCTGCAAGGTTTCGGTGTATGCATCCGGTATGGTTTCTTCTTTGCAGGAAGACTGTGGAAGGTCTGACACGATCCTTTGATTTGAGTGGGGGGTATAATTTATTGAGGGTTTGGCATTCCTCCTCTCCCCATGCATCAGGGTGTTGGAACAAACGGATCACGCAGGTGAGGAGGGAAGGAGTGTCCCATCCCAGTGGAAAGGGCAGCACCTTTGCCACAGATCTCCCTGTGGCACAAACAAAACAGTCAGACTTATTTAAAGACTTGGCTGTATACTTTATCCACTCTAACCACACATTATCAGTTTCCTCTGTTATTGGGATCCCTAACCTGGTTCTCCAGGGACGCCTCTCTTTCTCAGGGATCTGTACCAGAAGTGGTCTGAGGGGTGTTGGTGTGACATTTCGGGGTTTTATCTTAAAGCTGTCAAGCCCAAGTCCTTGAGGTATCACCATCCACGTTAATATTTCTTTAACCAACATTACCAACACCACCCACAATACTTGCTTCATATTACAAGTTTTTTGTAATTCGAACCCGAGCTTTTCCCAGATGTTGTGACTTGTATATTACAGGCGATTGTGGCTCCTGGATGGCTTCTTCGCCTGTGTCCTTGGCAGCTTCCAGAGGGGTGCCAGGGAGCAAAGGACCGTTGCCTGTGTCCTCCTGTTCTTTCCAAGTGACAGAAGGAAGCGAGGGTCGCTTAAATGGCTTTATCCGGCTGCAATGTGTCCATTTACTAGAACCCACAAGCTTTACACACGAGTGGCTGGTTGGTCCCACCAAATAAGGCCCCTCCCACCCTTCCTTTAAAGCTTCTTTATTCCACTTTTTCAGCAACACCTCGTCTCCCGTCTGGAAGAGATGGATAGGTGCATCTAACGGCAGTCTCTGAAACGGAACGGAATAAGCTCGTAGCTGTGAAAGAACAGACTGTAGAGAAGTCAACTGATCCCTTAGCATCTGATCACCCACCTCCCACTTGACTTCCTCCCTCCTTCCGCAGTGTACCCGAGGCGGGAACCCAAACATCAGTTCAAAGGGGGACAATTTTATGTCCTTTCTTGGCATCCTTCGAAGCTTCGTTAAAGCTATTGGCAGAGCCTCAACCCAAGTGAGCTTCACCCCTTGTTGGAGTTTGGTTAAAGTCTCCTTGAGGCTCCGATTGATTCTTTCAACCTGCCCACTTGCCTGGGGCCTCCAGGGGCAATGTAAATGCCACTCTATTCCCAGAGCTTGTGCCAGCCCCCGTGTAATAACTGAGGTGAAATGTGAGCCCTGATCGGACTCTATAACTTCGGGCAGGGAGAACCGGGGCACCACCTCCTGTAACAATTTAGCAACAACAGTTTTAGCTTGGCAGTTCCTACATGGAAACGCCTCTACCCACCCTGTCATTTGACATACTATTACAAGCAAATACCTGTAACCCCTACATGGTGGCATCTCAGCAAAATCAATCTGCACCCTCTGGAAAGGATAGTAGGCCCATGGTCGCCCTCCTTTTGGAGGAGGGGGTGCCCTGGGAGGGTTGGTTTTCTGGCAAACTTCACAGGTTGCGGCTAGTCGGTGGGTGCATACAGTTAAGCCAGGGGAGACAAACAGCCTCTTGCAATAGTCGATCATGGCTGATGCTCCAGGGTGTCCAAGAGAATGGTGAACTTGCTCTAGAACAACCCTCTGCAGGGTCTGTGGAAGAAGCAGTCTTCCATCTGTCATCTGGATCCATCCGTCATCACAGGGACTTATTCCGTGTTCTTGTGCCATTCGTAACTCAGCAGGGGAGTATGTGGGGCGCTCTTTTCTTTTGGGTAGAATGAGGAATGTTCCTTGGATTCCCTCTCTGGCTGCTCTTTTTGCGGCCTCATCTGCCTTCTGATTTCCCTGTCTCCATTTTTCCTCTTTTTCTTTCCCATGGGCTCGGACGTGGACAACAGCTACTTGTGAGGGTAGCTGGAGGGCATCCAGAAGATCCACTATTAGGCCGCCATTAGCCACTGGAGATCCGTTTGCTGTAAGGAATCCCCTCTCTTTCCACAGTTGCCCATGAGCATGCACAACGGCGAAGGCATTTTTGCTATCGGTATAAATATTTACTCGCTTTCCCTTGCTGGCTTGCAGGGCTCTTGTCAGGGCTACCAGTTCAGCGGATTGGGCGGAGAAATGAGGAGGCAGCCTTTCCTCACGCACACTCTCCTCTAGAGTAACGACAGCCGCGCCTGTGTAGCGCCTTCCATCCAGCATATAGCTAGATCCATCTACAAACAGATCTCTGGCTCCCTCTATTGGTTCATCCTCAAGGTCCGGTCGGCCTTTGGTGTCCAGGTCTAATACTTCAAGGCAGTCATGATCTGGGAGTCCTGATCCGTTTGTGCCCAGTAATGTTGGCAGCAGTGTGGCGATATTAAAGCTGGAGCAAGCCTTAAAAGTGAGGTTTTCATTTGTTAGTAAACCTATTTCATATCGGGAATGCCGGGCTGGGTTGAGAAATTTGCTTCCTCCTCCTGATCCCAAAATTTGTGGCACTCCATGCGGCACCCAAATTTCAATGGGTCCTCCCATTGTCAATTTCTCCGCTTCAGCGCAAACCAGAGCCGTTGCCGCTACTGCCCTCAGGCAACTTGGCCATCCTCGCGCTACGACATCTAGGACCTTGGAGTAATATCCCACTGGTCTCCAAGAGGGCCCTTTTCGCTGGCAAAGCACTCCCGAAGCTATGCCCTTATTTTCATGCACATAAAGTCTAAATGGCCGGCTGGGATTTGGTATGGCTAGAGCAGGTGGTGACACAAGAGCAGCTTTAAGACTGAGAAAAGACTTATTCATTTCCTTAGTCCATTTCCATTTATCCAGTCTATCTTTCTGCAGCGCCTCATACAGTGGCCGCGCTGTCTCCCCATAGTTTGCTATCCATAGTCGGCAGAATCCGGTCAGCCCCAGGTAGGCCCTCAATTCGCGGGGGGACTTAGGGACAGGAGTGTCACGGATGACTTCAACTCTTTCTTGCCCTAGGCTCCGAGTCCCCTTAGTTATGTGGTAGCCTAGGAATTTTACAGTTGGTTGGGCCAACTGTACTTTTTCTTTTGACACTTTATACCCCCCCCCCCTGCTAGATAGTTGAGGAGGGAAACCGTCCCACTCAGGCACGCATTCTTGGCCTTGGCTGAAATCAAGAGGTCGTCACAGTACTGGAGGAGATGCACCTCTGAGTGCTGCTGGACCCAGGGTTCGAGATCCTTTTGGAGCTGCTGGCCAAAGACCACCGACCGCCTGTGGCCACTTCTCCTCCGCGGCCCCTCGGCTCAGCGCGAAGGGGACGCGCCCCGAAGCAGGATCCGAGTCACGGCACCAAATTGTTAGATAAAAAGTCCTTGCTTTCGGTTTAGAAGAAAAGAATGCCAGGCAGGCAGCAGTGGATCCAACACTATTTTATTGAACGTTTTGCAAAACGGGTGCAGAGCAGTCTGGACCCCGAGACACGTGTGCAAAAGCCTTTTATATCATATCGCTTCTATTGTTCTCACCAGTAACCAATGAAACAGTTAGTACATCGGCTCACTAAGTTAATATCCAATAAACAGTCACTATCAGCTTACCAAGCCGTTAGTCATGAGTGCGTCAGTATGATTCCCTTTTTGCTCCGCCTATATTTTCCCGCCACTCGGGCTCTTACGTAACTTGAGACGCCAATGGTTATGGAGTCTCCTTTTTCTAACAAGCCCCAGCCTGCCTGGTTGAAGGTTGGAGATGATTAGAGTTGTAGTCCAGCCACCTCTGTAGGGACTCAGGTTTTCCACAGCTGGTATAAAGTGTCTGAAGCATGCTATTTGGCTAGATTATGTGAGGGGCTGCCTGTGCTGCCATATGAAACTGTCCATGCTTTAAGATCAGCATAAGACTCCCTACTTGCTGGAGCACCTTTAAGAGCAGTTTGATCGGCAGGCACTAGGGACAGTGGCTCTGGACGAGCCCTACCATTAGACAGGGTGAGGCGGCCTCGGGCAGCATGTCCCAGGGGAGGGGAGTGGTAGCAAGGTGTTGGAGGACAGAACTCTGTGTGTACTATGTGGACCACCCTGTACCCCCTAAGCTAGCCTGCTGCCTACAGGTACAGTGGAAGATCGCATCCCCTTGTCAGTGTTGAAGTAGAATTCAATGCCCATCCTGTCATTTTCTGTACATGGAATGGGGTGGGGGCAACATCTTGTCCGCCTCTGGCAGTAAAATGTCTTGGGCCAGCCCTGCATTGGCCCCTATGTTATGGAACTCCCTCCCAAGGGATGTGCTTTGGCCACCTCTGCTGCAGTTTTTAAAAAGGCTTTGAAAAACCACCTGTTTCAGATGGCTTTTAACTAATGAGTTCTATTAGTCATACTGCGGTTTTATCAATGTTTTATTGCTCTGGCTATGAGAGTGTTTTATATACTGGCTACTTTAATTAATTGGGGTTTTTTTTTGTATTTTAAAGTTTTCTTATACTATTATATATACATATTTTTATATACTGGTATTTAGTTCATCGCCTTGGATGGGCATGGTCCAGAAAGGCGGCATTTATTATTTATTACCATTATTTATTACAATATCCCCAGATACAAATGCTATCAAGGTGGCTTACAAGTAATACAGAAATAATAAAATTACAATAAACAATATTAACTATTTAAAAAAATAATAATCACGCTCCTTCTCACAGGAAAGTTGGTGGAAGCTGTCCTTGGGGTCAAAGAAAGTCCAGGAGGGTGTCTCCACGACCGATTTACTGTGAGTTTGCTGCATTTGGAGGTCATTTGGGGCACATGACATCATAGCCATCCCACAGCCAACCCCAGAGTATTGCGCCAAAAAACTGGTTTTTCTGAGACTACTTTTGGTCCAATTGTTTTCCTTAATTCTGCTTGTCTGCACTTCTGTTGCAGTGTGCGTCAATCCTCCACATTTACTCCAGCATGATAGCCCTGCCCAGGGGTGTGTCTTTCACCTGGCCATGACTTCATTCACTCCAGTCAAGGGGTGTTTCCCCGATGTTTTCCCTGCCTGTGTTTCCCCAGTATTTCCATCATTTTGCACATTGAACTGGAGTAGCTATACCCCATCGCACTATTGCACTACAGCACTATCGCAAAATACCACATTTGAACGGGAGTAGTTGTTGGGAGGTCGCCCCTGATGCCTTCTGAAATCCTCAGGTAGCCAGAATCAACACGCAGACAATAGGGGTCTTTTCCAAGGCTTTATTTCCATTCAACCTAATGACGCTTACAGATACTAATTGCTTGATCCTACGAGTGAGACTTAAGAGAGCTGCCTACTCAGGGGTTCTAACCTTAGGAATCAGTTGAACTCCGTTTGGAGGGGAAGGCAGGAAACCTCTGAATTTATGCGCTAGGAGGAGAGAGTCCACGCCTTTCCCATGGGGCATCGGGGCATCGCTGTTGCTGTTGCACCAAGCGGGCGGAGTGCCTCCTCTCAGCGCCCGCCATCTCCCGCTTGATGCTGCGCTGGCACCTAGCATCCAGGAACTGCTGTTGCGCCTCCCTCTCCCTGCCAGGGTCCCTATCACTCTCAGGAATGTGTACCGGGAGGGGCTCTCCCCCTGGCTGCATCTCTGAACAGTGCGCAGGTTCCTCTCCCATGGTTTCTATCTCTTCTTCAGAATCAAAACTGTGTTGGGGCTCTCTGGGCTCAAATCCAACCCTGACAGTAGGTATACCTGCTATTACAACACTGTGGTTTTAGAGGGACAGTAATTAAAAAAAAAATGGGGAAAATCAGGCATAGATTGTGGAGGCAGGTGCTAACACACATTGTCCAGAGAAAGCAGAAAGGGCGGAACAAGGCGAGAGTGGGACGGAGCTGGTGGGAGGGAACAGGCTCTCTAGCTGATGATGTGGATGAGACTCCACCCAGTAGCCACCCAAATAATTCATGGTAAACTGCTGTGTGACCTGCCGAGACCCCCAGGCTAGCCTTAGGATAATCCAGGCTTTCAAGCCCTGTGTGTCCTAAGACAGAGCAGATGACTCCAGTAAAAACTGCAGCAAAGTGGACAGCAAACTATACGCAAAACTATGGAGATTCCCTCCCCCGCAAGGTGGTGTCTGCTGTTATCCTCATCTACCTCCCTCTCTCTTTCCTGAAATCCTCCCAACAGGGCATGATAAATGCTGGGGGGGGGGGGGAGATGGCAGCTGATGTAGGCCCCGCGGCCTGAGGCCTTCTTTGCCTGCCTCTTTCCCTCTCCATCTAGTGAATGCCTTAACTGACTCCATCTAATGATTCCTAAGGAATTTTGCTGCATGATGTGAATAGACTGCTTCCCTGTGAATCAAGGTACTGCTGATATCTATAACCAACTTCATAATCTGCTTTTTGCTGCTAAGTTGAACTATTAAAAAGTGTGGTGGGGTCCTGATCCTGTTATCATTAATATTGTGCTTAGTTTCACTAGTCCTCCATTTCCCCCTCATGTTTCGCTACCCACATCTGCCTCAGTTAGAAATGCTGGCAAAACATGTACCTCTGGGATTGGAAGCATGAGTTTCAAGGAGCTTGCAGTAGTTGCTTCACCTGCACACACCCAGCCTCCCATTAATAACGCTCTTTCCTTTCCATCTTTATGCACTGAGCTATCGTGGTGGCAGCAAACGGGAAGGGAAGGGAAGGGAAGGGAAGGAAGTTTATTCCCCTTTCCCCTCTCTGGCAGCAGTGTCAAAGATGGCAAGCCAAAGTAGCTCCGGGGAAATGTGCTGACATTGCAGTGGGCCTTGGAAAAATAACATTTCCTAAGAGTTACCTAGACATCAGAATAGGGAAGAGGATAGAAACCATTTATTTTCCTGGAGCATATGCTACCACCAGAGAAATGAGGACAACACAGCTCTCCTTCTCTTTCCTTTCTTGGTACCAGAGAACAACCACTGGCAACAAGTGTGCCCAGTAAGTGGTGGGAAGGGAGAGGTTGGGAGGATCTTGCTGGTGGGTTATAGTGGGCTTGGGACTACGTAACTTATTTCTAAAGTCAGAGTAATTCAGAATTAAACCACAAAGTATTTCCCAATTTTTGGAAAATAGCTTATTTTCTGAACAAATCCAACGTGAGCCTAGGGGATTACCCTCTTCTAGGGCTTCTTCACATGGAGCTTCTATCCTGCTATTGAGATTGCTCACTCACATATGTTTGCAGGCCCTTTAGATGATGTTGTGAACTTCGAGGGTGTCTCCTGCACTAAATGACCATTTAAATTTAAAATTCCATTTTAAAATAGATCGGAGATAATGAGGTATCAAATTACCCCACTTGTGTCCCGCTTGAGTTCCCTCCATGAAAAAGGAAAAGCTTCAAGAAGAGGAGTGAGATCAATGAAAGATATGGAAGACTCAGATAAGGGGGAGAAGGAGGGGGAACGGGGAGGAGGGAAAGGAAGCACGTGGAAAGGGAGTCTGTTGTGATCCTGCATTTAAAAGGTAAGCAGAAATTTTAATTTTAAAATCCCATTTTAAATGCGGGATTTTAGGCTGGTGTAGAGATGCTCCTAGTCTCAGACAAACAGACCACTAAACAAAGATATTGCCTTTATCTCAGATTCCCTGAGATATCTTTATCTTCAGATTTCTCCAAAAATGGAAGCATTATTGCTGCAGCCCCACATATATGTTGAATCCCTTACTTGTAGCGTCTAGTAGAATGAATATATTTGTTAGTCCAGCCAGAGAAATAAGGCTCTTGGTGTCTTCTTTTTTAAAAAAAGGAAAGATCCAAAGAATATTAGGAAAGGAACATGTGGTCAACTGTGTTAATCTGTTAATGCATGAGTCTACGAAATGTCCAGCAGCCTTATAACAGTGTAAATGGCTGGGCATCTTCTCAAAAAGATAATGGGACAATACCGACTCATGTGAAATGACTGGGGGGGGGGAAGCTGGGAGACTGGAGGTGGGAAGTATCCTGCAGAGATATGATAATTTTAATACCTAATTTCACCCAGGAGGCAAAGTTATTGCCATTGCGAAGGAAAGGACTGTTCACAGAATATACCAAAAGTCAATTTTTAGCACATTGACACTGCATCCAAGCAAACAGCAAGATCACAATCATAAAATTAGAGTAAGAGTGAATTGATTTTGTGTCACTCTCCCCCTATGGTTTCATTATGGCCTTTGACAAAAGAATGGATTCATTTAGTGCCAGTTCCTTTTTAGCTGCGGTGAGTTTCTCTCTCTCTCTCTCTCTCTCTCTCTCTCCTTCTTCTGTTTTTGCCAAAATAATTAACTGTCAGGAATAGACATTTTTGATCTTCCCATGCATATGTCTAACACAATTGAAACAATAATGGAAATAAGGAATTTACTTTCAGTATACAAGATGTTCAATCTATGGTTTTCTAGCCATTCAGTCAAGGCAGGGCTAGTGTATTCCCACATCCATACTGGTCCTTTCGCAAAATGCCATGATGAAAAGGTAAAGCAAGTAATTACCCAAACAGCTAAAATCAAGAAATTAAAACATCACAATTAAAGGCCACCCTGGAGAAGAAACACCCTAGGGAAAGTGAAAAACACACTAGCCCCCAAATCAGGACTAATGTAAAAGAGGACTAGCATAAAATAGGTCCAAATGTCAATTATATAACCACAGGTGTTCTATCTATCTATCTATCTATCTATCTATCTATCTATCTGTCTTTCAGCCCTGATAGTGACCAGAGTATTCAGTTACTCACATGGCTTAAAGGTGCATGGATTGTGCAAAAGTAAAGCAGGAGTGTGGGTTTTATACATCTTATTCCCAACTTTTCTTGCAAGGTTCATAAGATTCCAACCCAAAACTCCAGTCTCCTAAGATCTGGGGTCATGCAGGTCAAAAGTAGGATTAGGCCAAGCATTCAGTCCAGCTGAACTTCAGAGGCTGCAGCAGGGAGTGGGATGGGGGCAAAAGCCCTCCCATAGACTGGACGTTGGGATTTGGGGGAGGTGTTCTAATATGTTTACTGTTTACAAGGTAGCTCTACTATTTTCTTCTACTTGCTAGTAGTATAAAGCCAAGGTGCATGCCACTCCAAGGGGTGGCAAAGTGTATCTGGAAGACCTGCTGCAAGTGCTGTATATAATCTGTTTTCTGTTCTAAACTTGAAAATAGAAAGCAATTACAACATCACTGTAACTGAATGTGCCTCCTTCTGTACCACAAAATTAATTCTGGGTTAGGCATATTGTTAAGGATTAGAAAGCTGATAGAGGAACCTTTTGTCCCATAATATATTTTATTAGAGTTCAAGATCAAGTGGTTGTATTGAATTTACCTGAAATTAGGTTTATGTCAGTAGATTTTGATGCATCACCTTTAAATTCCCAAATGGCTCAGTTGACCTTTGGGACTTTGATACTACAGAGGCATTCAAATACAGAAAGCATTTATGGTTGAGCATGCATGTGTTTCCAGAGAATGTCTTGGGGTACATACATTCATGTGATTAGTGCTATCATAATCCATAAACATCAATTAATAGTCTGACAAATAACTGCATAGAGGGAAATCAGGGTGGCATACCCTGCCTCTGACTTCTGTGCATTCAGTAGAGACTAGGTGAGCAAATAGATCCTATGTGTGTTCAAACAGTACACCCAAGCAGGCATTCTGCAAAAAGCTGCATTCTCATGTGCATGGACAAGCCTATGTGCTTAGTTTGTAAATACATAGGGTCCGTTCATGCAGTCTCCTCAACACGTGCAAGTCAGGGATAGGACTGCTGCAACCCTGCTGCTCCCCTACCACTTGTGCAATCACTCACCACGGATCTGAAAGAGACTATACAGATGGACTTTTGAAATAATACATCCTGTGTCCTTTTATAAAATGCTGGAGTCACCCAGTTCTCCCATTAAGTCTAGGACCTACGCACACATTTCTGTTCTGGATCCTAATATCCTTCTGATTTATTGAGCAGTTGGTGTTGTTTTATTTCTGTCCTTTCTCATTTACTGGTAGGAAGTTATCCTGCTGTTATTAAATTGCAAATAAACCCAGGATATTAGATAACACTCTGCAGAATCCATCAAACATTACCATTCCAGAGCAATGATTACAAATGTATAAAATAGACCCCAGGAGCAAAACTTGTTGTGCACTATAGTATCACAAGTTCTGGACACATTTAGAAGAATGGAGCTTAAGAGAATTGAGATACTGCAAAACCATACCCAGGACGTCACAAACTCACACCTATGAGACCGGAACATTTCTGCACTTCTCACATCTGTCACCGTGGCAGGTGTCCATAAGCCTGTACCCCGGTTCATGGCCCAATGAGATCTTTCCTCCCCTCCCTCCATCTCCATTTCTGGGGCCAGATGGATACCTAGTATAACAGAGAAAGGGCCTCCTCCAGATATCACTGCCTTCTCTTTCATTGGCATAGCTTCTTCAAAGGTTTGCAAGGAGGTACGCATGAAGCTCAGTTGCCTTGGCACATTCAGTCAGCCAATTTTCAAAGCATGCGGAAAAGGAAAGGTGGGGGCTGCCATTGCAAATACAACAGCTTCACTTCATCAAGGTAATAGTCTGTCTGCTCTGCCTGGACTCAGACTAAAATAAAAAGTACCTGTAATTGTGGAAATCAGATGGAGGTGCGACTGCACAAAGAATGCAAAATCACCCTGAAGGTACATCAAAATCTATTTATCCTTACTGCATGTGATGTCATGTATCTGATATGCGGTTGGAAATACAGGGAGTGACTCATATACAATGTCACATCTAATTACATATGGATTAATCTAGATTAAGTGATGCCCCTTGGTTTTGTATTCTTTTATCGCTAACATAGAACAAAATATCTACTTTCTCCATTAGCATGGTTGAAGGATGTATGTGTGTCTGTATGCATGTGGGGGAGGTGGGGAAATCCATAAGTATGTCCTTCAGGAAGTGTACTAAGTGGTAATTAATGTGGATCATATATATGCATCCTAGGCATTCTTGGGTGAGTCATTATGCCTTCTGAATCTCTAGTCCATACAATGGAGGAAACGCCTTTCACCAGCTAACAGCAACACAACCAAACAAACATTGTAGGAACAAATGAAGAAGTCATGCTCATGCTAATAGTGAACCCCACCCCCAAGAAACTGCTGGAGTATTTATTCTGCCCTCCAAAGAATATTCAGCAAAATGGGCATTTCATTTTTGCTTGCAACCTGCAAATAGGATGGAGAATTTTGGGAGGCTATTTTGACTTGGCTCTAATGTTTGCACTGCTAGTCAGGAATCAAAAGAAGAGGGTTATAAAGCTGCTGGACGGCTGCCATCCATGGCTGGTGGGCTATGTTCATTATAGTGGGTCACAAGTTATGCAGGCTTTAGTGATAGCAGAGCAACTTTCATTAAAACTGATGTGTTGACTATTCAGGCGGTGGACAAATTCTTGCCAAACTTCCCATATGGCAGCTGGCTGCACATATGAACATATATTGCTAACTCCAGTACATAGTAAAGACTTTAATCATTGTTATATGCCAACATTTGCCACTTTATATTACACTTTCTTCTTCCCTGATAACTGAATGCTTCATGCAGGCAACCAGATCATTTTGTTAGAATTCTTAAAATCTCTGCTTTTAGAAGTTTCTGATCCTCTTGATTGCATAAATATTCCAAAACCATAGTAGCATCGCATGTGCCAACTTTCCAGTAGCTTGGTGAAGTTGCCAAGGATGCTTCCTACTTGTGTGATAAGTGGGAAAGGCTGGCTGAGGGCTACAATTCTCATTTGATGACTGCAGCACCAAGTGACAAATTACACGTGCGGATGGACCATCACAGATTAATAACTACAGAAAAAGCTTTTAATATCATCCATGTCACATTAAATTCTGACACATCAAATGATGAGCAATCAAGTTATGAGGAATCAAATGATGAACATGCATATGTGAACCTGAGGAGAATCAGAATGAAAGCAAGAGTGATTCTAGAGAGGACAGACACAAAACTAACAGCCCCTTCTAGCATTATCCAAGCAGCTTGGGAACCACTCCTTCCATCAACTTCTTCCTGCATCACTCAGCTAATGACAGGAGCCCGCACATCACATGAGAAGTGTACACAACATGGCTCCTTTTAATACTGGTGTGAAGAAATTGTCGACCATCCCTGCATGGCAGGACAGAGTACAACACTCTTTCTTTAGCACTGCCCTTCTATTTATCCTGCCTTTTGGAGAGAAGAGAACTCCCCAAACTGTGGCTTTGCATCTGGAAGGACCAACTTTTAGCAAATTTCCCCCCGTACCACAAGACAGAACTCAGTAGGTAGCCTGAACCACCAAACGATCTAACATGTGGGAGAATATTCCTTGGGTAATTAAAGTATACAGTCCAATTATAAACTGCATTAAGGTAAAAAGATGAGGGAGAATTAAGCAGGTAATAGTGAAAAGAGAATGAAACAGCTTTCTGGCTAAATAACAAATGTCCATGCAAATATTCATGCAAAATGTATGGGTTCTCCAGTTTTTCAACAGAAGGCAAAATAGGCTTTACTTTGCCTATAAAATATCTCCTCTGGGATCTCCTCTGGCATCAAGGAGAGGACTTGATGGGAGCAGAAGGGAATCAACCAGTTAGATGTGAATAGCTTTCCTTGATGGGCTTGCGTAGCACCTTTGACAGCATAGCCAGCCATCACATAGGCAGGAAGTCTGTATTAAAAATAAGCAATTTACACTTGCCAACAGCCCAGGCAGGTTGGACAATAGGCATGAACTGAAGAAATTTGCTTTTGGTTCTCAGCAGACAGGCTCAGTAGGGGAGAAAACACCATCCTAAGATGCTTTGAACATGGCAGAAGAGAACCTATGGAATGCAGATATTCACTTATTGGGGCTAGATAGATTCTTAAAGAGACAGGCTCTGTATGGTCAGCCTGTCTTCACAGATAGTTTTACCCCTGCTGAAAACTGGTGTGATGCTGACCTGGGAAAGAACTGAGGCAGAAAGAACTGTGGCACTCAGGTAACATCAGAAGAGGCCTTTAGTCTGTGTTGCAATGGGGAGACTGATTCCATGAGGTACAAATACACAGACTGACACAGTTTGAGAACCAGAGCAGTGTTGCATTGATCGCTCAGAAGTATAAGCAATTTTTACAGATCACTTCATAATATTATTAAAATATTACATATTAATAGTTAATATGGGGATAGTAACATAGGGAAGGCATTGACAACTGACTGGGTTAGTAAAGCCTGAATTATATTAAAAAGGCTCAACTCTATAAGCCAAGGTACAACAAGCAGGAGAAGCTTATTAAGAAAAGCACAACATGTTCTTATGCAAGCACCGTTTCATTGTCAGGAAGTCTAAGAGGTGCAAAATATTAAACATCAGAGATCGAAAACTTTCAAGGATAGTGCCAGGCCACTTTAGAATGGGCAATGGCATCCCAGATGGCATTTCTTTCAGATAAATACAAAATATTCAGATATCCTCATGAGGAATTTATAAGGTCTTGGCCTTGCTCACCCATTGCAGTTCAAGGCAGAACACCCTACAGGAGAGTGCCTTTTTCATTACCATGTATGCTTATGTATATCATGTATGTGTAGCAGCACAATGAAACCTGCTCAGTCAGTTACAGCTTTGACCCAGGCACGTCTCGTTTGCCCCCTGATGCCCGGCTTTGAAATGTGATCGACCAGAGGCTATGTTTTAGTTTAAAGGTCCTAGGGGATTACTGTTTTCTTTTTTTACAGCCATACATCAGTCAGTCAGTACAGCTGTAAACTTCTCTACACATATAAAATAATGTTATTGACCCCAAGAGAAGGTTTGAAATATGCACAAGCTGTATTACAAAATCTGTAGCCATGGTGAGAGAGTTAGGGATGAATGTTTGAGGGAAGCATCCCAAACCCTAAGCATGTGGAGCTGGAAGTAAGTCAACGACAGCAGTGTCGGGGCCTGGGCAGTAGCCTGGATTTATAGGCCATAGGGGGACAAGATGGAGATAGTTCTCCCTCTGGTCTGCCTTGAAGCCCCTGCCCAAGCTAACCAGAGCCTGAATTGCTCCCAGGGCATCCCTTGCCACCACAAGCACTGTGGCCTGGTGGCTGAGCAGGGCTTCCCTGATGCTCCCTCCTCCCTGATAGAACTGTGCACCTCCCAACCTTGCTTCCAGGTAAGCCAGGAGCTGTATTTAGCCTAAAAACCTGGAATACATATATAGTCACAAACAAGAGAATGCAACCCTTTCAGTGGAAGTTCAGCAACCATGCTGAAATCTTCCTAGGACCAAACTACAAGTGGCACATTAGTCTTTTTAAATGTGGCCTGCCCCAATCATGCATGCACGGAATTCTGATTTAAAGAGCAAAAGGGTGTGTGGGTGCAGGGTGCTGAACCCTCCCTATGCTTAACATGTACCTCCATGCAGCCAGTATTTATTTATTTGTTCCATTAAAATCCCTCCTTTCCTCCAAGGACACCAAGGTGGCATGCATGATCCCCCTCCTCTCTATTTTATTCTCACAACAACCCTGTGAGGTAGGCTAGGTTGAGAGTCAGTGACTGGCCCAAAGGCACCTAGTGAGCTTCATGGCCAACTAGGGTCTTCCCAGTCCTAGTCCAACATTCTAACCACTACATCACACTGCCTCTCTACTACCTCTGAGTGCATTTCTCCCAGCAAATACTGGTGCCCAGTGGAGAGAATAGTATATAAGGAGAAAGACTGCAGAGAGGTATGATGTGTGTGCGATGCGAGATAAGGTTGAGTGTCCCTCGCCTACATGTTACTTTTGCTCTTTATATCAGATTCCCAACCATGCTTTAAATTATGTGGCTAGGGCAGATCCACATTTAAAGAGATGGGTCTGCAGAAATTGTGTCTGGTTTGGCCAAGGGTCATACATTGTAAAAACTTCTTTCTCTCCTATTTAAAATATTCATCTCCATTGCTACCAAGCCACTGGTTCAGTATACACAAATATGTTCCTAAACTCAATAGCAGCAGCTGCTGCTGCAAACACTACAACATGCATTACATATGTATTTGCCCAGCATGCAGATAAGCCCATTCAAAATTCAAATGCATACTCTGGCTTCTCCTATTCCAAAGTAAGTATGTGGACTCCTAAGTAAGCATCATTGATTTCAGTAAGGCTTCCGTGTCCAGAAAAGTGTTTAGGATTACAGCTGAAATGTGGGGGTGGGAGAGAAGACATGGAGACAGATATTATTAAAAGGTTTTATCATCTCCCCAACTCAGGGAAGATAATGTAAAGCAAAATGAAGCTTTATTAAAAATATAGTTTAGCCTAAAATGTTGTGTCTTATATTTCCCAGCCAGTACTCACCCAAATAAAATATATTAATATCACCTCTGGAACTTTGGGGGTGGGGGTGTTGCACCTGGAAAAGGGATCTTAAGATGTTTTAGAAACATGGCAAACTCTTGAGTAATTTGAATATTCAGAGAAATTGAGAATTTGGGATCAGCTACAGAAATGGCAATGTGGATGGAGAAGCTCCAGGACCAGGAAACACCAAGTGGCAGATTCATACTGACTCCTGCAGCCAGTACTTTCAGGGTTCAAATCCACTAACCCCAGAGACAGAGGCAACTTTATCAGGAGGCAAAGTAAGAAGCTGACCACAGGAGAACAACAACATCAGAGGTTGCAGGGAAGCAACCTCAAAGATTGTGTGTCCTGCCTGCAGTTGCTCTAGGGCAGCACTGTCTCTCCTAAAATGGTACCATGCTAAAACAACCATTAAAGAAAGTATATGTGCAATGTGTAGGATGTTATGTGACATCCTGGAGGTGCTTCCTACATGACCACAGCAGCTGCTGGAGGATAAGGAAGAGGTGTTCCAGGTGCGGGGTGGGGCAGGGAGAGATAGTGAAATTGGCTGACCAGAGTATAAAGAGAGAAGGTGACTAGAGGGTGATCTTAGGTTGTTCACAATTGGCTATGAAAATAATGAGATCAGACCTGTTTTCCTCCTATTAATTCTCCTATGTCTCTGTATTCCCTTCTCTTCCCAATTCCTCATGTCACTTCCACACGTGTACACCCATAACTGCATTGCATGGAAACATGCATTTAAATTATATTTAAATCAAATATTCCTGAGCCCGGTCTTAAAGTCCTTCACAACTTGGGGCCAGGAGACTTAGGGTCATCTACCTTCACATGTGCCTTCCATTCTTTGAGACACTCAACATAGGCCCTTCTCTGAGTTTCCCTAAGCTGCGGTGAAGCAGGTGGCTACTGGGGAGAGGAGGTCCTTTTCAGTAGTCATGTCCCAGCTTTGGAATGCCCTCCTCAAATAAGTTTTGTCTGATTCTTACTCTGGGGTCTTTCCAGCACCAGGTAAAGATCTTTCTATTTTCCTAGGCTTTTAAACTTTGATCTGTTCTACTTGAATTATTTTGATATGGTTTTACTATGATTATTTTGATATGATTTGCTATTTTTGCTTATTTATTCTATGGAGTTTTGAAATGTTTCATTGTAAACCACCCTGATAACTTGAAGAGTGGGGTATAAATCTAATAAAATAAAAATTATAAAATTTATTTCTCTCAAAATACACATTTCTAAACAGATTTTCTCTAAAAATTTGAATTTTCTGCATATTTTGATACATTTCTTGAGCCAAGAACTGTGTTGGACTATTCAAGAAGTGCAAATCTGGTGAATAAGTTCTGATTTCACATTACTCTAGAATGTGTGAATTAGGGGCTGATCTACATTGCGCCTGCCATCACAATGAATTCAGTGTCCCTTGCATTAAAACGTGATTATCCGCACTCACCCATTTTCCACGTTGTGGTGCTTCGTCAAATGTGCGAGCTCGGTTCACACTTGAGTGCTGTGCTGTTTTCCTGCTCTTAAAGACAGAGGCTGTCATTGGAGGATCAGAAACTCTTCCTGTTTCTGCTGATTCCATGCCCACCATGCTCACAGCTCTTGACAGCCCCATGTCATCTTCCGGCTACTGATCACATAGCTTCCTCAGCACTCCACATTTCCTCAGCAACAAGCAAAAGGGCTGGATGTGCGCGTGCTTGTCTGATCTCGGAAGCTAAGCAGGGTTGGCCCTGGTCAGTGGTTGGATGGGCGACCACCTGCGAATCAGGCTTCCTGCATTGAGCAGGGGGTTGTTCTAGCCCTTCAAATGAGACTACGTTTTACCCCCTCCTATCCCCCGCTTCGGATTTTTTTTAATTTAAGGCGTTATCTTCGAAGAATCGTGGCTTCTCCACGATTTTTTTTTTCTAATTCAGGCATGATCTTCGAAGATTCGAAAATTCAAAGATTTGAAGCTTCAAATCTTTGAAGATCATGCCTGAATTAGAAAAAAAAATTGCGGAGAAGCCACGATTCTTCGAAGATAACCCCTTAATTAAAAAAAAATCCAAAGTGGGGGATAGGAGGGGGTAAAACTTAGTCTCATTTGAAGGGCGAGAACAACCCCCTGCTCAATGCAGGAAGCCTGATTCCCAGGCGGCCGCCTATCCAACCACTGACTGGGGCCGACCCTGCTTAGCTTCCGAGATCAGACAAGCACACGCACATCCAGCCCTTTGCTTGTTGCTGAGGAAACGTGGAGTGCTGAGGAAGCTATGCGATCAGTAGCCGGAAGACAACATGGGCCATTGAGAGCTGTGATTGGACAGGAGGGAAATACAAACACCACCATATATGGACAGGCAGGGGAGGGGACTATGACGAGATACAGTAGCGAAGGCGGAAAATCAGAGCACATTAAGGGGAAATACCAGGATATCAGGGTATTGAAAGCGGGAGCACGGAAGCTGGAAATTACGGTTCCAATTCAAAGCTGCTACTGCGTAGTGTGAAAGATGGGCAGTGAAACCTCATAGGAAGCTAAAAAAACCCTTAACTGTAGATCAGCCCTAGGTCAGCTCATATCACAATTGGCAAAGATCAAATCATCAGCATAATAACATGAGAGCCATGCTGAATCAGACCGGTACAGCATTCTGTTTGCACAGTGGCCAAGCAGATGCCTATGAGAAACGCACAAGCAGGACATGAATACAGTACACCTTCCTGCTCATATTCCCCAGCAATTGGTATTCAGAGGCATAATATATAGTCATCATGACTAGCAGCCATGAATACAAACTTCTGTCCCATCACTTAGTTTTTCAGCTTGTCCTTCTTGTAAGGCTTGTCTTTCTGTTATTCTTGTGTAACACTAATACATGTTTTACAAATAATCATATTTCTTTCCCCCATTTTTCCAGGCATTCGATAGTTTTACTTAATAGGTAATGTTCCTCACTTTCACAGTGACAGGCACATTTTCTTTTATATTTTATCTGTTTTCCTAAAAACTTCAACCTGCTGTCAAATTCAGTAGTATCTCCCTGTGGTCTCCAACTGTTCTGTTGCTTAGGGAATCGCTTCTTAGCATTTCTAGATAGGTGACAAAAGGGAGGATTCCATTATCATGGTGATGGGTGCACAGTTGCTATGAGAGACTGTCTTGCAACATAACTTTTGCAGTGGGGAGAAGTCAGAAAGGGTATATGAATCTCTCCAAATATAATAGTAGTCATGCAGGTTCCGTTATGTTTGCATCTATCAGATATGTGCCAACAGTCCTTGCTTCATATTACTCTCATATTAATGATGCTGGTCTGCCATAGATAAATACTGTATGCATGATGGCATTTTCAGCAGAGATACTAAGTAAACAACAACACACTGGCTAAAACGTTGACAGCAATTAAGCATTAAACAATGGAGAAAGGCCCCATTCAAACCTAAAAGGGAAAATATCTGTCGAATTGCACCATAGGCAACTATTCGTGTGACGCGTATAATTAATTTAACTAAATTGATATAGAAGTTCAGAAAATCACATCCTGGTGTGTATGTTTTTTAATGTACCAGTATATCTGCCTGTTGTGTGGGAGTAATGCCCTGTTTTGTGCCGTTGTGCTAGTATTCCCTTTCTGAAGCACTTACATGTTGGTACCCTGGAGTGGGAAATTCACACATCACGCTATTCCTGTAATTGCTGCAGTCATCGCTTCACAACCTGAATATGTGCATCTGCTACAACCATGTGGCATCTTATCACATGAAGTGGCATCACACATCTTGTGATATGCTGAAGCATGGATAAGGGCAGGACTGAAATCATACTTTGACATCTATTTTGAATGTACCTCTCTGAACCATCAGTTGCATTTTTTTAAATATGTCTGTGTTCACATAGCAAAATAGGTGCAAATGCAAGTATATACTTAAAACCAACACCAGCTAAACTGTGAGAAGCTTCAGTTGAATTATCTGTTGTTGAATTGTAACCTTTCATGCTGACAAGATATGAAAGTGCTAAAAATGTCCCCCATCTGGGAACATGGCCAAGGCCTACCATGTCCTTTATTCCCACATCATGTGGTAAAGAAGAGAACCAAATCACTATGTCTTTCTGGACAAAGGGAAATTTGGTGTGGTCAGCAAGAATGGAAAGCTCCCAGGTAATGAAATAATGGCAGGGAGCTTATAGACTAGATAGCATCATAGGTCAATCCAGTCCTGATTACAGATCATTGTATCTATCACCTCAGACAATTTCCACAATAATAGCAGCTAAGTTAGAAGATGATAAATCTGTCATAGGTTGGTTATCATCTATATCACTTAAACTGAACATATAAACTCTTCCCCAGAGTATCCAGTTCTGGCAAAGTGAAGCGGTCAAAAGGATACAGCTCTGTAAGTGTTCTGGAATGGAGGGAGAAGACAGGCAGGAAACTGACAGGCAAGGTTCAGTCCAGATTTGGTTTCCAGAAATCAAGGGCAGTTGGAAGCAGGTTTTCAGGGCTTTGGACAACTGACTGAATCCTTTTATGCTCCCTGGACCTTGCTTTCTTTCAGACTCCACCCTGTGGTTGTGCCTTAAAGGGGCAGGCCTCTGGCGAAGGCATAACACTCTATCACCAAGGGGGGTTGCCCACCGCTAAATATGCTTCCTAATGAATCCCAGACTCAAGCAAGTTGCCCCACAGATGCTGAGACTGAGGAGCCAGGCTACATTAGGGAGTTTTATGCAGTCATATGGGATTGTGTTAGCAACATTTGTCACCTGATCCATGTTGGGCTGGTAGGTGACCACTCTCTGGCTATCTGCTTGGGTGGTGTACCATGGTATTTACCACATCCAAAATACTGTCAGATGTTAAGGTCAGTGAAGCGTGTTTGAGGTTTGAAGTATTTCCCTACTGAGACACACAAAGAGTCAGTAGCCTTCTGCCTTTACAGCTTTTGCCCTCCCAGGCTTGTCTCATCAGTCCTGAAGTTGTCTAAATCATAGTTCTGTATTTCCTGCTAGGAGGCACACAGTTAATGGTCTCCTTGAAAATATATCTGAGTAATGTTGAATATATTTTACAGGTTTTATTTCCATTCTGTAAAACCCTAACTTCTGCCTTCATTGATATACTGCCTGAAGGCTTTGTCCTGTAGTAAAAAATAAAATAAAATCATTGTATTGCTCCCTAGCTGTCCTTTTCTCTATTCTCTAATTCTCCTTCCCTTGAAATATGATCTACTTTGTTCTTTTTCTGTTTCTGCTCAATACATATATTACACATTCAGATGTGCACATGTGTATTTGCTATTATTACTTATTTAACCCAAGCTAATTTCACTGCACTGAAGTTAGGTGTCATTTTTTTTCCCTTGCCAGACTCATCTGTGCCATTAATGGAACCCCTGTCAGGAAGAAGATAATATATATGTCAGGAGTTACTAAAACAATACTGCACGTTATTGAACAATAAACGTTTTTAAAAGCCTATTTACATTTCTTGGATTTAAATAAGATGATTCAAGAAGGCAAGGCGCTCTATAATTTTTTTTTTTTTACTAACAGATACTGTTTACTTTTCTAAAATAATAAGGCGCTGCCTCTTCCAGCTTATTAAATTGGTCTCATACGCTTTCTTTGGGGTTTATCTGAGAGCAGAAGCAGCAATACGAATAACAATCTGCCGATGTTTCCAAACTATGTTCCATAGGAAGCTGCTTTATACTGAGTCAGACCACAGGTCCATCTAGCTCAATATTATTATCTAAATGGGGTAGACAACCTGGCACCTTATGAGAGGGATGGTGGGAGTTATAGGCCAAAAATCTGGAGGCCCATCCATGCATTAGTCCAACAGACAGAGTGGAGGGAGTGATCTTGTTACACTATTCTGCCCATTTCCATATCGAATTCTCTCTATTTGGACGTAACAACTGTATTTTTACCATCAGCCATGCCAGCTAACCTTAAGTGCTTCCTCTATTATATTTCAGTTGGGTTTAGCTGCCACCCCCACCTTGCCAGCCAGACCTCCCCCGCACCCACTAAAGGTTGATTGGTTCAGATTGCTGCTTCCCAGTGCAAAACTTAAGTTAAAACACCCAATTGTTTTAAGATGCGGCATCACAGGGCCTGCAGGCTCAGCTGTAGGGTGTCAGGATTCCTTTTACCCACACTGATCCTCAAACTCTGAATCAAACACAGACAAGAGGCTTCAATCTATAGCTTTTAATCCATTACCACAAAGGGTCATACGGCTGCAAATTCTCAGTGACTCTCAGTCTGCAAGGAAATGCCTTCAGGGGGTTTAAAAGGTAGCTACAAAAGTTGTCCACTGTTTGAAAGGAAGGCGGGCTCACTTGCCTAACTTAAGGGGTGGGGGCAGGTCTCTCTCCCGTGAGCCTTCTAAGCACTCCTGTTCACGCAGGGCCAATCGGGTAGACCTTCTAAGTTCCGCCCCGGCTTTCTCCCTGTTGGCTCTGCGGCCTTGCATCTATTAATTCAGACTCACCAAACACCGCCTCTCCCTGTTTGCTGTCTCTCACGGGCAGGGTGGTGGTGAAGAGGGACCTTCCTATTCCAGCTGGACCTTTGAAACCTGAGCAGCCTGCCTCGCCATGTCTGGACTAGCCTGGGAAACTTCCTCCCCCATGTCGGGCGGTTCTTCTTCAGAATCTGAACTACTCTCCCACTCCCTGCACTCAGGGGCACTCCTGACATAGGGCTTCCTTTTGTCAGGCAAAGAGGAAGAAAGGAGGTGCTGCCACCACTACAATCCATCCCTGGTGATGGCCTCAGCTGCAGCAAGAGGGCAGGCCAAGGATGGGCCATTCTGAGCACCTAGGTCTTCAACAAGTGCCCACCCATACCGACTGCTAGGTAAGGGACGTCAGAGGAATCCATCCAGGGGGTAAAGTTTGCCGAGCTTTTAGCAGCTCAGCCCCCTGAACTTTGACTCACTTACCCACAAGCTGGCCCAACTTGATGCAGATTGAGTTGGGCCAGCTCATGGACTTGGAGGGGGGGGGGGTCCCTTAAAGCAGCATTTACATAAATTGTGGCTGTAGTTTGCATAACTCACACAAATTTCAGCCATAATTTGTGCAAATTGTGGCCATAATATGCATATTTTGCACAAATTGCAGGCATAATTTGCACCAATTAAGCATATGACAACTGCAAATTTGCATAAATTACACAAAGTGTAGCCGCAATTTGCATACATGTCACTTTAAGAGAAAAAATCTGAGAAAAGTTCCTGGATTCCAGGAAAAAGTCCATGGCTCTTTTCCTGGAATCCAGGAAAAGGGAAATCTAGAGAGCTTAAAAAGGGCCGGATTTCTCATGACGATCATCCCTACCCTGGCCTGGCCTGGCCTGGCCTGTGTGCCTTGTTCAGTTTGCTGTCCAGGTGATGTTGATGGGCAACTTCAAGGCCCATCTCTTCCTTCTGATGGTACTTTTTCTTTATGCTGCACTTGGACTGGGCAGGCCCTCAGACAGAGGATACCTTCAAAACAGAACAGTTTTCCAGCAGCCCTTCAAATACAGGACTGTCCTCTGTAAAAGAGGACACATAGCCACCATAAAGTGAAGTCATTTATGGGGTTTTCTAACCTACAAGTTCCACTGTATCAGTTGCGCTAGCAACCATTAATGAGTCAGGTGCAGGGAATTGTCAGATATACTGTGGTCATGGGTAGGGAGAGGTATGGCGTTGGGGGATTAACAGGCCAGCTGAGGAGAAGAGGGGCTAGACGCCTTACAGCTGTCCCCTCTTCTGGTTCTTCCCCCAACTTAATGGTTCCTGGCAGCCTTACCAGTCTGCCCTCGGGCCTGGTGCTGCTGCTGGTGAATGCCAGGTCAGCCCAAAATAAAATCTCCCTCATCCATGATTTGATTGTGGATGAAGGGGCTGACCTGGTATGTATTACTGAGACCTGGGTGGGGGGACTGGGAGGGGTTACTGTCTCCCAGCTGTGCCCTCCTAGGTACTCAGTGCGGCACCAACACCGACTTGAGGGTCAGGGAGGGGGGTTGCCACGGTCTATAAGAATTCAATCTCCCTCTCTAGGCTTCCTGTTCATTCAAGTGCAGATCTTCAGTGTTTGTACCTTGTGTTGGGTACCCGGGACAGATTAGGGATTCTGTTGGTGTACTGCCCACCCCGCTGCCCATCAGACTCCCTGCCTGAGCTGATGGAGGTGGTCTCGGACTTGGTGTAGAGGACCCCTAGGATGATGGTCCTGGGGGATCTCAACTTCCATGCCGAGGCTGCTGTATCCAGGGCAGCTCAGGACTTCATGGCCACCATGACAACCATGGGGCTGTCCCAATATGTAATTGGCCCAATGCATATAAAAGGACACACGCTTGATCTGGTTTTCTTGACTGGGCAGGAGGATGGTGATCTGAAAGTGGAAGAATTAACATCTGTCCCTTTGTCATGGTCAGATCACTTCTTGTTGAGGTTTAGACTCCTGGCAGCCTTTCCCCTCTGCAAGGGTGGGGGGCCTATTAAAATTGTCTACCCCCGGAGATTAATGGATTCCGATGGATTCCAGAGGGCTCTGGGGGATTTTCCTGCTGGTATGGCTGGTGCTCCTGTTGAAGCGCAGGTCGCTCTGTGGAACACAGAGATGACTCGGGCAGTTGATATGATCGTGCCCAAGCGCCCTCTCCCTCTGAGCAGAGCCTGGCCAGCTCCTTGGTATACACCTGAGCTAAGGGCAATGAAGCAAGAGGGGAGACAGCTAGAACGCAGGTGGAGGAAAACTCGTGCTGAGTCTGACCGAACACAGGTAAGAGCTCACTATTGAGCCTACTCTGTGGCAGTGAGGTTGGCAAAGAGACAGTTCTTGCACCAGCATTGCATCTTCTCAGTGTCATCCAGCAGAGCTTTTCTGAGTGGTTCGCGGCCTGTTACATTCTGGCCCAGGGAGAGAGACGGTGGATCCCTCGGAGGCACGCTGTGATGAGTTTGCAAGGCTCTTTGAAGATAAAGTCGCTCAGATTCGTCATGAATTGGACACCATGATTAAGGCAGTTCCATTGGTAGAAGCGTTCAGAGCACCGTCTGGTCCAGTTTTATTGGATGAGTTTCAGTTACTGAGGCCTGAGGATGCGGACAAGGTGCTTGGCCAAGTCCGATCGACCACTTGTGTGCTTGACCCTTGCCCTTCGTGGCTTATTAAATCAAACAAGGAGGGGATGTCCGGCTGGGTCCAGGAGGTTGTAAATTCCTCCTTGAGAGAGGGAGTGGTGCCTGCCACTTTAAAAGAGGTGGTAATTCGACCACTCCTGAAAAAGCCTAACGTGGACCCAGAGGATGTTAACAATTATAGGCCAGTGGCCAACATGACATCCCCTTCCTGGGCAAGGTGCTTGAGTGGGTGGCTGCAGGACAGCTCCAGGCACCCTTGAATGAAACGGATTATCTAGATCCATTTCAACTTGGCTTCAGGCCTAGTTTTGGAATGGAAACTGCCTTGGTCACCCTGTGGGATGACCTCTGCCAGGAGAGGGACAGGGGGAGTGCAACCCTGTTGATTCTCCTGGACCTCTCAGCAGCTTTCGATACCATCAACCATGGTATCCTTCTGGATAGGTTGTCTGGGTTGGGAGTTGGAGGTACTGCACTGCAGTGGTTCCGGTCCTACTTGAACGGCCGATTCCAGAAGGTGGTGCTGGGGGATTATTGCTCTATGCCATGGTAATTGTGCCACGGGGTTCCACAGGGCTCTATGTTATCCCCCATGCTGTTTAACATCTACATGAAACCGGGGGAGGAGGTTATCTGGAGGTGTGGGATGACATGCCATCAATATGCAGATGACACCCAGCTCTACCTCTCTTTCTCATTAAAACCAGGTGAGGCAGTGGCTGTTCTGAATCAGTGCCTGGGCACGGTAATGGGCTGGATGAGGGCCAATAAACTGAAACTCAATCCAGACAAGATGGAAGTACTGTTAGTGGGTGGTTCATCTGCCTGGCTAGGTGATATTCAACCTGTTCTGGAGGGGGTTGCACTCCCCCTAAAGGATCACGTTCATAGTTTGGGGGTGCTCTTGGACCCAGAACTGTCACTTGAGGCACAGATGAACTCAGTGGCATGGAGCACTTTTTATCAGCTTAGGCTGGTATACCAACTACGCCCTTATCTGGACAGAGATAGCCTAGCTACAGTTATCCATGCTCTGATAACTTCTTGTCTAGATTACTGCAATGTGTTATACGTGGGGTTGCCTTTGAAAACAGTCTGGAAACTTCAGCTGGTCGAAAATAGGGCAGAAAGATTGTTAACAGGGACTGGCCAGCGAGCTCATGTTACGCCAGTACTTTTTCAGCTGCACTGGCTGCCACTCCATTTCCAGGCCTGATTCAAAGTTCTGGTATTAACATTTAAAGCCCTTAGTGGCTTGGGGCCAGGTTATCTGAAGGATCACCTCCTCCCATATGTGCCTGCCCGGACCTTATAATAATCCTCAGCGGCCCTTCTCCGTGAGCCCCTGCCAAAGGAAGTGAGGTAGGTGGCTACTAGGAGGAGGGCTTTTTCTGCTGTGGCACCCCGGCTGTGGAATGAGTTCCCTAGTGAGGTTCGCCTGGCACGTACATTGTATTCTTTCTGGTGCCAGGTGAAGACCTTTTTATTTTTCCAGGCATTTTAGCATTTTAGTTTTTTAGACTTTTAGCTTTGCTGTTTTAAACTTGTATTTTAAATTCCTGCACTGCTGCTAGGTTTTATTGTGGTTGTATTGCTATATTGTGGTTTTAATGTTCTATATATTTTAAATTGTTTTATTGTGTGCCATTTGGTTTTAATTTTTGTGAACCGCCCAGAGAGCTTCGGCTATTGGGTGGTATAGAAATTAAATAAAGAAATAAATAAAAAATAAAATACTGCTCTAACCACTTAGAATAATGCTTTATCTGGTAAGTGATATATACATTGATTAAATAGATAAACAAATAAATATGTCTTATGTCATCTACATCCAACCTTAGTCTGCACCTAGCTTCCAAACACCCAGACCTTGGCCATATTCACAATTGTACACATTTCTAGCTATTTTGCAGCACTGTGATATTTTCTAACTAGTGTTCATTCTGTTTTGCATTCTAAAGAAACATTTTTGTATTTAATTTTTGGTAATTAAACTTCTGATATATACTTTAGTTGTGCTTAATGTAAGTTCAAACTACTGATAAAGTTTGTGCTATAGAGACTGGAAAGCTAACTCAATATCTTTAAAGTAATTCTGGGTAGCATCCTATTATTTCTGATCACCCATTACCACCTGGGATTGTTTAGCTTAGAAAAAGGGAGAGTAAGGGGGGATATGATAGAGGTGTACAAAATTATGTATGGTGTGGAGCAAATGGGTAGCGAGACATTTTTCTCCCTCTCTCATAATACTAGAACCCAGGGTCATCCCATGAAGCTGACTCATGAAGTAAAACTCTGTAAAAGTACACCAGTTGTTTTCCGGGCCAAATTCAAGGTGTTGGTTTTGACCTTTAAAACCCTATATGGTTCCGGCCTGGCTTATCTCAAGGAGCGCCTCCAGCAACACCAGATAGGCTGCTCAACAAGGTCAGCCTCGGATGGCCTTCTCTCTGTCCCATCAGCCAAGACAGCTAGGTTGCTGAGGACGAGGGAGAGGGCCTTCTCTGTGGTGGCCCCCACACTGTGGAACTCCCTCCCTAGGGAACTCCGCCATGCCCCCTCTTTAATGAGCTTCCGCCACACATTAAAAACGTGGTTGTTCAGGCAGGCATTTGGGGTGGGTTAGGGTAATTTTAGAAATGTGATGTTTTTAATGTTGAATTTTATTATTTTGAACTGTTTTATTGTTATACATCACCCAGAGTGGCTGGGTGAAATTCATAGCCTCTCACAACCACCAGCAGGTAAGCTTGTGGCCTGGGCCCCACTGACATAGAAGGGAGCCCTTTCAAACCTAGAGCCAGCCCAGAACATGTGCTGTAGTAACCTATTCCTACTCCAAGTATCCCACCTCAGTGGTTCCCATCAGCTTTACTTTTACCACCAAAAATGGTGATTCTTTATCACTTACATACATAGAGACCATTTTATAATAGCAAATGTAGCCAAGATCAATTCAGCATTCTAAATGGATGAGAAAGTGGAAGAAACTTGATAGGTCTCTAATGTAAGGAAGGTCAAAGAATATAACTTGATGATCCCTTCTCACCTTAACGTCTTAGAAACCGTTACATTTTTAACACTGTTGTTAACATACAATAGGCAACAAGACTTCTGAATATATGGGGCAACAAGAAGATGGACAGCTTCTTTTATTTGCAAACAGAGTAAATTCGATACTATTAAAAGAAAACAGAGTATGTGAGAATAAATAACTCTATAAAGCCCTCTGAACTATTTCCCCAAGGGCAGTTTTAGGGCAAAGCAGCATTTTATATCATTTTAAATAAGAATCACAAAACTATTAAAATATACTCTTGAAGAGGTGTTCCTCCTAAGCGTTTTATCATTGCACACACTTAAGTATGAATAAAGAACAAAAGCTAGAGTTAATCGATCAGTTCAAAACACATCATTTGAAGTTTACGGGGATACTGTTTTCTGCAAGTACATTACCTAGGGTAGCAATTATTGAGTTTTTAAATAGATTTACAGCTTGGATAAAAATACGATTTGACCTAACCATTTTGTCTTAACTTTTCCCGAACTATAATACAAAGTGATATGTGTGTGTGGGGGGGGGGGGCATAATTTGGTCACCTTGTTTTTGTTCCCTATTGTTATTCTTCATTTCCCTCCTGCCCTGGCTTTGATAAGAGAGCTTAAAGAATATTGTTCATGTGCTTCCAACTTGAATGTAGAAAGCAACCATCTTTTTTTTTTTACAAGGCACATGTCTTCATGAGATTTATAATACTATTGTATACAACTGAGATCCTCGCCTCCATATAGGGCTTACACTGCGAAAAGCGCTCATAAAAATGCATTCACATTTTAAGATGAACTCGCTATGACAGCTGATTCACACCTCTTCCTATTCGTTTCCTGTGAATAGTCTAGTAAGCATATTTACTAGCAGGAAAGTTTGCTGAAACAGGAAATTTTAAATACATTTGGCTAGACAGTTGAATTGATAATCCCCAGTATTTACAATGATCAGAAGACTTCATCCAGTTAACAGGCACATATAATGCATTCTTTGTCAGGATCACTTCACTCATACAGGATCACAGCAACATGGAAGGTGCTAAGAAATGTTTCTATGTGGTGGTGGTGGATTCACACAGGTGCAAAAAGGAAAAAATGGAAAGACACCAATCATAAGAAACAAGCCTGGCCCGAAGCATTTTGCCGCCTCAAGCGAGCCGTCACCACAGCCCTGCTTCTTTTTCTTCTGGCAGTGGCGGCTGTGCCACCGATGCTGCTGCCTTCCACCCACTGTCCCACCCAACCTGCTTGGCAGCCAGCTAACCCAGCTGGCTGCTTCCACCCACCCCCTTGCTCACTTCCTGCCCACTCTCCCACCCGACCTGCTTGGCAGCCAGCTAGCCACACCTGCCCCCACCACTTTCTCTCTCTAACGCAGATGCCCGCCTGGCCACAACTCCCACCCAGCAGCTGCTTCCGCCATGTGCCGCAGCCACAGGGTGCCTGCAAGAGGTTGGCCCAACTATCACGAGAGAGCTGGGACCTCTCGCAGTAGTTTGGGGCCTCTTGTGTTAGGTTCAGCTGACATCTCACAGAAGCCCCACAGCTTGGGCACAAGGCGGGAGATGTGGCTCAGCAGGCAAGCCAGCGTGAGTGGGCGGGCACGAGTGAGCCAGTCAACCAGTCAGCCAAACAGCCATCTCTCTTCTGGGAGATGTCAGCTGAGCTATCACAAGATAGTTCAGGTGCAGACAAGCAGCCAGCCAGCTGGCTGGCAGGACCAAGAAGTGGCAGGCCCTTTGGTGGGGGAGAGCAGGACAATTCACTGTTCTTCCCATTCTGCCACCTGATGCACCTGCATCAGGCTGCTTCATGGTAGGGCCAGCCCTGACAGGAAAATGGAAGGGAGGAGACCTCCAGGTCCACAGAAGAACGTTTTTATTGAGTTCTACCCATTTCAAACTGAGTTCATTCTCAGGGACATTCCCAAACAACAAATTTTGGTCATGTTGCACTGTTGCAAAACAATTCTAACAGAATTGGACTCGATTTTTTTTTTAAATATCTTGTGCAACCGGAGGTTTCCTTCCTTCTTTTTCCCTAGTTCCATGCAGGAGCCATAAACATCTGGACATAGCTTGCATACTCTCCATCCCTGATAAGCTGCTGCCAGTCATTACAGGTTCTGTACTCCACCTCTGCCAGGTATGAAATGCCCCTTAAATCCCAATTAAATCCTTTACCAATACTCATAGCTCACAGGCCCTGAGTGGTCAAATTTACTTACCTCTTCAACCACAATCCTATTGATGCATATTTTCCCACTTCCAATTTAGCATCCAATCTCTCTCAGCCTTTCAAGGTTGTCATAACAAATCTTGGACTCCAGAGGTCAGCAGTACTGCTTTTGAATCTAAAAACTCCAGATGCCACCAGTAAAAACCACAAACCCCCAGTGGTTTGGGGTACTTTGGGCAATTCATCACCTCATCACCATGGAGGAGAGCACAAACTAATACAATGATGGACCATCGAAAGATGTCAGTTGCCAACTCCAGACTGTATTTGACAATACAGTCATGGATAATGAACTGATTTCCATTAATAGCTTGATACCTCTACATTCCTGAGCCCTAAGTAGTCACTGTATTAATTTTAAACTTGTCAGTCTTTGGCATTTGCTCTGTTGAGAGTGCGAAAGCAAATCAATGTATTTTAAAAAGTTCACTTGAACTTTTGTTTTAGTCTTTTCATGCTCTATATCTCCCTTCTAAACTTATTTTATCTGCTTAGCATGCTACCCCAAAAGTTAGTTGCTGGTGACTCTGGAGAAACCAGCGTGGTTGCAGATGCATGGACTATGTCAGTCCTTTTGCCTCAAACATACTTTTTAAAAACAACAGCAACAAAAAAGGCCACATAAGCAGGTTCAGATTCTAATATCTTTGCCATTGGCCATGGCAGTGATGATAAATGGAGGGAAACAGCTTGATTTTCCAGTAGCAAGTTGTGATAGGTTTACTAGGACTAAGAAAATACTGCTTTGGTTTGTTAAGTGGAAAAGACTGACAGCAAAGCCACTGACTGACTGAGAATTGATTCAGAACTGTTATGAAATCTATTCTTCTGAGCTCTTAAATAATGTATACCAGAATTCAGAAGCCTGGGCTATTTTCTAAGACAGCTCTAAGAACAAAACAAAAAACATGTCAGGCAATGATAGCCATGTCTTACCATATATTCTGGAGGCTCTGAGATATATTTTGCAAAGTACAAAAGGCAGTTATATAGCACATTTGCTCTGGCACTTAGTGGTGTTAGGGTCCTTCTGTAAATTTGCCTCTTCCATCTAGAGTAGAAGCATACTAAACCGCCTCAATACCACTTAGGGGCTTTGCCATGTTAGGCAAAAAGCTGAGCCGAGCTAAAATTAACATATTCACTTCATGGCTTTATTCACAGGTTATAAAGTTTCACCCCCTCAGACACACATACACAATATGATGGTGCTTCTGGGAGGGAACAAAGTTCACACATTTGCAGCCTGAACACTCCCACCCGCCCCCTTACCTTCACTTCATGTCATTTTCTCTGTGGGTGTTTGCAGCCACTATGAACACAGTCATGTTGTTCTTTCTGTGTTATGATATGAAGAATCACATTGAAAGAAAGGAGATTTTTTTCACACGAAGGCCCCCCCCCCCGTGTTTTTTTGGTTTTTTCTGGAGTTAGGCAGTATCTATACCAGGTTTTGTTGCCTGCGGTTTTGCAGCCCACGATCCACACCAAGCCCCTTTTTTAATCCCATCCACACAAGGGAGGCAGTCCATGACAGAATGTGACCAGGTGTCATTTCTCTGTCCATCCCCTTGCCCATCCCATTGCTCTGTACGCCTCCCACAGTACCTTTTCTCCATTCTGGGCATGCGTGTTGTTGAGTGTAATTTGCCTGCACACACTGCTTTTCTTTAAAAAAACAACAACCAAAATTACCATTAGTGTGGTGTTTTGGAAATCCTTGCTTTAGAAACATGGAGCACACAGCTCTCCTACTTCTGCTCACTTCCTACTTGGTTTCCCAACAAACGTGGCTGCTAGAAAAGGGGCCTTCTGGTGAGCAGCTGAGAATAAACTGCACAGATTCCCTCTCCCTGCTTTGTAAAAAGAAAGCATCAGCACCCCTCCTCCATCACAAAGCTATTTCACACTTTTTATTATTATTTCTAGTCCTTGTGCAAGTCTGTTCTTCTGGAATACCACTAACATATAGTTGCATTTATTTTAAAGACAGCAACTACAAAGTTAAGCAGGCAATCTCAGTACTGTGTTCCAGGAGTACAGCAGCAATGGAAACAAATGATTGAATGGCTGCTAATGCCATTTTGAAGAACTGAAAGGAGACCGCACCAGTTTCCTTTTTAAAAGAATGAGCAGATTCCCATCCCCCTTGACAGCACATGGCTGCTATGTAAAAAAGAAAACATCAGTCCCCCATCCCCACTCCATCACCACTATTGCAAAGCTGTCTCACACAATTTAAAACTTTTAAATTTTTATTTATAGTCCTTGCTCAAATCCGTTCTTCTGGAATACCACAAATATACACTTTTTTAAAAAAGCCCACCAAAGGTAATTAAAAAGGTAAGCAGGTGATTTCAGTACTGGTGCTAAACACGTTCTGTTCCATGAGTAAAGCAGCAAAAGAAACAATTAAGTGGCGGCTAATGCCATTTTGAAGAGCTGGAAGGAGCTGCAGGACATGGCTGTACAACAGGAAATACAGAGCAAGCAATTAGAAAAGGAGGAGCATCTCCAATATGTCATCCACCTTCCCCAGGGACAAATCCTCCCACCCTGCTTCCATTCTGCATTTTTCTGTCCACACTATTAAAGAAAATGTGCAGCTGTTCTGCTCTTTCCATCCTTAATAGATTTTCTGCATTAAGCAAAATGTTGAGAGAATTGCTGGGAAAACATGGGCGGAAAACAAAAGTATACTGTCCTTGTTGTTTGCACCACAAATGTCTTTTCACCACAAAACTGCCTGCATGAACTAGCCACCTATTGCTGACTTCTCTGGCTTGCCCATTGATTCCCTCTTTGGTTCAGCTCAGTAGGGAGAAGGTAAACAGAAATACAGCGATCACTGAACAGCTGTTCATTCCTTCCTGTCATCATCTCTCAGGGCCAGTTCATACACTCTAAAATAATCATGGAGGAATGAGCTGGCATTCCAAATTGACAGGTGGCAGTTCCCGAAGGTGATTTTGGTGACATATTATTTTACTCTCCCAATTTGTGTGAACTGCCATCAGGCAATAGCACCTGTCAATGTGGTTACGTCAGCTGATTTGTGATTCTCCATGCAGTTATTGTAGTGTTGTTGTTTGCCTCTTCCCCCAAATACTGCTCATGCAACTTCTGTAAAATGACAAATCAAATGGGTGGATTATCACAGTTTTTAATGCCACACCACGCCCACCAGGCCCATGTTAATGACTAACCCCAACCACCGAATCTAGCTGATTTTTAGAATGTTTTCATGCAGAACTGCATGTGAAACTTGGACATGTGGCTGCTGTGGAAAACAGTAGGGATGAATGAATCTGTACGTTTTGGTTTCTACAACTTTCAGACTTTTTGAAGCATGCTCATTCTATGATAAAGGACAAAGAAGGCAGGGACCTAACAGAAGCAGATGAGATTAAGAAGAGGTGGAAAGAATACACAGAAGAACTATACAGGAAAGATCTTAATGTCCCTGATAGCCATGATAGTGCGGTCACTGAACTTGAGCCGGACATCCTAGAGAGTGAAGTCAAGTGGGCCTTAGGAAGCATTATTAACAACAAAGCTAGCGGAGATTACAGTATTCTGGCTGAGCTATTTAAAATTCTAAAAGATGATGCTGTTAAAGTGCTGCATTCAATATGCCAACAAATTTGGAACACTCAACAATGGCCGCAAGACTGGAAAAGGTCAGTTTACATTCCAATTCCAAAGAAGGGCAACGCCAAAGAGTGTTCAAACTACCGTACAATTGCGCTCATTTCACATGCCAGCAAGGTGATGCTCAAAATCCTACAAGCTAGGCTTCAGCAGCATGCGAACCAAGAACTACCGGAAGTACAAGCTGGGTTTCGAAGAGGCAGGGGAACTAGAGATCAAATCGCCAACATTCGCTGCATCATGGAGAAAGCAAGAGAATTCCAGAAAAACATCTATTTCTGCTTCATTGACTACGCTAAAGCCTTTGATTGTGTGGATCACAACAAACTGTGGCAAATTCTTAAAGTGATGGGAGTACCAGACCACCTTACCTGTCTCCTGAGAAACCTGTACGAGGGTCAAGAAGCAACAGTAAGAACCAGACATGGAACAACCGAGTGGTTCAATATTGGGAAAGGAGTACGACAAGGCTGCATATTGTCGCCCTGCTTATTTAACTTATATGCAGAGTACATCATGAGAAATGCCGGGTTGGATGAATCACAGGTTGGAATTAAGATTGCTGGGAGAATTATCAACAACCTCTGATATGCAGACGATACTACCCTAATGGCAGAAAGTGAAGAGGATCTCAAGAGCCTCTTGTTGAGGGTGAAAGAGGAGAGTGCAAAAGCTGGTTTGAAACTCAACATTAAAAAAACGAAGATCATGGCATCTGGCCCCATCACTTTCTGGCATATAGAAGGGGAAGAAATGGAAGCAGTGACAGATTTTACTTTCTTGGGCTCCAAGATCACTGCAGACGGTGACTGTAGCCATGAAATTAAAAGATGCTTGCTCCTTGGGAGGAAAGCTATGGCAAACCTAGACAGTATAGTAAGAAGCAGAGACATCACTTTGCCGACAAAGGTCCGTATAATCAAAGCTATGGTTTTCCCAGTAGTAATGTATGGCTGTGAGAGCTGGACTATAAGGAAGGCTGAGCGCCGAAGAATTGATGCTTTCGAACTGTGGTGCTGGAGAAGACTCTTACGAGTGCCCTGGACTGCAAGGAGGTCAAATCAGTCAATCCTAAAGGAAATCAACCCTGAGTGCTCATTGGAAGGACAGATACTGAAACTGAAGCTCAAATATTTTGGCCACTTAATGAGAAGAGAAGAGTCACTGGAAAAGACCCTGATGCTGGGAAAGACTGAAGGCAAAAGGAGAAGGGGAACGGCAGAGGATGAGATGGCTAGATAGCATCACCGATGCAATGAATATGAACTTGAGCACACTCTAGGAGAGAACGCAGGACAGGAAGGCCTGGCGTGCTATGGTCCATGGGGTCACGAAGAGTCGGACACAACTGAACGACTGAACAACATTCTATTCCATTTTTGCATGCATTTCGGTAAATGTCTGCATGAACGTCCCTAAGCATTTTTGTATGCATTTCTCCTAATATACATTTTTAATGCACTTCGTATATGTTTTTGTATGCATTTCCCATAACGTATGGATTTCTGAATGCATTTCTCCTAATGAATACATTAGGAGAGATGCGTTGAAAAAACTGGAGAAAATGCAAACAAAAGTGTAAATATTCAGGGCAATGGATACAAAGATGCATCCATAGGAGAAATGCATATAAAAATTCAATACATTAGGAGAAATGCATATAAAATGCACACAGTTAGGGAAAATGCATAGAAAATGCATACATTTCTGGATATCATTTCCCCTAATGTATACATCCTTTGATCAGAGAACTGCACTGTAAAACCGTGAGAAGTGCAAAAATGCAAGGATAATTGTGTTCCAGTTTGTGTATTTGCTTGGGGAGTGCATATTAAATTGGTTTGTATTAAAATGTGCACCAAATGGATTTCTCCTCCATCCCTAGAAAACCTGTTGACTTTTCCCCCTTTCCTCATATAACAAGTAGAATTACATAATCCATCTCCTGCTCCCCATCATTCACTGCCATTGACAGGGATGGGTTGGACAAATGGACAAAATGAGAACCCAGTAGGGGATGTTGTTTTTGGTAGCAGCCCTGTGTTGAATGTAACATGTAGTTCCAATTTAATAATGTTTGCAGAAGAGGATCAGGCTTTGGTGCACTTTCTTAAAGTAACAGGGCAAGCATGGCTTCTAGGATGAAGGTCAATTTAAAAAACACACACAGCCAATTGGGCCTGCAACAGGCTAAAAGGTATTTAGGAGTGTAGCACTGAAGGGGAGCATGAATTCACAAGGGGAGCACTAAAGTTGGGGGTGGTGTACACTTGCAAGAGATGTCATTTTGCACCCATTCATGTGCCCCCCGAGAAAACTGGCAACATGGGGGTGCACATTACAGGTGGGGAGGTTATATATTCTCAAAGTGTTTCACATTGGCAAGGCACAAGATGTAACATGGAGGTTAGCTGTATAAAGGAACAAAAAAAGGTCAGCAATTGCACTGAGCCAAAATTGCACAAGCCTTTTTGCATGAGCCAAAGTTATTCTTTGGATCCTAATTTTTATTATCATGTGCTCCAGCGCTGATCCTTGGCCTTGCAATTTAGGAACAAGGCTAAATTCTGGCTCAAACTAACCCTAACCCTGTTTTGTCTGTCACAACAACTGCCTACAGGGGCTTACATGTATAGGAGGGCCTTGTACCATTATATCAGTTACTATTCAAGTGGGTAAAGATCTCAATTCTAAAGAGGGAATAAAAGCCAAACAGTCAGCTTCTAGCAGAGATGATGCCCAGACCATGCCGCTGACTTCAGCAGCATCTTATATGCGGACCAAGTAAAGGAATCAGCAAAGAGCTCCAAATGGGATTCAACTGCATGAGTAACTTCTTTCTTCCTCTCTTATTGCTCCTGACCTTTGGTCCAAGCAAAACCGCAATACACATGATTTTGCCTTCCCACAAGTAAAAAAGAAAAGTTATTGCCATATCCCAGTCTGCTATCACCCCAGTTACTGAACCATCCTGACACTTTCTGTTCTCAAAAGCCAGGCCTGATTACATTCCTATATGATAATAGACATGATAAGCCTTCTTCTCCTATTTGTCCTCCTTCTCCCATGCTTCATATTTTTTGCTTTCCACTACTACATTCATACAGCCAGGCTACAGCTAACGAAATTTAAGATTTACCTTGGCCAAGATGACCTTTCGGAATCAAGACTTAAAAGCACCATTATTTAGTATTATGTTTTGTTGCCAAGGGATAATGCTGCCCGACTGAACTACCTTTAATAAATAATACAAAAGCACCAGTGCAACATGGTTTTTTTTGTTTTTAGTACAAATCGTTTCCTCAATATGCCTCTGCAACATAAATTCGATAATGTGCCATTTGTTGATGATTTAAAAGGAAAGTGGAACAACTACTGGGTGAAACAGAATGAGTAGGATCCAATGGTGCCCTACCACTGGCAGAAAGCACCGCTGTTCCCGGTGTGTGTGCAGCTAGCGATGTAGTGCTTCCGGGGGCGAGCCCCCAAACAACCAGAAATGCAAGCTGCCCCTTCCAGAAACTTGCATTTCCAGTAGTTGGGGGGATTTCTGGCCATGCACACACCAGGAACCAACAGTGCTTGTTACCAGAAGTAGGGCACCATTGGAACTTACCCAGCTGGTTGGCCACTGTGTGAACAGAATGCTGGACTGGTTGGGCCACTGGTCTGATCCAGCAGGGCTCTTCTGATGTTCTTACCCACTGAAAGGGTTATGAGACTTTTCAATAGTATATGGCACTTTTCTGCTTAGGATCAAAGCATTTGCGAAAGTGGGCTAGTATGATCATTGCTTCAAAGATCCTTCAGATAATTAACTGCCAAAAAATCAAAGTATGGCTTGTTCCTCCATTCATAGAACTGTGCCAAGATTGTTCACCTCTTTCAGTGGGATGGTGGTTAAAGTTGTGCTTTCAGAAGGTAAAATATTTCATCCTGAAACTCTCCAAATCCACTGCCTGTTCACTGCCATTCTTTCCTCAATTTGCCACCATTAAAAATCAGCACCATTAAAAATCTGGCTCTTCTTTTTTCTGGAATAGTCAGATGGGTGATCTCAGGCAATCAGGGATCACAGGGTCAGCAGGATGAAGTTATCCAGAAAATTCTACCACAATTTTTGTCATAATATATACCTCCATTATTTCTGATTTCCCGTACAGGCTCATCTTTTCCTCCTTCTCTCTTCAATTATGCCAAGAGCGTCTACATTTTTTTCTATTTCCCCTTGTGGAACAAAACTGGTATTTATGTGCCACATCCACCTTAACACATCTTGGAATGAGGGAAATGTCACATCAGTATATTCTTCTTCCTATAAAATAGGAAGTTACACATGTATGGGCAAAAAAGGCTTAAAACTAGAGCAGAAGAACTAGTGGAAACCCTTCAGGAGTCAAAATAAGTGACCAGGTGATAAATGTTGGGATCAGCTGGGTGGCAGTGCAGATTTAGTACATGGAAGACAAAGGAGACAGAGTTAAAAAGAATATGGCTAGTGAAGCAGAGATCTGGAATGAACCAGAGATGGAAATGACTCCCTCCTGTCAACTGTTCAGTTAGTGATTGTTCTTGGCAAATAGCTCCATTATTCCTATCCCAATTATGAAAGAAATCGGACCCCATCATACTCCACAAACTCTACAAGACCTCCACCCTCCCCAATCAAATTCCCTTACCAGGTGGTAGCAACACCTGCTCTAGCAGCCAAGCAAGTGGATGGATGGGAGGAAGGTGCCTCTTGTCCTCCTTGGTTCTCACTGATATCTGCAATGACAGCAACCTAGGCAAACGGAGGCCTGGCAAATGTAATTTTCCTAGGGCACCTGATGAAATTCTCAGGTGCCTTAGGAAATGTTATTGTTCAGGCTGCTGGCATCTAGGTCACTAAGAACATAAGAACATCCAGCCATGCTGGATCAGACCAAGGGTCCATCCAGTCACACAGTGGCCAACCAGCTGTTGACCAGGAAACCACTAGCAGGACACAAGTGCAACAGCACCCTCCTGCCCATGTTTCCCAGCAACTGGTGTACATAGGCATAGTGCCCCTGGTATTGGAGGGAGCATATAGCCATCAAACCTAGTAGCCATTGATAGCCTTCTCCTCCAGGAATTTGTCCAACCCCCTTTTAAGTTGGTGGCCATCACTACATCTTGTGGTAATGAATTCCGTAGTTTAACTATGTGCTGTGTGAAGAAGTACTTCCTTTTATCTGTCCTGAATCTCCCACCAATCAATTTCATGAGATTATCCTGGGTTCTAGTATTGTGAGAGAGGGAGAAACAAGTCTCCCTATCCACATTCTCCACACCATGCATAATTTTGTACACCTCTATCATGTCTCCCCTTACCCTTCTTTTTTCCAAGCTAAACAATTCCAAATGTTGTTGTTGTTGTTGTTGTTGTTGTTGTTATAATATTTATATCCCGCCTTTTCCCCAATACTGGGACTCAAGACAGCTTTACAGCATTAAAACTTGTACAATTAAAACCTATAAATAGAAGTATACAAAAGTTAAAAATATAATTAAATCATCAATAGTATTAAAATTGTATAAAATATCAAAATGTTAAAAGACAAGATGTTGTAATCTTCCCTCATAGGAGAATTGCTCCAGCCCCTTGATCATTTCAGTTGCCCTTTTCTGAATTTTTTCCAGCTCTACAATATCCTCTTTAGGTGTGGTACCAGAACTGTAAACAGTACTCCAAGTGTGGTCACACACCATAGATTTGTATAAGGGCAGTATGATATTGGCAGTTTTATTCTCAGTTCCTTTTCTAAGGAACTGCCTTGTTCTAGGTTCCAGGGAGCTGGGGAGAGGTGACCCTTCCTCCACCAGAGCTACAGCCAGGTTGGTGGATGGGCAGAAGGCATTATTTTCTGGCTCAGATTAAAATCCATCACCCACCTTGTGTTTATGGTGAGCCTTACACCTCAGCGAGGTTCATATTGTGAGGCAAGGGATTATGAACTTCTGTGACATCTATAGAGGATAGACATTATAACTGCCTTGAGGAAGGACAGCAACACAGGATGAAGCACAAGCATGTATTTCCAAACTATTGAGTTTTCCTACTGGGGGGTGGAGGAAGAGCAGCTGGGAAGAAAATCTGGAGTGGGGAAATGGCTAGTGGAGAAAAGGTTTCGCAGCTCCTTGTCTTCCTAGCTGCTCTTCCTCCACCCCTCCCAGTAGGAAAACATAGACTGTTGTTGAGATTATTGCAACCTAGTCTGCAAGTTACAGGAAGGGGCCAGCGTGGCAGTTAGCTAGTTAATGCATGGGAATTTTGGGCACAGCTAGCCTTAGGATCTCTATAGCCTACAGTGTGGTTTCCTGCTCCTCCCCTTCCTTGCCCCCCCCAACCTTCCTCCATTGGTGAGAGTACATGTTTTTACACTGTCTCTCTCTTGCCGGTGTAATGGAACACAAAATGGACTGAACAAACTTCTTTTGGAACTTTATGCTGGACCTGCATCTTATATGTAAGAATATTGTGAGTAAAACCATTTTACCTGTTCTTCACTAATGAAGGGTGTGATCTCCTTTTATCCTACGATAGCCTTGTGAGTATGTGGGACCGGTAAACGCTTTTTCTGTTTTGCCTTTTTCTCTGCTAACTGCCTTTTAAACAGGAGGCAGCAATACCAAACATTTCCCATCAATTATAGCCTTCTGATACTAAACAAAATGGGGGAAAGATAGACGCAACTACATGTCATGTGTAGTTTGAGCCTAAACCTTTACTGGATTTATTGGGTCCAGTAAATTTTGATAGACTGCCTTCCCTCTGCAAAACTGTCTCTTCACAGAACTGAGCATACTATGAAAAACACCAGCCATGATCGCACTTTTCTGCTCTTCATACAGCCATGTGTACAGAGACTTTATCCCTTCTGTAGCAATTTAACTTATAGTAGTTTATTTTTAATAGCTTTTATGTTGTCAGTCCCCAAAAGCTACTTAATCTTAGATGGCCCTCTATAATTCATAGCCATGGCTAATAGAGTTTTAGCAAATTGGATTCCATCCATCAAAAACTGTGACTCACATAAATAATGAAAGCCTGAATGAAAAGGGACAAACTAAACTGTTTTCATAAAACCATGGCAAAATAGGCACTTGTTCTCGATACTGCAATATCACTAAACGCCAATGCTGAAAACAGTGCCAAAGTATATTAACACAACACTTTCTACCATTTCTGCTTCTAATGTCACCACATTTATAGTGGATAAGACAGACTTCAGTGCTCTGTTTAGAGTGATTCCAAGGCAGCTGGGATCATTGCTTTACTGCCACTAATGGTGGTGGTAAAGCAGTAATCAGGTTGGGGTTGCTGGGGAGGGGGGACACCTGCAGCCTTCTCCGTTCCCCAATGACCCCAATTCAGCATAGATCACTGTGTCTCCACCTGCCCCAGTATGTGTGTCTCTCCTCACCCGTGTGTGTGTGTGCATGCAGATGTGCAGCCACCAGACCTCCCCTACATCAAAATCAGATTTGGCCCTAGGGGCCAAAAAGGTTGTGCATCCCTGGTTTAGACTGTCGGTCAGCAATCCCAATCCACAGAAACTTAAATAGGCCAGTGGTATCCATTCTTTAAATTAGAAATGTACAACCACATCTCTCCCCACCACCACCCGCCAGACCTTTACTGCAGGCTCCCAAGGGTGCCTGGACCCTCTCACTGCCACTAAATTCACTCCAGTCCTTTCTCCAGAGACCCTCACACAGATCACTCTCTTCCTCCCACTGCTAGCAGTGAAGAAAGAGTGATCTGAATCAGGATGGCTGTGGGAGGGGTGGAGTTACGTACTCCCTCCCTGAGAGAATCCTCATGCAGATTGCTGGAGTGTGTGTGCATACGCCTTTGCATGTAGATGTGTTGCATCTGTGTGTATATGCCTATGTGCACACATACATGTGCATGCAGCCCCCAACCCCTGAGCCAGCATCATGTTGGGGCCAAAAAGGCTGTGCTACCCTGTAGCAAATGATTCTCATTGCCTCCATATAATTATTAGCAGTGTTAGCTAAGCTCCTTCCACAGCTTAGCTCAAAATGAGTTTGGTTTTTTCCAAGCTTCCTAACAGGATTCTTGGGGAAAGCTTGGGTCTTCTGAGCTTTTTTAAAAACCACCACAACCACTTACAAAAATCAAACATAGGGGTGGGGAGATCACCCTCCAGCCCTCTTTGCCAGTCCTCTCACCTTCTACGCAAACTTATCCTTGCAAAAGGGAGCGGAAAGGGCTCACTAGGGTCACATTGACTCCAGTGAGAGGTATTTCCATGTGGGCTGTACGCTGATAGTTCTGCAAAATGTCCCCCACAAACATATTCTGTAACCTTTTAATCATTATTATAACACAAGTTCTCACTCTTTCCTTGTGGCTTTCTCATTTGTCTATTTTCATAAATCTTGCTACCATTGGTTCCTCCTGTTTCCACTAATTTACCTTTTCTGTGCCTTTAAATGTATTAGTGCCAATCAGGGATGTTGGAGATCTGCAATGGAATCAAATGAGTTCGGACTTATATGAATTTGACCCATGGATTCTGCAGCAGACTGTTTTTTCCTGAGTTGCACTGATTCTGCAGACATGCAAACTTTTTTAAAAAAAACTTTCTGGAATTATAATTATAGAAAAATGCGCAAAATAAAAAAAAAAACTATCTAAAAATGCACATTTCCCCCATAAGCTAAAGCATTAAAATCCGCTTTCCCCCCATAGGCTAAAGCATGAAAATGTGCATGGGGGGGGGATTTGTGAATTTTCACAATTGTGAATTTTCACAAGTCTGAATTTGTATTCTGCCAATGAACAGGTGACAGAATGAATGGCACCTGACAATTTGCGAAACACAGATGGAATGGATTATACAAAATCCATACATCCTTAGTGCCAATAGACCCTCCTTTGCCCTCAATAGACCTGATTTTGCCCTCAATCACTTTTCCACCTGTAGGGGATGTTATAGAAAATATAATAAAACTTTACTCTTCCTTTCTATGCTTCCATTTCAAGGAGTTGCAAAATGTAGCAGGTGAAAGGGGAAAATGTCCAAAACAGCATAATGAGGACTAGGTGCCCTCAGTAAACACAGAATGCTGAGCCTCGGTTCAGGGAAACAGAGAACAGCAACAAGGGAAGTCCAAGTCAGCAGATCCATAGCCTCAAATTTTGTAATGGTAGTTGTGGTAGGGATGAGCTCGATGATCTTGTAAGTCAGGACAGCTGGTGATTTCCGTAAATTATTATTTTTTGCTTTAAAAGACATGTGTTCAAATTACCACCATAAATTGCATAATTTGCACAGGTTACGGTTGCAATGTGCACAAAGTACACAATTTACAGATGTAATTTGTGCAAACTGCAAATTTGTGCAATTTGCTACTATGATTTGCACAAATCTCTATTTGCTCAAACTAGGGCCAAGACCCAGAAAACTGAGTAAAAGGTCCCCAGAAAATGTTCAGTTCGGCTCACAAACACAGGCCAAGTTGAGTGTGCTGCAGAAGACTGGGGATCCGTGGAAGTCTGGCAATTTCCCAGCAATGGACATCCCTAAGTAGTGGGCACTAGGGGAACATTGAAAAATTGAGGAAGACATCAATTCTAGCACTTTAATATATTTAATTCATATAATTTTTTAATTAAATGCAGATAGATAGATAGATAGATAGATAGATAGATAGATAGATAGATATGGAGGAGTGAGCGTGTGCATATACATCCCTCCCATAAAAATGCCAGTGTTTGTCAATCATCCAAGTACATTTGCAATTGTTGGCTGGAATACTGGAAGCCAGGAGAAGATTTGCATCCTACTGAACAATGTTGGTAGAATACTGCCTACAACATTTCTCCTTATATTTCTGTGAGAAAAAGAGGACTATATATTTGTTATGGGCAGTGGGCCTAGCTTTTTATGGAGAATGGGAAGAGCACATGCTCTCTGTGCAGATGCTCCTATATTCAATCTCATAGAATCATAGAATAGCAGGGTTGGAAAGGGCCTTCAAGACCATCGAGTCCAACCACCTTCTCAGTGCAGGAATCCAAGTCAGAGCATCCCCGACAGATGGCTATCTAGCCTCGTCTTGAATGCCTCCAGTGTGGGAGAGCTCACCACCTCCCTAGGTACTGGGTTCCGTTGTTGTATTGCTCTAACAGTCAGGAGGTTTTTCCTGATGTTCAGCCAGAATCTGGCTTCCTGTAACTTGAGCCCATTATTCCGTGTCCTGCACATCGGGATGATCGAGAAGAGATCCTGGCCTTCTTCTCTGTGACAACCTTTCAAGGACTTGAAGAGAGCTATCATATCTCCCCTCAGTCTTCTCTTCTCAAGGCTAAACATGCCCAATTCTTTTAGTCTCTCCTCATAGGGCTTTGTTTCCAGTCCCCTGATCTTCTTCGTTGCCCTCTTTTGAACCCTCTCCAGTTTTTCTGCATCCTTCTGAAAATGTGGTGCCCAGAACTGGACACAGTACTCCAGATGAGGCCTAACCAGTGCTGAATAGAGGGGAACTAGTACCTCCTGGGATTTGGAAGCGATGCTTCTATTAATGCAGCCCAAAATAGCATTTGTCTTTTTTGCAGCCACATCACATTGTTGGTTCATATTCAGCTTGTGATCGACAACAATTCCAAGATCCTTCTTGCTTGTAGTGTTGTTGAGCCACGTATCCCCCATCTTGTAACTGTGCATTTGGTTTCTTTTTCCTAGGTGCAGAACTTGGCATTTATCCCTATTAAATGTCATTCTGTTGTTTTCAGCCTAGCACTCCAGTCTATCCAGATCACTTTGAATTTTGTTTCTGTCTTCCAAAGTATTAGCTATCCCACCCAATTTTGTGTCATCTGCAAATTTGATCAGCATTCCCTGCACCTCCTCCTCCAAGTCATTAATTAAAATGTTGAAGAGTACTGGGCCCAGGACTGAGCCCTGCGGTACCCCACTGGTTACCTCTCCCCAGTTTGAGAAGATCTCATTGATAAGTACTCTTTGAGTCCGATTCTGTAGCCAACTGCGGATCCACCGGATCGTTGTTTCATCTAGCCCACTTTGAGCTAGTTTGCTCATCAGGATATCATGGGATATCCTGATGAGCAAACTATCATCTCTGGCATCTCTAGTTTAAAAACATTCAATTAGAGATGCTGGGAAAGGTTGCTGCTTTTCCTAAGGCTGTGTCATATGATTATATGTAGAATGACCCCATGTGACAATTGGTTTTGTATATGTAACTGAGATTATATTACACACATAGGTATCCGGTAGCTCAGGGGTGGAAAACCTGTCACCCTCCACATGGTTTTTGTAGAATCATAGAATCATAGGGTTGGAAGGGGCATACAAGACCATCGAGTCCAACCTGCTGCTCAATGCAGGTAGCCTCATTCCCAGGAGGTCTCCCATCCAAGTACTAACCAGGGCTGACCCTGCTTAGCTTCCGAGATCAGATAAGATCCTAGTATCCCTGACCATTGGCCATACTGGTGAGGGATGATGTTGGAGACCAGCAGCTTTTGGAGGGCCACCAGTTCCCCACCCCTTAGGTAGCCAAACCCAGTGTGGTTGTTTTGGAAAGGGTCATAGCTCAGTAGCAGAGTCTATAGTTGCAGGCAGAAAGTCCCAGGTTCAGTCCTGAATATTCAATTTAAAGGGCTCAGTTCAGTTGAGTTAAACAGGATCACTGTTAGTTGGTGTGGAACAGACCATCTAGCTTGAGATCCTGGAGAGATTCTGCTAACCGGAGGAAGCAACATTGGGTTAGAGATGAATGATGGACCAATGGTCTGGCTCCGTACAGGCAGATTCATAGGTTAATAAAAAATGAAACACAAGGAAGGAGTCTAGTATATTCCTAAGGAGGCACCTGCAGATGTGACTATGACCAGAGAGATGCTCCTCCATTTCCCCTCCCATAGAGAGGAAGGAAAGTGGATGCTCCATAGCCACAGTATAGCAGGCAGTAGGGAAACCAACATCAAAACTATCAGAAGCCCTGGAACTTCACATCTGCAATCCTATATACCATGGGGCTTATCCATGAGTAAGCCCCATGGAACTTAGCTGGACTTACTTTTGAATAGATATGCTTAGGATTGTACTGTAAGGACACGATTCCCATCCAGCTTGGGATTTGGGAATCATGTCCTTAAATGTAGGGATGGGCGGATTCCCTACCTGCTTCTCTGCTGGGGAATCTGCCCTTGGGGGGAGGCGATCCGTCCCTCCCCCTGGAAACCTTGCTGGCTGGCTCTCCTCTGCGACAATTCCGCGGAGCTGCCAGCTAGCCTATTGCATGAAAAACCACAGATGCAAATGGTGTAGCAGATGCCAATTGCAGCCATAAAGCCCTTAGTTTAAGCTAAATGCAGCCATTTACGGCTGCATTTAGCTTACTCTAAGAGCTTTACGGCCACAAATGGTGTAGTGGACGGCATTTGCATCCGGAGTCAGCATCAGCCAACGATTCAGCACGCCAATGGTGGCCATATCGCTGATGTTCCAGAGCTGTCAGCAGGGAGGATCTGGCCAGGGAGGATTCTGCAGGGAGGCGGAGGCAAGGGATCCTTTCCGACACCAATTCTGGAGGCTGGATTGTATTGAATCCGGCCTCACTGGGATCTGTGGCAGATTTCTCTGACATCCCTACTTAAATGTCCCAGGCATTATGAAGAATCACAAACTCACTTCAGCTAGTACGATGAAGCCCAAAAGTGCTTCAGCAGAGGAGCTTGCACTCAAAAGAAGTAGCTGAACTGCTCTCATAGTATGCCTGATGTGGAAAAAAAGGAAGATATAATGGTGATGACGAGAGAACAGTGATAAATGCTCCACTAAAGGTTAGTTTAAAAACACATTTACCAAACTTGCTTGTGCTTTTCCTCTCCCGATGCTGAAAGCAATAAAAGGTGCCTTTTGCTTTATTTTTATATTCCTTTTAAAGGAGCACAGCAAAATGTGGCTGTTACTGATTGAATGCTGATGCTAAATGAACTGCTGTAAATTGAAGAAAAAGCACAAGAGAATTTTTTAAAGACCCCAATTATTCATTAAAGCACTTTGGTACACCTTGTTCTGATGGTCTGATCCATTTTTAATTAGCTGGGGTGTTAAGCATCCTTTGTCAAGCCCTGCTAAAATTTAAAGTGTGCATCACGGAAGTGACACCTGAATGTAGCTTGCACCTCTTTTGGTGTTACAAGCATGTCTGCAAACGTGATGCTAATTGAACCTCAATGGCCCACAATGTTGTTCTAGCAGCTAACAACTTTCAGAAGCCTAAATGAGGCACAAACTCTGGGTAAAACTTGAATCCATGCTGACACTGTTCTGTAAACCTGTGAGCAATTGTGCCACTTCCTTGGAATTGTCAGCAGAACACACACAGCTTCTCAGCTCATCTGAGGAGTATGAACAGAGAAACAGAACCAACTATTCTGGAGACTATAACCCAGTGTTCAAAGAAAGGCTTGATGAATTCCATGGAATTGATTCGTCTTTGGATATAGTAACAGCACATCAATTGCTGTCGTAAGAGCCTTTTTGACAATGCTATCTCTAATGAGATGGCTACAAGGTGTCAACTTTTCTTTTTTTAGACTTGGCTGCCATCGTTCATGTCTTTGTAATCATGAGTCTGGACAAGCTCAATACTCTGTATGGTCAACTTTAGACTTTACAAGAAGCAAGAATAAGAGGATGTACAAGTGCTTTGTGTTTTTGCCTTTTGAGTTTTCATTGCAACTGTTATCGTAAACTACATTTTGCATCCCATCCTTCCTGTCTATTGTATTCTCCCATTGTATCCTGGCATACCAGGGACTTTAATTCAGGTCTCCCAGGTCAAAATGCAACATTCTGTCAAGCTTCTTTTGATTACTTTCTGGAGAACTCCTTTATATGTCCAAATGTAACAGGCAATCCCTGTTGGGTTGTGAAGAACCCCCAAAGCCTTTGCTTGTGAAAGACCTCTTAACAGGGTTTCTTTATATAGAACCTTAAGACAAGGAATACTCGTCTTAAGGTTCTATTAAAAAAAGAACCCCTGTTAGGAGTTTGATAATGCTCTTGATTGGAACTTTATTGGATAGAACGATCTGAAGACACTGACTTCTCTGCCTCTACCCAAACTCCCATGAAATAAAGTTATAATATATAATCCTTTCACTAATGAACTGGTTCAAATATGGTGTAAATACATGAAATTCTTAGCTCCTCCCATGTCCCCATTATGTCCCTTTTTGGAACACCCCAAGTTAAATTTCAAGGTAAATATGCACAATATATATTTTGAAGGGAGCCAGTGTAGTGTAGTGGTGAGAGTGACAGACTGGGAGCCGGGAGATCCGGGTTCTAGTCCCCACTTGGCCATGGAAGCTTACTGGGTGACTTTGGGCCAGTCACAGACTCTCAGCCCAACCTACCTCACAGGGTTGTTGTTGTGAGGATACAATGGTGAGGAGGAGGATAATGTAAGCCGCCTTGAGTTCCTTGCAAGAGGGAGAAAGGCGGGGTATAAATGCAATAAATAAATAAATAAATATAAATATAAATCATGAAAGGAAATTGGGATTTATAGACTTAGAGACTTATTTATAAGTGGAAAACCAATTTCAATATGACAATTAAAAGATAAAACTGCCCAAATAAGAACTATTTGGTTTCAATTATTGCAAATTAATAAATTTGCAACTTATTTGTATAACATGTCAGCCCTATAAGATTGCTTACAACATTTGAAAACTACTGTACTAAAGAGTTTAGTAATAAAAAAGGACTAGTATCAGTCATCTATAAGGCCATTATTGAGGAGGAATATGGTAAATATATGGGAGCCAAGATGACTTGGGAAACGAACTAAAACATTAATATGTCAGAAGAGTCATGGGCAAAAATATGGTCCTCGCAGCCTTATGAGGCTATATTGGCCATGTCTAAAGAAATGGTATTAAAAACAGTTCATAAATGGCACTTGTGCCCAACAAAGTTATGCAAAATCAATAGCAAGTTATCGGACATGTGTTGGAGAAACTGTGGCTTAAGGGGATCATTTGAACATATCTGGCTCTTCTGTCCGAAGGTTAGACCATTTTGGCATGAAGTATTAGAGTGGCTGAGTGATGTAACAAAACAATCGGTAATTCTAAATTAAACTTGTTCTCATTGTTTACTGAGGAGGATGGGGGACTGCATTATAAAGAATTGTTGGTGATACTTGTAGGAGCTGTGAGAACCAAGATTGCTAGAGCTTGGAAGAATGCTCAAGGTCTATCATTTTGGAGATACCTTGATAGAATATGGTTAGTTGCACTGGCAGAGAAATTAACCAGCTGTTTTCATGTAGTTAGAGGAGAAACAAAGGAAGACAATTTTGTAGCAACTTGGTACCCATTTTTAATGTTATTCTGAGAACCGAATGTTGAAGGTGGACCTCCAATTAGTCAATTGGACTTTCAGCATAGTAAATTCTAATCTGATATAGAAATGGACCAATTAATAAGAGATACAACATTTTAATTGGATTACTTACAGGTATAATTTATGTGTGTGACTGTATTTGAGATATTGTTATTATCTCAACAATAATTGAGATTATTATTCTCAATTATATAATTGGCTGCCCGGAAGATCTGCCCCAGGTAAGTCTCATCCCGGGGGGGAACCGTGGGGGGGCGGGGGGGGCAGGCCGTTCCGCAACAGATTTCGGGGGGCCAAATGCACTGGCATTCGGCCTCACCGAGATCCGTGGCGGAATTCTCTGACATCCCTAGTTTAGAATCCTACCTTGAGGCATTATCTTTCTGAATTTTTGACTACTTATGCTTTCCTGCTTTATTAACAGTTCAGTAATAATGATCTGCCATTTTTAGAGCACCTTTAATTCATCAAGCTGATCAAATACTTAGCAAAGTTCACCCGTTATAGAGAGTTTCTTCTGATGCTTTGAGAAATGGGGAGAGTTAATACACCAGGCTATCAGCTACCCCACAGCTATCATGCCTATTCAGAGGAGTGAAGGTTGGGAACATCTTGTATATATGTTTGAGTAGTCAGCACTTACATGTTTCAACATTTGAGATTCTTTTCTTTCCTTTTTTCAAAGTGGAAACATCCACAGTAAAGAATGCAGTGTCACTTCTAATTTATTATGGATATACAAGTGCCAGTCCAGTATTATGTCAGTCCAGGAGTAGCGTTTCAAAATGTTCTCAAGATGGGTGACCAGCCAGATGGGTGATTAATAAATTTAATAAATAAATAAAATAAATAAAGATTGCACATCTTGGCTGCAATCCAGGGAGATTCTTCAGGAAAGTTGAGGGGTTTCACACATCCAATGGGACTTTTAACTTCTCTTCACTCCTGCCTGTTGGAACTGCTACATGCCATAAAACAGGAGTCCTTAACCTTTGATGTCCAATGGGCACATGTGGAATTTTGGGAGAGTGCTGTGGGTGCTCTGACAAAGTGGCTATCATGGTGGGTGTGGTCAGTCATAAAACTTCTCAAAGGCTAACTGGTGAGGCGAAAAGAATAGTAATGTGCCCATCCTGCTCTGAAACTCTTAGCTTCAGACATGGTTTGCCATGCAACATGGTGAAGTTGTTTAAGAAAGCCAGGTCCCAAGACTCACTTTGGGTGGTGGTTCTTCTTTAGGAATGGCATCTTTCTTTTGCCCTGTATTTTCTATGGCCAAGCAGTGTTCCTTGCATTTCTCTCTCTCTCTCTTTTTTTTTTTGCATTTTCTAACAGTAACAATACATCAATCCCACCCTCAAAATCCCCCAAACTAAGAACAATTAGTCAAAAATCAAGGGGAATGCAAATAGCGTAGCAGGCGCTATTTGCGTCCCCTTTTGATTCGCCATTTTAGCCTACGTAAAGATTTACGTAGGCTAAAACGGTGAATGAAAAAGGGACACAAATAGCGCCCACTACACTATTTGCGTTCCCCTTTATTTTCGCCGTCATAGTCTACGTAAATATTTACGTAGGTTAAGACGGCCAAAAAGAAGGAACGCAAATGGTGGTGGCCGTAGCTGCCGCCATTTGCGTACGCGGTTGTTGTTGTTGTTGTTGTTGTTGTTTTTTACCCAGAGCCCCCTGCGGCCAGAAATCTGGCTGCAGACGGCTCTGGCCTGGCTGGGCTGGGCCTGGCCGGCTGCTCTGCGGAGCTGCCGCGGAGCACAGCCAGCCGTTCGAGGATTTCGGGGGGAGAAACGGAGCGCCTCCCCCCCCGGCCAGGATTCCGGGGGGAGGGACAGAACGCCTCCCCCCCACCATCAACATAATACGCGAAAGGTAAGTCACTTTTGTACATCCCTATAATCGAAACTGATATGTAGATATGTACCCCAAAGATATCTAGACAGTCAGAGATACAAGGTTATGTTCTAGCAGGGATAGGGAACCTCCAGTCTGTGAGCCACTTTAGCCTGCTACAACAGCCCATCCAGCCTGAAGGACCTTGGATGAGGCCCCTGCCCCTCCCTGAAAGCCCACCCTTAAAGGCTAGTGGGGAGGAGAAAAATGGATTCATGTTTTAATTTTATTTTTCTAGCATTTGCAAGTGCACACTTGTCAATGACAGAAAAATATTATTTAAACACCCTAACCAATTTGTGGAGTAAGTACACCCATACTCATGTAGTAATTACACCTGCCCACCCCAATAGCTCTGTCTTATTCAGCTGCCGCTTTCAGAATTCAGGGCCAAGGGAAGAGCTGAAGTGGGGGAGGAAACAGACAAGTGTAATTTCAAAATGTAATACTGTGAGTGGATGTCATTGACGACTGGGATTTCAACATGTAAGGAGAGGATATTGATCTGCTGATAAACAAATAGTGAACAGGTGAATGTGCACACTTGCAAATGACAGAAGAAAAAACAAATCCATTTGTGTACTTCCGAACCACCAAAAAAAATTTTTTTTAAAGGTTGCAAATTAGTTACAGACATTCCCAAGTGTCATTTCTGTATTGGTGGAGGGGCTGACAGCACTGATGAGGGAGGCAGCAGTAGTGACATGATGAGGACCGGCCATGTTTTTCAGTGCTATGGCCAGGCGGCTCTGTAGACAATTGGGACAAGCCACTCACAAGCCAGTGTGTCGGGTCTGCAGATCATAACAAGCCACCCTGAACAACCCAACAAGAAGCCATTGGTTCTCAGGGTGGCTTGTGCATGGTTAACAAACCATGCTGAACAAACCACTCTGGGTTCAGTTGTCATGTCAAGGCACTCTGAAACAAACAAGGGTTTGTAAAACCCACCGCCATTTCTCGTGTTGTGTGAACCAGGTCACAGCCTGACTAAATACATGTTCTGGTCATGACAAAGAGCTAAAGATACCCTAGATAACTGTGCCCTAGAACCCTTGGTCACTGGACAGAGAGAAGGTGACTCTGAACTTAATCCTAAGTGGTACTCAGAACCTGATGTGAGACATAAGTCTTGTTGAACCAACTGGAAACAGTGAGCACAGTGTTATCAAATTCAACATATATGTCAGTGGGAAATTGCCAAGGAAGTCCAACACAGTCTCATTCAACTTCAAAAGAGGAAACTTCTTAAAAATGAGGGTACTGATAAAAAGGAAGTTGAAAGGGAAAGTCAAAAGGGTCATAAGAACATAATATAAGAAAAGATGAATAAAATTATTTGCATCTGCCTTTACTGTAGAAGATGTAGGGCAGATATCTGTGCCTGAACTAGCTTTTTTTTAGGAAGGGAGTCAAAAGAACCGAATCAAAAAGAGGTAAGAAGTGATTATGTTCTAGCTCATATTGACAAAATGAAAATTAAGAAATCACTAGGTCTGGACCCACCTGAGGGTTTTTAACAAACTCAAATGTGTATTTTCTGATATTCTAACAAAAATATGCGACTTATCCCTAAGACTATTCTCTGCACCAGAGAATTAGAAAGAGGTCAACATAACAACCAATTTTTATAAAGGAATCTGAGAGGAGTGGTGGAATCCAAGAAATTACAGGCTGATTAGCTTAACATCTGTTCTGGATAAATTGGTGGAAAGAATTATTAAAAATAAAATTATCAAGCACATAGAAGAAAAAAGACTTGCTGAAGAAGAGTCAACATGGTTTCTGTGAAAAAACATTCTGTGTCACTAACATTTTTAGGGCACAATCCTATTGATTGTGCTGCCAGTGCTCGCAAGCCTTCTCAGATTTGTATGGCCTGCTGGGCTGAATCTGGCAGGGCAGGAGAAGCAGTGGAGGTGATCTGCCTCCCCATCCTCTGTGTTTGGCGATTTTCACTAGACAGGCTTTTCAGCCCGTCTAGCAGGGGTGCGTCAGAAGATGAGGGGAGGAGGCTGAAGGAGGCCCAGGATATCTCATATCTTGGCCTCCCCGGTTTCCTCCCCTCTTTGCCCATCAGAATGCCCCCTTTCCTCTTCCTCCTCTGAGGTTGTTTTTCCAACCTCGGTGAGGCAGGTGGCATGGTTCCCTCCATGCCAGCTGTGAGGGTGCAGAGTCTGGGGTTGGATCTCTGACACTCTTCGCCTTCTGAGGGCAAAGCACTGTCTCCGACCTCAGGGGTGGGTGGGTTCTGAGAAATCCTATTGTCCCTGGGATGCTCTCCCAGGGACCACAAGATTACTCTCTTAGAGTTCTTTGAGAGTGTTAAGAATTTATTTATTAATTATTCATTTGTTTTGTTTTTAGTCTGCCCATTAACAGGAAGTTATTCATTGCATGAATTCATTACATGATAAAATAATTAAAATAGTACACAATAAACATAGCAATAATAATCAGCTCATGAAATACAATATGAAATCTATAAAAACAGCATATAGAGAGGTACCGTATGACCTGGTAGTCTTTATATGCTTGAATTTTGAAAAGGCCATTACGAACTCCCTTGACAAAGGCTCCTGAATAAAATTTGCAGTCATGGGATAAGAGGACAGGTCATCTTATGGATCAGTAACTAGTTAAAGAACAGGAAGCAGAGAGTAGGAATAAATGGACAGTTCTCAAAATGGAGTAATGGGTCCCCCCAGACTCTGTACTGGCACTGGTGCTTTTAAATTTGTTCATAAATTAGGCATGAACCTAGAATTAGTGAGGTGGCCAGGTTTGCTGACAACACCAATTTATTCAGGATGTAAAAACAAAAAAAGGGATTGCAGGGAACTCCAAAACAATATCTCAGCAAATAGGCAACAAAATGGCAAATTCAGTTCAATATAAGCATAAAGTGATACACATTGGAACAATAAATTCTAACTTAACATATATACACTGATAGGAGCAGGGCTGGCAGTGATTGACCAGGAACGGGATCTCGAGGTTGCAGTGGATAACTCAATGAAAACATCATCCCAGTATGCGGCAGCTGTGAAAAGGTCTAATGCTGTGCTAGAGATCATTAGGAAACGGATCAAAAATAAAACTGCCAATATTGTAATGTCTTTATAAAAATCCATGGTTTGGTCATAATTAAGAATACTGTATTATTAAAGTCATTATGGTTGCTGCATCTCGTAAAATATATTATAGATCTGGAAAAGGTGCAGAAAAAGGCAGTTAAGGGCACAGTCCTATGCATGTTTAGACAGAGAAAAGGCCTATAATTCCCAACATTCCCCAGCAAGCCTTGCTGGCTGGGGAATGCTGGGAGCTGTCAGCCTTTTCTCTGTCTAAACATGCATAGGATTGCACCCTAAAATGATCAGGGGGCTGGAGAAGGAAGACTGTCAAATATCAATGGCTATGTATGGCTATATGCTACCTCCAGGATCACAAGCAGCATGCCTTGGAATGCCAGTGGGTCCAGAACAAAAGCAGGAGAGGGCTATAGTCCTCATGCCCTGGTCCCACGTCCATCTGCACAAACTGGTATGACCTACATTAGGTCACTGGAAGGGTTTTGTTTGTGAAGTGACTTTTCCTGTATTTCCAGTTTGCTTTAAAACACCAAACTGAAAGTGGGGAAAGAATCCTTGCAGATAGATGCTTATATTTCTCAGCTACATTCAGTCAACTAGCATTCTAGAGGCTTTTGTAATTTCTGAGGGTATAATGTACCTAAGGTCCTAAACTTAATTAAGTGGTTTCAATATCTATCTTACCAAAGCTATTTAGGAATCCTGTACTGGAAGTCTTCATTGCTTTTTTTTAAATTAAAAGTAAAGTAATATTCTCTAGACAGCCCTTAAGGATCCTGTGTAATATAAAATCTCTGTGGGAGTCACACTTAACATTGCAAGAAAGTTCAGAAAGGGAAAAAGAGTTTGGGGAGCAAACTCAGCTTTATCTTGCCTCATTGAACATCAGTGACTCCAGTGTTGAAAGTTCATATAGTCTACTGCAGCCTTCCCCAACCTGGTGCCCTCCAGATGTGTTGCACTACAACTCCCATAATTCCCAGCCAGCCAGAATTATGGGAATTGTAGACCTAATACATCTGGAGGGCACCAGGTTGGTGAAGGCTGGTATATTGCATGACTCCAGTTTCCCAGTACAAATACACATGAAAGCTGCAATCCTATGAACACTCACCTGGGAGTAAGTCCAGTTGAACACAGTGGGACTTACTTCTGAGTAAACATGCAGAGGATAGGGGTGGAAGGACGGGCCAGACATCAGTTCCACAATCCTTGCAGTGTGCTGTAATGAGTAGCCAGAAGCAAATAAAAGTTCCTTAGGGAAAAGCAAGTGCATTTCACTTCAGGATGCCAGGGGAAAAAAGTCAACATTTGTTTCTGGATACCTCCATAATAACACACCTTCTGCTTATTCATTTGTGAACTCTAGTTATTTGCAAAATATCAATGACTACGAGTCTGCAAATTTTGGCAGCGAGGCAGGCAGGTGGGGAGTAGGGGGAGAAAAGCTAGTGAGGCAAACAATGCTGGCTGACTGACTGACTACTCTGCTTGCATATTCAGAATGGGTGTGAAATGTATCTACTACCACCTGCTGCCCCAATGGGAAAATACTAGCTATGGGCATAATTATAAACTACAAGATGTATTTGTGTGAATGACTGAGTCAAATGAGAGCTAAGGTAAGGAAGCAGACTAAGGGCTGGATTTGGATACAGGGGATTGATGGAGAGGATCCAAATGCAAATACTGATCAGCCATAAAGCTCACTGGATGGCCATCTGCCTACTTGCCAAGGCAGCAGTGAGAATAAATGAAAGAACCAGGAAATTATTTCATCGCCGACAGTAAGAATTTAAGTTAGGGTTCTTTAAATGAGGAGACATACATGGTGAGTTAAATCTACCTTGCAATTGACCGCTATCTGCTATGTGTGCCATGGAGGCTGGTGGCTCTGATTTCTGTGGGGCTGTGAATTCATTCTGGGTTTCAGTAAGGGCCAGCCAGAACTCTAAAGGAGCTATCCTAGGTGTTGAACCTATTTTCACTGAAATCGGAGCCACCAGCCTCCACTGAATGTGTGTGACCACTCAGGAGACAGGTAGCAGAAGAAACCAGGACTGCAGTTGCCATTAGATCCTAAATTTCATGGTGGCTGAGACTAAGGAAGGTGATGTGTCAACCTTAGGAACAGAGGAAGCTGCCTTATACCAAATCAGGCTATTTGTCCATCTTGTCCAGTTTCTCCACTCTGATAGGAAGCGGCTCTCCAGCGTTTCAGGCAGAAGTCTTTCCTGTCACTTGCTACCTGATCCTTTTAATGGGGGTGCCAGGGATGGAACCCGTGTCCTTCTGCATGCAGAGCAGGTGTTCTACTACTAAGCTAAAATCCCTCCTTAACATTTGGTGAAAATGAAATAAGTCACAAGAAATCAAACCCACACAAGCAAGTGGCCCTTTTTGATTCCTCTTGAGTTGTTATGTGTCAAGTAGGGTCTGCTTCTAGTTTGCTGTGAGCAGAGCCCCCTTAACCCACACCTAGGGTACCCATTTCTGCCCTTCCTCTTCCCCCTTCAAGGGCCACCAAACTTATATGGGGCATTAGAAGGAGGAGCCAAAGTCAACAAAGGTGTTATGGGACACTCCAGTTTCCCAGTGGAACGTCCATTCCTGCTAGGGTGCAGAATGGATCTATAAGCCCCAACTTCCCTATTGGGAATGTGGTGCCATTCTAGTAGGGCTATTACCCTGTTCAGTGAATGGGTTGATCCATTAAGGGGTGATGAAATTCTTCCTGATTTTGTGGGGTGGGGTAAAAAATCTCTTACTTGTTTCAGAGGGGAAAAGGTCGTGTGTTTAAAACAACAACTTGATAGAGCATGGCAAAGCTGTCCCTTCCTATTTTGTTCTTTCTTATCCATAAAAGGTGGTGGGAAGCAACATATAACTACTTACCAGGGCCAGCCCTGCCATTAGGCAGAGGGAGACAGCTGCCTCAGATATCAGATAAGGGGTGGATAGCAGCAACCCCTGGCCATTCCTTCTGAGCCATTCTCCTCTGCTGGAGGACAAAGTTGTGTACACCATGTGACCTGTCATACAATGCTTAAACTAGCCTGCTACTCTCAGGTGTGGTGGAGAACACTATCCCAACACCACTCTTGAAATAACATTCCACTGCCAGTCCAGTTGGCTTCTGCACATGGAATGGGAAGGAGAGCCATATTTCCCCTTGCCTCAGGCAGCAAAAAGTCTTGGGTCAGCCCTGCTATCTACCCATCTAGCTGGCAAGCCAGGCAGCAGTAGTGTGCTCTAAGGAATCTATATCCTGGCAGGATAGTATGTCACTTCCTGTCCCCTCAGTCAAGCAAGTGGGGGAATACAAAGGAGCTGCTTTGCCACACTATATCAAGGTTTACAGTGCAGCCTCCCCCACCCTCCAAAACAATTCAGAACTTTTAGCTCCCCACCCACAAAATTGGCAAAATGCCCTCTCCCAATTCAGGCACCCCCTGTGAATGAGGTTGCAAACTGGAGGAAAGCACTTTACAATAGTCCTACTTCTGCATCTATTTCTGCCAGGGACAACGTCCTTGGAGCTTCAAGCAGCCATGAACATTTGGCATGTGTTTGCATGAAATGCACATGAGAGAGAAAGATTTTCACGGTAAGCAGAGGGCTGCTCGTACATCCCTAGTGAGCGCTTAATATTCCCTTTTTAAAAGTAACTGCTGCCTTTTAGGGGTGCTAGAATTTAGGGTGATATGTAAAAAGTGGACATTTAATATACTCCATCTCTGTTTTTTGTTGTGGTTCTTAGCTGATCGTTGCATTGTTTTTGGAACAGCATTTGTTTGCCTCATGCTAATAGTTTGTCAGCCATTCCATTTACCTAACAAGATAATAATCAGTTAAGCTATTTCTCTAGGTCCAGTGCAATGTTCTGGGTGTATATCTGCAGCTGTGTTGGTACTCTAATGGGATGAGGTGTCCCAAGACATAATATACTTCTTTTAGGAGCAATGATATGGCATGGCACAATCCATTACCAGCATTACGCTGACACACAAGGCAGACACAGATACATGAGCACAGCCAATAGTTGTGCCCATCTGTGCAGATAGATTACACATCTGGTGTACAATGGGTCCATGGAACAATGCCAGTTGTGTAAGCTGGGCAACGGCACTTCTCATGTTCAACTCTACCTGTGGATTTTAGGGATGTGTGAATCGGCAAAACTCAAGCTCAGCGAAGTTCTCCAAATTCCATCTCAAATGTCATTCCCACTTAAGTCCATATCAGATTGCAAGTTTTGTTTTGTTTTGAAAATCTATGCATAGTTGTTTGTATGTTTTTCCAAATGTACAATCAATTGTGTGCATGTTTAAATGCACACATTCTGCTCCCTTTGATTAAAGCATATTCATGCACATTTTTCAAAAGTTCACATTTTTCATGCATATTTTTCAAATACATGTGTGCTGTCGAACATATTTGTTTCTGTCCACAAATCACATTGCAAGCTTAGAAATGTACAGACTTCAACTGCAGATTGCGTCCAAGTCTGTGTTCTGTCCAGAAGATGCAAACTGAGTTAAATCCTGATCAAAAATGAACTGAAACAAATTTCTCATACATCCCTAGTTTCAGATGGGTGGATTTGCATGAGCACAACCTTAGATGCTCTAATCATGATGACCCCATAGAGTACAAGACAGGTAGATAACCCTGAATGCTATCAGAATAATGTCCCACTTTTAATCATATTTGCTGAGTGCACTGGAAATTAAACATAATGTAGAAAAAGAAAAGGAAAAGAGCAGTACTATCCAAAATGAGATATGATGGGGAGACACATTATAATGTTGCTAGCAATACTTTCCTGTGACTGCTTAATTCAGAAGAACATTTGAAGAGCCCTGTGTGATAAACTTGGGCAGTACAGGTTGGATGAGCTTTGGACTCCTACATGACTGGAATGTGCTCAGTATAGTTACTAAAGAATTACATCATTCATTAGAAGTTCTCCATTCATTAGAAATCCCCGTAATAGAGCCAAACAGGACATACTGAAAAGGGTGATTATAGCTACATTGTTTTGGGGCAAGACAGAGCCAGGCACTATCAAACACAAGTCATTAGAGGCCTGAT